>NC_092129.1:13577363-14286113 GCF_043159975.1 Macaca nemestrina | reverse complement strand
TTGAAGCTCATGACTTGTTATCCAACTGCACATCTAACCACAGCCTGTTCTCTTATCTCTGCACCCTTCTGTGTCATTAACATGATTTGCTCTGCTTCTCTGTCTACATGGTTTCCCTCTAACATCTGTACCTATCTGTTGTTCATTTCTGTGTACTTGGCACCATGTACTTGGCACCTTTATATCTGTGTACTTGGCACCGTCGTTATGTCTTTCTGTGCCTCCTATGTCTCTCTGGGTCATGTCCTATTTCCTCTGCTTCCCCCAGTCTCGGTCTCCTATCTATCTATCTATCTATCTATCTATCTATCTATCTATCTATTCACAAGTGATAAAATATAAAGTAAACATAAAATAGTGTAGAGTAAGGGAATCCAGAAATAGTATGTTTAAATGCAGAAAAAGTAAATCTTTTAAGTTAAAATCACAAGAGGATAGAAGAATGAGTAATATACAAAAATGTATACCATTTTTGTCAAAAGGAAGTGCCACTTTAATTTTATTTGATCAAACTCTCGAGAGCCCATTTCCATAGTTCTCTCTGGTGACAGCCAGACTGGACATAGACCACATGTAAAGGCTTCTCGGGGCCCTTGTCCTCACCACTGCCCCAACAGGCATAGTCCCCAGCCTCAGAGCCTCCTCTCCCCTCTGCCTGGCCACATACTCTGGAATTCTTTAGAATATGAAATCATGGGGAAGGTTTTCACCTTCTCCCAATACATTCCCAAAATAAAGCTTTGTGGCCGATTCATCCAAAATTTGCATCCTCAGGTACCCAAGTCCTCATCCCTCAAACCTTTCCTCACCTTAGCTTTGAATGTTTCTGAACTTGAGCAACTTGGGCTACTTCAACAACAGTAGCACCTCTCCTTTCAAGCCACCTCTTTTCCTGAAGCCATGGGAGATGCCTATCATGTTTCATTTCTCTCTTACTCCAAAATTGCTCAGTATTTGAAATTTTTCCATTTGCGTCAGAATCATGTGGGATAAACTGAAATTAGAAAGACATCTAATGCATTCAGCTCTGCCACACAAACTTCTCCAAAAAAGGAGCTTGGAGGTCCTAGTTCCCTTCTCAGAGTGGGGATGCAAAAAACATAGCAAGAAAAAATTCAAATGAATATCTCAATAAATTATCTTGTCACATTAAGGATAGCAGAATACCTTATTAACATGACAAATGAGTTTGGCTTCAGACTGCAGACCATATAACCTTAAAGTCAGAAACAAGACAATGATATTCCTATGACACTCATTTTTTTTGGGAGATGGAGCCTTGCTGTGTTGCCCAGACTGGTCTCAAACTCCTGGGCTCAAGTGATCCTCCCACCTCAGTCGCTCAAGAAGCTGGGACTACTTGCCACCATGCCCATCTGCTGTCACACCCATTCTTAATGATTTATAGAAATTTTAGCTTTATACAATGCCTTGAAACATAATAAGAGGAATAACTATTAGAATAGAGGAGAAATATAATCATTATTGCAGTTGATACTATTTATTTTTTAAATATAATCTAAAAAACAATGAGCTAATAATTTCATTCAGAAATAAGGTAGCCAAAAGAATTTTAACAATCCACATGTGACAAGAACATAAATGTAATATAACTAAGTTTGAAATAAAGATGAAGGATCCACATGAATAAAATTATTAAAATTTTTAATGTGAACAAAAGCAGATATCAATAAATAGAGACATAAATTCTTATATGTAAAGACAAAATCTTATTAAGGTATCTTTCTCAGTTAATTTATAGATTTGATACAGTTCTAATAAAAATATCAATTTTTTTCAAAACTGACAGCATGACTCTAAAGTTTATCTGGAAAAATCAATAATTGAGACTAGAACAGTTCGACAAAGAAGTGTGACAGAGGGAGACTTACTCTACCAACTAGTAAAATATGTTGTAATGCTACAGTGGTATATAGGCCTGATAAACATACCAGAAGCGACAGAACTACAAAGAGGATACAGAAACAAACTTCAGTGTGAATAAAAATTTAGTATATGCCAAAGGTTACATCACAATCCAAAAGGAAAGAATTATTTAACGGTGTCGATAAAATTAACTGTTGGGAAGAAACTATTTAGATTCTCACTTTCTATCAAAATAAAAATAAATTCCATATATATTAAATAGATAAATGTAAAAATTGTATTTTATTTAGACTAGTAAAAAGTGTATTAACATTGAAATGGTTTGGAATGGTCAAGAATTCCAGACACAAATGCAATGGAAGAACTTGTAAGAGCAAATCTCAATAGACTATCTAATAATGACCATCTCTCTATAAAAAAAGTATGCAAGTCAAAAATGTAAGGCAAAGGACAAACTGGGGAAAGTATTTATAATAAATATAACATTAATTTCTTAGAAATCTGTAGAGAATCTAATATCTGATCAAAAAGCAAGCAAGGGATATAAGCAGATTTTATCAAAGAAGAAATACAAATGGTTCATTGAAAATTTTTAGGCACTGGGTTTCTCAAGTTGCCCACTTGACCCTCTTTCAAGTTGTACTTTCCTTTTTTTCTTTCCTTTCCTTTCTTTCCTTACCCTTCTAAAGCTTTTTAATAAACTTTCACTTCTGCTCTGAAACTTACCTCAGTCTCTTCTTCTGCTTTATGCCCCTCAGTTGAATTATTTCTTTGAAGCAGGCAAGAAGTGAGGTTGCAATAAAAAAAAAAAATTTTAAGAAAATTTTTAATGTTTGTTTCAATAAAAATTAAAAGAATGAGATACAATTTCTCATCTAATTGGCAAAGTTTTTTGACAATCAGTACTAGTGAGGCTGTACTGATAGCCTCACTTTCAAACATTGTTAGGAAGTATGAAAATTGATATAGATGCTTTTGGCAGCAGTGTGGCAATGTGTATGAAAAGACTTTAAAATGTTTACTCTTTCATTCCCTTTGACCTGAAGTCATGTCAGGAATCTAATCTGAAGAAATATATAATATTTGAACAAAGATTCACAGATGTTGTATATAAAAAACACCATGTTAGTAAAATAAAGATTTTATATATAAAGATTTTTCATCACAGTGTTATAGTAAAATTACAAATGGCATAAATATTTAACAGTAAGAGATGATTAAACAAATTAAGGTTTTTTTGATAAAATACTATAAAACCATTAAAAAAAAGGTTGAATGAAGAACTAAAAATAGAACTACAATATGATCTAGCAATCCCACTACTGGGTATCTACCCAAAGGAAAAGAAATCATTATCTCAAAAAGATAACTGCACTCATATGTTTATCGCAGCTCTATTAAGAATAGCAGTGATATGGAATCAACCTAAGTGTCCATCCATGGAGGTCTGGATAAAGAAGATGTTTTATACAACCCACTCACTTTGTTTAAAAGCCTTAGCCACCCCTCCCTTCCTGTTCGCAGATTTCATTGCAGTGGCACTCTCTTCACTTCATGCCTGTTATATTTCTAAGCATTAGGCACACCTGCTAGCCTGAATTAGGAGTCTAAGCCGCCCCTCCCTTCAGATACAGACATCTTGGTGCAGCAGCATCCTTTCCACTTCATGCCAGGACATATCTCCAGGCATTTGGAGCATCCACTCTTCTAGGTCCTCCAAATGAGGAGCTTAGGCTGCCCTAAGGATAAGGATGAGGAGTTTAGGCTGCCCCTCCTTTCCCAGGCGGAGAACTTGGGGCAGCAGACGTTTCTCCACTCCATGCCCTGGCACATGTGTGGGTACTTAGTGACTATGCCCGTATCCCCTTTTGGAGCTGGTGCTGGTTCCTGCCATTGGAAGACATGTAGGTGGGTCGGCCCAGTTAGGCCTCACTCAGCTTCGTCTCCTCTCCAGGGCTGAGGGGGAAACTCAGACCACTGTGCCTTCCACCTGACAGCCCATTGCCTGAGGCAACAGAGAGCTTCTCTTGATAAACAAAGATCAAGCATATACCCATCTGCACTGGCTGCAGCCAGCTCTTATCTGGAAGTACCGCCTGTTGGCTCAGAGGTTGAACTGCAATACCCAATAGAAATAATTTTTTTTCATTTTTATTTTATTTATTTATTTATTTTTCTTTTTTTTTATTTAAATTATACTTTAAGTTCTGGGATACATGTGCAGAACGTGCACGTTTGTTACATAGGTATACATGTGCCATGGTGGTTTGCTGCACCCATCAACCTGTCATCTACATTAGGTATTTCTCCTAAAGCTATCCCTCCCATAGTCCCCTACCCCCCAACAGGCTCTGTTGTGTGATGTTCCCCTCCCTGTGTCCATGTGTTCTCATAGTTCAACTCCCACTTATGAGTAAGAACATGTGGTGTTTGGTTTTCTGTTCCTGTGTTAGTTTGCTGAGAATGATGGTTTCCAGCTTCATCCATGTCCCTGCAAAGGACATGAACTCATCCTTTTTTATGGCTGCATAGTATTCCATGGTATATATGTGCCACATTTTCTTTATCCAGTCTATCATTGATGGGCATTTGTGTTGGTTCCAAGTATTGTGTTGTGGTATTGTGAATAGTGCCACAATAAACATACATGTGCATATGTCTTTATAGTAAAATGATTAATAATCTTTTGGGTATATACCCAGTAATGGGATTGCTGGGTCAAATGGTATTTCTAGTTCTAGATCCTTGAGGAATCGCCACACTGTCTTCCACAATGGTTGATCTAATTTACACTCCCACCAACAGTGTAAAAGTATTCCTATTTCTCCACATTCTCTCCAGCATCTGTTGTTTCCTGACTTTCTAATGATCACCATTCTAACTGGAGTAAGATGGTATCTCATTGTGGTTTTGATTTGCATTTCTCTAATGACCGGTGATGATGAGCTTTTTTTCATATGTTTGTTGGCCACATAAATGTCTTCTTTTGAGAAGTGTCTGTTCATATCCTTTGCCCACTTTTTGATGAGGTTGTTTGTTTTTTTCTTATAAATTTGTTTAAGTTTCTTGTAGATTCTGGATATTAGACCTTTCTCAGATGGATAGATTGCAAAAATTTTCTCCCATTCGGTAGGTTGCCTATTCACTCTGATGATAGTTTCTTTTGCTGTGCAGAAGCTATTTAATTTAATTAGATCCTATTTGTCAATTTTGGCTATTGTTGCAATTGCTTTTGGTGTTTTTGTCATGAAGTCTTTGCACATGCCTATGTCCTGAATGGTATTACTTAGGTTTTCTTCTAGAGTTTTTATGGTTTTAGGTCTTATGTTTAAATTAAAATTCATCTTGAGTTAATTTCTATATAAGGGGAAAGGAGGGGGTTCAGTTTCAGTTTTCTGCATATGGCTCACCAGTTTTCCCAATAGCATTTATTAAACAGTAAATCCTTTCCCCATTGCTTGTTTTTGTCAGGTTTGTCAAAGATCAGATGGTTGTAGATGTGTGGTGTTATTTCTGAGGGCTCTGTTCTGTTCCATTGGTCTATATATCTGTTTTGGTACCAGTACCATTCTGTTTTGGTTACTGTAGTCTTGTAGTATAGTTTGAGGTCAGGAAATGTGATGCCTCCGGCTTGGTTCTTATTGCTTAGGATTGTCTTGGCTATACAAGCTCTTTTTTGGTTCCATATGTAATTTAATGTAGTTTTTTCTAATCCTGTGAAGAATGTCAATGGTAGCTTGATGAGGATAGATTGAATCTATAAATTACTTTGGGCAGTATGGCCATTTTCACAATTTGATTCTTCCTGTCCATGAGCATGGAATGGTTTTCCATTTGTTTGTGTCCTCTCTTATTTCCTTGAACAGTGGTTTGTAGTTCTCCTTGAAGAGGTCCTTCACATCCCTCATAAGTTGTATTCCTAGGTATTTTATGCTCTTTGTAGCAATTGTAAATGAGAGTTAACTCATGATTTGGCTCTCTGTTTGTCTATTATTGGTGCATAGGAATGCTTGCGACTTTTGCACACTAATTTTGTATCCCGACACTTTGCTGAATTTGCTTATCAGCCTAAGGAGATTTTGGGCTGAGACGATGGGGTCTTCTAAATATACAGTCATGTCATCTGCAAAGAGAGAAAATTTGACTTCCTCTCTTCCTATTTGAATACCGTTTATTTCTTTCTCTTGCCTGATTGTCCTGGCCAAAACTTCTAATACTATGTTGAATAGGAGTGTTGAGAGAGGGCATCCTTGTCTTGTGCCAGTTTTGAAAGGGAATGCTTCCAGCTTTTGCCCATTTGGTATGATATTGGCTATGAGTTTGATATAAATAGCTCTTATTATTTTGAGATATGTTCCATCAATAGCTAGTTTACTGAGAGTTTTTAGCATGACAGGGTGTTGAATTTTATCAAAGGCCTTTTCTGCATCTATTAAGATAATCATATGGTTTTTGTCTTTGGTTCTGTTTATGTGATGGATTACGTTTATTGATTTGCATTTGTTGAACCAGCCTTGCATACCAGGGATGAAGCCAACTTGATTGTGGTGGATAAGCTTTTTGATGTGCTGCTGGATTTGGTTTGCCAGTATTTTATTGAGGATTTTTTCATAAATGTTCATCAGAGACATTGGCCTGAAATTTTATTGTTGTTGTTGCATCCCTGCCAGGTTTTGGTATCAGGATGATGCTAGCCTAGTAAAATGAGTTAGGAAGGAGTCCCTCTTTTTCCATTGTTTGGAATAGTTTCAGAAGGAATGGTACCAGCTCCTCTGTGTACCCCTGGTAGAATTCAGCTGTGAATCCTTCTGGTCCTTGACTTTTTTTGGTTGGTAGGCTATTAATTATTGCCTCAATTTCAGAACTTGTTATTCAGGGACTTGACTTTTCCTGGTTTAGATTTTAAAGAAACTCAATGCAATCCAAAAGAATGTTGAAAACATACACAAAGAAATCAGAAAAACAATTTAGGATTTGAAAGATGAGATAGATTTTTCTAAATTGTAGAAATGAAAAATTTATTGAAGGAATTGCAAAATACAGTTGAAAGCTTTAACAATAGCCCAGCACAAGCAGAAGAAACAAGCTCAGAGCTGCAAGACAGGGCTTCTGAATTAACCCAGTTAGACAAAAAAAAAAAAAAAAAAACTAATAAACTCTTCCAGAAATATGGGATTATATATAGTGTCCCAACCTACTAGTTATAGGTATTCCAGAGGAAGAAAAAGAAAAAGTAAAAAGTGTGGAAAACCTATTTGAGGAAATAATTTAAGAAAACTTCCTTAATTTTGTCAGAGATCTAGACAGCCAGGTGTAAGAAGATCGTAAAACTATGGTAAGATATAGTGCAAGAAGGACCTCACCAAGGCATATAGTCATCAGACTATCTAATGTCAATGTGAAGGGAAAAAAAAATCCTAAAAGCAGAAAGAGAGAAGCATCTAATCACTTATAAAAGAAATCTCATTAAACTAACAACAGACTTCTCACCAGAAACCTTACGAGCCAGAAGATATTAGAGTCCTATTTTTGGTCTTCTTTAATCCTTTTCCCATTTGCCCCTAGAATACTCACTGGTGGCAACTGCAGCTGCAGTGTTTACCCTGAGATAACTTTGCCATGAAATACCTTGCTTTTATTATTATTTTATTGCTCTAGTATAGCAACTTTGGAAATAAAAGCCATCATTCTTTTTATAGCATTCTGTTTTTAGTAGTGATATTTTCATTTACAAAATATAGTAATTCTCGATTGCTGAAAATGTCAAATCCTAGAAAACGTAGCATTCCTACACGTGATGTTAACATCATTCTCAAACAGTTCTTGGTCAAAGATTCATTCATGAATCCAGTTTTTCTGAAATAGTTCTGATGATTCAGATGATTCTGATGTTAGTTCTGTTAAGAAATAACTCCAAGACCAGTTTTTATACTTTATTTTCACATTGAAAATCAGTCAGATTTGCTTCAGCCTCAAAGAGTTCATTTATATAAAATCAAATGAGTGCTGGCAGTGAACTGCAGTTTTTTTTTTTTTTTTGGTAAATGGGAAAAGGGTTTTTAAAAATGCCAGGCAAGAATTTTGTATCCTGCTAAACTAAGTTTTATAAATGAAGGAGAAATAGTCTTTCCCAGACAAGCAAACAATAAGGGAATTCATCACCACTAGACTGTACCTACAACAAATGTTCAAAGGAATTCTAAACATAAAGGCAAAAGGGTGATATTCAGCATCGTAAAAACACATGAAAGTATTAAACTCTTTGCAACTATAAGACCTCTTTACAGGTCTTATAATGCAATAACACAATTGAGACTGCAAAGCAAGTAGGTAATAATTAGCATTGTGACAACAGGCTATCAATATTACATGTAATACTAATATTAAACGTAAATGGGCTAAATGCTCCACATAAAAGATATTGGCTGATGGAATGGATTTTTTAAATAAACCCAACCATGTGCTACATACAAGAAACCCACCTAACAGGTAAATACATTTACAGAGTCAAAGTAAAGGGATGGAAAAAGATATTCCACACAAATGGAAACCAAAAGCAAATAGGAGTAGCTATGCTTACATCAGATAAAACAGATATTAAATCAACAATAGTTAAAAAAAGACAAAGAAGGTCATTATATCATCATAAAAGGATCAACTGAACAAGAAAAATGCCATTTCTAAATATATATGCATCGAACACCACAGCACCAAGATTCATAAAACAAATGCAACTAGACCTAAGAAAAGAGATAGACAGCAATGCAATCATAGTAGGGGACTTCAGTACTCTACTGACAGCACTAGACAGATCATTAAGGCAGAAAATCAACAAAGAAACTCTAGGCTTAAACTGGACTCTACACCAAATGGACCTAACAGACATTTGCAGAACAGTCTACCCTACACCTGCAGAATATTCATTCTTTTCATCTGCCTATGGAACATTCTCAAATGACCACATGCAACGCCACAAGGCAAGTCTCAAAAATATTTTAAAAATGGAAATCATATAAAGTATCTTCTTGGACCAAAGTAGAATAAAACTAGAAATCAATACCAAAAGGCACCCTCAAAGCCATACAAATGCATAGAAATTAAATAATCTGCACCTGAATGATTGTTGGATCAATGATGAAATTAAGGTGGAAATTTTTTAAAGTTTTGAAACGGATGAAAATAGACACAACATACCAAAAGCGTTTGAGGTACAGCAAAAACAGTGCTAAGAGGCAGTTTTACAGTGTTAACAGCCTACATCAAAAAGATAGAAAGATCTCAAATTAACAATGTAACATTGTACCTCAGAGAACTAGAAAAATGAGAGCAAACCACATCAAAAGCTTGCAGAACTAAATGAAATTGAGACCAAAAACATTACAAATAATTAATTAAAAGTTTGTTCTTTAAAAAAATAAGCAAAATTGGTAGCTAGATAATCAAGTGAAAAAGAGAACATCCAAATAAGCAAAATCAGAAATAATAAAGGTGTCATTACAACTGATGCAACAGAAATACGAAAGATCACTAATGACTACTATCAGCATCTCTATGCATACAAGCTGGAAAACCTAGAGGAAATGGATAAGTTCTTAGAAATATACAGCCTCCCAAGATGAACTAGAAGAAATAGAAAACCTGAACAGACCAATAAGGAGTAGTGGAATTGAATCAGTAATTAAAAATCTCTCAATAACAACAACAAAAAAGCCCAGGGCCAGATGGTTTTACAGCCAAATTCTGCTAGACATAAAAGGAAGAACTGCTACCAGTTCTACTAAAACTGTTCCAAAACATCAAGGAGGAGGGAATCCTCCCTAACTCATTCTATGAAGCCAGCATCACTCTGATACCAAAGCCAGACAAGAACACAACAAAAAAAGAAAGCTCTAGACCATTATTCCTGATGAATATAGATGCAGTTGTCCTCAATAAAATACTAGCAAACCAGATTCAGGAACATATACACAAAGAAAATCCAGCATAATCAAGTGGATTTTATTCCAGGGATGCAAGGTTGGTTCAATATACACAAATCAATTAATGTGATTCACCACAAAAACAGAATTAAAAACAAAAATACTATGTGATAACATCAATAGGTGCAGGAAGAACATTCAATAAATTCCAGCATCACTTCATAATAAAAACCCTTACCAAACTAGGCATAGAAGGAACATACCTCAAAATAATAAAAGCCATATATAACAAACCCACTGCCAACATTATACTGAATGAGGAAAAGTTAAAAGCATTCCCCCTAATAACTGGAACAAGACAAGGATACCCAGTTTCACCACTGCTGTTCAACATAGTCTTAGAAATCCTAGCTATAGCAATCAGGTAAGAGAATGAAATAAAAGGCATCCAAATTGGAAAAGAGGAACTCAAATAATCTCTACTGATTATATGTTTCTATACCCAGAAAACCCTAAAGACTCCTTCAAAAGACTCCTAGATTTGATAAATGACTTCAGTAAAGTTTCAGGATAAAAAATCAACATACAAAAATTAGCATTTCTTTACACCAATAACAATCAAGCTGAGAACCAAATCAAGAACTCAATCCCATTTATAATGGCTATGAAAATAATAAAATACCCAGGAATACATTTAACCAAGGAGGTGAAAGATCTCTACAAGGAGAACTACAAAATACTGATGAAAGAAACCATATATAACACAAATAAATGGAAAACATACCATGTTCATGGATCAGAAGAATAAATATTGTTGAAATGAGTATACTACCCAAAGCAACCTACAGATTTAAGGCAATTCCTATAAAATTACCAATGTCATTCTTCACAGAATTAGAAAAAAAAATGAAATTTATATAGAGCAATAGAAAGAGCCCAAATAGCCAAAGTAAGCTTAAGCAAAAAGAATAAAGCTGGAGAAACCACATTGCCAGACTTCAAATTATACTACAAGGCTTTAGTAACCAAAACAGCATGGTACTGGTATTTTAAAAACACACTTAGATCGATAGAAAAGAATAGAGAACCAAGAACTAAAGCCACATACCTACAACCAAGTGATCTTTGACAAAGTCAACTAGCATATACACTGTGGAAAGGACACCGTTCAATAAATGGTACTGGGAAAATTGGAGAGTCATGTGCAGAAGAATGAAACTGGACCCCTATCTCTCACCAGATACAAAATTAAGATGGGTTAAAAACTTAAATGTAAGATGCCAGACTCTAAAAATCCCAGAAGAGAACCTAGGAAAAACTCTTCTGGACATTAGTATAGGCAAAGAATTTATAGTTAAGTCCTCAAAAGGAAATGCAGCAAAAACAAAAATAGACAAATGGTACATAATTAAATGAAAAGTTTCTGAAGAAATAATCAATAGAGTAAACAGAGAATCTACATAATGGAAGAAAATGTTTGCTAACAATGCATCTGACAAAAGGCTAATATCCAGAATCTACAAGGATCTCAAACAACAAGAGAAAAACAAATAATTCCATTAAAAAGTGGGCCAAGGACATGAACAGACATTTCTGAAAAGAAGACATACAAGCTGCCAGCAAACATATGAAAAAAGTCCTAAACATCACCAATCATCAGAGAAATGCACATTAAAACCACAATGAAATAGCGTCTTACACCAGTCAGAAAAGCTATTATTAAAAAGTCAAAAAACAACAGATGTTGACAAGGATGCAAAGAAAAGGAAATGATTTATACACTGTTAATGGGAATGTAAATTAGTACACCTTTATGAAAATAATATAGAGATTTCTCAAAGAACTAAAAATAAGACTACCATTCAACCACAATCCCATTATTGAGTACCTGCTCAAAGGAAAAGAAGCCTTTTTATCAAAAAGGCACCTGCACTAGTATGTGTATTGCAGTGCTATTAACAATAACAATGCCGTGGAACCAACCTTAAGTGTTCATTAGTGAAGAATGAAATCATGTCTTTTGCAGCAACATGGATGGAACTGGAGGCCATTATCTTAAGTGAAACAATTCAGACACAGAAAGACAAATACCACATGTTCTCACAAGTGGGAGCTCAACACTGTGTACACATGGAAGCAGAATATGGAATGATGGACGATAGAGTATCAGAGGGGTGGGGAAGTGGTGGATGATGGGAGCTTGCTTGGCTGATGCAATGTGCCTTGCTCTGGTGATGGATGCACTGAAAGCCCTGACTTCACAGTGAAATATATCAATGCAGCAAAATTGCACTTGTAACCCGTGAATATACACAAAAAATAAATAAAGTTGAATGAGGTGGAGAAATTATAAGTTATATCTCAATGTTGTTTTGTTTCAAACAACAATTGAAACATTGTAAAATTGTTTCAAAAATACAATTTCAAATTTGAATGGTTAAATTTGTATTAACCATTTATAGGTCTTCTTCATAGCTTTCCTTTTTCCCTAATTCTCTTATGTTAAACATTTCAAAGTGCTTAAAATTCTTTTTTAAAAGACTGCTCATTCAGATAATAATTCAAAAAGCAAGATGGACATAGGGGTGCAAGCCTGTAGTCCCAGCTACTTGGGAAGCTGAAGCGGGAGGATTGCTTCAGCCCAGGAGTTCTAGACCAGCCTGGGCAACATAGCAAGACCTCATCTAAAAAAAAATCAAAAAGCAGATAATTTTAAATTCTGCATAGGCCTGTCAAGAGGGTAATACTGGCCCTCTTGACGTCTCTTCCCCTTTGACTTCTAATATTTTGTGATTACCTAATAGTCCACAAACTTGTTTGAAGCTTTCAGAATTGGTGTTTTCATAGATACACATTACTAATTTCCAAATATGTGTTGAAACTATTGCTATTGGAGAGAAGCAGGAAGACAAGAATTTAGCAGAATTGTCTAAGCACTTGCAAGATTTGTTTTGTTGTTTTGACTCTGTGCTTCCTACTGCCATCAGTAGGAACCAACCATCTCAGTACCTTTCAGCTCTCACATTGAGAAGTGAAAGCAGAAGAGAAGCTAAGGGTGTTGTCACTGAAAAAGCAAGCTGGACCAGGAGCTTTCTACTTAGAGTGGTCCAGGCATCGTCATCGCCTGGAAACATGTTAGAAATGTAGACTCTAGGGCCACACCCCAGACCTTCTGAATCACGATCTGTACTCTGAGTAATATATAGCAAAAATGTTATTATATTTATTTCACAAAGGTTTTTCTTCCCATTGTTAACTTTTGTTATTTTTGTTTCATTAGAGACAGGGTCTGACACTGGTGCAGTGGCACAATTATAGCTTACTGCAACCTCAAACGCCTGGGCTCAAGCAATCCTCCTGCCTCAGCCTCCTGTTTAGCTGATACTACAGACATGCACCACTGCTCCCTGCCTCCATTCTTAACTTTTTTAACTTATGATTTTATTGCTTTAAAATTAAGTTTATCTTTAAAAATTGTCACCCTTTTTTTCCTTTTGAAAGAAGAACTCAAAAGATACTTGTTTAACATCCACAAAAATTACGTATCAAGGTAGCACCCTTGACTTGTCAAGCTATGATAGTAATATCAGTGTACAATTTTTCACAGGTAATGGAAGAAAACAAGGATAGGTTTCCTGGTGCCCCAAAATATGGAGGCTGGATTGTGGACAACTGCCCTATTGTAAAAGAATTGTGGATGGTCTTAATCAAGAAAGGAGTTATACCTGATTTGGTCATCTATTTATCAGATACAGAAAACAATGGTTGGTAAATATTTATTATGTAAATTTGAAAGTGAAGTTTTTATTATTGATATTTTTGGTTAAATATAGAATGGACAACTCTCCACTCTTCCTAGATAGAAATACCCACCCCAGCAATCCCTGCAGGAACTAGAAGTACACAAAATGAGGCTTCCATGTACTGAGAAGGTGGCCAGGAATAAGTGCCGGATGGCTGAATGTTCTAGCTGGCCATTGTAATTGTTCTTTAAAGCTTACAGTTTAGCGCACACACACACACAATTAGAAGCTATAACTTCTAAATGAATAACGTATAAGGCTGAGGGCAAAGACTAAATGTTAGTTCTTCTTAACCTCAAGTAGGAAAAATGAGGTATATAAATTTAGCGGAGCTAAATTTTAATTATTCTGTTTGCCTCTTAAAGTAAGATATTCAAAATGGGAATTTCCAGGGGAAAAATATAATATATTACCTCTTTTCATATTTTATTTATTTATACTGTATTCATACACACCTTTTTAAAGAGAATATAAGATGGTCTATTAATCTTTTAAAGAATCTGGGCTCTAGATACATGCTTAAAAGAAAATATATTTAGAGATAGGCAGAAATAATGTTTGTGTTAATCTTCAAAATACATCTCACTGTATTTTATAAGCTACAAAAGTAATATTAGTCTCTTTATCTGTATTTCAGGAAAATATTTATTTAATAGAATATATTTACAGAATAAATCTGAAATTGACTCTAAGATTTTAGAAAGATTATTAGAAGAACTACAAAAGAAAAAAAAAGAGGAAGAAGCAGCAAGGTAAAATCTGCCTAGAATGATAAAACAGATTAATGTCTCTGTTATAGCAGTTAAATATCTTCTTGCAATTATACTTATAGAATATATTTAATATTGACATGATTATTAACTGGATCTGATTCTAGTTAATTTTAAGAAAAGCAGCGATTTCACAAACACTTACAGAATCTCTAAAGCACACGGTTGTGGATGTTTTCACAGCCCGTATCAAACTTGTTCTAAATCAAGCATCTGCTCTTAAAAGACACTATGAAAAACATGAGCATGGGTAAGATATATAGATTGTTATGATATTTATCTGTGACTTAATTTTGTTAACTAGCATTTACAAATTGAAGAAACAATATGACAGGAAGCAAATGAAAATATATAATACTTGTGTGACATGACTAAAATCCAAAGCCTGACTAAGTTCTACATATGGAAAGAACAGGCTAATTCTTTATGTTTGACAGATTTAACATCGAGGGCTTATTCTCTGATCTGGGTATAATGAATGACTTTTTAAAATGTGACCACACAGTTATCTGTTCGTGGCAGGGGTCAATACTAAACTTTAATAAACTATAAGTCCTTCAGATTGAAGAATAAAATATTAAAAGAAACAATGACTTAGTTTGCTAATCGTTCTTCCTTACTAAAAAATTTCTTTAAATACTTTACATTTTAATTTGTCCACTAGGATTTCTACTATTCAGAGTAATAAAGGCCTAGACATTTAAGAATTAAATTTTTCCTTGTAAATCCATGGAACTTTCTACTATTGATGATGGCACCTATGGCTTTCTTAAATGCTATTTCCTTTTCCCTTTCAAATATTAGCTATTTGAGCTGAGACTTAGGAGGGCTCTTTAAACTCTAGAAATGAAGAAGCTGGGAGGTGGGTAATTACAGAGGTAGAGAGTGGTTTAACTGATATGTGTGTCAGAGGATTTTACTTTTTAGTGTTCGTTATTCATTTAAGCTAGTCACTCCTTTAGAAATTTAACACAAAAATATGTATGATTTAGTTAAATTAGTTAATAAAATTATTATATGATATATTGACCAAACACTACTTTAATTCAGACAATAATTACAAATTTACTTATATTCCCTTTTAGCTTTTAAAACTTTTGTTACAAATCTACTAATTAGCTACAATCAGCTATACTCAATCTACAGATCAGTTATAATCTGTTGATAATTAAGGAATTACTTAATCTTTTTCCAGTGAGTGAGAAATAGTCCAATCTTTGAGAACAGATGGATATCTCAACGTAAGAGTAAAACAAAGTTGATGTGATTTCTAGACTGGAGATCTGCTACATTTTAAACATATTAAAAATATGTATACCTTTAACTTTTTTAAAACAGGAAAAGATATCTTCTCCACTTTCTCTCAATTCTGCCTTCACCTCTTTTACCATATGGAATGCTCTAAATTATTTTTATAATCAATCTTTACTTCTTTTGATTCTAAATTTTTACATCTTTATAAACTTCTTAATTTCACTTGCCCAGATTGAAGCAGGCTTTTTCTATGTTTTTATATGTTGATTTTTAAAATTCAACATGAGTTTTTCAAAACAAACTTTTTTCCTTTATATTTCAGAAAATAAAATCTAAGATAGTTTTTAAAAAACTGTCAGACATTCACTTAAAGGCCTTATAGGTTGGTTAGAAAAGAGAGGAACTTAACAGGATTAAGAACTGCATCTTGATCAAATATCTAAAGACATGCTAAATTTTAAAACTTCTCCAGCATCAGTTTCCAAATGTGCCAGTCAAATGACGAGATAATTTCTGTCATATTGTTAGTCTTTGGATCTTCTATCCAAGTGATTTACAGAAATTTCTAAGAACTGGTAGCAAAATTCTTCCTTATTCTGTTCAGGTCTTAGATTCTCAGCAGCAACATACTTGATCCAGGATTTGGATAAGGAAGATGTCACAAAGAGCCCCATCTGAGGTACAGGCATAGCTTGGAGATATTGCAGGTTTGGTTCCAGGCCACCACAGTAAAGCAAGTCACATGAGCTTTTTGCTTCCCAGTGCATATAAAAGTTATGTTTACACAATATTGTCATCTATTAAGTGTGCAATAGCATTATGTCTAAAAATGTATATACCTTAATTTTAAAATGCTTTAAAAGAACATGGTGATGATCATCTAAGCCTTCAGTGAGTCAATCATTTTGTTGGTGGAAAGTTTTGCCTCAGTGTTGATGGCTGCTGACCGTTGAGGGTAGCGGTTGCCAAAGGTTGGGGTGGCTATGGAAATTTCTTCAACTAAGACAACGATGAAGTTTGTTGCATCTATTTATTACTCTTTCTTTCCCAAAATATTTTTCTGTGGTGTGTAATGTTGTTTGATAGCATTTTACCCACAGTAGAACTTCTTTCAAAATTGGAGTCAATCCTCTCAAATGCACAACTACTTTATCAACCAAGTTAATGTAGTATTCTAAATTTTTTGTTGTAATTTCAACAATGTTCACAGCATCTTCACCAAGAATAGATTCCATCTCAAGAAACCAGTTTCTTTTCTCATCCATGAGAAGAACTCTTCATCTGTTCAAGCTTGATCATGAGATTGCAGCAATTTAGGCTTCACTTCTAATTCTAATTCTCTTCCTATTTTTACTACCTCTGCCGTTTCTTCCTTCATTAAAGTCCTGAACTTATTAAAGTAATCCATGAGGGTTGGAATCACCATCTTCCAAATTCCTGTTAATGCGGATATTTTGACCTCCTCCCACAAATCATGAATGTTCTTAATGGCAACTAGAATGGTAAATCCTTTCCAGAAGGTTTTCAATTTACTTTGCCCAGATCCATTAGAGGAATCACTATCTATGACAGCTGTAGTCTTATGAAATGTGTTTCTTAATAATTAGACTTAAAAGTCAAAATTACTCTTTGATCCATTGGCTGCAGCATGGATGTTGCATTAGCAGGCATGAAAACATTCATTCTTCTTGTATGTCTTCATCAGAGCTCTTGGGTGACTATGTGCATTGTCAATGAGCAGTAATATTTTGAAATTAATCTTTTATTCTAAGCAGTAGATCTCAACAGCAGATAAAATACTCAGTAAAGCATGCGGTAAACAGATGTACTGTCATCTAGGCTTTGTTCTATTTGTAGAGCACAGGCAGAGTAAATTTAGCATAGTTATTAGGGGGCCTAGGATTTTTGGACTGGGAAATGGGCATTGGCTTCACCAGCTGCACAAGCCCTTAATAAGAGTGTCAGCCTGTCCTTAAAGCTTTGAAGCCAGGCATTGACTTCTCCTCTCTAGCTCTGAAAGTCCTAGATGGCATCTTCTTCCAACAGAAGTGTGTTTTGTTGACATTGAAAAATCTGTTGTTTAGTGTAGCCCCCTTTATCTATGTCTTCTAAATAACTTATTGGAGCTCCTACATCAGCACTTGCCTACTTCACCTTGCTCTGCACTTTGATGTTATAGAGATGGCTTCTTTCCTTAAGCCTCATGAACCAACTTTTGCTAGCTTCAAACTTTTCTTCTCCAGATTCCTTGCCTCTCTCAGCCATCACAGAATTGAAACAAATTATAGGGCCATTTCTAGCTTTTGATTTAAAGTGACAAATGTGGGGCTCTTTTTTTCACTTAAAAACTTAGAAGCCATTGTAGGGTTATTAATTGACCTCATTTAAATATTATTGTGTCTTTGAGAATAGGGAGGCCTGAGGAGAGCGAGGGAGTCAAGGGATTAGCCAGTCAGTGGAGCAGTCACAACACCCACAACATCTATCAATTAAGTTTACCGTCTTATATGGACGTGGTTCATGGCACCCCAAACAATGATGATAGTAACATCAAAGATCATTGATCACAGATCACTGATACATAATAGTAATGAGAAAGTTTGAAATAGAGAAATAGAGTTGCTCAATGCAGGGTTGCCACAGACCCTCAACTTGTAAAAAGAAAAAACAAAACAAAACAGGATATCTGTAAGCGCAATGAAGCAAAGCACAATAAGGCAAGGTATGCCTACAGAGCAACGGCCTGTTCACACGCAGACAGAATGAGAAAGGAGTTCAGAAACAACACTCAGTAGCCTCAGAGGGCTGAGGCTGAGCAAAGAAAACTTGAATTACACCAAGACTTCTGACTGGAACACAGGATTAGGAATGCAGTGAGAGAATGTCCTCCATTAACAGGAAGCCGACCTGCTGGGAGAAGAGGTGTAGTAATGTCTTATGTGTAACTAGCTTTCAAAAGAAGGGAAAATGGATGCAAAGAATGCCGAGTATGAGAAAATAACAGGTCTGAGGAAAGCTGTGCCCCCAGTGTGTGCTGCTGACATGAATGGGCTCCTCCTTAACTAGTGCCCTACTGATTAATACCTGATATAATTTTTTGTTATAATTTTTTAAAGATTCAGTCAACATTCTTTTGTATGTTTGTGCAGTAGTATTCCTCTTTCTGAGGGCTAAATTCCTAGATATAGAATTTCTAGATCAAAGGTATATACATTTTAATTTTTAATAAATATTGCCTTTCTACAACATTTTACTAACTTTCCATCCAACTTTCTTCACCATCGTTAAGGCAGGTTTGATGCTTCAATCCTAATGAAAAAGAGATACCCTCCAGGTTTTTAAGTTTCCATATTCCAGGTCTCTTTAAATTTCATCACTACTATGTTAAAAATAAAATAATTAGGATTTTTTTCTTATTAGAAAGATAAATTTACAAAGTTCTGCTTATTCAATATAGAAAGAATTTTAATGCAAAAGTTCAAGAAAACTTAAAACTCTTACATGCCATCATCCATGTTGACCATTTGATTGGTTTTCTCCTAGACTTTTAATCCTCGTTTGTATGCACTCTAAATGCCAAATTAAAATTATATTATACATATAGTTTTATATTCAACTTTTCTTACTTAACATTATATTGTGAACATTTACCATTAAATCAGAGGAAAAATGCTACAAATCCTCCCATTTGCCTTTTCAATGTAGAGTTAGGTAATCCTGTCTTATTTTTGACAGGTTTCCTAATTAATAGACAAAGTTTTTCAAAGTATAACATTCCAGTTTTTCTCCCCCAGAAGAAAACGCTGAAAAGTAACTAGTCTCAACATGAGTAATTTAAAATTATACATTGTAAAGTAAGTATAATACGATTTAATCTTTATTTTTAACACTATAAGCATTTAATCCTGCAATAGTGTGAGAAGTCTGAATTTCCAAAGATAATTAAATTTGAACCTTTTCATTTCAGAAAAGCCACAGAAGAGGCACTGAGACTTGAAGAAGAAAATCGAAGGCTACTAGAAGTTATGAAAGCGAAGGCAAAAGGCAAGCACAGATTGCTATGACTGATGATGTGTCATGGTATTGTTACTGCAAGCAATTGCACTATTTCAAGTGAATTATAGACTGGGTGATCACATTTCCCAACTTGTCCATGAGAACCCAGGTTTATGCCTATGTTCTTGAAGTCTTTATAGCACCTTTTATTCTTAAAGTGTTCCAGTTTGTATACTAAATAATATTGTCACTGAAGTAATGGATTCATAGGAAAATGACTCTTGACACAGATACCTATTCATATACCCTGTACAAGTGATACACAGCAGAATAGCACACACAGCTTGTCTTTAAATGGTGGCTGTTGACACAGGTGACACACAGCTGTTAGAATTACTTCTGTTAGAACCATCCTACAGGAGTTGAGAAGACAGCAAATCTCTTATTACCCACTCACTGTCTTTAAGATTAAACTCCCATCTTCATTATATAACTTATTCTAACAGTTTCTTTTAAGATTGGAGTTTCTCAATGGACTTAAACTGTACCCTAGAACAAATAGATGTAACAGATAATTACAGAACATTCTACCCGACAACTGCAGAATATTAATTCTGTTCATCACACATAGAATATCCTCCAAGATAGATCATATAATAGGCCACAAAACAGGTCTCAGCAAATTTATTTTTTATTTTTATTTTTATTTTTTGAAACAGAGTCTTGCTCTGCCGCCCAGGCTGGAGTGCAGTGGCGCGATCTCGGCTCACTGCAAGTTCCGCCTCCTGGGTTCACACCATTCTCCTGCCTCAGCCTCCCAAGTAGCTGCAGGCACCCACCACCATGCCTGGCTAATCTTTTGTATTTTTATAGAGACGGAGTTTCACCGTGTTAGCCAGGATGGTCTCGATCTCCTGACCTCGTGATCCACCCGCCTCGGCCTCCCAAAGTGCTGGGATTACAGGCATGAGCCACCGCGCCCGGCAGTCTCAGCAAATTTAAGAAAATCAAAATTATACCAAGTACTCTCTCAGACCACAGTGGAATAAAATTGGAAATCAACTCCAGAAGGAACCCTCAAAACTATACAAATACATGGAAATTAGACAACCTGTTCCTGAATGATCTTTTGGGCCAACAATTAAGAAGGAAATTTAAAAATTATTTGAACTGAAGAATAACAGTGACACAACTTATCAAAACTTCTGGGATACAGCAAAAGTGGTCCAAAAAGGAAAGTTCATAGTATTAAATGCTTACATCAAAAAGTCTGAAAGAGCACAAATAGACAATCTAAGGTCACACCTCAAGGAACTAGAGAAGCAAGAACAACCCAAACCCAAACCCAGCAGAAACAAGAACAATCCAAACCCAAACCCAAGATCCCCAAAACAGAAGAAAAGAATAACGAAGATCAGAGCAGAACTAAATAAAATTGAAACAAAAATAAATAAATAAATAAAAGATAAATGAAACAAAAAGCTGGTTCTTTGAAAAGATAAACAAAATTGATAGAACATTAGTGAGATTAACCAAAAAAAGAAGAGAGAAGATTCAAATAAGCTCAATTAGAAATGAAACAGGAGACCAGGTGTGGTGGCTCACGCCTGTAATCCCAGCACTTTGGGAGGCTGAGGAGGGTGGATCACTTGAGGTCAGGAGTTCGAGACCAGGCTGGCCAATATGGCGAAACCCCGTTTCTACTAAAAAAATTTTTTAAATTAGCCAGGCATGGTGGTGCACGCCTGTAATCCCAGCTACTTGGGAGGCTGAGGCAGGAGAATCGCTTGAACCTGGGAGGCAGAGGTTGCAGTGAGCTGAGATCATGTCACTACACTCCAGCCTGGGCAACAGGCTAATAAGCAAGAGAGCAAGAAAGCAAGAAAGCAGACAGGCAGGAAGGAAGGAAGGAAAAAAAAAGAAACGGGAGATATTACAGCCAGTACCACAGAAACACAAAAGATCATTCAAGGCTACTATGAACACCTTTATGCACACAAACTAGAAAATCTAGAGGAGATGGATAAATTCTTGGAAGTAAACAACCCTTCTAGATTAAATCAGGAAGAAATAGAAGCTCCGAACATACCAATAACAAGTAGCAAGATTGAAAACAGTAATTTTAAAATTTCCAACAAGAAAAAGTCCAGGACCAGGTGGATTCACAGCTGATCTCTATCAGGCATTCAGAGAATTGGTACCAATCTTACTGAAACTATTCCAAAAGCTAGAGAGAGAGGGAATCCTCCCTAAGTCATTCTATGAAGCCAATATTACTCTAATACCAAAACCAGGAAAGAACATTAAAAAAAAGGAACAAGACCAATATCCCTGATGAACATAGATGCAAAAATCATCAATGAAATACTAACTGAATTCAATAGCATGTCAAGAAGATAATACACCATGATCAACTGGGTTTCATACCAGGGATGCAGGGATAGTTTAACATACACAAGTCAATAAATGTGATATACCATGTAAACAGAAGTAAAAACAAAAATCTTAAGATCATCTCAATAGATGCAGAAAAAGCATTTGACAAAATCCAGCACCCCTTTATGATTAAAACCCTCAGCAAAATGGACATAAAAGGAACACACCTCAAGGTAATAAAAGCCATCTATGGCCGGGCACAGTGGCTCACACCTGTAATCCCAGCACTTTAGGAGGCCGAGCCGGGCTGATCACGAGGTTAGAAGATCGAGACCTTCCTAGCTAACACGGTAAAACCCCATCTCTACTAAAAATACAAAAAATTAGCCAGGCATGGTAGCATGTGCCTGTAGTCCCAGCTACTCAGGAAGCTGAGGCAGGAGAATCACTTGAACCCAGGAGGTGGAGGTTGCAGTGAGCGAGATCATGTCATTGCACTCCAGCCTAGGTGACAGAGCGAGATTCTGTCTCAAAACAAAACAAAACAAAAAAGCAATCTATGACAAACCCACAGCCAACATTACACTGAAAGGGGAAAAGCTAAAAGCATTGCCACTGAGAGCTAGAACAAGACAAGGATGCCCACTTTCGCCACTGCTATTCAACATTGTACTGGAAGTCCTAGCCGGAGCACTCAGACAAGAGAAAGAAATAAAGAGCATTTAAATCGGTAAAGAGGAAGTGAAACTATTGCTATTCACTGATGATATGATCATATACCTAGAAAATTCTAAATACTCATCCAAAAAAGCTCCTAGATCTGATAAATGAATTCAATAAAGTTTTGGGATACAAAATCAATGTACACAAATTAGTAGCACTGCTATATAACAGCAACCAAGCTGAGAATCAAATCAAGAACTCAACCCCTTTTACAACAGCTGCAAAAAAAAAAAAAAGTATATATATACACCTAACCAAGGAGGTGAAAGATCTCTACAAGGAAAACTACAAAACGCTGCTGAAACAAATCATGAATGACACAAACAAATGAAAATACATCCCATGCTCATGGATGGGTAGAATCTATTAGCATGTGAAAATAAACATACTGCCAAAAGCAATCTACAAATTCAATGCAATTCCCATCAAAATACCATCATTATTCTTTACAGAACTCCAAAAAAAAAAATCCTAAAATTCAATGGAACACAAAAAGAGCCCACATAACCAAAGAAGACTAAGCAAAAAGAACAAATCTATAGGCATCACATTACCCAACTTCAAACTACACTTCAAGGATATAGTTACCAAAACAGCATGGTACTGGTATAAAAATAGGCATGTAGACCAATGGAACAGAATAGAGAACCCAGAAATAAAGTCAAATATTTACAGCCAACTGATATTTGACAAAGAAAACAAGCAAACAAACAAACAGACAAAACATAAAATGGAGAAAGGACACCCTGTTCAACAAATGGTGCTGGGATAATTGGCAAGCCACAATGAAGAATGAAACTCGATCTTTGTCTCTCACCTTATGCAGAAATCCACTGAAGATGGATCAAGGACTTAAATCTAAGACCTGAAACCATAAAAATTCTAGAAGATAACATCAAAACACTATTCTAGACATTGACTTAGGCAAAGAGTTCATGCCCAAGAACCCAAAAACAAAAAGATAAATAGATACGAGCTAATTAAACTAAAAAGCTTCTGCACAGCAAAAGAAATAATCAGCAGAGTAAACAGACAACCCACAGAGTGGGAGAAAATCTTCACACACTACCCATCTGACAAAGGACTAATATCCAGAATCTACAAGGAACTCAAATCAGCAAGAAAAATAATAATAATCCCATCAGAAAGTGGGCTAAGGACATGAATAGACAGTTCTCAAAAGAAGATATACAAATGGCCAACAAATATATGAAAAAATGCTCAACATCACTAATTATCAGGGAAATGCAAATCAAAACCATAGTGACATACCACCTTACTCATGTAAGAATGGCCATAATTTAAAAATCAAAAAATTATAGATATAGGTGTAGATGTGATGAAAGGGAAACAGTTTTACATTGCTGGTGGGAATGTAAACCAGTGCAACACTATGGAAAACACTATGGCAATTCCTTAAAGAACTAAAAGTAAAACTACCATTTGATCCAGCAATTCTACTCCTGGGTATCTACCCAGGGGAAAAGAAATCATTATTTGAAAAAGACTTGCACATACATGTTTAAAACAGCACAATTCACAATTGAAAAAATATAGAACCAGCCTAAATGCCATCAACCAACGAGTGGATAAAGAACATGTGATATATATATTATATATATAATATATATTCCATGGAATACTACTCAGTCATAAAAAGGAACGAAATAATGGTTTTTGCAGCAACCTGGATGGAGTTGGAGACCATTATTCTAAGTGAGGTAACTCAGGAATGGAAAACCAAACATCGTATGTTCTCGCTTATAAGTGAGAGCTAAACTATGAGGACACAAAGGCATAAGAATGATATACTAGACTTTGGGAAGTTGGGGGGAAGGTGGGAGGAAGATGAGAAATAAAAGACTACACATTGGGTACAGTGTACACTGCTCAGATGATAGGTGTACTAAAACCTCAGAAATCACCACTAAAGAACTTTTCCATGGAACCAAACACCACCTGTTCCTCAAAAACTTTTGGAATAAAAAAATTTTTTAAAGATAAAACAGACGTTAAAAAAAGACTGGAGCTCTTAACCTAGGGTCTATGGGTAAAATTCAGAGATGTGTGAACTTAACTGGAAAATAATTCAAAATTTATTTTCACTAACGTTTAACTGAAATTTATTATGTCCTTCAATGCGCAATTAATATAGGCAACAAACCACAATAGTATTAGCAATACCTTGACTTTGTCACCAATAGAAATGAAGATGTTTTCATATCACATTATAATTTTACGTATTTTTAAATGTTTATCACTGTTCCAAAATTGTGGTAGTTATTAAACCAGCTACTAGTTCTGGGTTGTTTGGGGGTTTTTTGTTTTTTTGTTTGTTTGTTTGTTTTGAGCCACAGTCTCACTCCATGACCCAGGCTGGAGTGCAGTGACACAATCTCAGCTCACTGCAACCTCCACCTCCCGGGTTTGAGCAATTCTCCTGCCTTAGCCTCCTGAGTAACTGGGGCTACAGGTGTGTGCCACCACACCCAGCAAATTTTTGTATTTTGTATTTACATTTAATATATTGATTATCCCACTACATGATTTATTCTTTTTTGTTAACTGTAAGAAAATCGATCATTATATGTATAATCTAGCCTGGTGCTACCCATTAGAAGCATAATATAAGCCACACATGGAACTTTAAATTTTCTGAAAGTCACATATTTTATATTTAGTTTTTCATATTAAATATTTAAAATTCACTGTATGTTTTATACTTGCAGTATATATCAATTTGGACTAGACTCATTTCAAGTGCTCAATAGCCACATGTAGCTAGTGGCTACTATATTGAATGTTGCTGATGTAGCCTTTTCTTTGGACATTGGGCTATTTCTAGATTTACTGTAAGGATATTTGGAACTGCCATAAACATTTCATTTTTGAATGAACCCCTAGTTAGGTACTCACATAGCACTCCGAGCAGATGACTGTCATCCTTTACCACTGCATGTGAATAGCTATAATATATAGATAATTTTTCTATCTCCCCCATTAAACTACATACTCTAGGAGGGCAGGGACCATTTTGTATTCTTTGCTTGGCTTCAGCACTTGTCAACACCCAATAAATATTTGTTGACTTCAACCAAATGATAATTTATTTCTTCAAATTTTTTTAAAAGCTGAAGAGACTGATAATGAGGATGAAGAGGAGATTGAAGGTGATGATTTGGAAGTTCACGAAGAGCCTGAGGCACCTGAGGTGTCTCACGATACCCGAGGGTCATTGTTACCTGAGGAGTCTGAAGCATCTGAGGCCCCTGAAACTGAGCCTGAAGCAGGTTAGACTTTATTGATAGCAAGTTCTTAATTCTGCTTATGTGCATTAATGTGTCTGTTTCAGCATGTGTGTATGTATATATGTTGGTAAAATGGAAGCTGGCTGAGAATGGAGAGATGAGCCCCCAAAGAGCAGCCATTGAGTCCAAATCTCACAGTTTCAAGTGTGGTAGGAAAGCGGAGTTTGCTCTGCCCCAGCACTGGCATGCAGAAGCACAGCTGGCTATGTAATTTCTGGGGCATGTTGTTCAAAAAGCAGGAAAGAAGTGTCATTAAAGGTAGTAAAATATAACGCTTTTTCCTTTCTTCCAGAGTCTCTCTCTCAATTTGTCATGCTATTTTTTTGTTTGCTATTTAATGTTGCTCTAAGTAAAGAAAAATTAAATTAAAATTTTAAATTATTAGCATGAATTTTACAGTTCATCTTTGTGGTGTGTAATGCCATTTTTAAATGCAAATATAAGAGCATTTTAAACGTAAATATAAGGGCATTAACTCTTTAAGCCCTACCTCAGAGGTCTCATTTGGTGGATGGGACAGGGCAAGAGGGAGTCTATGTGCAATGAAAACCACTCCAAGGACTAGGGAGTGGGCTTAAAGCAGGAAGATGGGGTACCCACCTGTGGTGGGAATGAGGCTTGCAAATGCTTTCAAGCAGAGTTAGTATTGAATATGAAACTCACCCTACAAACTAAAAGGTCTTCAGATACCTGTAACTGGATGCTAGCCCAGAGCAGTTAAGGACTTGGAACTGCTGTGAGTTTACAAAATAAGCAAGACTAAGGGAAATTAATGAAAATTACACAATTCATATTTCACGGCTTGTACGTGCATGTGTTTCATTCTGACAAGTATATTGAGTATTATGCATATCTAAATGCCCCAGGCTGGTTTGTTCGCTTAAAAAGTTATCGAAGCCCCAAGCATCTTCTTTCCTCCTGCACTTCTCTCCTCCTGCACTTCTCTCCAGTATCTGACTCCATCCTCACAATCCAAAGCTGGCTGCTGCATCCAGACACAATGTCTCCTCTTGCAAGCTTTTACTTTTTATTTCTAATTCAAGAAATAGATAGTTCCCAGAGACTTTCACCTACATTTCATTGAGCAGGATATTGTATCATTGTCTACCCCTACTTGCAGGGAATCTGGGAATTTAATTTGGACTTGGCTTCCTTGCCTAGATGGTAGAAGCCAATGGAATAGAAGAATGAGAGGGGGTTTGAGGGAGCCAACCAACAGTATCTACCATACTGCCTTTGCACAGATGCAGGTTGCAGGAATGCCTAGGCTCAGGTTCATGATTTCATCCAAGAAATAAGGGATCATCCGCTCAAATTCTTAAATGCTTAACTGAGGCTTTAGAGTTTCACAGAAAAGAGAAATTTTTTTCATAGTATAGGTGGTAGATCAGCTGTATCAGAATCACCTATGGTTCTTATTTTAAAGTAAGCCTCTGAGCTCTATGCAGGTTCTGGTTCAGTAAGTCTAGGATGGAATTTAGGAATCTACATTTTAATGAACACCCCAGTGATTCTTTTACATACTAACAGTTAAGAACTACTGCTATAGGAAAAAAATTTTGCCTGAAAAAAAGGTTTTGTAAATTTTTCCTTATATCATGGAAAAAGCACAGTAGCATACCTGAGAAAAATCTGATCCTGAAAATAAAAACTCTAGAATGGTTTAGCTGTACACTGTATCTGCAGGTCAAAATTAATGAATATATTGAATAGAAATTTGAAAAATGTCTATTAAAGACAGTGATCATGGTTCTGATATAGTTGATGTTGAACTGTGTGTTTCAAAATCATACATCCATCCAGGTTTGATAAAAATATGTGCTAACTATAGAAAATACGGAAATTATACAAATAGGTTTTAGCATACCTATCACTCAAGTAGTGTACATTGTATCCTATAGGTGGTTTTTCATCCCACGCTCCCCTCTCACCCTGCTCCCTTCTGAGTCTCCAGTGTCCATTATACCACTCTGTATGCTTTTGCATACCCACGGCTTAGCTCCCACTTGTGAGAACATTCCCAATGCATATGTTAACTCTACTATTGCATTTTAGATTTCCTTGCATTGTTTTCGTATTTCAGTTACCTTTCTTGTATTTCTGCCTTTATTTTAGGCTGGTCTATCTTTATGCCTCGTGATTTTTATTTCATAGACTCAGTTGTTCTCTTGGTTTTTTAGTACTCCAAGCATACATCTTGTAAAATTTACTCTGCTTTATATAATAAATTGTCTTCAGAAGTAAAATTTTCATCTGAATCTTTGGATCAATACTCTCTTTTTCTTCATCGATTTTATTTTTGTTGTTTTTGTGGACTTATCCTTGGATGAAGCAGAATATTTCCAACTCTTCATTTACCAACAGGAAGGGTAGGTAGAGTATTTATAAGAACCCTGCCCCCCTACCCTGACCACCACACACGTGTACCTTTCACTTAGACTTCTTGCCTGGCACTCTCAGATATAGACCTGTTATATCTGATATAGGTTAATGCAAATCAACCTAGTTCAAGTTGTAATATTTAGTAAATATTCATCTTGTATGGCTCTTCTAGACTAAGGCTAGATCTTCACCCCCAACTATTGCAGTCTTTGATTAAGCCAGAGAAGCTAAGGCATTGTAGAATTATCTGTATATTCTTGGTGTTCTTTCTTCTCTTCCATGGTTTATAATGATTTTCTTAATTGAGCAACCTACAATTAAACATGTCACCACCAGGCCAGCCCCAGGCTTATCCCCTTCTACTTCCTGCTCTATTGAGTATTAAACATTATCGATCCTGTTGAAAGAGGACCCAAGTATCATTTTAGCTACCTCAGAAGACAGTTTCCACAGTGTTACAGAATATGTGTGTGTGTGTATATACATATGTACATGTACATATAGATTTATGTATTTTTGTCTATGCAAAACTTGTGTTTCAGAACTAGGAGCAGAGTAGGATGAAAAGACAGATAATTAGGTCTGCCTTCCCTGAAACCACCTCTGCTGGATCTGTATGTGCAGCATGTCTTACATCCTTCAGGAAAAATTTTCAATCTATACATTCAACAGTGAAATTAGTTGAGATTCTCTTAAATCTCTCCATGCCTACACCTACAGCTGGGACTTTGCAATATCATCATCTCTCATTGCCACTTTGTGATCTTTTTTGGTGTATCTTCTTGAAAAACTTTTTTTTAATACAGATAGTGTCTTGCTCTGTCACCCAGACTGGTGTGCAGTGGCATGATCATAGCTCACTGTAACTTGAATTCCTGGGATCAAGTGGTCTTCCCACCTCAGCCTCCCATGTAGCTGGGACCACAGGTATGAGCCACCATGCCTGGCTAATTTTCATTTTTTGTAGGGATGTGATCTTGCTGTGTTACCTAGGCTGGTCTTGAACTCCCGGCCTTAAGTGATTCTCCCACCTCTGCCTCCCAAAGGCCAGGATTACAGGCATGAGTCACTATGCCTGGCTTCATGGGTATTTTAATAAGAAATTAAAAGGAATATCAGGCATTATTAGTCTACTGCCAAATTAAAAGAAGTTTGATTAATACTTCACAAATTATCAGCCAGAATTTTATGTATCATGTGTCAATTATTATTCTAGTCCATGTCTTTTTACGTGTTTAAGAATATTCTTTATTTTCTGCCTTTTTAATTGTGTATTCTTATGCCATTCTTTCCCTAACAAAAACTGTACTTTCTATTAGACATTTCATATACAATTTAAACTATTTGAAGTGTTCTTTGTGCCAAAACATTCATAAAGAAATAATGTTTTAAAATTCAAACACTAACTATTAGATTTCTTTCTTAAGTATCTGAGCCTATTGAGGAAACTACAGTGGAAACAGAAATCCCAAAAGGATCCAAAGAGGGCCTGGAAACTGAAAAATTATCTGAAACAGGTTAGACCGTAAAATGAAAGTAGTTAGTGCATAAAAGTACTTTCCATATTTTCTTATAATGGGTCCCTAATTTTAGGCATAGTAGGTGCTTCATACTTATTTCTTTCTATGTTGTATGCTAATCGACATACATAAATATTTGGCTTACTCCATTAAAAGTGTATCAAACCAGATTATAACACTGGTTTTCACACAAATTTGTTTTATACATTTTTTATTAACAGTTAAAGTTTCCTTAAGAAACTCATGTTAATTATCCAAAAGCTTGAGTTTTAGTAACAGGTAAATACACATCTACAGCAAATATAAGAACAAAACATAATTAAATTATAAATTTATGAATGTATATTGTTGCTTAGAATATTTTTTTCAACTGTTTAAAAATACTACAAAGTATAAGTTATTTTGGCAATATGGCTAAAGATAGGATATTTAAAGCCCCTTTTTTCTTTCCTTTGTCTTTTACTCAAAAGTTGTACTACCTGAGTTTCCAGAAGACTCTTATCCTGATGTTCCTGAAATGGAGCCATTTAAAGAGAAGATTAATTCTTTCATCATCCTCTGGAAACAGCTGGAAGCAACAATTAGTGAGGCTTACATTAAAATTTTAAACTTGGAGATTGCTGACAGAACTCCACAGGAATTACTTCAAAAAGTAGTTGAGACTATGGAAAGTAAGGGCTTTAATCATAACATTAATTATCAAGAGCAGGCAATAGTATTAGAAGCATTTTGAAACTTGAAAGCCTTCCTTGATGGTTTATGAAGTAAATGTTCAATATATCCAAGGCCGATGTATAAAATACTTAGCAACTATCACAGTGCAGGTCCTGACCAATCAGAACAGCCACGCGGTCCAAACCCCTCTGGCCATACTGACCAGTTGTCACATAAGGAACTTACAAAGGCCTATTTGTATACCTATTTAATCTAAGAGACTAATAATAATAATTAATTTTCTTAACCTTATAGTAATATGCTAATAACTTTTTTTGCTAAAAATATTTTCCCCAATGATTCTCTTTTTCTCTAGAACCATTTCAATATACTGCATGGGAGTTAACTGGGGAAGATTATGAGGAAGAAACAGAAGACTACCAGACTGAAGCAGAGGTTGATGAGGAGCTAGAGGAAGAGGAAGAGGAAGAGGCATGATTCTTTTATTTCTACTCATCCTCATTTGTGAAGTCATTGAAAATATGCAAATAAGAGTGGTAACTATCACTTTTGGACCCCAAGTGAACGGACATTCTCATTTGCACATACATTCTCCCTCTGCCTCAGCTTCACTTGACCCCCCTGAAATTCCAGGCTATGTAGTATGAAAAAAGACTCATGAAAAGATAAAAGGAAACTACATTAACTTTTTTACATGGAAAAAAAGTTTAAGTTTTAAATACGTAAATATTTTATAAATTTAGCGGAAGTGGTTGTTGTAACTAAAAGAGGCTACTTGCATGAAAATAATGAGCAGTGTTCTCAGTTAGGAGCAACCCATATTCAGGCCCCATCCGCTCCCTTGGCATCAGAATTCGGACAACTATTCTCATTTGATAGCTGTCCAGTTCAGACATCTATCAGTAATGAAACAGGAAGTGGTTCTTTTAATTTGAAGCTTTATAAATATTATGTTATTAAGTTATATAAACATAGACTTGTGATTAACTGGGTTAAGTTGCCTAACTTAAACCCAAATATATATGTGCCAAACTACAAACAATATGTCGTGTGATTCTGATAACAGGTTTTAGTACTTTATCACTAAGGAACTGGAGAGCCTTTCTTTGGGATGACTAAAGGATGTGGGTTTTGTCCCACTCAGATGCAGATTCTTTTCTTTCATCATCCATCATCTGCCATGTCTGCTGTTGTTGTTCTGTGTCCCACTCTGGCCCACCATAAAATGATCTCTGGTATCTGCAGACAATGATCAAGCCGGCTATAATACTCAAAGCTTATATTTTAAAGTATGGTCTTCATTAATAATATATTTTTTTTAAAAAAACCCTTCCAATTCACAGAGCATTGGGTAAGGTACTAACAAGGGTCTAGCCTTAGGAATGGGGAATAACTGGACCTAGCATAAATGAAGCTTTGGCCCCACTTATCAAAAAGCAAAAGCCAAAAGGATCAAACTGCTTCCAAGTAACCTGTGTCCAAGAGCAATGCTCAAGAATATTTCTGGGAATGCAAAGTAAAATTATAGTAGCCACTGAAAGATTGTGAGACCTGCAAACAGGCAGAAAAATATGACTCACATTGAGGAGAAAAAGTAATCAACTGAAATAGATTCAGAACTGACAAAGGTGTTCTTAGAATTAGATGACAAGGACAGTAAAACAGTTGTTATTCTATATGTTCAAAAAGTTAAACAGAGATATAGAAGATATAATAAATACTTCAATTGAACTTTTAAGATTGAAAAGTACAGTATACGGAATGAAATATATATTAATGGTATGACCGCAGTTTAGCCACTGCAAGAGAAATAGCAATAGAAACTGTCCAAAATGAAACAACAGAGGAAAAAGATTCTGAAAAAAAATGAGAAGAGCATCAGTGATCTGTGGAACAACTTCAAGCAGCCTATTATACAGAATGCTTGGGACCAGAAGTGTTTCTGATTTTAGACTTTTTCAGATTCTTGAATATTTGCACAATACATATCACTTGAGCATTTTTAATCTGAAATCCAAAATGCTACATTTTCTTTGAGTGTCAGATCATTGCTCAAGAAGTTTTAGAGTTTAGAGCACTCCAAATTTCAGATTTGGGGATAGGGGTTGCTCAACGTGTACATATAGTTCAGATCTACAAAAAGTATGCATGAGGGGGATTGAAGAAATAATGGCCAAATTTTTTCTAAATCTTGAAAAAAAATTACAAGCTTTCAGATTCAATATGCCCAATAAATAAACATGCTCAAGCACAAGAAACATGAAGAAAATATTATAATAGCACCAAGTACATCATATTCAAATTGCTCAAAACCAATTTTAAAAATAAAGGAGAAAACAGATATGCCACATACACAGGGACAAAGATAAAGATGACAGCATATTTCTCATCAAAAACAACGCAAGAAGAGAGTGGAGCAACATCTTTAATGTATTGAAGGGAACAAAAAAAAAAACTGTCAGCCTGGTGCGGTGGCTCATGCCTGTAATCCCAGCACTTTGAGAGGCCAAGGCGAACACATTGCTTCAGCTCAGGAGTTCAAGACCAGCCTGGGCAACATGACAAAACCCCATCTCTACAAAAAATACAAAAATTAACCAGGCATGGTGGCGCACACCTGTAGTCCTAGCTACTCGGGAGACTGAGGTGGGAGGATCGCTTGAGCCCAGGAGGTCAAGGCATCAGTGAGCTGAGATCACATCACTGCACTCCAGCCTAGGCAACAGAGTAAGACCCTGTCTTAAAAATAAATAAATAAATAAATAAAAATAAAATAAAATTTAACTGTCAACCTAGGATTCTGTGTCCATTGAAATCCTCTTTTAAAAACAAGGGCAAGCTGAGCGTGGTGACTCACGCCTGTAATTCCAGCACTTTGGGAGGCCAAGGCAGGCAAATCATGAGGTCAGGAGTTCAAGACCAACCTGACTAACTTGGTGAAACCCCATCTCTACTAAAAATAGAAAAATTAGCCGGGTGTGGTGGTGTGCACATGTAATCCCAGCTACTCAGGAGGCTGGGGCAGGAGAATCACTTGAACCCGGGAGCCGGAGGTTGCAGTGAGATCATGCCATTGCACTCCAGCCTATGCAACAGAACGAGACTCTGTCTCAAAAAATAAAAATAAAAAAATAAAAACAAAGGCAAACTGAAGACTCTGTTAGACATACAAAAGCTGAAAGAAAGCAGTCAGACACAGGTGGCTTCCATGATGAATTCTGCCAAATCTTGAAGAAAGAAAGAAAACCAATTCCATACAAACTGTTCCAGAAAATTGAAGAAGAGAGAATACTTCCTAGTCATTCTATGAGATCAGCATTGTTCTGATACCAAAACCAAAGACATTAAAAGCAAGGAAAGAAAAACAAACTGCAGTCTAATATCACTCATTAACATAGATACAGACATTCTTAACCAAATTTAGCAAATCAAATCCAAAAATGCACAAAAAGAATAATACACCATGACCAAGTGGGACTTATCTTGGAAATTCAAGTTTAGTTTAATGTTTGAAAAGCAATCAATGTAATTCATCATATGAAGAAACTGAGGGGAAAAAACGTGATCACCTCAATAGATACAGAAAAAGCATTTGACAAAACTCAACATCTATTACTGGTAAGAAAAAAAATGAAGGGAACTTCCTTGGCTTGATAAAGGGTATCCACAGAAAGTTTCTAACTAACAGCTAATGTCATACTTAAGGGTAAAAGGCTGAATGCTTTTTTCCTAAGATCAGGACAAGGAAAGAATGTTCACTGTCACCGCTTCTATTCAACACTATACTGAAGGTTTGGCTACTGCATTCAGACAAGGAAAATAAATAAAAGGCATTCAGATTGAAAAAGAAAGACACAACTATCTTTATGTATAGGAGATAAGATTTTCTATCGTGATAGGCTGAATAATGGCACCCCAAAGAAGTCCATGTCCTAAGCTGTGAATTGACACCTGTGAATGTCCACAAAAAGGGATTTTGTGGACGTGACTAAATTAAGGATCTTGAGATAAGGGAGTTATCATGGATTATCCACGTGGACCAATGTAATCACAAAGGTCCTTATAAGAGGAAGACAGGAAGTTAGAGAGAAGGTGCTTTGAAGCTGGCTTTGAAGATAGAGAAAAGGGCCATGAGCCAACCCTAGAAGTGGAGAGGCAGGAATGGATTCTCTCCTGGGGCCTCCAGGAGGAATTAACCCTGTCAACAAATTCACAGTAGCCCCATAAAACTCTCTGGGCTTCTGATCTCCAAAACTGTAAGAAAATACATGTTTGCTGTTTAAAGCCACTACATTTGTGGTAATTTGTGTAAGCAGCATTATGAAATTAATACATCTATGTAGAAAAGCCAATGGAATCAATGAAAAAGCTACTAATAATTGAATTTAGCAAAGTTTCAGGACATAAAATCAATATACAAAAATCAATTTTATTTCTATATGTAAGCAATAGACAATCAGAAATTGATTTTTAAATGCCTTTCAAAACAGCGTCAAGAAATGTAATACAAAGGGATAAATTTAGCAAAAGATATCCAAGAACAATACACTAAAAACTAAAAATTGTGCTGAGAAAAATAGAAGAAAGCCTACATAAATGGACGGATAGATATACCATGGCTGAGCATGGTGGCTCACGTCTGTAATCCCAGCACTTTGGGAGGCCGAGTCAGGCGGATCACTTGAGGTCAGGAGTTCAAGGCAGCTTAGCCAACATGGCGAAACCCCTTCTCTACTGAAAATATATAAATTAGCCGGGCGTGGTGGTGTATGCCTATAATCCCAGCTGCTGGCAAGGCTGAGACACAAAAATCGTTTGATCTCGGGCAGTGAGCCAAGATCGTGCAACTGCACCCCAGCCTAGGTGACAGAGTAAGGCTCCATCTCAAAAAAGAAAACAGAAAAAAAAAGTAGATATACCATGTTCACAGGTCAGAAGACTTAATATTGTTATATCAGTTCTCCCCAAATTTATCTACAGATTCCATATAATCGAAATTTAAAACCCAGCATACTGTTTGGTAGAAACTTATAAATTGATCCTAACATTCATTTGAAAACGCAGAGTACTTAAAATAATGTAAACAAATTGTAGAAAGAATAACCAAGTAAGAGAATTAATACATTTGATTTCAAGATTAATTAATTATAAAGTTATAGCTATCAAAATAGTGTCACTGGCACAAAACAGCAAATAGATTAATAGAACACAGGGAGTCCAGAAATAGAGCTACATATATATGGACAATTGATTATTGACAAATCTACAGAGGCAATTTAGTGGAGAAAGGACAGTCTTTTTGACTTTTTAATAAATAGTGCTGGAACAATTGGAGATCCATATGCATAGTGAATTTTGAACCAAACCTCACATGATATACAAAAACTAACTTAAAATGTATTATAGGCCTAAATGTAAATTATAAAACTATAAAACTTCTGGAAGAAACCTACGAGAGAATCTTTGAGACCTTGGATTAGGCAAAAATTTCTTAGACATGACGCCAAAAGCAGAATCCATAAAGAAAAAAAATGATAAATTGGCCTTCATCAAACATAAGAACTAAACTATTTTTTTAAAAAAAACACTGTTAAGAGAATGAAAAGACAAACTTGGATAAAATATTTGCAAATCACATATCTGATGAAAGTCCTTATATCCAGAATATATAAAGAACTCTTAATACTCAAAGAGAAAACAAACAACCCATTTTTTTAATGGAGAAAAGATTTTAACAGACATCAGATACTTCACCAAATAAAATACACAGATGGCTAATAGGTACATGAAAAGATGTTCAACCTCATTAGTCACTAAGGAGGTGAAAATTAAAATCACAATGAGACACTATTAGATAATGATTAGAATGCCTAAAATCAAAGACTGACCATACCAAGTGTTAACTAGGATGCAGAATAACTTGAATTCTTATATACAGCTCATGGGAATATAACTTGGTACAATCACTTTGGAAAATAGTTTGGCAGTTTCTTAAACAGATAAATATACATCTACCATAGCAACCAGTCCTACCACTCCTAGAGATTTATCCCAGAGAAAGGAGAGCACCTGCCCATTCAAAGACTTGATGAGTGGTCACAGCAGCTTTATTTGTAATGGCTCCAAATTGGAAACCATTCAGTAATTCATCAACATAGGAGGAGGGGTGACTGCTGTCTCTGTGAACCAGCAGACTTAGCCTCTCCTCTTAGTAATTCTGAGGAATCCAAGCAGCCCAGATGAGTGGGTTTCCCCTCAGCAAAACACACCTGCTCCACCAAGGGACAAAGTACTTCTTTAAATGGGTCCTGCTCCCTGTGCCACCCAATTGGGTGAGACCCTCCAACAGGGGTTGTTAGATACTCCATACAGGAGCGATCCTACTGGCATCAGGTTGGTGTTCCTTAAGGTCAAAGGTCCCAGATGAAGGAGCAGGCACCCATCTTTGCTGCTCTCCAGCCCCCTCAAGTGACATCTTCAGTCACGGGGGCAAATCAGATGAGTAGTGCCTGAACTGAACTCCCAGCAAGCTGCAGCAGCCCTACAGAAGAGGGACCTGACTATTGAAAGGAAAACAAACAAGCAGAAAATGACAACAACAGCATCAACAACAACAAAAAGGCCCCCACAAAACCCCATCCAAGGGTCAGCAGCATCAAAGACCGAAACTTGACAAACTCACGAAGATAGAAAGAATCAATGAAAAAATGCTGAAAACCCAAAAGGCCAGAGTGCATCTTCTGCTCCAAATGATTGCAACATTTCTCCATCAGGGACATGGAACTGGATGGGTGAATTGACAGAAGTAGGCTTCAGAAGATGGGCAATAAAAAAATTAAGATGAGTTAAAGGAGCATGTTAACCTTGATAAAAGGTTAGATGAATTACTAACTAGAATAATCAGTTTAGAGAGGAACATAAATGACCTGATGGAGCTGAAAAACATAGCATGAGAACTTCATGAAGCATACACAACTATCAACAGTCAAATTGACCAAGCAGAAGAAAGGATATTGGAGTTTGAAGACAACCTTACTGAAATAAGACATGCAGACAACAATAGAGAAAAAAGAATGAAAATGAATGAACAAAGCCTCCAAGAAATATGGGACTTCCTAAAAAGACCAAACCTATGATTGCTTAGAGTACCAGAAGGAGACAGGGAGAATGGAAACAAGCTGGAAAACACTCTTCTAGATATTATCCAGGAGAACTTCCTCAATCTAGCAAGACAGGCCAACATTCAAATTCAGGAAATACAGAGAACACCATTAAGATACTCCATGAAATCAACCCCAAAACACATAATCATCAGATTCTCCAAGGTTGAAATGAAGGAAAAATTGTTAAGGGCAGCCAGAGAGAAAGACCAGGTAACATACAAAGGGAAGCTCATCAGACTAACAATGGATCTCTCAGCAGAAACTCTACAAACCATAAGAGTCTGGGGGCCAATATTCAACATTCTTAAAGAATTTTCAACCCAGCCAAACTAAGCTTCATAAGCAAAGGAAAAATAAAATCCTTTCCAGACAAGCAATGCTGAAGGATTTCATTACCACCAGGCCTGCCCTGCAAGAGCTCCTGAAAGAAGTGCTAAATATGTACTGGAAAGGAAAAACTGGTACCAGCCACTGCAAAAATACACCAAAATATAAAGACCAATGACACTACAAAGAAACTGCGTCAGCCAGTGTGTAAAATAAGCAAATAGCATCATGATGACAGGATCAGATTCACAATACTAATCTTAAATGTAAATGGGCTCAATGGCCCAGTTAAAATATACAGAATGGCAAACTAGATAAAGAGCCAAGATCTATTGGTATGCTGTCTTCAAGAGACTCATCTCACATGCAAAGATACACACAGGCTCAAAATAAATGGATGGAGGAAAATTTACCAAGCAAATGGAAAGCCAAAAAAAGCAGGGATTGCAATCTTATTCTCTGACCAAATGGACTTGAAACCAATAAAGATCAAAAAAACAAAGAAGGCACTATATAATGGTAAAGGGAACAATTCAACAAGAAGAGCTAACTATTCTGAGCATATGTGCACCCAATGCAAGAGCACCCAGATTCATAAAACACATTCTTAGAGACCTACAAAGAGACTTAGAATCCCACGCAATATTAGTGGGAGACTTTAACACCCCATTGTCAGTATTAGATCAATAAGACAGAAAATTAATTAGGATATTCAGGACTTGAACTCAGCTCTGGATCAAGCGGACCTAGTTGACGTCTACAGAACTCAATACCCCAAATCAACAGTATATATATTCTTCTCAGTGCCACATGGCACTTATTTTAAAATCAAACACATAATTGGAAGCAAAACACTCCTCAGCAAATGTAAAAGAACTGAAATAATAACAAACAGTCTCTCAGACTGCAGTGCAAGCAAATTTGAACTCAGGATTAAGAAACTTACTCAAAATCACACAATTTCATGGAAGTTGAAAAACCTGCTCCTGAATGATTCCTGGGTAAATAATGAAATAAGGCAGAAATCAAGAAGTTCTTTGAAACCAATGAGAACAAAGAGACAATGTACCAGAATCTCTGGGACACAGCTAAAGGAGTGTTAAGAGGGAAATTTATAGCACTAAATGCCCACATTAGAAAGCTAGAAAGATCTCAAATCAACACCCTAACATCACAATGAAGGGAGCTAGAGAAGCACAAGCAAACTAACCCAAAAGCTAGCAGAAGACAAGAAATAACTAAGTTAAGAGAAGAATTGAAGGAGATAGGGAAACAAAAAAAACCTTCCAAAATATCAATGAATCCAGGAGCTGGTTTTTTAGAAAATTAACAAAATAGACCACTAGCTAGACTATTGAGAGAGAGGAATCAAATAGATACAATAACAAATGATAAAGGGGATATCACCACTGACCCCACAGAAATACAAACTGCTGGGCCGGGTGCGGTGGCTCACACCTGCACTCCCAGCACTTTGGGAGGCCAAGGTGGGCAGATCACCTGAGGTCAGGAGATTGAGACCAGCCTGGCCAACATAGCAAAACCCCATCTGTACTAAAAATACAAATATTATCTGGGCGTGGTAGTGCATGTCTGTAATCCCAGCTACTCGAGAGGCTGAGACAGGAGAATAGCTTGAGCCTGGGAGGTGGAGGTTGCAGTGAGCAGAGGTCATACCATTTCACTCCATCCTAGGCTACAGAATAAGACTCCATCTCAAAAAAAAAAAAAAAGAAAAGAAATACAAACTGCCATCAGAGAATACTATTAACACCTCTACGCAAATAAACTAGAAAATCTAGAAGAAATGCATAAATTCTTGGACACATACACCCTCCCAAGACTAAATCAGGAAGAAGTTGAATCCCTGAAAAGACCAATAACAAGTTCTGAAATTGAGGAGGTAATTAATAGCCTATCAACCAAAAAAAAAGCCCAGGATCAGATGGATTCACAGCTAAATTATACCAGAAATACAAAGAGGAGCTGGTACCATTACTTCTGAAACTATTCCAAACAATTCAAAAGGAGGGACTCCTCCCTAATTCATTTTATGAAGCCAGCATCAGCCTGATACCAAAACCTGGCAGAGACACAACAAAAAAAGAAAGCTTCAGGCCAATATCCCTGATGAACACTGATTCAAAAATCCTCAATAAGATACTGGCAAACCGAATCCAGCAGTGCATCAAAAAACTTATCCACCATGATCAAGTTGGCTTCATCCCTGGGATGCAAGGCTGGTTCAACATACACAAATCAATAAATGTAATCCATCACATAAACAGAACCAAAGACAAAAACCACATGATTATCTCAATAGATGCAGAAAAGGCCTTTGATAAAATTTAACATCTCTTCATGTTAAAAACTCTCAATAAACTACATATTGATGGAACATATCTCAAAATAATAAGAGCTATTTATGACAAAGCCACAGCCAATATCATATTGAATGGGCAAAAGCTGGAAGCATTCCCTTTGAAAACCAGTACAAGACAAGGATACCTTCTCTCACCACTCCCATTCAACATAGTATTGGAAGTTCTGGCCAGAGCAATCAGGCAAGATAAAGAAATAAAAGGTATTCAAATAGGAAGAGAGGAAGTCAAGTTGTCTCTGTTTGCAGATGACATGATTTTAAGATCTAGAATACCCCATTATTTCAGCCCAAAAACTTGAACTGATAAGCAACTTCAGCAAAGTCTCAGGATACAAAATCAATGTGCCTGAATCACAAGCATTCCTTTACACCAACAGTAGGCAGGCAGAGAGTCAAATCATGAATGAACTCACATTCACAATCACTACACAGAGAATAAAATACCTAGGAATACAACTAACAAGGGATGTGAAGGACATTTTCAAGGAGAACTACAAACCACTCCTCAAGGAAATAAGAGAAGACACAAACAAATGGAAAAACTTTCCATTCTCATGAATAGGAAGAATCAATATCATGAAAATGGCCATACTGCCCAAAGTAATTTATAGATTCAATGCTATTCCCATCAAACTACCATTGACATTCTTCACAGAATTAGAAAAAACTATCTTAAATTTCATATGGAATCAGAGAAGACCCTGTGTAGCCAAGACAATTCTAAGCAAAAAGAACAAAGCTAGAGGCATCATGCTACCTGACTTCAAGCTCTGCTTCAAGGCTACAGTAACCAAAACAGCATGGTACTGGTGCCAAAACAGACATATAGACCAATGGAGCAGAACAGAGACCTCAGAAATAATACCACACGTCTATAACCATCTGATCTTCAACAAACCTGACAAAAACAAGCAATGAGGAAAGGATCTCCTATTCAGTAAATGGTGCTGGGAAAACTGGCTAGCCATATGCAGAAAACTGAAACTGTACCCTTTCCTTACACCTTATACAAAAATTAACTGAAGATGGATTGATGACTTAAATGTATAAGCCAGAAGCATAAAAAACCCTAGAAGAAAACCTAGGCAATACCATTCAGGACATGGGCATGGGCAAAGACTTCAGGACAAAAACGCCAAAAGCAATTGCAACAAAAGCCAAAATTGACAGTGGGATCTAATTAAACTGAAGAGCTTCCACACAGCAAAAGAAACTATCATCAGAGTGAACAGGTAACCTGAAGAATGGGAGAAAGTTTTTGCAATCTACCCATCTGACAAAGGTCTAATATTCAGAATTTATGATGAACTTAAACACATTTACAAGAAAAAAACAACCCCATCAAAAAGTAGTCAAAAGATATGAACAGACATTTCTCAAAAGAAGACATTTATGTGGCCAAAAACATATGAAAAAAAAGCCCAACATCACTGATCATCAGAGAAATGCAAATCAAAACCACACTGAGATACCATCTCATGCCAACCAAAATGGCGATTATTAAAAAGTCAGAAAATAATAGATGCTGGTGAGGCTGTGGAGAAATAGGAATGCTTTTACACTGTTGGTGGGAGTGCAAATTCGTTCAATTACTGTGAAACACAGTGTGGCAAGTCCTCAAGGATCTAGAACCAGAAATACCATTTGACCCAGCAATCCCATTACTGGGTATATACCCACAGGAATATAAACCATTGTACTATAAAGACACATGCACACATATGTTTATTGCAGCACTATTTACAATAGGAAAGACATAGAACCAACCCAAATGCCCATCAATGATAGACTGGATAAAGAAAATGTGGTATATACACACCATGGAATGCTATGCAGCCATAAAAAAGAATGAGATCATGTTCTTTGCAGGGACATGAATAGAGCTGGAAGTCATCATCCTCAGCAAATTAACACAGGAACAGAAAACCCAACTCACATGTTCTCACTCATAAGTGGGAGTTGAACACCGAAAACACATGGACACAAAGAGGGGAATAACACACACCAGGGCCTGTTGGGGTAAGAGGAAGGAATGTGGAGGATGGGTCAATAGGTGCAGCAAACCACCATGGCACATGTGTACCTATGTAACAAACCTGCACGTTCTGCACATGTATCCCTTTTTTTTTAGAAGAAATAAAGAAAAAACTAAAAAAAAATTATAAGAACTTGAAAGGATTTTACCCCCAAAAAAACAATTACTAAAATATGGGCTTAGGAAGAAAGATAAAAACTAAACAAAAATAATAGATGGGGGAGGCTTTATAGGTCATTTCTTACATACACCTTCATTGATTAGATAATTCCGTGTATTTTTTGAACATCATAAGAAAAAAATCATTATTTTCCAGCTCATTTTGAAGCTTGCTTTTGATTTTTTCTTTTTTTTTTTTTTAGATGGAGTCTCACTCTGTCACCCTGGCTGGAGTGCAGTGATGTGATCTCGGTTCACTGCAACCTCCACCTCTCTGGCTTAAGCGATTCTCCTGCCTCAGCCTCCTTAGTAGCTGGGATTACAGGCACATGCCACCACGCCTGGCTAATTTTTATATTTTCAGTAGAGAAGGGGTTTCACCATGTTGGCTAGGCTGGTCTTGAACTCCTGACCTCATGTGATCCACCCACCTCGGCCTCCCAAAGTGCTGGGATTACAGGCATGAGCCCTCGCACCCAGCCAAAGCTTGTATATTCTGATATAAATATCAAATAAAAGTAGTAAAAGGAAAGGTTAGTCTCATTTTTGCACCTTTATAGAAAGTTGGTTGTATCTTGTTTTGTGAAAAGAAGTATGATGTAAATAAGTATGTAAAGTATTCCATTTGTATTTTTTAAAATACTATATTTGTGGCTAAATATATATCTATTTTTATAGGTATATTGGTAGGATTTTTTTAATGAGTCTGGGAGATAAAACTATTAAGAATGCTAACATAGTACTGGAAGAAAAAAGGTGAAAGGAGATTTTCACTTTTTATACATTGTAATGTGTTTTGAATATTTTTACAGTAAGCATATATTTTATATCATAAAAAAATTTCTTTAATGTATTTCCCTTGCTTTAAATAAGTTGAAAGATTCCTTAAAGGACTTTGCACATATTTTCTTTATCATAAAAGAAAATACATTTTACACTTTCAATTGAGCTAAATAGGATATTTCCAAATTATTATTTGATCATATATCCACTTAATAGCAAAGTAAATTCTGAGGCATCTCTCATTTAATTTGCCATGGGTAAGAAGTTGTGATCTTGACTCAGCTTTTACTTTTAGGGAAAAATTCTATTTTAGAAACTGACCTTACAATGACCCAGCATCAACACATTCTGGAGTTTTTCATTACATCTATGTTGGTAGAGGACTGGGGGCACCTTCATTCTCAGTGCTGCTTTATTTTCCTCATGAAAATCGAGAAACTTAGGATGTGCACTTAGAGTAATATATGAGAAACTGATTTTTAATTAAAATAACATAAGAACTGGCCTTTTGTGGATTGTTTTCAAGTTGCTACAGATTAAATATTATTCAAGAAGCATTTTTAAAAATTCTCTCCATCAAAATACTTTTTAATTTAATGTTCTCCAAACTTTGAATAACGTTTCTAGGGTGAAGAAAAAATTAAGGAGAGAAAGAGGTATTTGGGAGACACAAAACACTTTTGTCCAGTAGTCCTCAAAGAAAACTTCATCCTACAACCAGGAAACACAGAAGAAGCAGCCAAGTATCGAGAAAAGATCTACTACTTTTCAAGTGCTGAGGCTAAAGAAAAGTTTTTGGAGCATCCTGAGGACTATGTGGCTCATGAAGAACCACTGAAGGTGAGACAGTATTCCTATCTTAATGATTGCTCCCACAGGATTTTTTCAGGACTGATTACCAATCACTACCAATTTACTTAAGGGTGAAGTTCCCAATCTGATATTACAACATAAAGAAAATATCTAAGTTCAAAGAACAACTTTTTGGAATATAACATAAAATAATTATCTATTTTGATTTCTGTAGTAATTACTTGTGTCAAACCAGCACTTAATATCTGCCTTTTTAGCTGAAGTAAAAATAAAACAAAACATAAACAAAAACAAACCCCACAGCTGGATGAATTCCTTACTATAGTGAGGCCAGTCATGCTAGTTAGTCTCTGAGAGCAGAGCAGGATGATGGTCTTCTACAGGATTTTGGAGAAGAGTGGAATTCAGGGATTGGTGAACTTTCAGAGGCATAAGTGGGTTGACATCTATGGAAGTAAGATTAGTGACACTGCTATTGACTGGTTCACACTCAGAATTGTTATAGGGGTAAGTCCATCCTGATTGGTAAGTTTCAAGAGTGAGGGCTGACACTGGTTGGTTGGATTGCAAAAATGTGTTTCCTGAAGTGAGTTTACCCTGATCAATTAAACCAATTTAAAATTGGTTGAGTGGCTATTGTTACCATGGCTATCCAATAGTCATTTTTTAGTGGAGCATTGTTATAGAGGAGAAGGACACTTTGGTGAATCTTCCCTGGACATTTTTCTGTTACAGCTTTGGCTGACTTTCTCAAAACACTCTCATCATAAGCAGATGTTACTTCTCTTTGGCCCTCCAGAAGCTCAACAAGGAAAATGCATTGAGCCTCAAAAGACAAACTGTTGCCATGACCTTTGTGCTTGACCAGTCCACTTTTGCTTTGACTGGACCACTGCCACCTGTTGGTGACCATTGCTTTGATTGTGCTTTGTCTTCAGGATCATACTGATAAAGCCATGTTTCATCTCCTCTACAATTCTTCAAACAAATGCTTTAAGATTTTGATCCCATGTGTTTAAAATTTCCATTGAAAGCTCTGTTTTTGTCAGCAGATGATCTGGGTGCAACAGTTTTGGCAATCATAGAGTAGAAACTTTGCTCAACTTTAATTTTTCAGTCAGAAAACTTGTACACTGAGTCAATCTAGATGTCTAGGTGTGTTGGCTATTGTTTCTGCTGTTAATCATCAGTCCTTGTCAATTGGATCACAAACAAGATAAATTTTTTCCTCACAAATTTAAGTGGGTGCTGTGCTGCTACAGGCTCCATCTTCAACATTGTCTCGTCCTTTTTTCAAGCAAATTGTTCATTTGTAAACTGCTGATCTCTTTGGGGCATTGTCCCTAGAAATCTTCATAAAGCATCAACGATTTCACCATTTTTCTTCCCAAGCTTCACCATAAATTTGATGTTTATTCTTGCTGCAGTTCTAGCAGAACTCATGTTGCTGTGATCTATTGCCTTGTTTTACATCATACTGATGTCTTATCTTTCTTAGTGCTTCAAACTAGATCCTGTTCAGACATGTTATAACAAGTTCATATGAGTTTATTTGGTGCAAAAAAAAAAGTGAAAAAAAATTATTTTCATAATATGCATTTTCTGTCAACTTTTTGAAGACCCCTCATATTTTTAGATTTTTGAGGAAACTCCATACTGTTTTTCATAATGGCTGTCCGACTTTACATTTCCACAACAGTGTACAAGTGTTCCCCTTTCTTCACATCCTCACCAGCATTTGCTATTTTTTTGCCTTTTTGATAATAGTCATTCTAACAGAGGTGAGATGATATCTCACTGTGGTTTTGATTTGCATTTCCCTGATGATTAGTGATGTTGAGCATTTTTTCATATACCTATTGTCCATTTGTATGTGTTCTGTTGAGAAATGTCTGTTCAGGTCTTCTTTTCCCCATTGTTAAATCAGAATATTTGTTTTTTTGCTACTGAGCTGTTTGAGTTCCTTATATATTCTGGTTATTAATCCCTTGTTGGATGGATACTTTGCAAATCTTATCTCCCATTCTGTAGGTTTTCTCTTTACCATGTTCTTTTCTTTGTGATTCAGAGGTTTTTTAGGTTAACATAATCCTATGTGTCTATTTTTGCTTTTATTGCCTATGTTTTTGAGGTCTTACCTGGAAAAATCTTTGCCCAGACCAATGTCCTGTAGCACTTCCCCAGTGTTTTCTTCTAGCAGTTTTATATTTTCAGGTCTTCCATTTAGGTCTTTAATCGTTTTGAGTTGATTTCTGTATATGGTGAAAGATGAGGATCTAGTTTCATTCTTCTGCATATGGATATCCACCTATCACAGCACCATATATTAAAGAGACCATCCTTTCCTCCACGCATGTATTTGGTGCTTTTGTAGAAAATGAGTTGACTGTAAGTGTTTTGACTTTCTTGAATTATTTTACTACTGTGCTATGCTATAGCTCCCTCGGATGGGATTACTGGAGCAAGATATATATATCACAATGTATTGCCTTATGACTTTTGATAATATCAATGCCTTCTTAAAATGAACACATGGAACTAAGCACTTCTGTATAATTGGGCCATTTTCATGAACTTCAAATTTTATATAGTGCCCATGAGACTACTGAAGTATGTGGGTGGTTGTGCCCTCACAAAGAAGCCCCAATCCACTGGTGTTGGGGGTCATTTAAGGACTGTGGCCATTTATCCTTTTCTGTTGTTGTTTTCAACTGTAATTTCTGCTTAGTCTGGTTTGCTGTTTGTGATCTCTTGCCTTGTTTTACACAAATCCATTTGGATAAGATCCTGAAATCCTGACTGTATTTCCATAGTTTTGCAAAGCATAAAATGAACTGGGTTTTCCAGAAGCATTTCCCTTCCCTACCATAGGGTACCTGAAGACAGTCTGAGCACCAGACAGCCCTAGTTGCCAGACGTTTAACTGATGGATGAGTGAGATGTTAAGCCAGCAGTTTTATCACTGAGAGGTTTAAAATGTGATTTAAAAGTATGGTGTGAGGCTGCAGCTATATAATTTCATGTCATTCTAGTTTTTCTCCTTCCCCTTGCAAAAACTCCAGCTCCTTTGAGGCTTATCCTACTTGGATGTATCAACAAGCCCCATTCCTCCTTGCTGCTATCACCTACCAATTTCTTAGTATTTCCTCACAATCACAGAAGACTTAGCTGCTGCTTCATTCCAGTGCTCACCATTGTTCTTGACAGTTTCAGCATCCCATGGATGATCCATATAACGTGAGTCCTGAGATTACTGGAATAAATGGAGAAGGCTCTAAATTTTTCTTGTTAGTGGGCTTTCTGTTTGATTTATTTTATTATGCTAGGAACGTATCTTACCATTCTGTATTAACTAAAACTTTTGTCAAAAACAAAAATAAGTAAACCCTATTTTATTAAATGCCTTTTGGCATATGATACCAAGATAATCGTACATGGTTGTTGGTGCTCTCTGAGGACCAGTATTGATGGAATTAATTATGTTAATTGAAATCCTAATGTCTAAGCATCCTTGAGTTCATGATGTGATCATTCCTACCCCATCTTAGGGGGGGCAGTTAATAAGTCTTATGTGTTCTAAATTACTCAAAACTGCTCTTCCTTCTCTCTCCCTTTATCCCACCCCTCCCTGACCCACCCCCTGTGGCAGGCTCCTCCATTAAGAATATGCCTTGTCGGCCCCCAGGGCTCTGGCAAAACTTTGTGTGGAAGACAGTTGGCAGAAAAATTAAACATTTTTCACATTCAGTTTGAAGAAGTTCTTCAAGAAAAACTACTACTCAAAACTGAAAAGAAAGTGGGACCTGAATTTGAGGAAGATTCTGAGGATGAACAAGCTGCCAAACAAGAACTTGAAGAGCTTGCAATTCAGGCCAATGTCAAAGTTGAGGAAGAAAATACAAAAAAGCAGGTAGTAATCTCTTTTTTTTGTTTTTTTGTTTTGTTTTGTTTTTGCTGTTGTTATTGTTATTGTTTTTGAGACAGGGTCTCCATCTGTCACCCAGACAAGAGGGCAGTAGCACAATCACAGCTCACCAAAGCCTTATCTTCCCCGGGCTCAGGTGATCCTCCTGCCTTGGTGTATTAGTCCATTTTTACACTGCTGATAAAGACATACCATGACCAGGCAATTTACAAAAGAAAGACATTTAATGAACTTACAGTTAGGTCCACGTGGCTGGGGAGGCCTCAGAATCATGGCAAAAGGCAAGGAGGGGCAAGTCACATCTTACATGGATGGCAGCAGGCAAAGAGAGAGCTTGTGCAGGGAAACTCCCCCTTTTAAAACCATCAGGTTTTGTGAGACTTATTCACTATCAAAAGAACAGCATGGGAAAGGCGTGCCCCCATGATTCAATTACTTCCCACTGGGTCCCTCCCACAACATGTGGGAATTCAAGATGAGATTTAGGTGAGGTCAGTCAAACCATACCACTTGGCCTCCCAAGTAGCTGGGACTACAGGTGTGCACCACCATGCCTAGCTAGTTTTGGTGTTTTTTGTGGAGATGGGAGTCTTGCTATGTTGCCCTGGCTGGTCTCAAATTCCTGGGCTCAAGCCATTTACCCACCTTGGCCTCCCAAAGTGCTGGGATTACAGGCATGAGCCACTGTGCCTGGCAGTAGTAATCTATGCAGACAGCTGTGCTTACTGGTGTTACTCTGGGGAAGTAGTAGTATAAAACTCTATAAAGTTTCTAAGAAGAGAAAAAAATTAGCCCATAAAAGTCATTTAAAGAGTCATATTCGTCATGTGCTAAATAAAAATCTTCCAGCTCTTCTAGAATATAAAGTACTGAGTTTTATATGACTCAAAAAAAAATCAGAAAAACTTTCTTTGACAAGGCTGTTGTATAGCATTTATTTGAAAATGATATTTGGTGTATCTGACTTAGACAATATAGTTTTCCACTGTTGTGTTCTCTGATTTCTATCAAATAGCATAAAAATCTGCCCCAGCCTTAGTGGAGATCTCAAAATATTAATTTCTAATGATGCCTTATCAGAAAGTTTGTACTGTATTGATCTGTTCTCTCATTGCTATAAAGAAATACCTTAGATTGGGTAATTTTTAAAGAAAATAGGTTTAACTGGCTCGTGATTCTTCAGGCTGTACAGGAAGCATAGTGGCATCTGCTTGGCTTCTGGAGAGGCCTTAGAAAACTTACAATCATGGCGGAAGGTGAAGGTAGAGCAGACACATCACATGGCCAGGGCAGGAGGAAGAGAGAGTGAGGCGGGAGGTGCCACACACTTTTAAACCACTGGATCTCATGAGCACTCACTCACTACAGTCATGGCAGTACCAAGGGGGGAATGGTGCTGAACCATTCATGAGAAACTGCCCCCATGATCCAATCACCTCTCACCAGACCCCACCTCCAACATTGGGGATTGCAATTCCACATGAGATTTGGGCGGGGAAACAGATCCAAACCATATTAACCTCTTACATGGCTTGTATCTGGAGTTATACAATGAAAGTTCTTAATAGGCCATTTGTTCTCAAATGATCCAAGTGCAGTTAAATGTAACGCTCAAAGTTGAAGCAGTGTTGGATAGTGAGTGACATATGGTGTTCTAGTAGGTAATGAAGTGCCTCTTCAGGCATAGTCTTTTTTCTTTTTGAGACAACATCTCCCTCTCTTGCCCAGGCTGGAGTGCAGTGGTGCAGTCTCGGCTCACTGCAACCTCTGCCTCCTGGGCTCAAGTGATCCTCTCACCTCAGCCTCCTAAGTAGCTGGGACTACAGGCATGCACCAGCATGCCGGGGTAATTTTTGTGTTTTTTGTATAGACGGGATTTCATCATGTTGCCCAGGTTGGTCTCAAACTCCTGACCTCAAGTGATCCGCTCACCTTGGCCTCCCAAAGTGCTGGGATTACAGGCATGAGCCACCTATGCCTGGCCTTCAGACATATTCTTTAAATGTTTTTCACCTATATTTAGTAGCGTTCAGGAGAAACTGATATCCTACTAATTTAATAAATGTATATTGGGACAGGCACAGTGGCTCACACCTGTAATTCCAGCACATTAGGAGGCCGAGGTGGGCGGATCACCTGAGGTCAGGAGTTAGACACCAGCCCGGCCAACATGGTGAAACCCCGTCTCTACTAAAAGTACAAAAATTAGCCAGGCATGGTGGCACACACCTGTAATGCCAACTACTCAGGAGACTAAGTCAGGAGAATCACTTGAACCCGGGAGGCAGAGGTTGCAGTGAGCCAAGATCTCACCACTGCGCTCCAACCTGGGCAACAGAGCAAGACTCCGTCTCAAAAAAAAGAAAAAAGTATGTCAATCCAGATTTTTAAATTTAACAAGTCTAGATTTTAAAGTGCAACAAATATCTCCCGCTCGTCTACAGTTTTTTGTTTGATTTTCTTTTGCTGTTTTCTGAATCATTTAACTTCTCAGAAAGCAATTAAGGTATTTTATTTCTAGATAATAAAATTAATCCTACTTCCTGGTAAGCAGTAGTTTATCATACCTCATCTATTCAGTTTTAGAATTTTGGATGACAAAAGTACTCTACAAAAGTAGCTTCATTTTTGTAAGAACTGTTGTTTTTTACTGTCCATTCAAGGGTGATCCTACTTCAGAGAGAATTGACCTGAGTTAATTATCACAATGCTTTCTATTTGTTATTATGTTACAATCCTCATCGAGTTTGTATTTCAGATGGCTGCCTGTTTGGCTTATCCCATGATCAGCATCTAGGTTGGAGAGAGAATACTGTATAATTATAATATAAATAACAAAAATCAGTTAAGCCTTATAGGTGTGTGTGTGATACATTGAAAAAGGTTTAACAAAAAGTAATGAGATATGACCCCAAGGCCATGTATGAAAATCAATATTATTACTTATAATTTATCTTAGCTATAGTAAATATTATTTACTATAGGTTGATGCAAAAGCGGTTGTGTTTTTGCCATTACTTTTAAGGCAAAAACCGCAATTACTTTTGCACCAACCTATATTTCTAACCACATTAAATAATTGGTTTAAAGAAAATAGCTCAAATTTTTAAATGTTTACAAGCAACACTACGAAAAAGACCTCAGAGAAAAATAACAAGTCTCATTCTAATCAACTATGTAATACCGTATTGTTTATGAATATAGATTTTGGGGTTTTCTAAATTGATATTTGTACATATTTTGGGGGTATATGTGGTATTTTGTTACACACATAGAATGTATAAGGATCAAGTCAGGGTATTTGTGATATCCATCACCTTGAGCACTTATCATTGCTATGTGTTGGGAGCATTTCAAGACCTCTCTTCTAGCTATCCTGAAATATGCAATACATCGTTATTAACTATAGTTTCCCTCTGTGCTATTGAACGTTAGAACTTACACCTTCTATCTAACTGTATGTTTCTACTCATTATCCTGCCTCTCTTCATCTCTTCTATCCTTACCATACACCCTTCCCAGCCTCTGGTAACTTTCATTCTACTCTCCACCTCCATGAGGTCCACTTTTTTAGCTTTCACATGAGTGAGAACATGAAATTATAAGCATAGAGTTTTAAAACTTGTTTTATTTTCTGATTTTTGTTTTTAGCTTCCAGAAGTACAACTTACAGAAGAAGAAGAAGTAATAAAATCAAGTCTAATGGAAAATGAGCCATTGCCTCCTGAAATTCTTGAAGCAATACTTTCTGAGTGGTGGCTTAAGGAACCAATACGGTATCTTAATTTATATAGAGTTGTGTATTTATTTGCTTTTATTTGTTTTATTCTTAAAAGTTAAAAATGTAGTTTAACATACATTTAAGAATTTTCTGCTTTATATTCATGTAAGCTGGTGATTTTTCATTTGAGATACACATTAAAAACATCTGTAAAGTCTTTAAAAATACCAATGCCAGGACCCCACACCAAAATAATTGAATTCGAATCTCTAGGAGTGTGAGCCTGGGATATTTTTCAGTACTCCCAGGTTATTCTAAAATGCATTTGTGGTAAAACTGTAAAAGCCTAAACAAAGTAGCTAAATATTATGCACCATTAAAATTTAGTATAGGGCCAAGCACGGTGGCTCACACCTGTAATCTCAACACTTTGGGAGGCCAAGGCGGGAGGATCACCTGAGGTTGGGAGTTCAACACCAGCCTGACCAACAAGGAGAAACCCTGTCTCTACTAAAAATACAAAATTAGCCGGGTGTGGTGGTGCATGCCTGTAATCACAGCTACTCAGGAGGCTGAGGCAGGAGAATCACTTGAACCTGGGAGGCTGAGGTTGTGGTGAGCCGAGATAGCGCCATTGCACTCCAGCCTGGGCAACAATAGTGAAACTCCATCTCAAAAACAAACAAAAAAAATTATAATGAATAATTTGTAATAGCATGAGAAATGTTATTACATAAAGTTAAGTTAAAAAGAAGATGTAAAACTATAATATAATAGAGAATGCACACATGAAGAACCAACTGGAAAGAAATAAAACAAATTTTTAATAACCTCTGAGATGTGGGATTATGGATAATTTTTGCCTTTTTATGCTTTTCTCTATTTTTTCCATTTTTCTATAGTGTGACATTGCTTTTATAACCAAGGGGAAAATAATACATTTTGAAAAGGTTATTGCATTAGTCCTGGAGAGATATACTAAGGGGCTTGAACTAAGGGGGACTGGCAGAAATAGAAGTGTGAGGACAGAGGAGGACATGCCAGGACTTACCTATTAAACATAAGAAGCAAGAGGGAGCCAGGGGAGAGGGCCAAAGGTCTCTAACAGGTAGTACCTGAGTACGAGTGGGTCAGAAGGAAGAGCAGTTTGGAAGGCTAACAGTATGATTTTTGATAGTACAATGTGTGTATAATTCCAGAAGGGCATTCAGTTGGAGAAACTCCACAGCTTTTTGAAAATTCGGAACCAAAACTCAGAAGAGAGGTTGGGTATAGAGGTAAAGATTTGGAAGTCATTGACAGAGAAGTGACAGCAGGAACAGTAGGAATGAAATTGACCCTGCCAGAAGAGACCAGACTGAAGGCACCTCTAAAGAAAAAACCACATATATTATGGCCAATATATGGAAATTTGCCCCCTTAATAAGAAAGGAAAATTCACATTTTTGAACTAACAACTTTGAAGGCTGAAACTGTCAAATGTTCGTGAAAGTCCTATTTGTATTAAGAAAAAAATATATATTTAAATATAAATATTAAAAACAAACCAAATTTCAGATAAGCAGGAGAAACAAATTCTCACTCAAATGGGGACCAGTATTGACTCTCTCAACTAAACAAAGCCAAGTTTTCAAACTTGATTGTTTTATAAGTGCTCACTAATTAAAATGTATTAACATTCCAGTTATTTTCCTAATTCTTTTTTTTTTTTTTTTTTTTTTTGAGAAGCAGTTTCACTCTTGTTGCCCAGGCTGGAGTGCAATGGCATATTTTCCTAATTCTTAAAGTCTCATCACACTTGGGCAAGTTTGACAATCTCATTTGAATATAATTATCTTGCCCATAGGAACCAGGATACATACATTAACAATTGTCATCGGTTACAAGGAGACCCAGGGAAGTGGGTATGGGTTGTCTCATGAAAGGAAGCACTGTTAGAAGAAAAACTGCCAACAGTGAGGGCTCCCACTACAAGTGTGCTGGCCAGGTGTACTCTTTAAATAAAGAGTACCACATTCACTAGGCTGGGCACCCCCCTCAAACAGAGAACTTATTTTCTCTTTTCCTATGGCCTTCTCACAACTTCTAGTAAACTTTCAGTTAATAGTAATTGTAAACTGATTGGCTACAATTTTATATTATAAATATATGTATGAAATATTGTAATTTTAATCCAATTTGATATATTTTGAAAAAGAAATGTCACATATACAACTAGAAATATTAAAAGAAATAAAAGATAGTAGAGTAAATTTTTAAACTATTCATTACATACAGAAAGTTGATATTTATCAATACATTCTTTTACTTTATTTTTTTCTTTTAAAATATTTAATTGACAAATAAAGATTGTATATATTCAAGGTGTACATGATGATTTAATATACCTTGTATAATGATCATTACAGTCAAATTAATGAACATGTCCATTACAATATTTTAATGAAATAAAGTAAATTATGAAAATTTCCACCAGTTCCACAGGTTTTATATTAGATGGTTTCCCACGATATCCAGAGGAGGCCCAGTTTTTGGGGGATCATGGATTTTTCCCAGATGCAACTGTTTTTATACAAGTTGATGATCAAGATATTTTTGATCGCCTCCTTCCTGCCCAAATTGAAAAGTGGAAACTAAAACAAAAGAAGAAATTAGAAAGGAAGAAACTGATCAAAGACATGAAGACAAAAATCAGGGTATGTGTCTAGCAAAAATGCATTGAATAAATCTGTTCAGCATCTGTTTAGTGATCTGTTATAAAGTGATCTTCACAAAAAAATACAGTTTTCTAATTTTAATACCACAGTAAGCATGAAACATTTTTCATCAAATATTAAGACCATAATAAGAGTTAAGAGTTATTTCAGGCTTTTGTGGTAATCAATGTGTTAATGCTTCTCTCTTTATGGCAAATAAAAGATAGTGGTAGTGCCAAGGCTTCCCTCTCCCAGACATGGGAGCAAAGTGGAAGAGGTAACAAACAGAGATTTGAAACACAAAGAAGTAAAATTTCAGAGGTCTTTTTCACTGCCCCTAGAGCGATGACACCATCCATCAAAGCCATGCGAGCCTGTAGTGAAACCAGATCCACATTACGTTAGAATGTTGTTCCTAAACCTACATTCTGAGGAGTATTCCATAAAATGTTCAAAAGCGTCACAGGGAACCAACAATTCCACTCCTGGTAATCTTATCTAACAGAAATGAAAATATATGTCCACATAAAAAGTTATATGTGAATGTTCATAACCATTATTCATAATAACCAGAAAGTAGAAACAACCCAAATCATCAACCGATGAATAGAAAAACAAAAGGTGGTGTATCCTTAGAATTGAAAAACTACTCAGCATTAAGAAGGAATGACCTATTGATGCACCCTGTAACATGGATAAAAATCAAAACCATTGTGCTGAGTGACCGAAGCCAGGCAAAACAGGAGTGCATCCTGTACAATTCCATTTCCATGACATGCCCTGAAAAGGCAAACCTGTAGATCTGGGCTGAAGTATAAAGAATGGACTTTTGAGTCTGGACCTAGGATGGCCCAGATGAGACATGAGAGCAGTGTTAAATGTTTGAAGGGCTTTCGTGCCAAAGGGAGCTTGGAGTTACTCCACGTGGCCTCAAGGGAAAGAACTACCATTGGTAGGAGGAAGGTACAGGGAAAGTATATTTCATTCTTAGCGAGACATTTCAAAAAGAGCCAAGACTGAAGGCAGGGAGCCTCTTGCCAATAAATAAGCATAAACTAGACGAACATTTGGCAGGGGAGAATGGAAAAATGTGTCAGAGAACTCATCTATTAATTTCAATTAAGACTTAAATTATGTAATACATTCTCACAATTCAATACCAATTAAATTACAGACTGCCAAAGTGTTAAAGCCAAGCAGTTCCTCTTTCATTGCTCAGACACGGTTTTCAAATTATTTTCATCTTGGGGTTAGCCAGAGGAAATCCCTTCAAGGCCATTGCCATCCATTCTTCTTCCCCACCACACCAAGGTTGCATGTCCCAGACCATCACTGATCTGCAAAATATCAAGGCAGGCAGAGTTCTTAGCCATCTAAGAACTATGGAAGTAAGGAGGGAGACGTGGGAAGATAGCTGGCTCCACGGTGTTCTTGATGACATTCAGGCCAAACTGTCTGCCACGCACAAGATTCTGTAAGTATGAGAATGGAAAAGAAAGAGCCAAAGAAGAGAGCCTACCAAAGCACATTCATACGTTGTCTCACTGTGGGGCCTGGAATATCTAGGCCAGTGCTAACACAGAAATCTCTGTGATGACAGAAATGTCCTAGATCTGTGCTGTCCTATACAGGAGCCACTAGCCGCAGTGGCTGTTGAGCACTTAAAATGTGATTAGTGTGGCTGAGAAATCAAATGTTTAATTTTATTTAATTTTAATATAAATAGCCACACACAGCTAGTGGCTATTGTACTGGACAGAACAGCTGTAGGGCAATGAAGCCACATCCTATACATCACATGCTTTAAGAATTTTAGGGACCTAGAACAGGAAAGCAGCAGGTTTCAGGAGCTAGTGTATCACCCCAGGCATTTGCCCCTTCCTTTCCTCACCCACTAACTCTATCTCAGTTCAGAGCTTTCTCTGCTGACACCAGAGTTCCTACAGTGACCTAATTGTCCTCCCTGGCTTCAGCTCTATGCCTTCCAGACCATCCTTCTGACTACCTCCACACAAATCTTCCTAAAACTCCATTTTGATCAAGCCACCCCATTAAGGTCTGAATTCTCAATCTTATCCCAAATTCTCTTTCTAACGTTTTTTCTCAGTGGAAACAAATACAAACCCTTCTCTGCAGTAGCCACCACATTGTATGCTTTGGCAATCCCATATCTGGTAGTTTCTTTTCTTTTTTGGTTTTTTTTTTTTTTTTTTTTTTTTTTTTTTTGAGACGGAGTCTCACTCTGTCGCTAGGCAGGAGTGCAGTGGTGCAATCTCAGCTCACTGCAACCTCTGCCACCTGGGTTCAAGCGATTCTCCTGCCTCAGCCTCCTGAGTAGCTGGGACTACAGGTGTGCACCACCATGCCCAGCTAATTTTTGTATTTTTAGTAGAGACGGGGTTTCACCATGTTGGCCAGGTCAAGAGATCAAGACCATATCTGGTAGTTTCTAAAAGCATCCTCACACTAATTGTATGACATTACATGAGTTAAACTCTGAATTTCTGTTAACTCACCTCTAGAGTGGGGTAATGCCTTGCAGATATGTTTTGAGCAGAAAATGAAAGAATATATATTATGGTGCTCAGGACAGTGCTGCCATCTGGCAGATGTACAATAATTAGTTAAACCTCACTGACTATTTGAGTGAAAGGAGCAGAAGAAAAGTAGACTCAGAATGTGTATGAGTGCTATTGGTATAGTTTGCAATTTTTTGGTATATACAGTGGTCTTTAAGTTTTACAAAAACACAAAAGAGACTATGTTTTCACAACTCCACATTTAAAGAACCTATGGTAAAAATATGTTTTTTTAAAAGGAAATAACGGAAGTTTTTGTAAATTCTCGCCATGTTAAGAGCCATAAAATCTTTCTGGGGCTCATAAACCAAATACATTATATTCAGTTCAGCTTTATAATTCTATCTACAAATAATTCTTGCATGCCTACAAGGCATAAGTTCTCAGGAATGTGTGCTCAATAGCAACCAGATGAAAGCACCCAGGCTCTGCTTGTCTGGACCAGAGCCCCAGGGCATGTCCTCAGGCACCACTATCCTCCTGGTATTTAAAGGGAGACCAGTTTGCGGAGGCCTGAGCCAATAAGCCCCGAAACCTGAAGAAAGCAGATTAGTTTTCATGAAAACCTTGGAGACCTATCAAAGAGGATCCACTGTGTTAGATTTAGAGGATTCTGGGAAGGTTGGAGGACTGTCTATATATCAAGTCTGTGACTGTCTCCCAACCACATGCACTTTCCCCATGTGGACATATGTGTTTTTAGGTTGGTTAGGCCAGGGGTTCCCAAACCCTGGGCCATGGATGGATACCAGTCTGTGGCCTGTGAGGAACCAGGCCATAGAGCAAGAGGTGAGCAGTGACTGGGCAAGTGAGTGAAGCTTCATCTGTATTTACAGTCGTTCCCCATCACTCACATTACTGCCTAAGCTCTGCCTCTGGTCAGATCAGCAGCACATTAGATTCTCATAGGAGCACAAACCGTATTGTTAATTGTGCATGCAGGGGATCTAGATTGCATACTCATGAGAATCTAATGCCTGATGATCTGTCACTATCTCCCATCACCTCCAGATGGGACCATGTAGTTGCAGGAAAACAAATTCAGGGCTCCCACTGATTCTACATTATGGTGAGTTGTAAAATTATTTCTTTGGATATTACAATGTAATAATAATAGAAATAAAGTGCACAATAAATGTAATGAGCTTGAATCATCCCAAAACAATCCCCATCTTCGGTACATGGAAAATTGTCTTCTGTGAAACCAGTCCCTCATGCCAAAATGGTTGGGGATCGCTATGTTAGGCTATTCAATAGTGTGTTAAAAGCTTACCATTTTCAATGAATTGCCTCCAAGTATTTCCCTATTTCCTGCGACCAAAACCAAACAAACAACTGAGCAATAAATTTTGAAAAGGAGTTCTAAACTTTGTGGAAAGAGTAACTGACCCCAAGTGCTATTTATCCCTCTGGCAGAAAATAGCTGATCAAGAGGTTCAGAGGTACAAGCATGCAAGCCAAGCAACATGATTACCGCCATCACATCCTTTCCTGCAAAGTGCACTGTGCTTCTGCCCAAATGTTATTCCTACTTTATATAAAAATATATTAATACAGAGAAAGCCACATTTATCATTCTCCATTACAATTTTTTAATGTCTCTTTCTTTAACAGGTTGATATGATTGCTAAAAGAAGGGCTGAACTTATATTGGAGAGAGATAAAAAAAGGAGGGAGGTAAGTTTTTTGTTTTTTTTTTTTTCGAAACAGAGTCTCACTCTGTTGTCCAGGGCAGGGTGCAGTGGCACAATCATAGCTCACTGCAACCTGGAACTCCTGGGCTCAAGGGATCCCCCCATCTCAGCCTCTCAAAGTGCTAGGATTACAGGCATGAGCCATCACACCCAATCTTTGCCTTCTGGCTTAAGACACCCTTGTAACACCTTTTCGAGGCTGACCCTCTTGTAACCTGATTTCCATCTGTATAAAAATGTCCAGCCAAACAAGAAGAGAAAAAGAGGACTATCAGAAAATACAACTTGCTACAAGTGCAACCACATGTCATCCTGGTGTGAATATGCTGGACTTCCATACAGAAGACTGCTGATATTATACAGTGCAACTGCAACTGTGGGCACAAAGCATTGCAGAGGAGGGGCCAAAGTAATTGTTGCTTTGTCAAAACAAAATATTTACAACCAAAAGTAGATAAAAAACCATTGGACCAAGAAAATTATGGCACCATCTAAGAATAAGAACCCTCCTCTTAATTATTTGCCTCAAGTTTCATTCATTTATTCATTCAGTCCATCAGCAAACATTAATTGAGCTTTGTGTCTGACACTTTCAAATACTGGCAAATCAGCCTTGAGCAAAGCTTACAGAAATCCTAGCCTCATTCTCATGCTCATTTCCCTCATCAAACATGTTCTAAAAGTTTACTCTGTTCAAGGTGTCATGCTAATGTTTAAGATCAAAAAGATGTCCTAACCCGGAATTAAGTACAGTTAACTACTTTAAGCCCTTGGGAGTCCCTAGTGGTCCCCTTCTGAATCACTTCAAATGTTTCAGCATGAAGGAGTCCAGGCTTTGCAGTTAAACACACCTACGCGGTATCCATTCTCCAGTTCTCGTTGACTTTGTCCGCTGCTCTCCAGTGTCTGGTGGAGTGCTGACACATGTGACATTCAACTTCAGTTATTTCTCTGAGGTTGTATAACATTGAGTAAGTCACTTAGCCTCTGTAAACCTAGGGCTTTTTATTGTAAAATGGGGAAAATTAATACACTTAGTTTCCCTAATTAATAATTTAATTTCCCTTTGCTACTCTTTAGTTAAATCTTCTTAAGAATTAGTTTTCAGGATAAACTTTAAATGTTCTTTATAATTTTTTCATTTGTTAACATTAGAATGGTGTGATTTCTTCTGATTTTTCATTCGGAAATTCAATATTCTATGTAGAGGTTAAACAGGATTTTGTAAGTCAGTTCTCCTGAGACTTCGTGTTTGTAAAATTGGCTGTGTATCCCACAAAACTGATACAAACAAACTTGCAACACAACTCCTGAGATTTTTGATGAATTAAAAATTAAAACTATATGTGGGGTTTTTTTTTTTCAACTCCTTTGATGGAAATTTTATATGTCCTGCTACTAACTCAGACAATAAAGCAGACAAAATGTAGCATCTCAGGGATGAGTTAGTGTGCTTGTTACTATTGGTCAGTGTGCCACCTTGAGTGGCATCCATCCCGACTCCACATCTATCCTGGAGCTCACTTTCATGAACAGATCCAGGGGGTTTCTCACATTTGCCTTTCCCATGCAGAATATGCAGTTCCGTGACTTGCCTTTTTCACACTAACTGGGGAATTCCAGGCAGAGAAAGCCCTTCCCAGGTTTGTCTTCTTGCCCTAAACAAAATCATTGCCTTTGCTTTCTTTTTAGCACTGAATGGGACATTTCCAACGTTAGAAATCACTTCAATATCCCAGGCACTGCTTGCATTAATATCATAGGGAAACGTCGCCATCTTGTGGACCTGTCATCTCAGAATGTGACTGTAAGGCAGCCCCTGGCCTTGCTTGTAATCTTTCCTCTCTTCCTGTCCACCGGCTCTGTCTCTGGGTCTCTATTAGGTGTTGGGTAGCCACTGGGAGGTGAAAGCAAGGGAGGGCCAGGGCAGGGAGCCCAGGGAGCAAGTGAGCACAGTGTCAGACTATACCTCGGTGAAGAGTAATAGAGACACATCGATCATAGGTACTGAGCGAAGGTCCAAGTCAGGGTCCACACAGGCTGAAACAAAGGTCGGGACCAAGTACCATGCCAAAACCATCTCCAAGATCCTCTAGGAAGAAGACAGAGTGTTTAGACCCAAAGGTTGAAACACAGAGGCCTCTTCAGGATGAAACAGCAACCAAAAGTGTACATGGGTATACGGGTTGGAGACAGATTAAAAGCGCTGAAAACCAAGTAGTTCACAATAGCAGCTCCACAGGCAACATCAGTCACACCACAGCATAATAAAGGAATCTGGGGATCTAGATAATGAACATCTGTGTCAGGAAGCCCTGAGAACTCTGACAGGTCTTTTATTTCTTCCATTTCTTCATGCTTTCCTCTTCCATCCTCTCTCTAATTATGAAAAAATCCATTGCTCTCCTGGTACAAGCTTGTATCCAGATGTAGCTTCCCCTGTCTTCCTCTACCAATAGACAGTAGTAACACAGCTTACCCCAAATCTAGTCCTGTCTCTCTGAGACTATGAATTTATTTGCTTTCTGCTTGTCCCCTCTGTTTTCTGTTTCTCTGTTCCCCTTTTCTATCCTTCTTTGGATTATTTGAATATATTTAGAAATTCATTTTAATTATCTATTGCCCTTTTTTCTTTTGAAAAGTGTGTAAAATTTTTATTTTTTCTTTTTCAATTTGTATTTTAGTTCAGAGGGTATATGTGCAGGTTTGTTACATGGGTAAATTGCATGTTGCCGGGGTTTGGTGTACAAATAATTTTGTCACTCAGATAGTGAGCATAGTACCCAATAGGTAGTGTTTTGACCCTCGTTCTCCTCCTACCCTCTACCCTCAAGTAGGCCCCAGTGTCTGTTGTTCCCCTCTTTGTGTCCATGTGCACTTGAAGTTTAGCTCCCACTTATGAGAACATGCAGTATTTGGTTTTCTGTTCCTGTGTTAATTTGCTTGGGATAATGGACTCCAGCTCCATCCATGTTGCTACAAAAGATATGAATTCATTCTTTTTTATGGCTGCATGGTATTCCATGGTATATATGTGCCACATTTTCTTTATCCAGTCCACCACCACTAATGGGCACCTAGGTTGATTGCATGTCTTTGCTATTGTGAATAGTGCACTGCATGTGTGCATGTGACTTTTTGGTAGAACGATTTCTATTCCTTTGGGTGTATACCCATTAATGGGATTGCTGAGTTAAATGGTAGTTCTAAGTTCTCTGATAAATCTCCAAACTGCTTTTCACAGTGGCTGAACTAATTTACATTCCCACCAACATTTCCTTTTCTTCATAACCTCACTAACATCTGTTATTTTCTGACTTTTCAATAATAGTCATTCTGACTGACACGAGATAACACATCACTGTGTTTTTGATTTGCATTTCTCTAATGAGTAGTGATATTGAGCATTTTTTCACTTGCTTGTTGTCTGTGTCTATGTCTTCTTTTAAGTGTCTGTTTATATCTTGTGCCCATTTTTTAATGGGGTTGTTGTTTTGGGCTTGTTGATTTAAGTTCCTTGTAGATTCTGGATATTAGACTTGTGTTATATGCATAGTTTGCAAATATTTTCTCCCATTCTGTAGGTTGTCTGTTTCTTCTGTTGATAGTTTCTCTTGTGTGAAGAAGCTCTTTAGTTTAATTAGGTCCCATTTGTCAATTTTTGTTTTTGTTGCAATTGCTTTTGGAGACTTTGTCATAAAATATTTGTCCAGAACCAAAACAGCATAGCACTGGTACAAAAACAGACACATAGAGCAGTGGAACCCAGAAATAAAGCTGCACACCTACAATCATCTGATCTTTGACAAGGTCGACAATAACAAGCAATGGGGAAATGACTCCCTAGTAAATAAATGGTGCTGGGATAACTGGCTATCCATATGCAGAAGAATGAACCTGGACCTGTTCCTTTTACCATATACAAAAATCAAAATGGATTAAAGACTTAAATGTAAGACCTAAAACTATAAAAACCCTAGAAGAAAATCTATTACCTTTTTAAGTATACCTGTATGCTTCATTTTTCAGTAGTTATGCTAGAATTACAAATACATCCTTGGCTTTTCACATTCTACTTAGGGTCAATATTACTCAATGTAATATTGTATAAACGTTAGAACTGTCTAGCTCCATTTGCCTCACTCATCTCCAACGCACTAACATCCTTTATGCTCTAGTTGTGATGTGTTTTACAACTGAATACATTACAACCCTCATAGGAAATAGTTCTAATGTTTATATTAGTCACATGTATTTTTAAAAAATTAATAGGAAAGAAAGCCTTGTTTTACATTTATCCACATATTTACTATTTCTGATGTTCTTCATTCATTCCTCTGGTGTGATGGAAATCAGAAGGATGAGAATGCTGGACATCTGAATTATTGTTCACCTACTGTGTTTTTCTTTTCTCTGTATCTTTGCTTTTTAACAATTTGGTTATGATTTGCCTACATATCATTTTCTTCATATTTAGTTTGGGGCCCACTAAGCTTCTTTAATCTGTACATTTATGTCTTTTACTAAATGTGGGGAAACTTTAGACATTATTTCTTTAGACATTTTTTCTGCCTCATTTACTCTTTGTCTTCTTCTTATAATACCCCAGTTACACATAGGTTAGACCTTTGCTGTTGTTCCACATGTCCTGGGAACTCTGTTGATTTTTTTCCATCTTTTTTCTCTCTCTTCTTTAAGGTAAATAATTTAAGCCCAACCAACAATTTTTTAAATTTCAAATATTGTATTTTTAGTTCTAAAATTTCCATTTGGTTAGTTTCTATATTTTCTATTTCTCTCCTAAGATTTCCTCTCTGTTCATTTATTATAAGTGTATTTTCCTTTTCCTCTTTGATCATTGTAATAATAACTGCTTTAAAAGTTCTTGTTTGGTGATTCTAACACCTGGGCTGGGTATTTGATTATTATCTTTCTTCAAGAGGATGGGTCAAATTTTCGTGATTCTTCGTATTTTGAGTAACTTTGGATTCTATTCTAGAATTGTAAATGTTATATTGTGGGGATTCTGGATTTTGTTATATACCTCCAAAGAGAAATGAGGTTTTGTTTTAGCAGCCAATTAACTTGGTAAGATCAACTTTAAAATTCTGTCATTCCAGCAATGAATGGCAGCTCTGTGTATACTGTTCTTGAACTGCCCATATGTACATGGTTCACAGGCTAGCCAGAGTCTTGGACAAATTGAGTTTGGTATTCTCTTCTCTGGCTCTCTCATCTCTGGCATTTACCCTCACTCTCCAGTGGCCCTGGTTGTGGCTCCTTTCTCTGGTTGCTCCATCCAGAAAGTCAGTTGGCTTTCTACCAAAGTTTTAGTCACACTGAACCACCACAACTCTGAAACTGCCCCAATGCACAAAATCAGAAAACTCACCCTATGCCATTTGCTTCCTCCAAATTTTGACTGCTCTTCAAAATCTGCTTTTCTTGCTCCAGAGACCTCAAATATAGTAGAGAGAGAGGAGTGTTGTTTACAGTTTATTATTATCTGCTAGAGGTTAAATAAACTTATTTCTTCATATTTGAGGCAGATCTTCAAGACCATGAAGTTTAGAATATATATCTTCCAACTTGAAGACTAAGAGATGCATGATGTCAGGGAAAACAACACTCTCTACAAGATTAAATGACTATTTGCAGAAAAATGAAAACCTTTTTTCCCCTGGGAAGAATTAGCCTGAGAGTCTCTTAAATGGTCTTTTGTGAAGATTTTTAGGACATTTTTAGGATTTTTTAAAATCAACATTGTACTATAGGTGTGAGCCAAAGCAAAGTAAGAAAAAGAAATAGCATACATATTAAAAAGTAAGAATAAAACTCATTATTTGTATATAATTTGAATATCTAGAAAGTGTAAGAGGGTAAATTGCAGAAAAATTCCTTAAAGTCACCTCTACCAGCCCTTCACTTAACAGCGACATTTGCCCTATACAGAAAAAAGGTAAATAATTTCTAAAGGGATGAAATAATCTGTCTAGAAGATTCTAGGTCCCCAGAATGTTGGTTGATACCCTTCAGTTTTGGGGCAATGTCCAGGCTTCCTGCATCTTCTCATCTTCACATCTTAAATAGAAGTGTGATACAACATTACCTGCTCATATACAGACAGCATGCAGTTGCTCTGAACTAATCAGTTTAATCCTTCATTTATAAAAATGAATAGCCAACCAAGGGTTACCATATACTTGAGGAAAATCACCAACAAAAGGAAAACCCAACATAAACAAACAGAACAATTGATCATAAAACAAGTGGACAACTCAGGAAACATCATTAAATATTAAAAAAATTTCACTTTCTCTCAGAAAATTCAAGAAGAAACTTGTATCCATAAAACAGGAAGAAGATGCTATAAAAAGTCAGAGAACAAAAAAGAGTTAATGAAAACTAAAACAAGTTAAAAGTTAAACTGAAAAAAAGGAAAAGTCCAAGAAGTTTCTCAAATATTAAAAAAATGCAAGAGATGGGAAATATGAAAGAAAAAACTGAACATCTATGAGGTCAATCCAGGAAGGTCAACATCCAATATGCATTTCAAAACAGTGGAAACAGAAAATAAAGAAGGAAATAATCTAAGAAATGTTAAAAGAAAATTTCCCAGTATTGAAGAGAGCAGGAGGTCTTCAAGTTGAAAGGGCCCATCGAATGCCAAGCAGAATAAATAAAAAGAGATGTGCATTAGACATATCCTTATGAAATTCGAGATTGGCGGGTATAAAGAGAAGCTCCCATTTGTTTCTAAAATTTTTAAAGGATATCTACAAAGGAATGGAGGTAAGATTTGTATCAGACTTCTCAGTAACAATACTGGATAGTAGAAGACAAAGACAATGCTTGCAAAATTCTAAGTGAAAATGATTTTCAGCCTAGAACTCTGTACCTAGCCAAACTGTTTATAATGTGAGAAAATGAAATGGAAAAATTTTCAGATACTTAAGGTCTGTGAAAATTAGCCTCTTTTATATTCTTCCTGAAAAGAGTAGCCAATTTATATGATGAATAACACTGCTTCTGCTCACAAAACAAACAACAATAAAACAAACAAACAAAAAACGCCTAGAAATATGGAGGTGGGGAGAGACAATAAGAGTATTATTCAAATATGGGGCAAATGTAATTGTAGCGTGATTTTGAATGAGAAGAAAAAATGATGTTTGGTCTTGATACTAGAAACATTCTACTTAGGGTAGTGCATGTTTCTTTATATAGAATTGCATTCCCTGTATTACTAACTCTAGCTGTAGTGAATAAGAGTTACATAATTTAACATAGCAGGTGCTGTTTATTGGATTTCCATATTCAGAATCAATCAAATGCTGTTTGCTTGCTTTTAATTTTTAGAATCAATTTTACATGAAACACCAAATACTGAACTCCAATTATAGGACAGGGACATAAATGTAATAATATTGGAGACGAAATACTTAGAAACTGAAGAAAGGGAGACTTGGAAGGAAGAGTAAGGACATCCTCTTGACGGGGAATCAAAACAGACATCTGAAGAGAACAGCTCAATAAATAGAGATTCAGAGATAGTATTCAAAGTTATAAGCACTCGATTACAAAATAAACAGCGAAAATATGACTAAAACTGGGCAACAGGCAGAAAGAGGAGTGATGTAAGTTAGCTAAATTCCTCATAATCACTGGCAGGAAAGAGGAACCAAATATCACGAGGGTCAAAAGTGATTACCATTTACTGTTTGTTTTGTTACTTTCTAAACTGCTTTCTATAGAAAAAAACACACATTTTTTAAATAGAAGAGTGATTGAATGAACTGTGATACTACGAAATACTATGTGACTGTTAAAAATATTAAGATGCCAAGAACAATCAGTGAAAAGAAAGAAATGCATCCAAATAGGAAAAGAAGTTAAACTATCTCTTTGCTGACAATGTAGTTCTATACCTGTAAAACCCTAAAGACTCTGCCAAAAGGTCACTGAAACTAATAAACAACTTCGGTAAATTTTCAGGACACAAAAATCAATGCACAAAATTAGTTGCCTTTATACCAGTAACATTTAAGCTTAGAGCCAAATCAAAAATGCAATCCCATTTACAATAGCCACCAAAGAATACAATACCTAAGAGTACAGCTAACCAAGGAAGTGAAAAATCTCTCGAAGGAGAACTACAAAACACTGCTGAAAGAAATCAGAGATGACACAAAACAAATGAAAAAACGTTTCATACTCATGGACTGGAAGAATCAATATCATTAAAATGGTCATACTATCCAATCTACAGATTCAATGCTATTCCTATCAAACTACCAATATCATCCTTCACAGATTTTTTAAACTATTCTAAAATTCATATGGAACCAAAAAAGGAGCCCCAAACAGCCAAAACAATCCCAAGAAAAACGAAGCCAGAGGCATCACACTACCTTTATACTCTTAGATTACGGTAATCAAAACAGCATGATACCAGTACAAAAACAGACACATAGACCAATGGAACAGAATAGAAAACTCAGAAACAAAGCTATACACCTACAACCATCTGATCAACAAGGCCAACAACAACAAAAAGTAATAAAGGATTCCCTATTCAATAAATGGTGCCAGGTTAGCTGGCTATTCATATGCAGAAGAATGAAACTGGATGCCTACCTTTCACCATATAAAAAAATTAACTCAAGATAAATTAAAGATTTAAATGTGAGACTTCAGACTATATGATTCCTAGAAAACCTGGGAAACACCATTCCGGACATTGGCTTTGGGAAATAATTATGACTTGGTCCTCAAAACTAATTGTACCAAAAAAAATTGACAAATGGGAGCTTAGCTCCCACTAAAGACCCAAGTCTATGGAGCTTCTGCACAGCAAAAGAAACTATCAACAGAATAAACAGGCAACCTAAAGAATAGGAGAAAATATTCACAAACTATGCATCTGACAAAGGTTAATATTTCAAATCTATAAGGAACTTAAACAATTGAACAAGCAAAAAGCAAATAACCCCATTAAAAAGTAGGCAAAAGATGTGAACAGACACTTTTCAAAAGAAGACATACACGCAGCCAACAACATCTGAACAAATGCTCAGCGTCACTAATCAGCAGAGAAATGCAAATCAAAACCACAGTGAGATACCATCTTACACCAGTCAGAATGGCTTTTTTTTTTTTTTTTTTTTTTTTGAGACAGGCTGGAGTACAGTGGTACCATCACAACTCACTGCAGCCTCAACTTCCAGGGCTCAAGCAGTCCTCCTGTCTCAGTCTCCAAGTAGCTGGGACTGCCGATAGAAGCACACTTAGCTATTTTTTTATTTTGGAGAGACAAGGTTTAACCATTTTGCCCAGGCTGGTCTCAAACTCCTGGTCTCAAGCAATCTGCCAGTCTCAGCCTCCCAAAGTGCTGGAATCACAGGTATGAACCACCATGCCTGAGCTAGAATGGCTATTATTAAAAAGTCAAAAAACAACAGATACTGGTGAGGATGCAAAGAAAAGGGAATGCTTATACACTCTTGAGGGGAATGTAAATTAGCTGAGCCACTGTGGAAAGCAGTTTGAAGATTTCTCAGAGAACTCAAAACAGAAATACCATTCGACCCAACAATCCCATTACTGGGTATATATACAAAAGAATATAAATTGTTCTACCAAAAATACACATGCACTCATATGTTCATCATAGTCCTATTCACAATAGCAGAGACATGGAATTAACATAGGGGCTCATCAATGATGGACTGGATAAAGGAAGTGTGCTACATATGTATAATACTGTAGAATACTACATGGCCATGAAAAAGAACAAACTCATATCCCTTGCAGCAATGTGGATGCAGCTGGAAGCCATTATCCTGAGCAAATTAACACAGGAACAGAAAACCAAATGCCCTGTATTCTTATTTCTAAGTAGGAGCTAAACACTGGGTACTCATGGACATAAAGATGGCATTAATAGACACTCAGAACTACTAGAAGGAGGAGGATTGGGGACAGGGTTGAAAAAATAACTATTGAGTACTATGCTGACTATCTGGGTGACACGATCAATCATACCCCAAACTTCAGCATCATGCAATATACCCTTGTAACAAACCTGCACACATACCCCTGAATCTAAAGTAAAAGTTGAAATTATCTTTTAATTAATTGAAAAAAATTGAGATGTATATTCTGATATGAAAAGAAATTTAAATATATTGCTAATTTTTTTAAAGTTGTAGAAAATAAAATAATCCCCCTTATGTTTAAAATGCAAGGTAATTAAATATATATATATATAGTAAAACATTTGTAAGGATCCTAACCAAATTGTTAACCAAAATTAATTCCAGGTAGGAGGGTAGAAATAGAGAGAGGAGTGTGATGAAAGACTTCTACTTTTTATCTTATACAATACTATATAATTTAATTTCTTTATAATAAAAATGAATTTCTTTTTAAAATTGTACAATTTCAATTTTTAATAAAAAGTTGTAGGAGCTGTTCAGTGGAGCCAGAGAGGTGAGCATAAGTTCATCTGGAACTAAGATGTCCCAGCTTGTAGTGTAGACCTATCCCACTATACTTGCAATGATCCTTAGAAAATTAAATATCAGGATAGAAAATTGACAAGATATAATAAAAAGGAACAAGTCGTAAGGAGACTAAATGATCTCAAACTTCTTTAAAAGGAACCAGAACTGAAAAACCCTGCTCCATAGCCAAACTCCTTTTGGAGAAAGGGGAGCTTGGGCAGGAATGGGTCCTTATGCTCTCATCTTCCTCCCTGCACTCACAAGTCCAAATCCCATCTCCAGGCACCTTTCACAGGACCAGAGGCCTGGTCATTTAGAAGGATTAGGAAATAGCCAGAAAATTGCAGGCAAGAGACAATTTGAAGGCAAACAGTGGAGAGGGGCCGCAAGGGAGGGAGTGTTGAGCATTATTTAGAATTACAGACCTTTGTAACCCCCCATCCCTTCCCATCCAGGACTCTCATCCTGGGAGTCTAGATAATTCCCAGGTTTCAGGCTGGAGGGTAGTTCTCCAATTGAAACAAGGAACACTACAGGGAGAACAGTGTGGAGGCAGTGCAGGAGGATGATTATTATAGGGTTCAGTTTTGTGCAAAGTGAACTATAGCACTTAAAACCTACACAATACAACTTAGTACCAATATCCTGTCATGGTCTTTAATAATCACTAATGTATTATTCTCATTTTCTCAGATAGGCTGTGGCCTCTGAAAAGGTATTTGCTGTTCTATTTGTACCCTGCTTTACACAAAGTGACAGTAATAGCTATAAGAGCATAATAATAGCTAACGTTCACATACTTACCATGTGCCAGACACTTTTCTAATGGCTTTGCATGTATTAACTAATTTAATGCTTCCAGCAACCCTGTGAGGTACTTTTATTATTCTTATTTTACAGATGAGGAAACATCTTGTCCCAGTTAAGACAGCTAGTGTTTTATACTCTTTGAACTGCATTAAATATTGTTCCTGAAGATCATCAAAAACATGTAACATTCTGACAATCATAAACATAAATAACATTTAATATTTTGTCTCTATATTTATTTATGGGACAACTTTGCGGCCAGAGTCTTGAAAGTATTAAAATTCTGAGTACCAAAGAAATTTTTAAACAATTTTTCCAAGATGGCAGGTTGGAGGCAGTGTTAGCATGCCTCCCCACTTGGAAAGACAAAATAATGTGTAGAGATTCACACTATGAACGTTTTTCCAAGAAGCAACATAGGGACTGAACAGGAAAACTGAAAGAAACCACAGACCCTTTGAAAGAAGCAGCGGGCTACAGCCTACACTAGGAGCCAGGCAGAAAACTGAGACAGTGAACCCGCTCCACATTGAGCACACTGCTACTACAACCAGCAACTGAGAAAGCCATCATCTAAAGATGGTAACCTCGGTGGTAACCGAGGAACTCACGCACAGAGGCTTCACCCCTGAAGGAACCCAGAAGTTACCAGCAACTATAAACATAAAGTCACATCCTCAAGGAGGAAAAAAGAAATTTTAAAAAACCAGTCAAATCCAAAATAAATTCAAAAATAATTAGAAGAAATAGTCTACCTAAATGAGAAGGAACCAGAAAAATAATTCTGGCAACATGACAAAAAAGGGTTCTATAACACCCCCAAAAGTGTCAGATGTTTAAAACTTTATTGTGTTACTCAATGAATGTCAACATACAATACCAACCAATATCAAGCCATTACAAAATATTCCAGATGATTTGTTAATAGTGTTTTTTGTTACATATTTTACATGTATAGTAAAAGGGAATGTTTTCTTCCTTAGAATGTTGTTAGAGATGATGAAGAGATTAGTGAGGAAGAACTGGAAGAAGACAATGATGATATTGAAAACATCCTTGAAGATGAGTTTCCAAAAGATGAGGAAGAGATGAGTGGTGAGGAAGATGAAGAACAGGAAACTGATGCAATTGAGCGCCTGAGAGGTGAACTAGGAGAAAAATTTGAATCAGATACACATAATTTACAAATAATACAGGTTATTACTTTTCCTTCACTTTTTATAATTCAAAAAGTAACATTTGAGAATCAGACTAAAGCAATTTAGTTCATGCCATTTTTTAAACATTTCAAAAATGCATATTTTAGGGCTGTATTTCCTTTTATCAGTATCATTTAACAATTATGCAATAAGTCCATAATTTAAGAGCAATGTGGAAGCCACAGAGGGTCAGAGTAAGTTTAATCACCAACATGCAGCCACTTGGAAGCTGGAAATTATTTGTGTTCTGGACTGAAGTAGTCAGTCACCAGCAGTGTGTACATGCTGTGACTAAATACTACCAGCCTTTTTCTCACTAAATATATTTGTTTTTATGACTTTTCTTATCAGGATGAACTTGAGAGGTATTTGATACCAATAATTTCCATTAATGGAGCTCGGAAAAATCACATTGTACAATATACATTGAATATGAAACTGAAACCACTGGTGGAAAATCGTGCAAGCATTTTTGAGAAATGTCATCCAATATCAGCAGCCCTTGCCCAGAAAATGCTCAGCTTTACCTACAAGTATATAAGCTCATTCGGCTACTGGGACCCCGTAAAGGTAATTTCAGCAAATGCACCTGAAAGCCATGTTCCTTCTTTATTTTTTTCAAAGGTATGTCTTTCTTAAAAGGAAAAAGACTGGATAATTTCAAAAATTGTAAGTATTGTATAGTAGTCTCATCTAGCTATAAAAATACTTTGGAATTTAAAATGGAATCATTAAACTTTCAACTTTTCTTTTATCACCAACTGTATAACATAGAGCAGACACCCCTACCTCCCCCTGAGTTTCTCCTTATCTCTAGCCTTTACTCCCATCCATGAACTTCACTCTAGCCCAAGAATTACAATGTTGACACTACCATTGATCTGTAGCAACTGTCTTGAGGTAGCTCTCAGGAAGGAGCAATATCACCATACTGTTTCACACCTACTCTGTCAAGTCCAGGAATGGCTGACGCTTGCCCATCTGATGCTATAAAAAGATATTCAAATGTAGCATTGATCAATTGCCCAGTCTTCGTCATCACCAATGCAAAGATGTGGAACCACTCCTCCAACTTCATTCCTACCCACACCTTAGGCTGCCTTTTAGGTGTATTTTTCCCTTTCATGATAGCTCTTAATGTGTATGTGAGTGGGATTTGAACTGTACAAAAATACAGAAGAGAACCCAGTGGGATTTGCCCTACTAGAATACTCCAAAAGATAACCCAAGAACCCAATTGTATTAGTCATCTCTGGCTGCCATAACAAAATGCCACTTGGTAGCTTAAACAACAGAAATTATTTTCTCACAGTTCTAAAGGCTAAAAGTTCAAGATCAAGGACCAGCAGGGTTGGTTTTTCTGACAAGGCAAGACCTCTCTCCTTAACTTGCAGTTGGCCGCCTTCTAACTGTGTCCTCACGTGGTCTTTTCTGTGTGCCTACCCCGGTGTAAGGACACCAGTCCCACCAGATTCAGGTTCCATCCTTCTGACCTCATTTAACCTTAATTACCTCCTTTATTAAAGGCCCTGTCTTCAAATACCGTCACTTTGGGTGCTAGGGCCTCAAACAGAAATTGAGGAGATAAGGGAGAAACAATTCAATCCATAACATCACCTTAGGAATGGACCTCTTTGTGAGGATAAATTGGCCTGTGAATAAATGCAAACCTCTTAGGCTCTTTGACAGAAACATTCAGTATACACTAAACACACTATAAAGGAAGTAGAAGGACTATAATTGTCATAAACTGAAGGCCAATTAAGAACTATTACATTGATTACATACGGCTGTAAAATAATGTGTACTTTTCCACAGTTGTTTAATATTAATTGTTGATTATAATTAGTTTTCCTATTCTGTAAGGAAATTTTTTTCTTGTGTTATGAATTGCTTTTTTCAAATGTATTTCAGGGAAGTGCTGTATAAATTCAAACTAACTTTCAAATTCAACTGTGTATATGTTGCAGCTAAGTGAAGGAGAGACAATCAAGCCAGTTGAAAATGCAGAGAATCCAATTTATCCTGTAATCCATCGTCAGTATATTTATTTTTTATCTAGTAAAGAAACAAGAGAAAAATTTATGAAGAACCCAATCAAATATATCCGCCAACCCAAACCTAAGCCTACTGTGCCCATTAGGATTATAATTGTGGGGCCTCCAAAATCTGGGAAAACTACAGGTGAGCGTATGTTTGCCTTTGTTTCCCTCAAGCATAAAAGAATCTGCTTGTTAACTATAACAGGTCCATTACCCGATGCACATGGCAGGTCAATTCACCAGGACACTGGGCTGCAGCAGAAAAAGACATTTAATCATAGGGTGGCTGAGTGAGGAGACAGGAGGAAATCTCAAATCTGTCTCCCTGAGGAATTTGGGGCTAGGGTTTTTAAGAGTTTTGGAGTGGGCTGAATTGAAGTGCAAAAATCATTGATTGGTTGAAGAATGCAGGTTGAAGTCATGGGACAGGGAGATGAAGAAACTGAATTCTCCTGCTGATTCAGTTCCTCTCTGGGGGTCTTTAAACCTCCTGTTGGTGTCAGCTATTCTGCTGACATTTAGGTTCTGCTTAAGGAATTCCTTAACAAAAGCCTTATTAGTCTAACATCAGAGATCCTATCTATCTTAAACAAAAAGCCTTATGAGTTGAACATCAGAAATCCTGTTTATAGGAATGATGGGGATGCCAGTGGTCAGTAACTACGCTATGTGACTTTCAGTTACAAGTAAGTGGGTCAAAGCTGCAGCCTGATTCAGGCTTATTATAATTATATTTCTGTCCAGAATTCTTGTTAATCCTGTGAGAATGACTTCACCCTGAAAACTAGTGCCACTTTTCAGAAAACCAACTATCAAGATTGACTCAAAACAAGATAGAAAACCTAAATAGACCAATAACCATCGAAGAGAAGGCATTCGAAAATATAACCCAACTCTGAAATGGCCCAGGATCAAATTGTTTTAGACAAAAATTATAGCAAATTTTAAAAGAATTAAAAACTCAAGAGATAATGCCTGTATTTTTATAAGCTCTCCCATAGCAAGGAGAAAGAGTAAGTTTCCCAACTTATTTTTATTTTCTTTTTTATTAAGGAATATGGTTCATACAGCCAAAAAGGCATATAGGATACAAATCCATTTTTTAATTAACATGACCCTAATATCAAAACCTAACCAAGACAATGCAAGAAATTACAAACTAATATTCATAATTATAGTCAAATATCCTAAGTATATAAAGTATATGAAAATATTTTATAAATATAATCTACTATACTAGGCACAGTGGCTCATGCCTGTAATCCCAGCACTTTGGGAGGCCAAGGTAGGAGGATTACTTGAGCCCAGGAGTTCAGGACCAGCCTGGGTAACATAGTGAGACCTCATCTCTTCAAAAAAATTAAAGCATTAGCTGGGCATGGTGGCACATGCCTGTAGTCCCAACTATTTAGGAGACTGAGGTGGGAGGACCACTTGAGCCCAGGAAATTGAGGCTACAGTGAGCCATGATCATGCCACTGTACTCCACCCTAGGCAACAGAGTGAGAGCCTGTCTCAAAACAAGTAATAATAATAAATAATTTTCTTAATCATTGCTGGAAAGGCATTTGATAAACTGTATTCCTGTAATGTTTTGTGTAACTTTGGACTTTAGGGCAAATAGTCCAAAACTTGGTTGGTCGTAGTATTTCAACATGACATGATAACAAAAAGAACAGTGGGTGGTTACAATCAGAACAGAATGGAAAGGGCAGATATAGGATACATTTCCAAGGAAAACAGTAAGTCTTAAAGATTGACCGAATAGAGAACTCTTTGTTCTCTTTTTTAGAGAGAGAAGGGAGTTTTATGTTCCAGCTCTTCAGATGAAAAGTTTATTTTGGCCTTATAAAGTTCTTAACATGACAAAAGAGTCTATAATTGTTACAGGAAAGGGGTCCAGAACCAGACCCCAAGAGAAAGTTCTTGGATCTCGCGTAAGAAAGAATTAAAGGCGAGTCCATAGAGTACAGCGAAAGCAAGTTTATTAGGAAAGTGAAGGAATGGCTGCTCCACATAGACAGAGCAGCCCCAAGGGTTGCTGGTTGCCCATTTTTATGGTTATTTCTTGATGATGTGCTAAACAAGGGGTGGATTATTCATGTCTCCCCATTTTAGACCACATAGGGTAACTTCCTGATGTTGTCATAGCATTTGTAAACTGTCATGGCACTGGTGAGAGTGTGGCAGTGAGGACAACCAGAGGTCACTCTCATTGCCATCTTGGTTTTGGTGGGTTTTAGCCAGCAAAAAACAGATTCATTACTGCAATCTGTTTTATCAGCAAGGTCTTTATGACCTGTATCTTGTGCTGACCTTCTGTCTCATCCTGTGACTTAGAATGCCTTAACTGTCTGGGAATGCAGCCCAGTATGTCTCAGCCTTATTTACCCAGCCCCTACTCAAGATGGAGTTGCTCTGGTTTGCGTGCCTCTGACATAATCATATCCTAAATGTTCACAAAGATAATGATGTTTTCCAAAGACGGCAGAACATTGACATGCAAAATGAGATCCCACATCCAGAGCACAAAGTGAAAATGTAGATTACCTGATATCTCATTTTTTTGTTGAAATGGTGGTTGATTTTTAAACAAGGTGTCAAATTTTAGGAGCTTAATTATTGTTAGAACTTTAAAAAAATATATCTCGTTCCAGCATTTGTGCAAAGCTGAAGTTACGTGCTCTGTGGCTCTCACAGGAACTTCCTTATTGGATGGTCCTGATGGTGGTCCCTGGTCAATCACCATCCTCATGGGATGAGTAGGGTTGTCAGTATCCTCCACCCACTGCTATTTCCACACAGTGCTCAGGCAAGGAATATACACACAACAGAGCACACCCACGTTTACTAGCTACTAGAATCCATTTATCTATCTATTGTCTCACTCAGGAGAAGCCAGTGTGAGTCTTCCTTCAGCCAATGGCAACATCTATGTAACCTTGGACAAATCAGTTCCCCTCATCTATAAAATCAAAATTTCAATATCAATTCCACCCACCTGATGAAATAGTTAAAAATATCAAATAAAGTCATGGAAGAAAAATTCCTCATAGGCTGTAAGTCACTATTGAAATGTCAAGTGTGCCATTATACATTTTAAAAATTATTTCCTAGAGTATTAACTGAGATCTAACTGTATAGGTTATGCAATGCTGATTGCATCATGGAGTCCATAAATGGACAGAAAGGAGAATGATACGATTCAGTGAAACAGGAGTGTTATATTGTTATTTGGGGCGTACTACCAGATATTAAGAGTACATATAAGATGACTTGCAAAGCTCTCAAAAATTTTGCTACCTCATGCAGAAGAAAGAAAACCCTTAAAATTGGTTTGTTAAAGAAAAAAAAAAAAAAGCAGATTTGGCCCATTAACCAGATCTATCAGCCACAGACCTGAAGTACTGTTAATGACTGACCTTTGACAGTTATTAGTTCCATAAAATATGGCAATTTTAATTTTTGAAATTTCATTGAGAAATGTGAAAATTAGCTTGCTGATGATATAATCAGCCAGAGTCTAAAACTAAGGTGAACTGATAAATTCGTGAAATGAAATAAATTTAGAGTTTTGTTTTTCACTATCTGTTGGGTACTACTGTTCTGGTATCTTTGGGTTGGATCTTTTCTGGCTTGAAACCTCTGTGGCTGCAGCAGCTTTACCCAAATTCTTGTCCTGCATCCAGGAAGAATGAGGTAGGCAGACAACTGAACAGTGAAAAAGACAAATGTGAATTGAGTGTTACAGCAGCTCAGAGGAGACCCACAGTGGGTGGCTCCTCTGCACAGGCAGGTCATCTGTCCAGTGTTCAGTTCTCAGCAGAGAGGAGGCCCTGGAGAGGGTAACTCCTCTCTGCTCCTGGTTGTCCTGATGTCTGCTGCTCTCAGCAGAGAGGAGGCCCTGGAGAGGGTAACTCCTCTCTGCTCCTGGTTGTCCTGATGTCTGCTGCTCTCAGCAGAGAGGAGGCCCTGGAGAGGGTGGCTCCTATCTGCTGGCAGGTCATTCTGCAGCTCTCAGCAGAGAGGGTAGCTCCTCTCTGCAACTGGTTGTTCTGTCATCTCCAGCTATCAGCAGAGAGGATACTCCTCTCTGGAGTTGGTCATCCTGTCCTCTCCAGCTATCAACAGAGAGGGTGCTCCACTGTCAGCAGAGAGGGTACTTCTCTCTGCAGCTGGTCATCCTGTCATCTCTCTGCCCTCTTCGTCCTCTGGTCATCCTCTCCCTGCTCTGGCTGAGCCCAGGGCTTTTATGGACCTCAGAGGGGAGGAAGTGCCTGCTGATTGGTCCATGGGTGGCCCTGGGTAGGCCCAGAAGAGGCACCTGGGGCCTTACTGGGGACCCATCCCCTTCTGCCTAGGAATCAATCTGCCACCCACTGCTATTTATGGCCCCTGGGCTTGGCCCCAACCCCTGCTCAGAGATGGGAGTAGGGCCAGGAGCAGAGAGAGGTCAGACAGCGGGAGCAGACACCACTGAGCCTGCAGGGTTTGGGGAGGTTCCCAGGCCCCTGAGGATGCAGGCTGCAGAGATGCAGAGATGCCTGGGTCCTGCACCTGGGAGAACCCCCCAAGCTGCACCCAGGGAGCTCCCATCCTGCCAACTCAGAAGGGGCAGGATTCTGGCTTGTCCATGGCTTCTGCCTGCTCCCTGGAGCAGGAGGCCTAGAGTTGCAGCTGTGGGTCAGGCGGCTGCAGCTGCACCCAAGAGGGCAGATCTTACCTGCTCCTGGCTGCCTCCAAGAGCACAGGGAGGCTCAGACCCACAGCAGCAGTTTAAGTGTCTGTAGCCACGCCCAGGAGGATGGGGCTCCTGCCTGCTCCATAGAGCAGGAGGCCTGGGTCTGCAGCATGGTTTGGGCAGCTGCAGCCAGCGTGATGGCAGCAGCCACTGCCATCACTATGTTTGCTACTTGGGAGACGGGATCATTAGAAGCCCAAACCTGAGCATCATGCAATATACCCATGTAACAAAGCTGCACATGTTCCCCTTGAATCTTCACTTAATTTAATTTAAAAGTTTTATGTTTTTCAGTTGCCAAAAAATTTACAAGCGAATATGGGTTAAAGCATTTATCAATAGGAGGAGCTTTGCGTTATGTACTAAACACTCACCCGGAAACAGAGCTGGCACTTATGTTAAATTGGCATCTTCATAAAGGAATGACAGCACCTGATGAACTGGCTATTCAAGCCTTAGAACTTTCTCTGATGGAAAGTGTGTGCGGTACTGCAGGGTAAGTGAATGGGGTGAGAGGATGGGACAGAGGGAATTAAATCTTTCAAGAAACTGCTGGCTCATGATTTAAAACACTTACATAGGTCTTACAGCTCTTATAAAAGGGTGTGATCTACTTCTCTCAAACTCTGGACACCTATATGGTTACATATTTGAATTTTCTGTCAAGCAAAAACTTGGCTTGAAAATTCACATGCCAGATTAGCAGGCAGGCCCCTTCACTCTCTCCAGCAACCCCTGAGTGGTCCAAAAGGCTTCAGACTTAAACAAAGGAGGCTGATGTGACTTCTACACTCCAGGAGTTCTTCTCACTGCCCCATGAAGTGATGGAGAAGTGGCCCTCCCCTGTCCCCCAGGTGCTGGTCCAATGGAGATGGTCTATGTCTGGCCCAGCATTCTGCACAGGTAGCAGTGCCTCTCCCTTAACACCACATTTGGACAAGAAAGCTATGCACTTGAGCTGTCGCTTCCATTTACACTTCTCACCTTTGCTCCTCCAGCATAGCCACGGGCCATACCCAGTAGTAAAAGCCCTCCCCATGAAACCTGAGGCCCTGGTCTTGAGCACAGTTCACTGACCTAGAACCCCCCTAATTTACTCAAAGTTTTCTATTAGAAGCCTCCTTGCCTTTCCTTATCTGTGACCCATAATTAAGTCCTTGAACAGTTCTCGTGAGTTCATTTATTGGGGAGCAGCTTCTGGTTTGTCAGACTTTATCCCCAGAAAAGGCCCCAGGTCTTACCCAAATTGAATTATCTCCTCCCTGGTGTTCAGCTTTGCATAAGATGGACCTCAGTGAGGCAATCATGGTTGAGTCAAAAAGATTTCATTCCACCTTAATACCAGGACAATGACTGCTCATTCACCCAGAATTTCCCTAATCCTGAGGGCCACTCAAGTGACTCTTCACAGAACAAGTAAATTGAGCTACTCTTGATTAAAAAAACAATGGCACCCTCATACATTCTCTATGAGGCCAGCCTAGCCAACAATCCCCTCTGCTGTAGAATTGTAGGCCAGTGTCTAGAGACTCAGCTGTTATTTTTAAAAAAAAGCTTCAGTTGAATTAAATTTAAAGGAGTTTAATTAAGCAATGAACAATTCACAAATTGGGCAGCCCCCAGAATCACAGCTGATTCATAGAGACTCCAGCGCAGCCACATGGTGGAAGAAGATTTATAGACAAAAAATGGAAATGGTGTACCGAAATTGGCAGTGAGATACAGAAACAGCTGGATTGGTTACAGGTTGGTGTTTGCCTTATTTGAACACAGTTTAAACACTTAGCAACCCATGAGTGGTTGAAGTATGGCCACTAGGATTGCCCAGGACTCAGTTATTGTTATAGGCACATACTCCTAAGTTAGGTTTTCAATCTTGTCTGACTATTAAGTTAGGTCACAGTTCATCCACAATAACTCAAATACAGAAGTGTGGCCATATTTAGTTTGCTTTAACAGCTGGAAAGCACTGAGGCAGGGCATCCTGTGGCTTAGGCCAAACCAAGCTCCCTGATGACCACCTGACGCCAGCATGCCCAGCTTGCTCCCACCTCACAGGGAGTTTCCTGACCTTGGGGGCTAGATACTATAACCAGCCTTTTTTTCCCCTCCTCTCAGTTTGTTAGTGACAATCTCATTATCTCAATTTATTGAACTAGTTTAAATTCTCCTAGCCATTTCTGCTCAGAGGCATGCATCATGGGTCCTGATGGAATGATTCCCACCCAAATATTATAGGGCCACTCTCACCAACTCTCCCCCAGCTGCACTCTCAGGCTTCTCACAGAGCATTTACTGCAAAAAGCAAGCTTAGAGCACACTTTTTTTTTCCATATTGGCTTAGTCTCTTACTAAAATACTACTTCTTGAGCATCTAATATGTACCAGGTCCTACTCTAGTTGCTTTACATACCTGGTCTCCAATCTTTAAAACAACTCTAAGAGTTAAATATCATTTCCTCTCAGAAAGTTCAAACCAGATTTTAAATCTAAAGTTATCTGTCTGTAAAGCTATACTCTTTCATGTTTAGATTAATAGCACCAATTGAACACAATGTTCAAGGTACTGTGGGAGTTATCTCTCAAATTCTGCCAAAATCTATCTCCAGCATGCTGAGTGTAGAAATTCAGAGCTCTTTCCTACGCCCACCTTCTGAACTGTGTTTGGATGTGTCCTGCCCACCTCATGGCTCTTGGCCTGACTGAGATTAAAGATGCAGAGATGAAGAGGGCAAAGTGTGAAGAAAATAAATTGAGTTACATAAGGAAAAGCATGGGGCTACTCCTAAAGAGACAGACTGGTTCCAGAAGACAGAAAGGAAGTACAAGAGAAAAAGAAATGTGGAATTTTAATTTTCATGTTTTTCCTTGTTAGTGTTGTCATCGATGGATATCCTGTAACTAAACATCAAATGAATCTCTTGGAAGCCAGGTCAATCATTCCCATGGTCATCTTTGAATTGAGTGTGCCTTCCAAGGAGATTTTCAAAAGATTGCTCCTAGAAAAAGAAAATGAACAAAGGTAACGTGCATGATGAAGACAACAAAAAAGGAATAAACTTTAATCATACAGATGAAAAAGATATGTTTTGAACAGCTTTCTCCATTCCTTCTCTGTTTCTCTATTAGATTGCCTTATCCATTGCACAATAGCACACAAATTATAGCTGTCCATAATGTAAAGTATCGCAAAAATATTGGTGAGATTAGGCAATACTATCAAGAACAGCATCAGAACTGGTATGTGATTGATGGATTTCACAGCAAGTGGTGGGTATGGAATGAAGTCATTAAGAATGTTCAAATGGTGAATAAATATATGCAGACATACCTGGAGAGAATAAAAGCAGGTAAGAAAGCACTTTTTAAGGTAGAATAAAATATTAATTTAAAGTGTAAACATGCCTGACTCATGTTACTCTAATTCATTCCATTTGAACATGAGTCAGGCATGACTTAATCAGTATTTTATATATATAGTTATTATTCAATTATTGTGATGCTATGGTCTGAATATTTGTATCACTCAAAATTCATATGCTGAAACCGAATCCCCAGTGTAATAGTATTAAGAGGTGGGACCTTTAGGAAGTGGTTAGATCATGAGGGCTTGCCCTCATGAATGGGATGAGAGCCCTTATAGAAGAGGCTCGAGGAAGCCAGGTTGCCCCTTCTACCACATGAGAATACAGCGAGAGCACCATCTATGAGGAACAGTGCCTCATCAGATACCAGATTTCCTGGTACCTTGATTCTGGACTTCCCAGTCTCAAAAACTGTGAGCAATAAATCTCCGTTGTTTATTAATTACTCAGTCTGTAGCATTTGGTTATAGCAGCCAAAATAGACTATGACATGTGGGCATGTTTGTCCTAATAAATGACTGCCGCTACCCAAGCTATCATTTATTGAATGCCTCTGTGAATCTAGGACATAAAAATAATGCATGATCTCTCACTAAAAGGGTATATAGTGTTTGGAATAGTAAGAAGCTATTTTTCAGAATGTGTGGAGTAGTTATATGGGTCCATGATTGCAGAGCAAAATTTGATTTAGGAATCTAGAATTAAAATTATTTTTACTATTTACACCCATTATAGTATGATGTAAATGTTGAGTCCATAAAAAAAAAACTGAACTTGCTCATTAAAATGTCTTTTAATCTATATTAGGAATTCACAGAAGCACATGTTTGATTATATATTCTCATTAGTTTCTTGACTGTTCTCTGAAAACACACAAAATACAAGGAAAGTTATCAACATCTAATATCTCTAAAAAGAGTGATGACTACAAAGATGTGATCTGTAGGGGTCTCACAGACATCTGTTTCATGATTTTGTTTAACTTCAGAAACTACAGAGAAGGTATGATGAGGTTTATGGGAGCAATGTGACTAAGAGAATCCTGTACAAAGAAAAATGCAGTGAGGATTCCAATAATAACTGCATCACTGTATCTTCATTTGCTTCATCATGTGGGCATAACCAGTATCTCTGGTTCCTGTTTGTTTACAAATCTGTTTTCACCTACAGATCATAAGGCATGAAGATAAAAGTGCAAGGGAAGGGAGAATTGAGTTTTTAGAAATATCTCAATAAGCTCTGGATGGGATCGCACTGGAAAACACTCCACAGCAGACTTTGAAGCGAAAGCTGTGCCTCACTCATCTTTCTGTTACTCTATTTCACCCTCCCTGTCTTAGACTGGGTTCCCTAGAAACAGACTCAAGATGAAAAGCCACGTGCAGAAGTTTTACCAGAAAGGACTTTCAGGAGTAGAGTTGCCAGATTTAGCAACTAAAAATACAGGACACCCAGTTTTTTTTTCTTGAAGGAGTCTCACTCTGTCACCCAGGCTGGAGTGCAGTGGTGTGATCTCTGCTCACTGCAACCTCCCCTTCCTGGGTTTGAGCAATTCTCGTGCCTCAGCCTCCTGAGTAGCTAGGACTACAGGTGTGCACCACCACGCCTGGCTAATTTTTTGTATTTTAGTAGAGACAGGGTTTCACCATGTTAACCAGGCTGGTCTCAAACTCCTGACCTTGGGTGATACACCCCCCTCTGCCTCCCAAAGTGCTAGGATTGCAGGTGTGAGCCACCATGCCCAACTGACACCCAGTTAAATTTAAATTTCAGATAAACAATAATTATTTACTATAAGTATATCACAAATAACTGCATAGGGTATACTTATACTAAAAACTATTAATATTCATTGCTTATCTGAAATTCAAACTTAACCAGGCATTCTTTAATTTTATTTTTTGTTTTTTTGAGAGAGGAGCTTGCTCTCTTCCCCAGGCTGGGGTGCAGTGGTACAATCATAGCTCACTGCAGCCTTGATCTCCTAGTCTCAAAGGATCCTCCTGCCTCAGCCTCTCCAGTAGCTAGGACTACAGGTGCATGCCACCATGCCCAGCTAATTTTTTTTAATGTTTTTATAGAGTTTGGAGGGGGCATTCTTACTTTGTTTCCCAGGCTGGTATCAAACTCCTGGCTTCAAACAATCCTCCCACCTCAGCCTCCCACAGCACTGAGTTTATAGGCGTGAGCCACAGCACCCAGCAGTGTCCTTTATTTTATCCAGCAACTCTAATCAGGAGATACACCTGTGGACAAGTCAGGACGGTCAAATTCGGTAGAGGGAGAAACTAACCTGCAGTGTGGTGGGAGCAGAAGCCCTCAGTAGATCCTGGGGAAACACTGGTTCTGGGAGGGACCTTCAAAATGTCCCCAGAGTAGGGGGAGGGTCCAGGCTTTGTATCCTCTCCACCCTCGCATCAGCCTGTCATTGACCGCAGGCCACCCCGTGGGGGGGAGTATAACTTGTGTAAGCTGTGATAGAAGGGCAATTTCCAGTCCAGCTGTGAGCCATCAGCACCAGGGTGTCCAGCAGCTGCAGGGTGGGTGTGTCAGCCCTGGAGACGGAACTGAGGATCCACTACATGATTCCAGTGCCTGCCTCTGCCACACATAGTTTCATCTCAGTGAAATCTGTCCTGTTCTCTTCTGCTTCAGCGTCCCCCTGATAATCTAGCTTGTACTTGATTGTTTGAATTTAGTTTTGATTTTTTTTCATGCTCTGTTTCCTTTTTATACTGTTCAAATGATCCTCCCCTACCAGGAGGCCAATATTTACCCTGATCAGTGAGATGGTGCAAGGCTGGGGCTAGAGGATTAAAGAGATTCCTCCTGCCACGTTCCGGAAGAGGGTACATAGATATTGCCAGATGTCATCAAGAATATCCCAATAATTAGAAAAAGAGACATTTGGGTGTCTTTTGAGACTTGAAGTCACATGATTCTAAATTACCCTGTCACTAAACCTGTCAGGATTGGTAAGGTTCAGTACATCTGAGCTAAAGAGCAACCTAGGAGTAGATACTATTATAATAGTATAGCACCATGTAGTATGATATAATAATACTTTGTATTTTAATACTATATACCTTAATAATGCTATGTATTATTGTACTGTAGTACTACATGTTATAGTACCACTATAGTATCATAATAGTGTAATATTCTTTGTAGAAAATCAATATTGGGACTTCTTAGCCTTTTCATCTGTATAATAAGCAACAGATAGAATAGTGTATTTGTTATCTATTGTTGTGTAACAAATTAGTCCAAAATTTAGCAACTGCAAATCTCACACACACACACACACACACACACACAGAGTTCCTGTGGGTCAGAAATCTGGACAGTTTAGCTGGCTAGTCTCTCACAAAGCTACAGTGAAGGTGTCAGCCAAGACTATGGTATTTTCTGAAGGCTCAACTGGGAAAGGGCCCACTGCCATGCTCACTCGTGTGATGTCGGTAAGATTCCGTTCCTTGATTGTTACTGGACTGAGGACCTCAATTCCTTGCTGGCTGCTGTTGGCCAGAGGCCACCCTCAGTTCCTTGCCACGCAAACCTCTCCAACATGGCAGCTTTCTTTATCAAGTGAACTACCTGAAAGGGCAAGAAAGAGTGTCCGTCTTTTGTAATTGTTTTACTTAGGGCTGCTGAAACGAACTGCCACCAACTGGGTGGCTTAAACAACAAAAATGTATTGTCTTACAGTTTTGGTGGCTAGAAGTCCAAAATCAAGGTGTTGACAGGGCCATGCTCTGCCTGAAGATTCTAGGGGAGGATCTATTCCATGCCTTTCTGTTAATTTCCAGTGTTGCCAGAAATCCTCAGCATTCCTGAGGTTGTGGACGCATCACTCCAGTCTCTGCCTCTGTCATCACATGGCATTCTCCGTGTGTGTGTCTTTGTGTCTTCACACATCACTTTCCTTTCCATATCTGTCTGTTTGTGTGTATTTCTCTGACCCTATTTCCGAATAAAGTCATATTCATAGGTACTGGGGGTACTTCAACATATCTTTTTGGGAAACATAATTCAGGCCATAATGGTAAACTAATCTTGGAAGTGACAGCCCCTCACTTTTGCCATATTCTGTTTATTAGAAGCAAGTTACTCAGTCCAGCCCACACATGGGGGAGGAGATTACACAAAGGCATGAACACCACAAGGCAGGGATCAAGAATACCACTGGAGTCACGTCAGATCAGCCCACCCTGTGGCTTCCAGTGATACACATGACATGATGATACGGTGAAGGAATTCACAGTCAGATTTATGTTCAGATTAATCGGGCAATTGGGAATGTTAAGTGACAATAATTTTATGTGGTAAGGTTCAAAGTCATTAATGCTCTCCTAGAAAGCCCCTCTGTTAACTCTGTGAAACACGCGCAAAGACATTCAGGAGATCCCACCCAGCTGGCTCTCAGCTCTTCAGAGAAGACCAGAACCTAATGATATGGTCAGGATTCATTCATGGCTGGTATCCTTTCTTCTGGGACTCAGAAGTTGAGTTGGGGATTCTAAGTGACCTCTGTTGACTCTGATGAGTCTTAGATGTTACCATTTGGAAAATACTGGCACTTTATCAGTTTATGTCCTGAAGACCTTGTTGGGAATAGTGCTGATACCACACTGATGATTCTTTGCTTTTTTTTTTTTTTTTTTTTCCCTCCGAGACCGAGTTTTGCCCTTGTTACCCAGACTGGAGTGCAATGGCGCGATCTCGGCTCATGGCGACCTCCACCTCCCAGGTTCAGGCCATTCTCCTGCCTCAGCCTCCCGAATAGTTGGGATTACAGGCATGCACCACCACGCCCAGCTAACTTTTGTATTTTTAGTAAAGATGGGGTTTCTCCATGTTGGTCAGGCTGGTCTCCTGACCTCTTGATCCACCCACCTCGGCCTCCCAAAGTGCTGGGATTACAGGCGTGAGCCACCACACCTGGCCAGATTCTTTGCTTTCAAGAGATGAATGAAGGATGAGAGTCAATAAGCAATGGTTTTAAATGCCTGCCTTATTGAAGGAGGGCTGTAATGCTTAAAGAAATGCCAGTTAATAAAGATCCCTTCATTTTGTGTATGTTACTTTCCCCCTCCCTGACTCCCTGTTTAAAAGCAGAATTGTGGAGAGATTGCATAATGGAAACCTCTTTGGGCATGGTTTCCCAACCATCTCCTTTTCAGGATTACATGTGACCTTTTGAAGAAGTGAAAATGGTAGTTGGTATCAGGGGACATCATCTCCTGGACCCCCACACCCTCTTCCCCAGTACAGGCAGGCAGATCAGTGAGGCAATCATGTGACATGACACCTCTGGCGTGCGATTCCAAAATCCAAAAACCTCTAAAAATATCAAATTTAGTTATAAATCATTTGAGGGCAAAACTTCACATGAGCTGACATATGCTATTTGCAATCTTTTTATGAAACCCAGTAAGTGGGGAAGGGTCATCCTATTTGGTTGGAGAAATTTCATCTTATCGATTACAGGGTGCTTCTCCAGACTCTGTGAGGGTGTGATGCATTTCTTTTCTTTCATTTTGTTTGTTTGTTTGTTTGAGACAGTCTCACTCTGTTGCCCAGGCTGGAGTGCAGTGGTTCACTGCAGCCTCCACCTCCCAAGCTCAAGTGATCCTCCCACTTCAGCCTCTCAAGTAGCTAGGACTACAGGCATGTGCCACCACACTGGGCTAATTTTTGTATTTTTTGTAGAGACAGGGTCTCACCGTGTTGCCCAAGCTGGTCTTGAACTCCTGGGCTCAAGCGATCTACCCACCTCAGCCTCCCAAAGTGCTGCAATTACAAGCATGAGCCACTGCACCTGGCTGAGTGCGATGTATTTCTAAAATCTAAAATATTCTGAATTATCCAACATATCTGGCCCCAAGGGTCTTAGATAAGGGATTATAGTTCTGTAATAGTACATTTCAGATGAGATCATTTCTATCCTAATAAACAAAAAAGCAAACTATGATTTATGCTTCATAATTTTAGGGTTAATTTAGGACCTTCCTAGGCATAATCTTTAAAAAAGGTAAAACTTTTCCTTGGTAAAAGGACAACTAACAAAATATACTGGCTATAATAAGTCCACTCATTATAACTAAAATGTATTTAAAAAGTAATTTTGTTTTCTATAACATCTCATATTGCTTTGAAGTCCCCATTCCAGTGGAGTATTAGAGAGAAAACTCTCTTTTTTTATGTGTATACTTACATTTTTGTTCTGGGTAAGCATAGAGAGAAAACTCTTAATCTTGTTCATTACAGGAACTTGGGCACTTTCTTTTTAAAATCTACCCTTTAGAATAAAGCCAATCACTTTTGGATAAATGTTTGTTTTCCTCCTCTTGGGTGGGATCTGGGCACAGGGAGAACTTTGTGTGAGTAACATCATGTCAACAAAGTATTTGCACTTCCTGAAATCTGGCCCATAGGTTTTTTTAAATGTAGCAGGTTTATAAATGTGCGGGTATACACGTATAAATTGTGTGTGTGTGTGTGTGTGTATCATATATATAGTCTATAATAGCTAAGAACTAAAACAGCCAAAACATTCATCAATAGATAAATGGTTAAGTAAACTACTTGTGTGTTTATACAGTGGAATACTATGCATCGATTAAAAAGAATTAGGTGAATTGGCCAGGCACAGTGGCTCACACCTGTAATCCCAACACTTTGGGAGGCCGAGGTGAGTGGATCACCTGAGGCCAGGAATTTGAGACCAACCTGGCCAGCATGGCGAAACCCCGTCTCTACTAAAATTACAAAAAAATTAGCCAGCCGTGAAAGGTACACACCTGTAATCTTTGCTACTTGGGAGGCTGAGGCACAAGAATCACTTGAACCTGGGAGGCAGAGGTTGCAGTGAACTGAGATTGTGCCACGCCACTGCACTCCAGCCTGGGTGACAGAGCGAGACTCCATCTCAAAAAAAAAAAAAAAAAAATTAGGTAAATTGTATAAGCTTATATGAAAAGAGGTCAAAGACCATAACTGACTGATAAAAGCAAGTTGCAGAATAATGTTTATAGTATAGTTGCACAAGCATACTATATGCAAAAAATATATATGTGAATATGTAGAAAAAAGACTGAAAAAAGATACAAATCCAACAGTGATGATTACCTCTCAGGTTAAGTATTGGATTGAAACGACGGTGATATGAATAGTAACTTTTACTTTTTACTCTATTGTTTGGAATTTTATAATGTGTATGTATAGTGCTGTGTAATTAAAATTATTTTAATTTCAAAAATCATTGTGTTTTCTATGAAAAATATATACATAATAATAGTTAATATGTTAATAATAGGAAAAGCTGCCTGCATTGACAAGTTATGTATCACACCTCAAGAGCTGCTTTCTCGCCTGGGAGAATTTGGACAGTTCTGCCCTGTCAGCCTGGCAGAATCCCAGGAATTATTTGATTGCTCTGCAACTGACTCCTTGGAATTTGCAGCAGAGTTCAGGGGGCACTACTATAAAATGAGCTCTCAGGAAAAACTGAATGTAAGTTTGTTCCTAACTCCAAATATTTACTAAGGAAAGAAAATATCTTATCTTGGAATTCATCAATAGGAAGGGATAGGCACCCAAAAACTTGGTACCAGGAGCCCCATTACTGGAACCTGTGACTCTGGGACCAGTGAAGCAACTCAGTGGTGAGTTCCAAAACTGCATCCCAGGACATAATTTGAAACATTGCAGGAGTCCAATGTTGGCCTGGGCCAGCCTAATGGCTAGGGAGAGCCAACCGTGAGCCCCATCAATGGAAGAGATGCTGAACATCAAGGGCTCAGCCCACAGGGGATCCAGGGGATTCAGGGCCCAGGGTTGCCGAAGGGAATCAGAGTCAGTAGAAATTAAGCAAGAGCTGACATATGTCTCCTGCACTTTAAATTTTTTTCTATCACTAGAACTCTTTAGATACCTTATATTTCTGCTTAATGGAACAGAATATAGATTTCGTCTCATAATGTCCACAATTTGATGATTTTAAGAGATTAGTAGTTGAAAACAAAAAAAATAAAATCAGATGCCTCTGAACGTTTTATTTCCTTGGAGAATTAGAATTGTTGTTCCCTTTATTATGAGATATTTATTTATTCCTGCTTACTTAAATGGTAATCATAGGATTTTTAAAACTGGAAGTGACATTAAAGGCCATGTGTCTGGTCCACCCACTCCATTTTACAGAGCAATACCTGAAGCTGGAGAAGTTAACTCACCTGCCAAATGCACCCAACCGGTTAATTACACATCGGGACAGAAAGATGGGGCTGGCAGGGGCCTGCTCTCTCCAGTGCCTGTCGTGTAGTAGGAGCGCAACAAGTGTTTTTTGTAGGAATGAATGAATGATTGACTGAGATGAGGATAAATCTTGGATGTGATCACTTGGGAGTATTCCTGTAAGGAGCTTCCGGTCAGAGGAGAGGTTATTACAGTTTGAGGAGCGGCAGAATGCTGCTACTGAAAATGGGGAGGGTGCAGGAGAGCCTCAGTGGCCTGATTGGCATAGCATTTCTGGTTTAAATCGTCTTGCTACTGGAATTCTTTTTTAATAGAAATTCTTGGAGAACCCAGAATTGTACGTGCCTCCCTTAGCACCTCATCCACTCCCACCTGCTGACATGATCCCCAAAAGGCTGACGCTGTCCGAGCTGAAGAGTCGATTCCCTAAGTGTGCAGAGCTCCAGGGCTACTGTCCAGTGACCTATCAGGATGGAAACCAAAGGCAAGTCCTGGCCCTCATGGAAGAATAGAATGATACTGCTATGCCGAAGAAGCGGTTCACGTAACAATCTTAACGTTTTGGTCATGAGGTCGCTATTGTTTAACTGGAAAAATATTCTATGTCTTCCTTGAGCTACATAGGTAGAAAAATAAAATACTTTTGACATTTTATTTACACAAGACTGCATATTAATTATACAATAGAGGTTTTGTTTTGTTTTTTGGTCTTCCAGATATGAAGCTCTAGTACCCGGTAGCATTAACTATGCTTTAGAATATCGTAATCGTATATATATTTGTGAGAATAAAGAAAAACTCCAGAAATTTTTGAGGTGAGACCATTAAATCACAAATATTTACTGAAAACCTGTGTTGCATGCAACATGCTGGGAACTGGGGAAAGGAGTGTGAGAGTGTGTGTGTGTGAGAACAAGCACTGGTCCCTGCCATCCCAAAGCTGTCCAGGGTAAGATGGACTTTGAGTGCCTGATAACAACAGAATGTGATGGACTTTAGGGTGGGGAAATGCCTGGACTTCTGAGAAAGTGTAGCCCAAAGGTCTAGCTGAATTGTGTGTGGGTGTAAGGTCAGGATAAGGAGTGGGAATTGGCTAGATGACGGGAAAGAGGGACATGCTCCAAACAGAGGGACCTACAACAAACCTGGCCTAGGGTGCTCCTGAACTGCAAGAACTTCAGCACAGCTGGATGCGACGTGGAGAAGGGGCTGAGCGAAGGCGAGGCTGGAGGTGGAGGGCAGGGCCAGAGTGTGGAAGGCCAAGTAAGACCACCATCAAGTGTTTGCGGTTTCATGGAGTCACACTGTGTAAAGTTTGTGTCCTCATAGTGATCCTGAGGGCAATCCGAGCACAATGACTGATTTTAAGTGAAGTCAGTGTTAGAATCAAATTTACTCTGGAGTCAGACCACTACTAAAGTGTAGACCATGGGTGATAAGGCTGCCAGTGATCTTGTCTGAGATACGATGGCATGTTTGAGCTTATCCATAGTTATGTGGGGAAGGCAGCGGGCTTGGGACCACGCCCTGAGAAACACCAACGCATGAATGTCAGAAGAGCTTACAACGGAAACTGAGAAAGAAGAACCATAGAGACATGAAAGGAGAGCCAGGATGAGGAAGGTTGAGGGAGGCGGAGGGGAGGGATGGCATAGCAACAGGTTTAAATGCTGCTCAGAGGTCAAGCAAGACAAGGGCTGAAAAGCGTTTGAGATTTAGGGCGTGACAGGTTATTCATTGGTAATCTTGCCAAGAACGGTTTTGTCAAGTGACACGAGAGGACATGACTACAGAGCTCCAAGGAGCAGAGCTGAGGAAACTTGAGCTCTTGCCTGTAGTGCAGAGGCTACAAACGAACACAGATGCCTACAGCAGCCAGGAGGCGAGGGACCTAAGGCAAGCAGGCTAGGTGTGAAGACGCAGGAGTCAGGGGGCCTGCTGCAAACTGGACTGCACATGGCCAGCTGAAGGGACCAGCAGCTGCCCATCTACTGCTGGAAGAAGCTGGAAACCATTATTGCTGTTTAAATTGTTCACATTCCTAAACATCCATATTTGATTCAAATTTCAAAATAAAATACATGTGGATCAAATCCCATCTATAGATAAAATTTATGTGGTAGCTTGCAATCTCTAGTGAAGCCACTGTTTGAAGAAGTTTAATTATAAAAAGAGAAGAGATGTTCGTTTCTGGAAGGCATATAGGATTTAAGGAGTAAAAGTGGTTTTTCTTTTTTTTTTTTAATGGGGAATTATGAAGATGTTTAAATGCATATGCACTGGAAGGACCCAATAAAGAAGGAAGTAGCAGAGATGCCAAGGCAGGGAGCAAGCGGGTGCTGTAGTAAGATGCCTGGAGGGAGGGAACGGTGGGACCAAGGGGCCTCGTCTCAGATGGGAGGCACCTCACCACGGGAAGAGAACATGTGGGTGGCTCTGTTGTGATGGGCTGAGGAAGTCCCATCCCGATGGCTTCTCTGAGTACAGCATGGCATCTGCCTGGGGGTGAGGGGGCATTTGGGAGAGTCAGAAGTTTGAGGAAAATAAAGTTTTATATAATTGCTGTGAAAAATGAGAAAACGGAGACTAGGTGAGTAGGGCTGGGCACCCAGTTGAATGAGTGGCTGTGCATTTCCAGGAGCCCCAGCCTTCCCAGGGCAGAAAAACAAGTAGTGAACTTTATCTTCTAATAATCTCTTGTCTATTCCTATCTATACACACTGAGTATAACTGTGAGCATCCATCTAATGAACTTTGTGTTCTTAGGTCGCCGCTGAAATACTGGGAACAGAAGCTTCCACACAAGCTTCCCCCGTTAAGGGAACCGATACTTCTTACTAGTCTTCCTTTGCCTGGATATCTGGAACAGGTTCTTTTACTTAATTTTCTGTTATATATGTTAGAAGAATACAATGATTTCTTCTTTTTAACACTAATTTTCATTTTGGGAACAATAAAATTCAAGGCAGAGTTTTCTGATTTTAAGCTGCAAATTCACTCAGCCTATTTTGTTTGTGTGTAGTGGTTAAATAAAATGTATGAAAATCCCCTGCTTCCATAGCTAATTCCAAAATGTCTGCACCAAAGTGAACAGAAAGTACAGCATCACAAAATTGTTTCCATTTGAATTAGATATGTAGTTTGGTTCTTACATTTGAATTTCAGTGTCTGTGAAACTTTTCATAATTTGAAATGTGCAGATTCAGTCTGTGAGAGGGTCATTCACTCACTACTCGAAAGAGTGGAGTTATAGTGACACAACCAAACCAAAAAGCCCATATTTTGCCCCACATCCAGCTAAAGTCAGTTTTATTTACTATTATTTATTTATTCTATTTAAGTTATATTTTATGTATCCAAGTATAACTTTTTAAGAATAGCAAAACTTAGCAGCAGCCAACAACTATCTTTAGTATTTTATTTATTTTTACTATTTTTAAAGCTTTTTTAAAAAAAATTCTACAAAATAAATGCTTAGGGCACAATATCAAACCTTTGTCAGCAATTCTTAACCACTCTGATTTTTTCAACTTGCCTATAAGGTTAGCCTTCAGTCTGGTTTAACATCAAAATGCCAGATGAGACCCACCCAGAGGGGAGTATTCTCATGAAGGTCAAATTTTATCAGGAGCGCCTCTTACCTTCTTCTGGGCTCTGGAATCTTGCCAGCACTGACTGTTGTGGTCTCTGGAATTCCTTGTCAGGTGGCCAAGGGTCCTCAGAGTGGGAGGCAGTCTGGCCATTTCTGAGAATGGAAGCAGATACGGGCAAAGATAACGCAAAGCCTAGGGTCCCCTTCTTTCGTCTCTTAACCTTTTGTTATAAAAAATATCAAACATATAAAAATAGAGAGACTTGTGTAATGAAGCCCATATACTCCTATCCATCACCCAGCTGACACTGAGTCAGTTTGTAATTTTCATTTTTCTTAATCAAATGTATTTTGTATTTCCTGTTGGCTAACTGGTCATTTAACCATATTTATAAGCCCCATCCCTACTCCAGGGGACTATTTGAGGCAAAGAAATATTTGCCTCTTTATCTATTGGCACTAAGAAAAGAAACCAAACTCAAGTATACACAAAATTTGAATTGTTCCCTCCCTGCAGGGTATAGCAACTTCTCTAATTAAAGCAATGAATGCAGCGGGATGCTTAAAGCCCAAGTTCCCCTTCTTAAGTATAAGGAGATCTGCACTGCTATATATAGCACTTCATCTCAAAGGTATGTCTTTTTTAATGATTTACTACTCAGAACGAATTTAACATTAATGGTAGTATAAGTGATGAATAGGATTGTTAAACTGAGTTGCCTGCTTGGTGAGAGAGAGAGAGAGAGAGAGAGAGAGAGTGTTAGTAGCAAATACAATACAGGCCAAATATTTTAAATAAAATATCAAAGTTAAAATTCTGTTTTCAAAGTAGGGACTATGAGTAATACAGTCAGCTGTCAATAATCCATGCCATAAAGAAGAGTGAATAGAGGCAATTATGACCTAAAACAAATAATCTCCAGATTTTATTTGGGATTTGGATATCTTCTCAACCATAACTATGTAACTAACTCAATCACACATCCAGGTCTCTTTCTCTTTCATTTAATGACTCACTCACTAGCAGAAATTATTCACAATTCTGTGAAATTTTCTACAGCATTTAATCCCAAAGGTTCTGAATATACAAGAAAAAAGTATAAGAAGAAGATGGAGCAGTTTATGGAGAGTTGTGAACTCATAACATACCTGGGTGCCAAGATGACCAGAAAATACAAGGAACCTCAGTTCAGAGCCATTGACTTTGATCATAAGTTAAAGACCTTTCTCTCTCTCAGAAATATAGACCCAATTAATGGGTAGTTTACTTAGGTGATAGCAGCCTGAATCTCAAGAGTTATCTGAAAGTGATAGAGGGAAACTGAGAGAAGTAGATTGAAAATCTGGACCTCTTGGAAGTACTTTTGCCTCCTGAGCAACGTACCATGGCTGCCAGACTTCAGATGAACTCAAAAGGTCTGCCAGCCAGGAAGGAGCACTCTTATGGAAACATAAGTTTTAATACAATTTTAAAATGTATTGCTCCTTGCCTGAACTTGGATGCTTTAACAAAATAAGCATTCTATTTATAATTGCATATAGAAAATTTAAGTAACTTATTTAATAAATGTATTATTTTCCTTTTTAACATTTTCAGTAGAAAAGTCAGTCTCTGTTAAAATTACTCATTAAATGCTAGAAAGCTTTAAGAAACACAATTAACATTCTTATAAATGAAACCAAAATATGGGTTATACATTTTACGTAAGAAATTGTTTGTGAACTTTGTGAACATAAGATACTATCATTTTCCCAATAAAATAAATGGATTTTGCAACAACTGACTGGCTGCCTCTTTTCTTTTTCTTAAGTATTCATTGAAGTAAGCTTCATACCTTATTTTATAATTAGAAATTACCTGGAATTTTAAGAAGGATGAAATCTAGAGTCATTATATGACTCAGTATATGCTAGAGGAAAACTTACTAAATTGAATTTAATGAGATTTTTAAAATAAGAACAATTTTCAGCAGCAATATAAAAAGATCTGGAATATGAAACAGCAAGATTGACTCATAAGAAATAAAGCATATGACCATTAACTGTGTAACCCTGGGTAAATTTCTCTGAGCCTTCATAATCTCTACAATAGATGGTTTAGTTCTTTGATTCCTATAAATTCAATAATGTTAATTAAAAACTAGAAGACTTTTTATATATGTTTTGCATTACATATTTCATAATAAAATGATTTTTAAACAAAAACTGGAAGCCTATTTTCAAAGTTAGGATAAACCTCAAAAGCCTTTACTTTTTCAGGAGACTGGGAGTTGCCAATAGCTACCAAGTTTTGCTGGGAACTTAAGCCCCATTTTTGTTCCCTGCTCATTTCTTTATTATTATTATTTTTTTGAGACGGAGTCTCGCTCTGTCGCCCAGGCTGGAGTGCAGTGGCCAGATCTCAGCTCACTGCAAGCTCCGCCTCCCGGGTTTACGCCATTCTCCTGCCTCAGTCTCCCGAGTAGTTGGGACTACAGGCGCCCGCCACCTCACCCGGCTATTTTTTTGTATTTTTTAGTAGAGACGGGGTTTCACCGTGTTAGCCAGGATGGTCTCGATCTCTTGACCTCGTGATCCGCCCGTCTCAGCCTCCCAAAGTGCTGGGATCACAGGCTTGAGCCACCGCTCCTGGCCCCCTGCTTATTTCTTAATGCCTGTAATTTACCACCTTTCCATCACTGACTGCAATCTACTGGCTTTTTCACTGTTGACAAGATATAAATATTCTCAGGTCTCTTCAGCCTATGGGTATGATGAGTTTGCTTTAGCAACTCATTGCTTCAGTGCCCCTGCCTTTACAAAGGGCAGCAGTCCCTGCGGAATATGGCCAAGTGTTTCTTGGGGTCTCCAGGGAGTGTCCCGTGTGCTCCAGAGAAAGTCCACACCCACTGCACATCTCCTGGGGATGAAGTTCTCTAGTATGGCTTTGCCCTGAGAACTCTACGAGCCCAAGGATGCTGTCTTCTGAGCTCTAACATCTCATGCATCATTGTTCTGGAGCTGCTGAATTCTGCACAAAACTAGGGGAAATGCTCTTTATCTTCTTAGTGGGAAGAAACTCAGTCCCTGAGCTGAGCCAGCAACCAAAAGCCATGTGATTCTCCTTTTTCACCCCTCTCTCCATAGACTATCTTCCTCTTAGTAAATATATACAACAGAGTATAACAAGTAAGAGCAGTGGGGAAGGAGTGAGGAGTCAAATTTCCTAGAGTAGCTTCTAGTGCTGGACACCCCGGGTCCCTACCATTCACATGCAACTACAGTTAGCTACATTTGGGGCCTGATTTAGAATAACTACTGACACGGCTACTATTTCCCCGCTGTTTTCTGTGTGGCCAGAGAGAGCATGCTAGTGGCTTTTCATGCATTATCTCATTATTACACATGAGAAGAGCTTCCTACCCAAGATCACATAAGTACTATCCAGATTCAGACCCTGATCTGCCTAACTACAGAGCCTTGCTCTTACCCTTACCACTTCCTATACTGTAAGCACATCTTGGAAGCCACCATCACAGTGTCAGTGTTCTTAAGTAGTGTCAGTAGTGTCCTTCATGTGTGTCTGTGTGTCTGTGTGAGTGTACTTTAGAGTACAAAAAAAAAAAACGGGAGACCCTTGGGAAACTCTTCTTGTTGGAGCCTGAGAACCACTCCCCCTCCAGGCCCACTACATACGTGCACTCACACCCGCCTATCATGTTTGCTTTCCTTCTCAGGGGAGCAAGCTGTGTTTTCCAGGTCAAGGGGTCTGTGTCCCCAACAAGGGAGAACAACATTTCTGCAATAAGAAGAACATGTATCCTTTTAAAGCCTCTTATTGAGATTCTGCTTTTGTTTAGAAATGATGCTTGCATATTATTATAAATAATCCATTAACTAGCATCCCAAATATGATGAAAGAATATTCTGAACAGGTGTCCTTCCCTGTGTGAAACATTAACAGAGTGGGTGGCCAGGCCACGGTGCTCACTGAGGCTCACAGAGACTCCTTTTTACCCACCCCCATCCTCCAGCTGCTGCTCCAATCCTGGCTGCTTCAGGAAGAGGCTGAGGCAGTGCAGCTTTGAGGGCAAGAGAAACTCCAACCAGCCTATGCCTCTCCATAGCTTGTCTAGATGTCATTTTCACAGCAACAATAACTTCACCCAGGAAGGAGAAGCAGTCTCCATTTGACAGATCCTAAGTCAAACAGTAAATGAAATGTGGAAAAGTAAGAAAAGGATTTTGGAGTAAGAAAAGGATTTCCTTTTTTTTTTTTTTTTTTTTTTAACAGTTACACTCAGATCCACACTGAGTAGATATGCTATATTTGACCATTCCTATTGCTGGACTGTGTACTGTTGTACTATATTTTAAAATGCTATGTTGAGGTTGGGCACAGTGGCTCACGCTTGTAATCCCAGCACTTTGGGAGGCTAAGGTAGGGGGATCGCTTGAGCTCAGGAGTTTAAGACCAGCCTGGGCAACATAGTGAAACTGTCTCTACAAAAATTTTAAAAATAAATAAATAAATACAATACTGTGTTGAATCTTTCCCTCTTATATTTAGTATTATTAACCTGATATAAATTCTGAGAAATAAAATTCCTGGGTTAAAGGGCATGAATATTCTTAAATGGATACTCACAATTCATATTACCAAGCGACTTTCCCAAAATAGTTTTAGCAATTTATACTGCTTCCAGGAGCGCCCAAGAGCACCAATTTTAATACTTCTTTACAATCATTTGGCAGTATCTTCACATTTTTTTTCTTTAATGAGTGAAAAGCAGAACCTTTTTGCTTTAATCTGAACTAATAGTAAGATTGAACATTATTGCATATGTTGGTCACCAGTTCCATTTTCTCTTTTGTGAATTATTTTATCACATCTTTTGCCCTCTAACTTATGGGGCATTTAAAAGTTATTCTGCATGGGTTCTTTATGTAATGTAGACATCAACCTTTGGTAGTAAATATATTCCATTTTTTAAGTACTAACGTAAAACCTGTTCATCATTCCTTTCTGATTTTTCTTTTTTTTTTTCATTGACATGGAACCTCGCTTTGTCACCCAGAGTGCAGTGGTGTGGCGTGTTCTCAGCTCACTGCAACCTCTGCCTCCCAGATTCAAGCAATTCTCTTGCCTCAGCCTCCCGAGTAGCTGGGATTACAGGCACCCGCCACCATGCCTGGCTAATTTTTGTATTTTTAGTAGAGATGGAATTTCACCATGTTGGCCAGGCTGATTTTTAATAGTCTTCTAAGCTCTGGAAATTCTTCAGTCTCTAGAAATGGAACATTCCATTCTGTTTTCTTCTACTTGTGTTTTTAAAAATATATATTTAATTCTTTAAGCCCTCTAGAATTTATTTCAGGATATGGTGTGTACTGTGGTTTTAAATTCTTCAAAACTCAAAGTACAATAATAAATACTATAGGTTTTAAACGTTTTCAATTTTATATATTTTTCATTTTATTTGCAATTCATTTGATAATCTGTTGAATTCAGGTCATTAAAATTTCACAAATTCAGTGGTGAAGGGGAGGAAGTTCAAGAACAGGATAGGAATGAGAGATACATGAATGCCTTTGTCTAGTGATTTTTTTGTTTTATCTTTTCTTTTTCTTTTTCTTTTTTTTTTTGGTTCTTGCTTTTACAAATAAAGACCTGGGTTAAAGAATATCAAGCTACAAAGCCTGAGAGCCCTTAGCTATGGGTGGTTCTGGCAAGAATTATCAGAGGGAGTGACATCTGAATTAAATGGACTTTTAAAAATCAAAGCAGGTAAAAATTAAAAAAAATAAGTCAAATTTGAGATTATAACCAGGGAGTGAAAGACATTCCAAGAATTAATTTGTGAGCACATGTATTCACCAAACCTGTGAGAGGCATGTTGAAGACTGCTTAGCATATGCAAGCATGTGTATATTTACAAGAATTCTACCAGTCTATATACAGTAGGAGATTAAAATATAAGCAGATACACATCCTGCCCTTGTGTAGTACAGGACACGTGGGATCTGGAAATTGGAGCACTACTGGATTAGTGCTATAAAATCCCTCTAAAGATACACTATTGGCACTGAACATTGACAATTATCCTTCTGTTCTTCTCAAATCCCTTTAAGTCATAATGAGCCTTGGACTACAGTTCCTTCCAGCCACAGTTATCAACCAACCATCCCAGGCTACACAAATATTTTTGATGCCCTTCATCATGACAAAGGACTTCCACTAACTTTTAATTGCCAGATGATCATGACCTTCTCCTTCCTCCAATCTGCCAGGTTCTCCATTGGCTCAATACACCTGGAAGCCAGCTGGCACAGGGCTTTGATGATGAAATCTTTGAGTCCCTGTAGCCTCCCAGGGCCAAAAACAAACAAACAAACAAACAAACCAACCACCAGGAGAGAAGAGTGGAGACTAAGAGAGGAAAAAGTCTGGATAGCCTTTTATCAATGTTCACTTTGTAACTGATCTTACAACAATTTATAATCTATGTTCTGATAACTCCATTATTAATATCTCAATTCTGTTCTCAGCTCTGAACTCCAGATTGTTACCTACGACTGCCTACTGTACTTGGTTATCTAGTTAACATTTCAAATTTAGTATCTCCACCCCATACTTATTATCCAACCCAACTTCTTTTCCTCCAGATCAGTTAATGGTAACACCTTACACTCTGTTGATTTATCCCCAAACCCAGGAGTCAATCTTGATTGCATTGTTTCTGTCACTCCCCACATCCATTGTCAGCAAGTCCTTTCAGAAAGACCTATCCCCCAAATCTACCTTGAATATGGACTCTTCTCACATTTTACACTGCTGTCACTGTCATCTCCATGCCTCCACTCATGTCCCTCCAGGATCTACTCTTCATATAGCAGCTGGAGTAATTTTTAAATACACAAGTCAGACTCAACAGTCCTTTTGAATAATCTTCCAATGGCCTCCTATTTCAGTTAAAATCCAAACTCCTTTTTCTTGGCATAAAAGACTTTAAATGGTCTGGCTCTTCCTCCCTTTTCAATATCCTCTCCATCCTTTTCTCCTTTTCTTTCTTCTTTTTTTCTTTTCTTTTTTTTTCTTTTTTTTGAGACAGTGTCTTCCTCTGTCGCCCAGGCTGGAGTGCAGTGGCATGATCTCTGTTCACTGCAACCTCCGCCACCTGGGTTCAAGTGATTCTTGTGCCTCAGCTTCCTAAGTAGCTGTACCACCACACCCAGCTAATTTTTGTATTTTTCGTAGAGACAGGGTTTTGCCATGTTGGTCATGCTGGTCTTGAACTCCTGGCCTCAAGTGATCCGCCCATCTCGGCCTCCCAAAGTGCTGGGATTACAGGCGTGAGCCACTGCGCCCGACCTGGCATTGACCAATAACTTTTAAATGCCATTATCTCCTCTATAGTGTTTGAAGTATGCATTCTTATTTGTACCAACTAAGTGGCTGTCCCTTACTCTTTCACCATGTATATGTAAAGCCTTAAAGTAATCAATAGCTGTACCCTTAAAACACTGGAATACTAATAACCAGCTTCCCATCTTAAATGGTATTTTCATTCAATATTTTAGATCTCCTCTATTTGTTTACTCTCCAAATGAGACATTATTTTGCATAATCAATGTTTGTTTAGATTTCCTTCATATTTACTTTTTTCTCTATTTTTTGCTTACAACTCCCTCTTATATCTCAGACTTTCCTCTTGGTGTTATTTTCCTTCCTATGGTATGGGTTTGTAGGAGGTTAATACTTTTATTTTTTCTTTGACCAAAATTGTCTTGATTTTGTCCTTGTCCATGATAATTGTAGTGTATAAAAAAGATTCTAGCTGAATTTTGGAAGTATGCCGCTAACCTCTGACTTCTACTGTTGCTCTTGAAAAACAGTTGTCATTTTAACTGGTTTTCTTTTATAGGTACAGTCATGCATTGCTTAATGACAGGCATATGTTCTGAGAAATGCATCATTAGGTGATTTCGTCACTATGCAAACATCACAGAGTGAACTTACACAAATCTAGACGGTATAGTTTACTACACACCTAGTATAATCTATTGTTCCTGCACTACAAACCTGTACAGAACGTTATTGTACTGAACACTGTAAGCAGCTGTAACACAGTATTTGTGTATCTAAAAATATCAAAACATAAGAAACACACTTAAAATACACTATACTGATGGCTCATGACTGTAATCCTAGCACTTTGGAAGGCCTAGGTGGGCAGAGCACTTGAGCCCAGGAGTTCAAGACCAGCCTGGGCCACATGGCAAAACCTCATCACTACAAAAAATACCAAAAAAAAAAAAAAAAAAAAAAAGATAGCAGGGTGTGGTAGTGTGTGTCTGCAGTCCCAACTACTCAGGTGGCTAAGGTGGGAGGATCACCTGAGCCAAGGAGGTAGAAGTTACAGTGAGCCGAGATCATGCCACTACACTCCAGCCTAAGCAACAGAGTGGGATTTTGTCTCAAAACAAAACAGTATAAAAGACAACCAAAAAAAACAAAAACAAAAACAAAAAAAAGGACACCTGTGTAGGGCACTTACCATGAATAGAGCTTACAGGAATAGAAGTTGCTCTGGGTGAGTAAGCGAGTGAGTGGTGAGCGAATGTGAAGGCCTAGGACATGGCTATACACCACCATAGACATTATAAACATTGTATGCTGTAAGCTACACTAAATTTATATGAAAACAATTCTTTCTTGGCTGGGTATAGGTGGCTCATGCCTGTAATCCCAGCCTGGGAGGCTGAAGCAGCATTTTTTTTTTTTTTTTTTTTTTTGAGACGGAGTCTCGCTCTGCTGCCCAGGCTGGAGTGCAGTGGCCGGATCTCAGCTCACTGCAAGCTCCGCCTCCCGGGTTCACGCCATTCTCCTGCCTCAGCCTCCCCAGTAGCTGGGGCTACAGGCGCCCGCCACCTCGCCCAGCTAGTTTTTTGTATTTTTTAGTAGAGACGGGGTTTCACCGTGTCAGCCAGGATGGTCTCGATCTCCTGACCTCGTGATCCGCCCGCCTCGGCCTCCCAAAGTGCTGGGATTACAGGCTTGAGCCACCGCGCCCGGCCAGCATTTTTTTTTTTTTTTTTAACTGGGTGTCCTGTGTCTTTATTTGTGAAATGCAACTCTCCACTCCATCTGCTGCCCCTCACTCACTGTGCTCCAGCCACACAGTCCTTGCCATTCATCAGATGCTCCTTCCCAGTCTCAGAGCCTTTATGCTTGCTTTTCCCTTGCCTAGAACATTCTTATTCTAGATCTTCCCACAGCTGTCTCCATGTCATTCAGATCTCAGCTCAAATGTCACCCTATCCTGATTTTACTTCCCTGTCAGTCTCCATCATCATTCTTTATAAAATTTAACACTTTCTGAAACTATTATTCATTAGTTTACTTGTATATTTGTCATGTCTCCCCTTAGTAGAACGTAAGCTTCATGACAGCAAAGGCCTTATTAGTTGCTGTATCCCCAACACCCGACGCCAATGTCTGGCTCTTACTAGGCACTCGATAAATATCTGTTAGAGGAATGTATGACACCCCAAATCCTGTTCTGAAAGATTTAAAGTTAAGAATACCTGTTAGGCGTAGACTAGCTGGCCTTAACAGTAACAAAAGTTTCGAAAAAATCAATATGGATCCAAAACAAAATTGCCTTGAAGAAAGGGCTAGTCTGTGTTGTGGGTGGCTGATGCTGGAAGATCCTCCAGACTCAGTCTTCCCTCACAGGGTTATTCTCCAGTGAGCAATGATTGAATGAGGAAACGGAATACCTGGCTTACCTTGGCACTGAGTCATCTTATGCCGTTGAGGACCTCTAGAGGGCCAGTGTTTTGACTGCAACCCTCCTAGCAGCAAGAAACAATGAGGTAGCTAACTTTCTGCTGGTATGCAAAAGTCAGGGAGCGCTCCCCCATCCCACTTGTACCCCCACAAATCCAGACGACTTACAGACTATTCAATAGGAAAGGGAAACCTCAGAGAAGGAGCATGTGTGGCTTGAGCTAGTTTTAATAAAAATACAGTAAAAATGTAAGAGCCAGGTTGCTAATTACACCTCCGGTTCAAAATCGGGGAGGCTATAGATGGCATGTTGGGAATTTGGAAATGGGCAGAAAAATAAATAATAAGTAATTAGGTATTGGCGAAGACAGAGAAAATGCTGAAATAAATGCATGGAAGTAGGTGGGGAGTGGATTTGGATGGGGCTTGTAGACCATATTAAGAAGCTTGGATTTTATCCAGAGGGCATGTGGGAGCCACATGGATTCTAAGCCCAGGAGTAACTCTAGTCTCTGGATCTCATATGTACTTGGAGAGATCCTCTGTACTACTGCATATTAAAGGGAACAACACTGCAGCTGAGACCAGTTAGAAACAGTCTATTGAACAAAGACGATGAAAGTTTGAATAATAATGATCATTTTAATCATAGCGGGGGAATTAAACCAGACACTTCCTAAGCCCGTTACATACTTTTGGTTATGCAATAGCAACCCTACCAAAGTGGCACTAGTGTTAACGTCTCTGTGGGGAAAAGAAAGAGAGATCAGCCTGTTACTGTGTCTATATAGAAAGTAGACATAAGAGACTCCATTTTGTTCTGCATTTGAGATGCTGTTAATCTGTGACCCTACCCCCAACTTTGTCCTTGCAAGAGACATATGCTGCTAAAAGGTTTATGGAGATGTTTGCATATGCATATCAAGGCACAGCATTTTCCTTTGAACTTATTCATGTCACAGAGATCTTTATCCATATGTCTTACTGCTTTCTCCCTACAATGATCCTATTGTCCTGCCACTCCCTTATCTTTAAGATGGTAAAGATAATTATCAATAAATACTAAGGGAACTCAGAGACGGGTGCCGGCGTGGGTCCTCTGTATGCTGAGCGCCGGTCCCCTGGGCCCACTTTTTCTTACTCTATACTTTGTCTCTGTGTCTCATTTCTTAAGTCTCGTTCTACCTAACGAGAAACGCCCACAGGTGTGGAGGGGCACGCCACCCCTTCACGTCTCCATTTTACAGGTAAGGTAAAGAAATTGTGAGGGTAAGTAATTTGCCCAAGATCTCTCAGAACCCAGGTTTCTCTGACTGCAGTGCTCTCTCTTCATTCCCTTAGACTAAGCCATCCGGAGTGGGGAGGAAAAGGAGGCAGATGTGAAAAACATTTAGGAGGTAAGTAACAGTTATTATTATTAGCACTAGATAATGATGATGGTGATGATGATGACAATGATGATGACGGTAAGGGGGATTTCATGCCTTTATACATTCAAGAACTTAACACCAGATTCAGTGTCGGAGAAAAGAGAAAATTGATTAAGGTATCGGCGTTGAGCTAACAGTTTAATACGATATAAAACTTCCCAAAGGGAGGGGTCACAACGCCTCTCCTGTCCATTGCCCCCAATCCACCGCAAAAGTCGCTCCTGTCTGGGCTCCACCGCAGTGCCACAAGCAGAACCTAGGGCGCCGACACCGCCCCGCCCTTGGCCGCGCCCCGCCCAGGCCACTGTCCCTCTTCCGAAGCCGCGCCCCCGCCTCGCCCCTCCACGCCCTGCTCCGGCCCCGGCCCCCAAGCCCGGGGCGAGGCCCGGGGCCTGCCGTCTCGACCCCCGCCCCGCCGCCCCGCCGCCCCGCCGCCCCCCGGCACCCCCGACCCCGGGCCTGCACTCTCGCCCCGCCTAACCCCTACCCGCCCCTTCCACGCCCCAACCCTCGAACTGCCGCCGCGCCGCGCGCGCCCCGCCCCGCTCCGCCCCGCCCCGCCGCTCTCGTGGCCCCCACCTCCAGGGGCGCCTCTGCGGGCCACGTGGTCCGGCGTCCGTGCGCAAGCGACTCTTGCCGCCGCGCTTCCGGGTTGGCTGTGGCTGTGGCTGCGGCGGCAGCGCAGGGGCAGAAACCGGTGCGGCGCACAAGCCCCAGAGGCGGGCGGGGCGGAGTGGAGGGCCGGCGGGGCCCTGCGCGGGTCTCCCGCCAGGCCGCCGGGTGAGCTGGCAGCGACCCGGACCCCACCGGGTGCCCCTGAGAGGTAGGTCTACGGCACCGACTCCTCCCCCGCCGTCTGCTCCCCAGTCGGGCCCACGGGGCCTGGGCGGGGAGGTGGGGGTCTTTCCACGCCTCCTCCCCCTGCTCGGGCCTCCGGGGGCTCCGCGCCGCGCCCAGTTTGTGTGGTGGCCCCACGCAGCTTACGTTATTAGTATTTTATTGCAGCTACCTCACATTCGCTTTGCACATGCACATTTCTTCACTCTTCACATTGGTTCCCACACACTAAATGGCTAATAATCTGGGAGATGGAGGCAGCTTCGATCTCCTTGAGATAGTTGTGCAACCATAGAAAGTTCGTGCTGTGGAAGATTTTGGAGATGGTTGATCCCATTCCTTCATTTTAGAGAAGATAGACCCTGAACCGTTCCATGAATACTGGAGAGTCACTCAGCTAGGTAATGTGCGGCAGGAGGCTGAGGGAGAGAGCTGCTTGAACCCGGGAGGCGGAGGTTGCAGTGAGCCGAGATTGCGCCACTGCACTCCAACCTGGGCGACAGAGTGAGACATCGTCTCAAAAAAAGAAAAGAAAAGAACCCCGAGCTAAGTTTTTTTGGTTTTTGTTTTTTGAGGTGGGTGGTCTTGTTCTGTCGCCTAGGCTGGAGTGCAGTGGCACGATCACGGCTCACTGCAGCCTCGAACTCCCAGGCTCAGGTGATGCTACTGCCTCAGCCTCCCGAGTAGCTGGGACCACAGGCGGGCACCCCCACGCCAGGCTAATTTTTGTATTTTTTGTGTAGATGGATTCTTGCTATGTTGCCCAGGCTGGTCTCAAGTGATCCACCCGCTTCGGCCTCCCAAAGTGCTGAGATTACAGGCCTGAGTCACTGTGCCCGAGCCCAGAGCTAAGTATGTAGACAGACAATTAAAAATGGTAATGGTAAAATTCAGTTAATGATGTGAAGTGAATAGGAAGTTCATGTGGGCTGGCATTAACCTTTTAGACAGTGCTTCCTCCTTTTTAAACCTTGTTTTCTTATTTCAGATTTAACCCTTCGTGGCTTCTGAAGAAAATGGCAGAAACATCGCCAGAGCCTTCTGGGCAGCTTGTTGTACACTCAGACGCTCACAGTGACACTGTCCTGGCCAGTTTTGAGGATCAGAGGAAGAAAGGCTTCCTCTGTGACATTACTTTAATCGTGGAGAATGTCCATTTCCGGGCCCACAAAGCCTTACTTGCTGCCAGTAGTGAATACTTCTCAATGATGTTCGCAGAAGAGGGGGAAATCGGCCAGTCCATTTATATGCTGGAAGGCATGGTTGCCGACACCTTTGGTATCCTGCTGGAATTTATCTACACAGGTTATCTCCATGCCAGTGAGAAAAGTACAGAACAAATCCTGGCTACTGCTCAGTTCTTAAAAGTCTATGACCTGGTAAAGGCTTACACAGACTTCCAAAATAATCATAGCTCCCCAAAGCCAACAACTTTGAACACTGCTGGTGCCCCAGTGGTTGTTATCTCTAATAAGAAAAACGATCCTCCAAAGCGGAAACGGGGAAGACCAAAAAAAGTCAATACATTGCAGGAGGAGAAGTCAGAACTGGCTGCAGAGGAAGAAATACAGTTAAGAGTGAACAATTCAGTTCAGAATAGACAAAACTTCGTGGTTAAAGGAGACAGTAGTGTACTGAATAAGCAGATTGCAGCGAAAGAAAAGGAAGAATCGGAGCCTACTTGTGAGCCAAGTAGAGAGGAGGAAATGCCAGTTGAAAAAGATGAGAACTACGATCCCAAGACCCAGGATGGCCCGGCAAGCCAGAGTCGGTACAGCAAGCGGAGGATTTGGAGATCCGTCAAACTTAAAGATTACAAACTTGTTGGGGATCAAGAGGACCGTGGTTCAGCCAAGAGGATCTGTGGAAGGAGAAAGCGCCCTGGAGGCCCTGAGGCCCGTTGTAAAGACTGTGGCAAGGTCTTTAAGTACAATCACTTTTTAGCAATCCACCAGAGGAGCCACACAGGTAATGATGCTTTCAAAGCTGATTGCAGTGTGTTTCAGAATTGGGAGTAGGGATGATAATAACAGCTTTCATTTACTGTGCAACTTCTGTATGATGGGCATTGTAATAAAGCCTTTATACATGTTATTGCACTTAATTTTCTCCACAATCCTGCAAGGTAGGTAATATCCTCATTGTACATTGTATGATTAAAATCGTATTTACTCATATGTAAGAGAGGGTTGCTAAAGTGCATAGTTTACAGAGGAAGCAACCAAGTTCTGGGGAGCCTAAATAGCTTGCCAGAGTCGCCCATGAGTGACAGAGCTGGGATTGAACCCAGGTAGCCTGGTTCAAGAACCCCTCTCATTTGTAGTTGTTGAATGAAGCCTTTAATGTCTGCTTATCAAAATCTAGCCCAGTGTACTCTGCTTTCTGATTCTTGAACATTCTTCATCTTGACCAAACCGTGCTTTTGTCCAAGTCTGTGTGGACCACTTTCTAACTCAGCTATCTGACTTTAAATACCTTCTTGTTTTTGGTCCCTCCAGCCCAGCGCTGACCAATGGGGACCCTTCTGTGATGATGGAAATGTTCCTACATCTGCGCTGCCCAATATGGTGGCCAGTAACCACATGTGGTTTTTGAGCACTGAACTGTGGCTAGCGTGACTGAGAAACTGAATTTTTAATTTTATTTTAATTCATTTAAATTTGAATAACCACATGTGGCTAGTGGCTACCATATTGGACACTACAGTCCTAGCGAGAAATCTCTTCCTTCTTTGAGCCCTTTCTGGTGCTTAAAACCCACTCTGCTTTGGGTCAGATTGTTGTTACCACTTGTACATCCCTCAACTTAATTGTAAGCTGAAGTATAGGGACTGGTGCTTAAGTCTTCTCCTGTGATCCAGCAGCATCTGGTGCTGTGGTTCTCAGCCTGCAAATTAGAATCACTTAGGGAGCTTCTAAAACTACCAGTGCCTAAGCCTCAACCCCAGAGCTTCTGATTAATCTGGAACCTTGGTGCTTTTAAAAGCTCCCTAAAGACTTTAGCTACAGATAGGTTGAAGACCTTGAATTCTGGTACTTTGAAAAAAGTAGATACTTGAGAAATATTTATTGAACTGTAATGGGTTATATATTGACTTTTTTTTTTGAGATGGATTCTCGCTCTGTTGCCCAGGCTAGGGTGCAGTGGCGCGATCTAGCTCACCACAACCTCCGCCTCCCGAGTTCAAGCCATTCTCCTGCCTCAGCCTCCTGAGTATCTGGGATTACAGGCACACACCACCACACCCAGCTAATTTTTTGTATTTTTAGTAGAAATGGGGTTTCACCATGTTGGTCAGGCTGGTCTCGAACTCCTGACCTCATGATCTGCCTGCCTTGGCCTCCCAGAGTACTGGGATTACAGGCGTGCGCCACTGTGCCCAGCTGGCTGTTTTTATCAAAGATTTATATGGACATAGTTTGGAGTTAAATCATTATGCAAGACTTAAGAAAAAGCATGTAGGATCGATCTTCCCTTATGTCCCCAGTACAGACAGTCCACGACTCATAGTGGTTCAATTTTTCAACTTTACAATGGTGTGAAAGCAGTACACATTCAACAGAAACTGTACTTTGAATTCTGAGTTTTGATCTTTTCCTGGTCTAGTAATATTCAGTATGATCCTCTCATGCCATGCTGGGCCACACAGTCACCTGGGTAAGTGACCAGTACTCTGCATTTGGGGCATTCATACAGTACTCTGTATTAAGTGCATTTTTTCTTATGATATTTTCAGTATAATGGGTTTGTTGAGATGTAGTCCTGTCATAATTCAGGCAGCACCTGTATTCTGAATTTTGCAGCCCATCACTTTAGTATGGATCTGTTTTCTTCCATCTGGGTAGATACCAGGTAGATTCATAAGGTTTGGAAACTGTCTTTCAGTTCCGGAAAATCTTGAGTTATTTCATAGATGATTTCCCCGCTGTGTTTCCTCTGTTCTAACTTTATTTTCTCTTATATTTTCCATCATTTTTGGCCCTTCCTTCTGGGGGATTTCCACTTTGTTTTTCAGCCCTTTGAGGTTTTCTGTTTCAACTCTTATTTTTTTTCCCCCTTTAGGAGCTTTTTGTTTTTTAAATGTTTTAATGTGAATGATCTTTTTTTTTTTTTTTTTTGAGACGGAGTCTCGCTCTGCCGCCCAGGCTGGAGTACAGTGGCCAGATCTCAGCTCACTGCAAGCTCCGCTTCCCGGGTTCACGCCGTTCTCCTGCCTCAGCCTCGCGAGTAGCTGGGACTACAGGCGCCCGCCACCACGCCCGGCTAGTTTTTTTTTTTTTTTAGTAGAGATGGGGTTTCACCACGTTAGCCAGGATGGTCTCGATCTCCTGACCTCGTGATCCGCCCGTCTCGGCCTCCCAAAGTGCTGGGATCACAGGCCTGAGCCACCGCGCCCGGCCGTGAATGATCTTTTTATTTCACAATGTAATATCTTACTTCTGTGAGCATGTTAATGATAACAACATTTTCCTCACTGGAGGCAAGTTGCTTTTTTTTTTTCCTTCTTGCTTGTTTATCTGTCACTACTACAAAAGGCTTTCCTTGAGTGCCTGGTGGTTGTTTAAAAATCATATTTAATCATATGTAAGAGTGGGTTGCTAAAAGCTACTGGCAATGCTGTGTGTGTGGCGAGAGCCTGTATTTTATTTATTTCTTACTCTGTTGCCCAGGCTGGAGTGCAATGGCGTGATCTCTGATCAGCGCAGCAACCTCTGCCTCCCGAGTTCGAGTGGTTCTCCTGCCTCAGCCTCCCAGGTAGCTGGGATTACAGGCAGCACCGCCGTGCCTGGCTAATTTTTTTGTATGAGAGAGCCTGTAAAACTGTGACCTTGTTCCCAGATCACACTGAGGGTCAGGCTGCTATTCCTCGTGGCCAGTGACGAGATGCAGATGAACTGGGGAGGATGAGCGGTTTTCTTTCTGTAACCGGTTACAGGGAGAAGGCCTGGAAGTTATCGCCAGACCAACTCAAAACTGCAGCTTTTCAGCGCTTATATACCTCCCGAGCTGTATGTCTACATGTAAGTGTGCGCTCCTCTAAAGACTGGTGATTAACTTCCTTTATAACTAAGGTCTGCGTCCCAAAGACCTTCTTCTGGGGCCTCAGTAAGTTTACTTAATCGAAGTGGGTCTAGGTGCTGGGGTGATTACCCTTATCTTCCGCTAAATCAAGGAAGTTTGGGGAGTTCCTTCAGATCCCCAGTAAAACTTGTTTAATCCTAAATGGGTCCCGTTAAGAATTCCTTTGTGGCCGGGCGCGGTGGCTCAAGCCTGTAATCCCAGCACTTTGGGAGGCCGAGACGGGTGGATCACGAGGTCAGGAGATCGAGACCATCCTGGCTAACACGGTGAAACCCCGTCTCTACTAAAAAAATACAAAAAACTTAGCCGGGCGAGGTGGCGGGCGCCTGTAGTCCCAGCTACTCGGGAGGCTGAGGCAGGAGAATGGCGGGAACCCGGGAGGCGGAGCTTGCAGTGAGCCAAGATTGCGCCACTGCACTCCAGCCCGGGCGACAGAGCGAGACTCCGTCTCAAAAAAAAAAAAAAAAAAAAAAAAAGAATTCCTTTGTTATTTTGTCATGCTTTAAGGCCCAGGAGAAGCCTGGGCAAAACTCTTGGTAGGCTTTTGTTACATTCCAGCCTTCCTTTAAAGGCACTGGCTTTTAATATTTAACTTATCCACTCAGTCAGTACTGAAACAGTTGTTATGCAGGCCTGTCATAACCTCACTGGAGGTGGTGTGGCTGTGCCCCATGTCCTTGCTGGTGCCAGGCTCCCACATCTTTGCTTTCTCACCTTGGACCATCACGTTCCAGTGGAAGACGCTTCTACTCTCCCACTTGGAGGCACTAGGCCTGGCTGCCTGCCTGTGGCTATGGCAGGAGAGGGAAGAAGGAGTGGGGGAGTCTCATCATCCCAGATGGAAATGTTGACTTACTCTCCCTGTGGTAATTCCAACTCAACTGTGCCTAGAAACCCCTAATCCAGAGACCCCTTTTTCTTAACCTTCCTCAGAGAACACTCCATCCTCTTTTGGGGAGAGGGACAGTCTCCAGGCTGTGTAAAATGGAAGATTTGATCAGGGGTCTGAGTACCTTTGAAACAGACTTTCATTTACCCTCCCTCACCCCTGTTTCTAGAGATAGCAGGTGCCACCAATTCCTGAGCCTTTTGGAGATTGTGTCTTAAAAATTAGGTTGTATTGGGCTGGGTGTGGTAGCTTATGCCTATAATCCTAGCAATTAGGGAGGCAGAGGCAGAAAGATTGCTTGAGCCCAGGAGTTGGAGACCTGCCTGGGCAACATAGTGAGATCTCATCTCTAAAAAAAAATTAAAGTTACAATTAAAAAATCAGCTGGGTGTGGTGGTGGCACATGCCTGTATCCCAGCTACTCAGGAGGCTGAGGTGGGAGAATCATTTGTTGCCAGGAGGCTGAGGCTATAGTGAGCTATGGTAATGCCACTGCACTCCAGCCTGGATGATAGAGTGAGACCTGTTACCAAAACATACATATATATAGAGTTTATATTAGTGCTCCCCACGGCTGGCTTTAGATTCATCTGTTCCAGCTTCCAAAATTTTATTGCTGATGTCTCGTGTCCATTGTTGGCCTTTTGGATGTGTGCCTTCTAAGAAAAATCCTTTATGATTTTAATTGGGGAGAGACAAAAATGTGTGGATTCTTTCTTACGCCATGCTTCTGGGGCTCTTCTTCCAGGGGAGCGACCTTTCAAATGTAATGAGTGTGGAAAAGGCTTTGCCCAGAAGCACTCGCTACAGGTCCACACCAGGATGCACACAGGCGAGCGACCGTACACCTGCACCGTGTGCAGCAAGGCTCTGACCACCAAGCACTCACTGCTGGAGCACATGAGCCTGCACTCAGGTAATGGGACTTGCCCAGAGGGCCAGCTGTCACCAGATTCCCATTCCCCAGGGTGGGCATTACCAACACCTAAACGGTGTTTTCTCAGCCCAGTATCATTTCCAACGTGGGGTTATTGAAAGACAGGAGTTTGCATCTGTCTGAGTGCAGTTTAGAGTTCTGCACTGATCCTTAAACTAGAGCTTATAAACTGGCTGCTGGGAGTTTGGTGTGCAAGCATGTTTTATGAAACTACAAAGTTTAGAATTATTTTACTTTGAACGCCTTTGGGGGAAACTTAAATTCTCCAGTTCTACCCCAGTCTCCACTACTCCCTATTGCCTTACATACCTTTGCACATTTATGTTTCTGTGGTAGATTGAAGGCTTCTGGGTTTGTAAACAGGTCACTTGTATCATTTGTAGAAAATGGGGACCTGGACCCACTGTAGTATTTACCTTATTAGTGAGCATTCCAGATCTTTATAGTTTTTTGCAAGTTTTAGTGTTTTGGTTTTTTTGGCAGGACAGAAGTCTTTTACCTGTGATCAATGTGGAAAATATTTCAGCCAGAACAGACAACTAAAGAGCCATTACCGAGTTCATACAGGTACGGTAAAGTGAGAACATTTAGATTGGGGGGAGAGAAATGCAAATAAAAATTGTTTCTGAAATGTTAGGTTCGTATTGTAGGTGATAAATGGGTATTTAGGGAAAAGTGCCTTGAGAGTCTAAATTACATGTTTTTATGTTATTGTCTGCCACCATGTGAATTATGTTTTATTTGTATACTACAGTTTTGATGCCACACACAGAAACCCTACAGAATTGGCATCTTTCAGAAGTGCCACTTGCCCAAGGGAGCTTCAGTGAATGGTTGTTAGTGGTGCCTAGGCACAGACATCATCACCCCGCGGCTGTCAGCCCAGGCTTTCTCTCCCCTGGTTCTACCTGCTGTCCTTCTTTCTGTTGTCCTTTCTCCTGCCAACTGATAAGAAATGAATGTGGGTTGCAAGTGTCATTTGAGGTCATTTGTGGCCTCAGTCACACCAATACTTTGAGGAGAAAAGGAGAGACTACATTTAGAATTGGAAGGATCCTATCTCTTTCGGAGGAGGCAGTGAGTTGAGGTGCTTAGGAAAATATTAACTGTTACCAAATTAATGAAAAAATTTTCGTTGTTAAAGTACTATATTTAAAGTGATTATTTTTCAGGGAAGTGCTTTAACACAAATCACTGAAGAAAATGCAGGGAGAGCATATATGCACTGACACTTTTTTTATTGTTGCGACAAGGACACTCATTACCGGAATGCAAAGACTGCCATCGCAAATTCATGGATGTGTCTCAGCTGAAGAAACATCTGCGAACACACACAGGTAAAACTCCACCTCGTCTGTTCCCCCGGTACACGGGAGGTTTTCAGGAGAGTGAAGAATGAAGTACTTTCTGTGAGTGCCCTGCCCAGCCTGTGTTTGGAAACGTTTATTATAAATTGGATGGGAGTTGTGGAAGAAGATAAGTTAAACGTTGAAGGCAGAATGTTGTCAGCACTGTCTTTGGGGAAATCACATCTCTTGTAGATGAGCAAAACGGAGATCACTCACTGAGTGCTATTCCTATGTCACAATTCATTTAATACCACAGAATAGTGAGACTGAGTCTGCTTCTGTGCTTCACTCTTAATTTACTTCAGCATTGAAGATGATATCAAGACTTTTTTTTTTTTTTAGATAAGGGCTCACACTGTCATCCGGGCTAGAGTGCAGTGGCATGATCACAGCTTACCACAGCCTCGACCTCCTGGGCTGAGGTGATCCTCCCACCTCAGCCTTCTGAGTAGATGGGACCACAGGTGCACACCACCACACCTACCTAATTTTTTACTTTTTAGTTTTTTGTAGAGATGGATCCCACTATGTTGCCCAGACTGGTCTTGAGCTCCTGAGCTCAAGCAGTCCTCCTGTCTGAGCCTCCCAAAATGCTGAGATGATAAGCATGAGCCACCATGCCCAGCAAGATAATTTTTTTTTTTTTTGAGACAGTCTTGCTCTGTTGCCAGGCTGGAGTGCAGTGGCGCCATCTTGGGTCACTGCAACCTCCGCCTCCCGGGTTCAAGTGATTCTCCTGCCTCAGCCTCCCTAGTACCTGGGACTATAGGTGCGCGCCACCACGCCCAGCTGATTTTTTTTTTGTATTTTTAGTAGAGACGGGGTTTCACCATGTTGGCCAGGATGGTCTCGATCTCTTGACCTTGTGATCCGCCCGCCTTGGTCTCCCAGAGTGCTGGGATTACAGGCGTGAGCCACCACGCCCGCCCCAAGATAATTTTTTTAGAAAAGATAGCCAAATGTAACAGACACAAATGTAGCATAGACACTGAGAATTTTTCCACTTTCTCCCCTAAAACCAACACTTAAGCTTAAGCAGCACCGCCTCCAGAAAAATCAGTTTCAGAGATGACGAGGAGGCAGCATTGATTAGGGCAGGTCAGTTTTTTTATGTAAGATCAGAAAATTGGATCTTTTATACCTTTTGGCAAAGAACATATGTTAAAAATAAGTCTATCAGATTTTCTAAGAAAAACTTGCCATTACAGGTTATTTAATAATTCTGTTGTCTACTGGAATTATCTAAATAGCAAATTGATTTATGGTGCTTTGGACTTTTTTTTTTTTTTTTTTTTTTAGAGTCACTGTCTCACTCTCTTGCCCAGGCTGTAGTGCAATGGTGCGATCTCGGCTCACTGTAACCTCTGCCTGCCGGGTTCAAGCAATTCTCCTGCCTCAGCCTCCCGAGTAGCTGGGACTACAGATGTGCACCACCACGTTTAACTAATTTTTGTTTTTTTTAGTATAGACAGGGTTTTGGCATGTTGGCCAGGCTGGTCTCACCCGAACTCCTGGCCTCCAGTGATCCACCCTCCCAGCCTCCCAAAGCGCTGGGATTACAGACGTGAGCCACTGTGCCTGGCCTGGACGTTGTTATTTAAATACAAGTTTTTCTTCTTAAATTCAATAAACACTTCATAGGATATGCATTTTAACACATTTACTGAGCACTTACTGGGAACCAGACACTGTTTTAGGCTTTGAGGATACAGCAGTGAATGAGATGGACAGGCCCCTGCCTTAAGGGGCCGACATTCAATAGGGAAGACAGAGTACAAACAAGTGTATAACACATTAGGTGTTGTGAGTGCGTTGAGTAATAAAATGCAAGGTAAGGGGGCAAAGTGTGGGAAGGAGAGCTGCCCTTTCATGTGCAGACTGGTTTGGGAAGGTCTCACAGATGAGGTGGCGTCTTGGATGGAGATGAGAATGCAGTGGGGGAGTGAGCCAGCCAGCCATTGAGGATGCCCAGGAGAGAGCATTCTAGGCAGGGGGAGCCCTGGGCACAGGGCCCTTGGGCAGGAATGTTTTTGCCATGCTGGAGACATGCCGGGAGGAGCACCGAGGCGACCCGAGAGCTGGGAGTAGGAAGTCCTAGTGTAGGTGGATGTTCTCAGTTTAGCTGCATGCTTTTTAACCACCTGGGGAGGTTTTAAAAAAGCCTTGTCCCAACCTCCAAGATTCTGACTGACTTCACCTGGGTAGAGCCTGGGACTTGGTGTTTTTCAAAGTACCCCTCAACAATTGTAGAGTACACTCGGGCTGAAGTACTTTGAAGACCACAATAAAGACTGGATTTTATTCTGAGGGAGGTGGCTTTACTGAGATAAGTGACGTGGCATGCCTTAGGGTTATAATAGGGTCACTCTAGCCGCCCTGTGGGGGGCGGGGGGTGAGGCCAGGGTGGAGGCAGAGAGACCCATTAGGAGGCTGTGCGGTAGTTGGGCTTGGAACAGCACGGTAGCAGCAGAGGTGGTGTCAAGTGGTCCAGTTCTGGATGTATTCCAAGGAAGAATCCATGTGATTCGCTCCTGATTGGATGTGGGAGTTCAAAGAGGAGGCAAAAGCCACTGGAAGGAGGAAAAACTGGGGAAGACTAAGAAGAACAGATCAGGAGTTACACGGTGGACTGGCTGGTGTCTATTTGACATCCATGTGCAGGTGTGGGGTAGATCATTAGATTTCCAGGTCTGGAGAGTTCAGGGAAGAGATGCAGCCAGAGCTCTGGATTTCCACATGTACACATGTGCCTGCAAATAGTATGTGGTGCTGTGCTGAGCTCCCTAGGGAGACAGCGATGGTGGAGGGTAGTGGAGCTGGCTTGGTCATGCTGAGCAGTGCCGGAGGAGACACTTCCCCTTGGTTTTGCTGTGTGAGTGTAAGGGGGAGTGAGGTTTCTGGTCTTTGTGAGCAGCAGTAGGACTTGAAGTGGGGATGAAAAGGAACAGAAGACCTCCCCACTGTAATTCCAGCAAACTCTTCTCAGCCTGTCAACTGTGAGAAGCAGAACAGAAAGTGGAAGATGTGTGATGAGTTAAAAAGGAGATAGATGGGCCTCTGTAAAGTGGTTTGCATGACTTAGAAATATGAAAATAAATTGAACCTGTCAAAAAATTGGGGCTCTTCAACAGCAGCTATGACCCATCTGTTCCTACATCAGTGTGGGGAATCTGCTTCAATGTTGGTGAAGGGCATTGGTGTGCCATTTCCCTGCTCCCTGGGCATTGAGCGCAGCCAGGGTGAGAAGTGCCAGTCCTGCCCTCAGGGCCATGCTCAGTTGGAAACCGAGACTTCACCTCAGAGATGAACCGTCATTCATCTCTTAGATGTTTACGCACACACTGTCTCTGGGTTAGATGTCCTGCACCAAGCACTGGAGAAGTCAAGGGCAAATTAGAGATGTTCTCTTTCCTGGGAGAGCATCCCCAGTGAGGGGAGATGGACACATTTTGACTAGAGGCAGAGTATCAGGCAGATAAGCAGTACATGCCGGATCACCATATCTCAGGCCCTCCTGCTCACATCTTGTCCTCGTAGCTGGCGCTGGTCAGGTTTACAGGGACCCAGTCAAGCCAAGTGAGTTCACAAGACTGATAAACCAGAGAATATGTCAACTCAACAAAGGGATTACACCTTTCTGTTGCCCACAGCACCTCCTTCCTCACATTAGTGTACCCGAAAGCCAAGTTAGTGATCAGAAGATTGCATGGTGAGCTGGGATCAAGTCAAGGGAATTAGCCCAGGCCACAGAGAAGCCTGGTGAGTGACCTCTGACCCCACAGCACAGTCCCACCCCGCCAGTGTCCCTGTTCCTGGATGGTGTTCCGTAAACACTGATTCTGCTCTGAGGGCTCCTACTCACAGGTAGATGGCCCTGCCTGGGAACACATGATAAAGTTCAGTAAGTCACAGTTCTATTCACAGCCTCATTGTGGCTTGAAGTTGAAGCTTCCCAAATCTCCTCAACTGTGTGTTGAGACCATCCATTAATGTTGAGACCTGGGGGTCTTCCCATATTCCTGAGACCTGGGGGCTCCTCACCATAACATACCCTTACAGAGTCTACATGCCATCTATTATGAAACAGTATGGCGTGGTCAGAGCCAAAGCAGAGATGTGACCACAGGACGGGAAACGGCGAAGACCACATAAGAATGCCAAGTACACAGGTGTCGAACCATGCTATCCAGAGTTATGGACGTGTGTCCCTTTTTTGCCAAGATTGTCAAGTACTTGAGGAAATGCACATCTTTATTTATTGTTGGTGGGAATATAATTTGGGAACCCTCTGGAAGGAAGTTTTGCAATCCTTACCAAAACATAAACCACACAATTGTGAAAAGATGTTTGCCTAAGGATATTCATCATAAGCAGCATTGTTTATAACTTAACAAGCTTAACAGCCACCTAAATGTCCCCGGAGGGGATTAGGTAGGTAAATTTGGGGCAGTATACACAATGGTACACAGCACAGGCTTTTAAAATGGCGGTGTGGCTTTACTGATGTGACAAATGACATGCACTGGATGACCTCACAGAGTAAGACCGCAAATAAACAGATTTGTCTGTAAAGATATTCGCCATTGTTAACTGGTTATCTCAAGAGATGAGAATAATGGGGAAGTTTTAATATTCTTTGTATTTTGAATATTTGGTTCTTTTACAATGAACACAGTAATTTTTAAAGAAAAACAAAGCTGTGGTCCACAGTGGGAGGCAGGATGCTGAGGGGTCTAGACAGAGGGAACTGGACTGCCAGGTGAACGTGACAGCTGAGGGAATGGCAGGTGTCACTGTGATTGTTGTGCCTGGCTGGGCAGGGGCTGGGTGGTGTTGTCATTAACCAAGAGAGTTATTCTGGGTTTCAGCAGGTGGGGGTGGGAAATCCAGCTGTGATGCCAATAAGCAGTGAGTCATCAATACTGTCTGGAGTGGGGTCCAGGATTTAAGTCATTGGGGAAGTGTAGGGCTGGGATCGGTGAAGTAACTGCTGAGAAGAGGGTCTGGAAGTACACCCTGGAGCTGTTTCAGTACTTCTGTTGACGTCACCCTGTGTGGGACCTTACGTCACACTCCTGTCTCTGCCTTTTCCTTTAATCACTATTGTCTGATCCTCTTGTAACACACGTCTTTCCGGCCCCATGCCGCAGGCCCTGTCCTAGTACCTTATCCTTCTTCTCCGTCTGCCTCCTGCCACCTCCTGGTCCAGGCCTTGTGCATAGCCTCTTAGAGGTCCTCCTGCCTCCAGCCCACCCTCCTCAGCATTCACAGGTGTATTTTCTTAGTACTTTCAGCATGTCATTCTGCTAAAAACTTCCAGAGGCTCCACAGGTCCCCTGCCCGGAATTCATAGCTCCTGGTGCCTTGGCCTCCTGGCTCCTGAGAGGGATCCTTGTCGCTCCTGGTGCACACCGTGTGGTCATTTCTGACACCAGCTTCTGCTCATACTATTTAGACTAGTACCCTGGCCCAGGCTTCTTTCCAGTCTAGCCAGATCCTGCCCACCCCGTCCAGCACCCTGTCTGCACTCAGTATTGTTGATGCCACTTGTTTTAATGTTCAGTGAAACACAGCCCTATGTTACTTAATTAGTTCGTGCATCTCCTCAAGTAGATTAGAAAAGTTTCTTTTCTGTTTCTTAGCTGTGTACTTGATTGATGATCTATCAGTGTTTGAGAACTAAACAAATTTTAAGGAATGGGCGTCTCCGTTGAAGGTGGTAGAACTGTACCCAGGGGAACAGATCAGAAACCGCTAAGTGGGAAGGGCCCTGCAGATTCACCTGGGCTAGGGACATTTGCCTTCCGACTGTCCTGCTCACTCCCTCAAAGAGCTTCCACCGCAGGATGTTGCTCCTGCAAAGAATTTCCATTATTTTAAACACCCTCAAAAAACATTTGCCATCAGACTGACTTCCTGAAATATAAACTCAGCTGGAGCTAAATGGCATAGTTAACGATGTTATGGATGATTGTTGTTGTTCTGTCTCTTAAAAACCTGAAAACTGCAACAAGAATTTTACACTCACAAGCACACAGCAGGTACTCAGTCTTTGAATCTGGAGAGGGAGAAAACCAACCAAGATCAGAGAAGGCCCGCTCTGATGTAGAAAGCTATAGACAGGTTATGGCAGTGGCCCGGTTTTAATCTTTGGAGTGGTAAGAGTTCATGATGCAAAGATGCAGATTTGTGCAAGTTGTTACCGCTGTCCTCTGCCTCGATGGAGCGTGGAGAAATGTCTTGCCTGAATTTTCCAGTAGAAGCTGTGAAAGGGAACATCACTGACCATCTTCCATTTCAAATTGTACTTATCCTTTGCTGTTCTCCTGTTCTCCAGTTAAGTGTATTTTGCTGCTTGCTTTTTTTCTTTTTTTTTCTTTTTTTCCAATTTAGTTTTCTTGCCTGCATTAGGATTACTTAATTTTGTTTCTGGGGAACATGAACGGTCTGTCATTGTATGGTCAGCATGCAAACACACTGAATAAGTACTTGCTGGTGTTAGTGAAGCCTGGTGGGTTCTGGAGCAGTTATAGCATCTCAGGTGTGCCACTGCCATGAAATTCATTCAGCAGGGATTTCTGAAACAGCATGCCAGGCCAGAGTCTTGGCATTGGGGTCCTAGGAGCGGACGTACCACAAGTTATCTTAAAAAGGGAGAAATGGATAATAAATAACTTATACATTATATGAGGCGGCAGTAGCATTGTGGAAAAACTAAATTGGAGACTTGGACTAAAGAGTGTGTGGCAAGGTTTGTAGTGCTCTCGGTGGTGATGGAGCCTCACTGATAAAATAACATGTGAACAGAGACTTGAAGGAGATAAGGAGAGTGACCCATGCTGGGAGAGACACCCTGAGATGAGATCAGGGAAGTTTGGGGTGAGGAGTAGGGTTTTCAGGATACAGATCTATGATCGCTTGTAGGCCAAGAACTTTGGATTTTATCTTGGGGTGGGAAATCATCAGAACATTTGCAGCCCAAGCATAAAACAACCTGACTGCATCAAGGCTCACTCTGGTGGCCACATTGATAGTTTATGGCAGGGAAGCAAGAGCAGAAACGGAGACCCCATAGGAGGCAAGAGATGGTGGTGGTGTGGATCAGAGAGTAGCAGTGGAGTCAGATTCTGGATATATTTGGAAGGTTGATATAAACATCAATAACACATAACTCACCCTAGCACACAGGAGTCCTTTCAGGGTCAAGTGGGCTACCTAGCCAAGCCAAGCCATAAGGCAGGAGAGCATAGGGGCCGTAGTATCTAAGGGGAGAAAACAGGAGTAAATAGGGTGTAACTCACTTCCTTGTTGCAGTTTTCAGGTTTTTAAGAGAACCATGCCTTAGGATTTCTGTGTATGTTCTTGGCACTCGGCACACAGTGCTTAGGTTAGTTACAGAGTAGATATTTAGTGCATCATTCATTTACGCTTATGGAAGGGATTGCCTTTGTTCTGTTGATATTGTGAAACCGAAGTGTTTTTTTGATTTTGTCTTATGCTGAATGTATATTGTTAAATTTTTTTTTTTTTTTTTTTTTTTTTTTTAGGTGAGAAGCCATTTACTTGTGAAATCTGTGGCAAATCTTTCACAGCAAAGAGTTCTCTTCAGACCCACATCAGAATCCATCGGTAAAGTTTTGCAGATATTTTTCTCACATGGAGGCCTCATTCAATTCTGATGTTCAGTGAGATGACATGTGTTACCTCTGTAGTTTTCTCCCAGTTGTTACTCTGGCAGAATTTTGTGTGTGTTTTATTACTTTGGCTTTGTTCAGTTTTGTTCGTTTGTTTTGAGACAGGGTCTCGCTGTTGCCCAGGCTGGAGTGCAGTGGCGTGAGTGGAGTGCAGGTGGGAGTTCAGGCGATTCTCCCACCTCGGCCTCCCGAGTAGCTGGGACACCACACACAGCTAGTTTTTTGCATTTTTTGGTAGAGACTGGATTTCACCATGTTGACCAGGCTGGTCTCAGACTCCTGATCTCAAGTGATCCGCCTGCCTGGGCCTCCCAAAGTATTGGGATTACAGGTGTGAGCCACCGTGCCTGGCCTATTTTGTTTTATCTTTTCAATAATGAAATTCCTCACCTAGGTAAAAAGGAATGCTGATTCTGGCCAGTAAAAGTATACATTACTGATTTCATTAATTAAATTTTGACTGGGGCTAGGGATTGGTCCAAAGCTTAAATCTTTGATCAAAAATAAGTATTATATTTGATGTTTTCTGAATAAATGTTTTTGTTTACACAGTTATCCCAAGGTTGGACTTAGGAGTTCTTCTAAGAGCATCACAAATAATTAGAGGAAGCTTAAATTTTTTTAAATTGACATCAATCATAGATACTTAGTGGGTCATTAGAGTCTAAAAATTGACTGTGAAAACTAAGACAAAACAAAAGAGAACTATATGTTTCATGTATAAATATTTACTCTCTTTTCTTATCTGAAATACATACTGTGGAGTCATAAAATTTTATCATATCTAGCCGTGCCCCATCTGCCACCCTTTCTCAGGCACCACCCCCACCCTATTTTCAGATTAGAAACTGCCCATGGAAGTGAGACTTGCTCCAAGTCCTTGAGTTAGTAGCTGAACCCATGACTTGTGACTTGCAGTCTAGTTAATTTTCCACTACTCTTGATTGCTTCCCCCTAAATAATCAGGAAGTAGTAAGTAGGTATTTCCATTTTGAAAATAAAATATTTATTTTCTCATAGAGGAGAAAAGCCATACTCGTGTGGCATTTGTGGCAAATCCTTCTCTGACTCCAGTGCCAAAAGGAGACACTGCATTCTGCACACCGGCAAGAAGCCTTTCTCGTGCCCTGAGTGTAACTTACAGTTTGCTCGCGTAGACAACTTGAAGGCTCACTTGAAAATTCATAGCAAGGAGAAGCATGTGTCAGATGCCAGCAGCATTTCTGGCAGTAGTAACACAGAAGAGGTCAGGAATATTCTTCAGCTACAGCCATATCAACTCTCTACCTCGGGAGAGCAGGAAATTCAGCTTCTTGTAACTGATTCTGTACATAACATCAATTTCATGCCCGGTCCCAGCCAGGGAATCAGCATCGTGACTGCAGAGAGTTCCCAGAACATGACTGCAGACCAGGCTGCTAATCTTACCCTGCTCACGCAGCAACCAGAGCAACTGCAGAATTTAATTCTTTCAGCTCAACAGGAGCAAACAGAACACATTCAGAGCCTCAATATGATTGAAAGCCAGATGGGGCCCTCACAGACAGAGCCAGTGCACGTGATCACTCTGTCCAAGGAAACACTGGAACATCTTCACGCCCATCAAGGGCAAACAGAGGAGCTCCATTTAGCTACAAATACTTCAGATCCAGCTCAGCACCTGCAGTTGACACAGGAGTCTGATCCGCCACCACCCACTCACCACGTGCCCCAGCCAACGCCGCTTGGCCAGGATCAGAGCTGACCTGTAAACATGTTTGACTGCTTGATCGGGCTCTTCTTATAAGCCAGCTGTGACTGGGTTTTGAACGCTTGAAGTCAGGCTCTCCATACCATCGACTTGCAGATCCTTCTGTGAGAGCTGTGATGGCTAACTGATGTTTATAATGCTCTCCATCCAGGTAGCAAGGTGTGTGTGTCTTGTCTAAGGTACTGATTTGGACTGAGCATTTTCAATATTGTTGAATGGTTTTCATTTTCATCTGTAACGTCTCCTAAAGACTCGGGTAATTTTTCTTTGGGGGCATTGATTTCAGTTTTTCTGTAAGGTTTAAATGTTCACAGCCATAGGTTGTAGTCTTGCCAACCTCCCCAGTTACGTTCTTTTATTTTCTAGGACAAAGGGAGTCATATTTTGGTTGAACTGGGCAGAATGGTTTGTTCTATTTTCTTATTTTTCTCAGGCAACGCAGTTGTTACCACAAGACAAGTCAGGGCTAAATATGACAGATCACAATGTGTGGGGAATTTGCCCTTTTAATAACTTCCAGTCCCCTAAGACAAAGTAACCCTCAACGTTTCATCTTTGTGCAGTGCAGAGGGCTTATGGTGTTACACTTCAGGAAGATTCAAACTCATACACTCAGTGTTTTAACTCAAAATTCATGTAACAAGCTAGCCAAAAGTATAGGATTTCTTTTTTTTTTGACACGGAGTCTGGCTCTGTCGCCCAGGCTGGAGTGCAGTGGCCAGATCTCAGCTCACTGCAAGCTCCGCCTCCCGGGTTTACGCCATTCTCCTGCCTCAGCCTCCCGAGTAGCTGGGACTACAGGCGCCCGCCACCTCGCCCGGCTAGTTTTTTCTATTTTTTAGTAGAGACGGGGTTTCACCATGTTAGCCAGGATGGTCTCCATCTCCTGACCTTGTGATCTGCCCGTCTCGGCCTCCCAAAGTGCTGGGATTACAGGCTTGAGCCACCGCGCCCAGCCTAGGATTTTTTTTTAAATTCTGAATGTATCTTTTCTGAGAAACATAAATTTACATATTTTTTAACAGCAAGCTATCAAAAGTAATTAAGTTTAAAATACAAAATTGGATCAAGACATTCACCCTAAATTCTGAATTTTTGTCAGAATGAGACTTGACTTTCATGAAGGTAAAGCTGTCTTCACTATCCTGGAACATAAAATTTTTTTCAGTGTAATTTAAATCTTATATGTACTCTGCTGAATTCTAACTGATCTGAAAATGTTGATCTGTCTTGTGTCTGATAACTTTCTGGAGATGGAAGCTCATTATAATTTTTTATTGCAGATGCCACAAAGTGTGAGTATCTTTTCCTAATCTTTTCTTTTTTAGAGACAGGGTCTCACTCTATCACCCAGGCCAGAGTGTAGTGGCACAATCACTGCTCACTGGAACCTCGAATTCCTGGGCTCAAGCAGCCCTCCCACCTCAGCCTCCTAGTAGCTAGGACTACAAGGATGTACCACCACACCCAGCTAATCTTCTGATCTTAAAAGTAACTTTGAGCCTCAGAGACTTTGTAGCCAGCGTGTGTCTGTAATTGTATGATTTTTTTTTTTTTTTTTTTTTTTTTGAGACGGAGTCTCGCTCTGTCGCCCAGGCTGGAGTGCAGTGGCGCGATCTCGGCTCACTGCAAGCTCCGCCTCCCGGGTTCACGCCATTCTCCTGCCTCAGCCTCCCGAGTAGCTGGGACTACAGGCGCCCACAACCGCGCCCGGCTAATTTTTTGTATTTTTAGTAGAGACGGGGTTTCACCGTGGTCTCGATCTCCTGACCTTGTGATCCGCCTGCCTCGGCCTCCCAAAGTGCTGGGATTACAGGCGTGAGCCACCGCGCCCGGCCAATTGTATGATTTTTAAATCATCATGATAAGATTAAATTATGTTTGGGTTAAGTTTTCAAGCTAAGCATATTGAATTCTTTTACCACTTTCTTGTAAGCTGGTAGGGAATTTTTGAGAAAAGAAGGTGGGCACTAGTATGTCTAAATTAGTAATGCTGATGGAGAGTAGGGGGTAATCTACTCTAAAATTAATACAGCCTTTCCATCAATTGTTTTGTTTTAGACATCCTTGATATCTACCTAAATCAAATAAGTTATTTGGAGATTAGAGTAATAGAGAATTGTTAAGGTTTGAGAGAAGATAAAAATATTTTGGTTGCATATTTGCTAATCTATATTATATGTAATTCACAAAATTTCCAAAATGATGTATATCTTATATGTATCAACCAAATGAATCTTAAATCAGGCCTGACTAGAGCAAAGATAACAATTTTTTACAAACACTGTTAAGCCCTAAGTATTATTTCAGGTTCTCGTTTAAACTGTTTAATTTTATTCTTAAAACACAAAGTTTTTGCCAGCTTTTCAGAGCCTACCAATCCACATTTTCTCCAGGGAATTAAATATTTAAGTAAGTGAATTTGTACTCACTCTGGATAGCTAAGTGATTATTCAGAACATATGGTTACATAGCTCTTTGTAAGTCAAGTTTCACTGGTTCTATAACAGTCTACCTCTACACTAAGAGAACTAGAACGTGAACAACGTAGGTCACTTTAAATATTCTAGTAGCCACATTTAAAAACATAAAAAGCAGGTAAAAATTTTAATAAAAGTTTATGTAATCCAACGTTTGCCAAATATGTAAAAATGTAGTAGACATTTTACATGCTCTTTTTCATACTAAGCTTTCAAAATCCGGTGTGTATTTTACACTTTCTGCACATCTCAATTTGGATGCTAATGTTCATTGAACATACTTGATCTGTATTTAGATTTCATACAACTTACAGATGAAAACAGATTCTCATATCAAGTAGCTACAGACAAAAGTTTTTTTTCAAGAATTGAAATAATTATCAGTTTTAAAATTTATATTAAAATTATTTAAAATTAAAAATCCAGTTCCTTGTTGCATGGGACACAGTGCAAATGCTTGATAAGCACATGTGGCTAGTGGCTGCTATATTGGACAGCATGGGCCACCTGTTTCTAGCTTGAGCCTCAGTCCTAGCTATTCCTGAATTATTTGACCAGCTGTCAAAGAGAAACAAGGAAATGATAGCTTTATCAATCTAGCCTCCTTCATTGTCCCAAATATACGTTCTACCCCTTTGAATAAAAAAGTTTAATGACGCTGGGCGTGGTGGCTCATGCCTGTAATCCCAGCACTTTGGGAGGCCAAGGTGGGCGGATCACAAGGTCAGGGTCGAGGCCAGCCTGACCAACATGGTGAAACCCCATCTCTACTAAAAATACAAAAATTAGCCGGGCGTGGTGGTGTACGCCTATAATCCCAGCTATTCAGGAGGCTGAGACAGGAGAATCCCTTGAACCCAGGAGGCGGAGGCTGCAGTCATCTGAGATCGCGCCATTGCACTCAAGCCTGGTGACAGAGTGAGACTCCATCTCAAAAAAAAAAAAAAAAAAGTTCAATGACTTGAGTACCCAAAAGAAATGTCATGAATATGAAAGTGCTTCTCATGTGTCCTTGAGAAATGATGTTGCTAGTGCAGTGTTTCACGATTCATTTTCTACTAAATGTATATAGTTTTTTAAGTTGTTTTAACAGAAATACAGAGTGTGTTTCTTAGGAAATACAATGTTATGCTTTGGGGCTCCTGAAACACCTCGCTTTGAAGGTGAATCTTTGGTTTTCTCCCAGTAGAGGGTCAACCTTGGGATGACTGGAGCTCTTACCATCAAAATCAGTTATTTAAGTGCTTGCCCAGTGCTTCTTGAAACTCACCTCTACTCTGTATTTTCTACAGTTGGTTCTTGTGTTATAAATGTTATGAGCAACAGATTAAATGATGCTGAGGAATGAAAAAAGATTCTCGTTATAAATGCTTACCTAGGATTCTCATTATAGTTGCTTATCTAGGTTTTCATAAATGGGAATGTAACAATATCTTCCAAATATGGAGTCCTTACTGTTGGCGAAGCCCGGTCTGTTAAATCTGTAGCATATCTTACTGGGTCTCAAACATCTTCCATGTCATGGCACACAGAATTACAATTTACAACATCTTCCATGTCATGGCACACAGATTCACAACTGGAGGATGCCAGTCCCCTCTGGTCATGACTGGTGTATTAGTTTGCCAGGACTACCATAACAAATACCACAGACTGGATGACTGAAAAAATGGAAAGGTCCAAGATCAACGTGTCAGTGGGGTTGTTTTCTTCTGAGGCCTCCCTTCTAGTCATCTTCCCCTGCCTGTATCTTCACATGTCCTTCCCTCTGTCCTACTCTCTTTTAAGAACACCAGTTATATGGGATCAGCCTACACTAATGTTCTCATTTATTCATCTTTTCAAACACAATCCCATTCTGAGATGCTGGGTATTAGGACATCAACATGTGAATTTGGCATAGGGGGACACAATTTACCTCCTAACAACTGGCGTCTGAGTGAGGAGGGGAGCAGTATCTGGGACACACCTTAGCCACTGGAAGCATGTCTCATCTTAATCTTCATGACATTCTGATGAGATGAGTAATTATTATGCCTATTGGACAGATGAGAACATGGAGCCCAAAGAGGAAGTCTGTTGCCAAATGTCATACAGTAAGTGGTAGAACCAGAACTAGGGCACAGGCTTTTAAAACTTTAAACTGGATTTCTTATTCCCAAAGTTAATAGAACCAAAAGAAAAGGATAATTTTCTTATTAAATAAGTAATTTATTTATTATTAAATAAGTAATTTATTTCCTACTTACTAAGTTAGTATTAAAAATTACTTATTTAATAAGAACTTACTAATTAATGTGACCTGCTTAATGTAATAGAACTTTCTAAAATTGAGGGTCTATGTCTGAAATTATAGCATACTTTTTTTTTTTAAGTGGAGACGGGGTCTCACTATATTGCCCAGGCTGGCCTCAAACTCCTGGCCTCAAGCAGTCCTCCCACCTCGGCCTCCCAAAGTGCTGGGATTATAAGCATGTGCCACCCGCATACAATTATAACCTTTTTACGTAAAACAATAATAGTGAAAGTTATGGCCTACAGAAATTCAGTAACTACCATATAATCAGTGTTTCACTACTATTGATTTAAGGCTTAATTAATAAGAAAATGTGGCACATATGCACCATGGAATACTATGCAGCCATAAAAAAGGATGAGTTCATGTCCTTTGCAGGGACATGGATGAAGCTGGAAATCATCATTCTCAGCAAACTAACACAGGAACAGAAAACCAAACACTGCATGTTCTCACTCATAGATGGGAATTGAACAACGAGAACACTTGAGCACAGGGCAGGGAACATCACACACCAGGGCCTGTCGTAGGGTCGGGTGCTGGGGGAGGGATAGCATTATGAGAAATACCTAATGTAAATGACAAGTTGATGGGTGCAGCAAACTAACATGGCACATGTATACATATGTAACAAGTCTGCACGTTGCGCACATGTACCCTAGAACTTAAAGTATAATTTAAAAAAAAAAAAAAAAAAAGCTTAAGCAAAATTTTCCAGTTGGATAAAAGTTACTAGTAAGGTGAAAATGTCTTGGTTAACAGGAGCCTCTGTAAGTGAGCCCTTTTTTCAAATTTTTGACTGAGGATATTTTAAGTTTAGGGTAGGTTTGTTTTATTTTCGTTATCCTTATAAGCATCAAGGTAAAATTTCATCTTCAGTTTCTAAACTTAAGCATAAATTCTTAAGAATTGAAAAAAAACTCTGTCTTGCTTTTATAAATAACAGATAAAGAGGAATGACCTGTAAAAAATCTGCTTACCTCCTTTTGTGAATAGCAGCTCTCAAGGAGTGACCTCTAAAAGAAGCTGGAATGTCATGATAGTTTATCATGCTCTCAAATTCTTTACACATAATTAAGCAGCAAAAGACTAGTTGACTGGAGGGTTTGTGTGTATTTATATATGTATTCCATTCTTACTTGAAACATAGTACATCAACAGCTTTTAAACCAAAGCTCATTTGATTACATTTTTTTTTTTTTTTTAATAGGGTCTTGCTCTGTCACAGGCTGAAGTACAGTGGCATGATCATGGCTCACTACAGCCTCTTAGCCTCCTGAGTACCTGGGACCACAGGCATGCACCACCATGCTCAGCTAATTTTTAAATTTATTTTAGAGATGAGGTCTCACTACATTGCCCAGGCTGGTCTCAAACTCCTGAGCTCAAGTGATCCTCCCACCTCAGCCTCTCAGTGCTGGGATTACAGACACAAGCCACTTTGCCACATTCTCAGTAATACAAAATGTAGGAATTTAAACACATTTTGGTAACAGCAAGGGATCTTAGCTTTTTTACGTGAGTCTGAAAAGTGGTACTATATTCAGTGTGAAGTGTGAAAAAAGGAAAAAATTTGAGCAGGGGTCAGGGTAGAAAACTTTTCTTCTGAATTCCTAATATCCATAATATGTCACTTTAAATATAATTCAAAGATGATTTTCCAAAAGAACAGTTTGGGTCTTGGTTTTAGGTCATTCATATTATTTTTATCCTTGTTAAATGAAAAGTCAAACTGAAGCTTCCTTAGACTAAATCAAAGTTCAAAGCTACATTTTAAAAATCCACCTCTCAAGATAATTTTTGTTTGATTAAGTGACTTCTGGATAAATGTTTCTTATAATCTTAGTGTTTGAAGGGCAAAGGCAGTCTTATTACAAAAATATGGGCAAGTATTTAACTGATCCTGAACCTATTTGTATGTTTAATCTTTGCAGCCTCTCAAGGTAGAGTCCTTGTGTTATCTCAGAGTATGAAATCATAATTGTGCTTTGACTTCTGGGGAAAGTATTGAGTAAAAAGCAGCATACAGAGGAATAAGGTTGGAAGGAAGAATAGAAAAGAATGGGGGCCCCAAATTTGTGATTTACCCACTCCAAGCCAAGAGAGAAAGCTGGGTGTCATTCTTGAAGGAGCCCACCTCACCCCCACACCCAATTCATGGCCATGTTATGTCAATTTCACCTTGAAATATCTTTTGAATCCATCCACTTCTCTCATCCTCACTGTACAACATGTCACTTGCCTGGATTCCCGACAAAGACCTGATTGATCCTTTCTACTACCTCCTGCTGGGCTTTCTCCACTGGAAGTGGTGATCTGTTTGGGCTCACCATTGTACCCTTAGCTTAGGATCAAACAGAGTGCCTTGCTAAATGAATGGATTTGCATTAGTTATTAAGATGAATATGACCGTGTCTCTGCTCTGCTTAAAATCCTTCTACGGTTTCCCTTGGCCTTCAGAATAAAATCTCCAATCCAACTTCCTCTTGGGACTCTCTTCCCCATTCTCATTTCCAGTCATGTGGGTTCCTTGCTGTTCCCCAAACATAGTCAGTTCTTTCCTGCCTGAGGGCTTTGTGGCAGGTGATTTCTCAGCCTTGAAAGTTGTCTGCCCTTACTGTGATTCATGACTACTCATCTGTCTTCTAACCTCAATCAAACCACCTTGTCACATCCTCTCGTGGCACTCTCTACACCTTTGGCGCAGATGTCACTGTTTTTACATCAGGGTCTCTGTCTCTCTGGCTATGCTGCAGCCACAGCTTCCTGGCCCAGGACCATGGGTTTGTTGCTTGAAGATACTGGCCCACAGGTAAAAAGCCATATTATAGGGTGACTTAAACATGTCACCTGCAGTACTAGAGACCCAGTTTCTGGCCCCAGGCCCAGGAGATGAGAAGTTGGAAGGTGACAGAACATGGTATGGGGCAGAGAAAAGGAGATCCTGTCTTCATGGCTCAGGTGTTTAACCTAGGCTACTGCTATGTTTTACGTTCGCAAAAACATTAGAATAGGACTCTTATTTTTGTTTTTTGTTTTTGTTGTTGTTTGTTTGTTTGAGATGGAGTTTCGCCCTTGTTGCCCAGGCTAGAGTGCAACAGTGCCATCTCAGCTCACCGCAACCTCCGCCTCCCGGGTTCAAGTGATTCTCCTGCCTCAGCCTTCCTGAGTAGCTGGGATTACAGGCATGCGCCACTATGCCCGGCTAATTTTGTATTTTTCATAGAGACGGGGTTTCTCTGTGTTAGGCTGGTCTTGAACTCCTGACCTCAGGTGATCTGCCTGCCTCAGCCTCCCAAAGTGCTGGGATTACAGGCATGAGCCACCATTCCCAGCCTTAGAATGGGACTCTTTTTAAGCTGACTTCATGTACCACCCACTTATTTGATCCAATGTGAATTGGCCAATGTGATTGTGTCAGTATTTTTAGTTCTATATACACATAATTTGAATCATGACTCAAGATTCTAATTAAGGAGAGAAACTCTTGTAGTTAAACAATAAATAGCTTTAATAGAGTTTTTTTTTCTTTTTCTTTTTTTTTTTTTTTTGGAAGAAATTCTAAGTGGAATGTAGTTTGGGTCTTCTAGTCTGTTCATTTCTTAGGGCAACATTGAATGATAGGATTTTGGAGTAGAAATGGGCTGAGGCCGAGTAATTAAATTGCCTCCATTTAGAGAATGGGTAGACGGAAGTGTGGTTGGTGACATCCAAGGTCAGACTAGGCTAGCGTGAAGCAAAGCTGGAATCCAACCAGACCTTCTGGATTCCAGAACAATGTATTCCCTACTGCTTTATGCCCCCATGTTAAGTATTTAATTAGCATGAGTTGAAACTCCAAGTCAGCAGTTTTTAGCACTGATGAACTCATTATTGTTCTCTGATCTTTTTTAAAGACAAATTTTATGATGTGTCATTCATAGAGCCACATGACCCTGTTTGGCAGAAGGCACTGAGTCAAGCCAGACCCCACTGAGCCTTTGCAAAGGCAGTAAGTGGAGCGGCTAGTTGTGTGCCATCTGCTAGTGAAAGGGAAATGAGATTATTCTAGAAGCCCAGGACTGACTCTAGATCTCTTAAGGTCTCTGGATCTCAAGGACAGCAACCCTCTTATTTATTCTTCAGTTTTATTAGTGTTTCCAGTGTAACAGTGTTACTTCCTCTAAACAAGACATAGCTTCTCTTCCTATGCCAACCTTTCACGTGTCATTTTGAATCAACCCTGGGTTGGTGGAGCCCAGGGTAACCCAACTGTAGTGGACTTTAGAACGTTTTTACACTATGTATTTAAATATGGGTGTGTCTGATATTCGGCAAATTAATTTCAAGCCAAATGATGTGTCACACTCAAAAGCTAGGATGGGCCCAACTGAGAGGCTGCACTGATTTTCTGAGCGTGACCTGGCTGAATTCCCTCGCCTCTCCTGGCAGAGGACATTTCCCCTTGCTTTCCTCCCACTGCCTGCTTCTCAGCTCGAGCTGGGAACAGTGAGTGTTCAGGTCTTACTGGGTCTCAGAGATTTTTCAGATGAAATGCAAAATGAGAATAAAGGGAGAGCCCTATTGCTTCCCAGCTCTTTATGGTTTCTGGATCTCAAGGACAGCAACCCTCTTATTTATTACTGGGTTTTATTAGTGTTTCCAGTGTAACAGTGTCACCTCCTCTAAACAGGAAACAGCTTATGCCAGCCTTTCATGTCATTTTGGGTCAACCCTGGGGTGGTGGAGCCCAGACAAACGTGGGCCCCCAAACAGCTCTGCCACTTGTTGTGTGCAGGTCACAGAATCTCTGTGACTCAGTTTACTTTCTGGTAAAATGGGACTCTTGCAAGCACTGACGTTGAGGTAATACTCATAGGATGACGGTCAATAAATGAGACAATGTTTTTAAATATTAACTAGCTGAAAGACTGGAGGCGTCCCTTCACTTGAGGCGCTGTTTCCTCATTGGGAAAACGACGAAGCTGATCCCAAAGGCCTCTTCAGCCCTTTTCAGCAGACACTCCCGTGGGTCCTCACTCTAAGGCATTCTTGAACATTGAAAACTTGGTCTCCCTTTCACACACCTCTCCTCTTCCCCATCTTTTAGTGGTGGTCTAACCCGCCCGGCCATCCCCTTCCCTCTCACTTCTCATAGCCATTTGGAAGCTGCAGATTGCTGAGTTTCCAGGTCTTTAATCTGCGCTCTTTGCCCTTGGCCCGGGGTGAGGGGCCGACCTGTCTCAAGGGAGGCGCACTCCGCGCTAGGATCCATCCTGGGGCGCCCGGGCCGTGGATCTCCAGGTGGGAGACTGGAGGAGAGCGCAGACGTTCCGGCGCCACCCTCGGACCCGCCGGCTTTTCCAAACCTCTTGAGGAGCCCGAGTGCCCTCTCGGCCCGGCGCTGGGAGGCTGCCGGCGGACCTGGGACCGTGCCGGGATTGGGGGTGGTGCGGGTGGTCCTCGCTCGCCGCGGGGAAAGCTAGCCTTGCACACGCAGGCGCCGGGAAGGAGCCCAGACCGAGGGTGGGTGGTCCAGCACCAGGAGCCCTGAGCCTGGAACTCCTCGGCCCCCATCGGGCCAGACCCATACGGAGGCCTCAGAGCGGAACCGGGAGACCGCAGCGCCACGCCCTAGGGCGCCACCCTGCAGGCGTGGGCGGGCCCGGGACTGTCCCCGCTGGACGCGGTGGGGGGATCCAGAAGTAATAAGATGCTAATGCAGCGCGAATAAAGCCCCGGCGGCGCCCCGCGCCCCTCGCGGAAGCCACACTCCGCGGCACTCCAGGCGCACGCCGGGGGCCGCCCCGCGTCCCAGCATCCCCGCCCGATCTCGGCGTTTCCGACCCCGCCCTCCCACCCGCTCAGACCGGGTTACCAGCCCGGCAGGAAGCGGCCCGTCCCGGCCCCGGAGCCGCCGGTAAGTCGTCCAGCGGAGCGGGCTGCGCGCCCCGCGGCTGCGTGGAGTGAGGTGGGGTGCGCTTCCGGGGAAATGCGGCCGCGGGCGCTCGGGAACCATGCCTGGCAGGTTGGGCAGGTCTTCCCTCAGCCCAGCCTTGCTCACCCCGCGTCCGGACTTTGTCGTCGAGAGTGTCGGGGACCCCCACTGCTGTCGCCCGCGGACCAGCTCCCTCTCCATCCTTTCAGACCGCTCCACCTCTCTCACAGCCTTTGTCCTGGCGTTTCCAGGCTGAGTCGCCCGTTTCTTCCCTTTCGCCGAGGTCTTCCTCCTTCCACTCTCCACCCCCAAGAAGGATCTTTGCCCTTCCGTCTTAAGATTCCGTGTGCCTTCGTCCGGGCGGCCCGCAGCGGGAGGCTTTCATCTCTTGTCTCGGCGCGGCGGGCTGGGAACGGAGGGGCAGCTGGAGGGTGGAGGGGCCAGAGCCCCAGAGACTTGCCCCCGCTGCTGCCACTCACCCTCCCTAACGCTGCCATGAACACCCGCCTCCTCCATACCCTCTGATCCCTTCCGGGCCCCGCGTGAGAAACCCCCTCGGGCACTCTTCAGGTGGCGTGGGAGGGGGCGACAAAGCGAGGCCTTGTCTCCGGAGATTCTTGGGAGAGCGCGCCCGGGTGCACAGGGGGCGGGGCGGGGTCGATCGGGGAGGGGGAGCCTAGGAGGGGCGAACCCGGCTGCAGTCGACCCCCAGCCCTACCCACGGCCCCCTGGAGCAGGGCACATTCACAGAGGAAGTGTTTTGACCACAGTGCATCAGAAATAGACCCAGGCCTCTGTTCCCCAGTCAGTCGCAACATCCTGCCGTCTGTTGAGGTAGTTTGGTGGTGGGAAGTGGAACCCACGGACAGAGGCTGTTTCTCTGTCAGGAGGCAAGCACGAGTGCTGACGAAAACTTTGCCCTTGCCATGAGGCACTTCTCACACCCAGCGTGGCACTGAGGCCATCGAGGGGCGCCCGGCACAGGACGTATGGAGGGAGATGGGGCAGGATACGTGCGCAGCAGCTGGGGTCGTGGGTATCAGATCTGTCCATGTGTTGCATACAAAGGCAGCTCTGTCCTTTCCACATCTAAGAAGTCCCCCCACGCCCTGATTCCAAGGCCTAAGGAAGGCAGGCTAAGAATTCCTACCCAACGGCTTGGAGATCCCTGGACAGGGAGGCTGAGCTGGAGGCTCCCCTGGTGTCCCATCTGCCCTCTGTGCCCAAGACTAATGTTTTTCACTTCCAAATTTGGCAAATTTCACTTGGGAGTGGACGGGATAGCAGCTGTCTCTGGAGCAGATGCTGGCAGGGAAGTGGGCTGGGAGGAGCAAAGCCAATCACTGGTGAAGCCCGAGTTCCCTGGGGACACCAGCCTGCTCTCTTCACCTCCCTTTCTTTTTTTATTTCTTCTGTTCTCCAGCCTCTTCCCCTTCTTTTTCCACCTCTCCAGCCACTTGCCTCTGCCCAGCTGCTGCCCTCCCCGGGAGCCCCAGGGAGGCCTCCATGGCTTCACCCACCTCCACCAACCCAGCGCATGCCCATTTTGAGAGCTTCCTGCAGGCCCAGCTGTGCCAGGACGTGCTGAGCAGCTTCCAGGAGCTATGTGGGGCCCTGGGACTGGAGCCCGGTGGGGGGCTGCCCCAGTACCACAAGATCAAGGACCAGCTCAACTACTGGAGTGCCAAGTCACTGTGGACCAAGCTGGACAAGCGAGCAGGCCAGCCTGTCTACCAGCAGGGCCGGGCCTGCACCAGCACCAAGGTGGATACACAGTGCCTGGGATGGGGTGTGGAGAATGGGGGGAGTCAGAGGAGGGACAGGATGCCATGCCCTCACTGCCTTGTGTGTTCACAGTGCCTGGTGGTGGGTGCCGGACCTTGTGGGCTGCGGGTCGCTGTGGAGCTGGCACTGCTGGGTGCCCGAGTGGTGCTGGTGGAAAAGCGCACCAAGTTCTCTCGCCACAACGTGCTCCACCTCTGGCCCTTCACCATCCACGACCTGCGGGCACTTGGTGCTAAGAAGTTCTACGGGCGCTTCTGCACTGGCACCCTGGACCACATCAGTGAGCACCACGTGGTGGCCTGGAGGGGCGGGTGAGCCTGGGCTTATAGGCAGGCCAGTGGGGAAATGCTGGGCCAGCCAAGAGTCAAAGTGGACAAGATCCATATCAGCCAGGTGACCTTGAAGATTCAGGTCCCCCATCCATAAGTTGTCTTTTAGGCTGAGTGATCGCTACGACCTTTTCCAGTCTGACCAGGCACACACTGGTACATGGAGAGCTTGTGCTGCCCTAGGGTCCCTGTTCCTAATGTCCTCTCCCTTCCAGGCATCCGGCAGCTCCAGCTGCTTCTGCTGAAGGTAGTATTGCTGCTGGGGGTGGAAATTCACTGGGGTGTCACTTTTACTGGCCTCCAGCCCCCTCCCAGAAAGGGTAAGTATTTCTATGCTTCCTGGAACCTCCCCCTCCCCCATCAAGAACTTGGCCAGTATCTGAAAAAGGGTGGGCCAGGAGTGGCCTTTTTTGTTTTTGTTTTGTTTTGAGACAGAGTCTTGCTCGCTCTGTCACCCAGGCTGGAGTGCAGTGGCACAATCTCGGCTCACTGCAACCTCCGCCACCCAGTTTCAAGCGATTCTCCTGCCTCAGCCTCCCGAGGAGCTGGGATTACAGGCATGTGCCACCATGCCCAGCTAATTTTTGTATTTTTTTAAGTAGAGATGGGGTTTTGCTATATCAGCCAGGCTGGTCTCGAACTCCTGACCTCAAGTGATCCACCTGCCTCGGTCTCCCAGAGTGCTGGGAATACAGGTGTGACCCACCACGCCAGCTAGGAGTCTCCTTTTCTTTTTTTTTTTTTGAGACGGAGTCTCGCTCTGTTGCCCAGGCTGGAGTGCAGTGGCCAGATCTCAACTCACTGCAAGCTCCGCCTCCTAGGTTCATGCCATTCTCCTGTCTCAGCCTCCCGAGTAGCTGGGACTACAGACGCCCGCCACCTCGCCTGGCTAGTTTTTTGTATTTTTTAGTGGAGACGGGGTTTCACCGGGTTAGCCAGGATGATCTCATCTCCTGACATCGTGATCCGCCCGTCTCGGCCTCCCAAAGTGCTGGGATTACAGGCTTGAGTCCTTTTCTAATAGTGTGACCTTGGGCAAGCAACTCTGAGCCTCAGGTTGAGCATTTGCAAAACAAGAATAGCACTTCCTTCCTTACCTGCCTTCCATGGCTGCTGTGCAGGTATAATCTGATAGATAATATATCATTGCTTTCTAAACCAGAGAGCCCTTTATACATGTTTTGATGATTTCACTAGCTTGCCCTGAGAGTATAGGGGCTCTTACGACTTCTACGCCTTTGTGCCTCTCATACCCCCTGCCCCAGGGAGTGGCTGGCGTGCCCAGCTCCAACCCAACCCCCCTGCCCAGCTGGCCAACTATGAATTTGACGTCCTTATCTCCGCTGCAGGAGGTAAATTCGTCCCTGAAGGTGAGTGATCACTTCCCTCAAAGAAGCCAGCATCTCTGGCACCTCCTGGGCCTTTCTAGATTGTTATAACACCCTCCTCCTGCCATTGTTCACCTACCGCCACCTCTAGGCTTCAAAGTTCGAGAAATGCGAGGCAAACTGGCCATTGGCATCACAGCCAACTTTGTGAACGGACGCACCGTGGAGGAGACACAGGTGCCGGAGATCAGTGGTGTAGCCAGGATCTACAACCAGAGCTTCTTCCAGAGCCTTCTCAAAGCCACAGGTCAGGGACCCTCTTGCTGAATTTCCCCTCCCCTTGCCTGACTGTGGCCTGGCTCCTGCCTCTCCCTTCCAAACCTGTCCTCGCTGCAAGGAACTCCACACTTTTCTGTTTTTTGGTCTCAGCCGCAAAGGAGAAGGAAACTGTCCTGTCAGGGATTAAGCAGGCACAGCCCTAGTTGACCACCCAGCATGAAAAGTCCTGGAATCTCTCAAAGATGAACTGTGTATGGGAGTTTTGCTTAAGTGGTGCTTCAAGAAGACGCCTATGTTTACTTTGGCTTTGCACTGCCATGTGACCAGGTGGTGCAGGTCTCCCAAATGCCATCCCATCCAAGCTTCCCTCTTTGCTCTAAGCCCTCAAGCCTCCTGGGCCTGGGGCAGATGGTTGTTTGTGTCATCAGGACTCACAGGGTTCTATGTGTGGAGCACTCACGGCAGCCTAAGCTGGGATCCCAGCTCAGAGGTCTGGCCGTGTTGGGATGTTTGGGGAAGGTGATACATTATCAGGAGAATATCTCCTCTCCCCTGCCCTGTACCCCCAGGCATTGATCTGGAGAACATCGTGTACTACAAGGATGACACCCACTATTTTGTGATGACAGCCAAAAAGCGGTGCCTGCTGCGGCTGGGGGTGCTGCGCCAGGTGAGGCCCAGTGCTGGCCGGGAGGGGCTGCGTGGTGAGCCCCGGGAGGCAGAGGCTAGGCTCGGACACAGTCGACACCTGGGTGTGGGGACCCCGTCCTCTCCTGCCTTTGTCCTGGCATTAATTTCACCTCTAAAAGTTCTCTCGGCCAGGCGTGGTGGCTCACGCCTGTAATCCCAGCACTTTGGGAGGCCGAGGCAGGTGGATCACCTGAGGTCAGGAGTTCAAGACCAGCCTGGCCAACATGGTAAAACCCCATCTCTACTAAAAGTACAAAAATTAGCTGGGTGTGGTGGCGGGCGCCTGTCATCCCAGCTACTCGGGAGGCTGAGGCAGGAGAATCATTTGAACCTGGGAGGTGGAAGTTGCACTGAGCCAAGATTGTGCCACTGCACTCCAGCCTGGGCAACAAAATGAAACTCTGTCTTTAAAAAAAAAAAAAAAAAGTAATTTACCCTGGGATTTACAAGGCAACAGAAATCATATTCTGGGCTAAACACCTTATACCAGCCACAGTAGATATGTGTCAGCTCCCTGAGGACAGGCATTTTTGTCTCTTTGTTGCTTGCTGCTAATTGCCAGTACCTGGAACAGTGCCAAATACATAGTAAGCACTCAGTATGTGTTTGCTGAATGAATGAATTCAGCAATGTGCTAGATACTGTGTTTAGAGTTACATTTGCATTGTCTCATCTAATTCTCATGAGTACCCTGATAAATTAGGCATGTTGTCTCTAAGTGATGGACAAACTAAAGCTCTTGAGTTTGTGGCAAGTATATGACAGTAGTGATATAGGCAGAACAGCCTGGGACCCCAGCAGCAGGGTGAGTGCTGAGGAAGGGGCTTTGAGAATTCCAGGCTACTGGAATTCTAGTCCCAGCTCAGCCTTCAACTGCTGTGTAGTCTAGGGCAGCCCCTTCCTTCTCTGGGCCCCAGGATGTGCACCTTCTGCGCCCAAGGGGGCGGCACTGGCCCACTGACCCTGCTCTCAGAGGTGTCTGAGGTTCTGCTCTGTTGACCATACAGGACTGGCCAGACACCGATCGGCTGCTGGGCAGTGCCAATGTGGTGCCCGAGGCTCTGCAGCGCTTTGCCCGGGCAGCTGCTGACTTTGCCACCCATGGCAAGCTCGGGAAACTCGAGTTTGCCCAGGATGCCCACAGGCAGCCTGATGTCTCTGCCTTTGACTTCACAAGCATGATGCGGGCAGAGAGTTCTGCGCGTGTGCAAGAGAAGCATGGCGCCCGCCTGCTGCTGGGACTGGTGGGGGACTGCCTGGTGGAGGTGAGGGGTTCAGGAGGCACAGGAGTTTCATGGTTAGGGGAGGGAGGTTAGCCTAGTATGGAGGAGGGGATAAAAAGGTCTGCCTGTGGAGGGGAGGAGCTAAGGGCTGCCTGGTGTGGGGACAGCCCCTTCTGCTGTGATCTTGGTGGGTGTCTGGGCTTGGGATGCACCTGTTGGATTCTCCCTGAGCTACTTCCTATTCCTCTGACACCGCAGCCCTTCTGGCCTCTGGGCACTGGAGTGGCGCGGGGCTTCCTGGCAGCCTTTGATGCAGCCTGGATGGTGAAGCGGTGGGCAGAGGGCGCTGAGCCCCTAGAGGTGTTGGCTGAGCGGTGAGACCTCAGTTGAGGGGGGTGTGGGCAGGGCAGGGCAGGACATGTGACAAGGCTCAGGAAGAGGGGAAGGGGTGCTGGGTGAATAGATGGAGGAAATAGGCAGAAGGCCTGGCAGTTCCTGAGGGATGGGTGCTGACAGGTGCCCTCCCATTCATGCCCCTGCCCCTTACCCTCACCCCCTCAGTGAGAGCCTGTACCAGCTTCTATCACAGACATCCCCAGAAAACATGCATCGCAATGTGGCCCAGTATGGGCTGGACCCAGCCACCCGCTACCCCAACCTGAACCTCCGGGCAGTGACCCCCAATCAGGTCAGACCCCCGGCACCCCCACCAGGCTTCCCAAGCCAACCCCCTCCCCCGAGGTCAGGCCCTCTCTGCCCAGTCACTGCCCTTTGGGGTCAATCCTACCCCCGGCAGGCCCTTACCCCCGGACTGAGGGGCTGTGTGGCCAGCCTGCCTTGAGACCTGAGCGGGGCTGCCTTAGGTACGAGACCTGTACGACGTGCTAACCAAGGAGCCTGTGCAGAGGAATGACAAGACAGATGCAGGGATGCCAACCACCGGTGAGCAGACCTTCTTCCTGAGCGGTGACCAAAATATGTACTACCCAGCGAGGCCTAGGTGGTCCCCGCAAAGCAGCTGCAGCCTCAGGACAGGAGCAGCGTGCCGGAGCACTCGTTGTTGCTGGTGGGTTGGTTGGGGGCCTGCTGGAGGAACAGAGGGGCAGCACCGCACAGGCAGCAGCTGGCTGCCAGTCTGAGTGGAAGTGCTTCAGTGTTTTAACCACCGCTACAGCCACAGTGGTGCTGGCAATCTCCCCTGCTCCCAGTTTAGTCTGCTGCCCTCTACGTGGCCAGTTGCGATTTCACTTTATTCACTCCTCTACTTTATTCCAAATAGATTTTTTAAAAAGAGAATTGGGATGAAGGAGGGCTGTTGACAGTGAGCTTTAGGCTGGTGCTCTAGTAGAGGTGGGTCCCTGGCTCCTCCTCCCCTACGGAACCCCCACACCCAGCAGCTGGGCTCCCTATATGCCTGGGATGGGCAGAGGGGGCCTTGGGCACAGCGCAGCCTTCTCTCCCAGGGTCGGCAGGCGGGTCGGCAGGCACCCAGGAGGAGCTGCTACGCTGGTGCCAGGAGCAGACAGCTGGGTACCCGGGAGTCCACGTCTCCGATTTGTCTTCCTCCTGGACTGATGGGCTAGCTCTGTGTGCCCTGGTGCACCGGTTGCAGCCTGGCCTGCTGTGAGTCCCTGGCAGACCCACCTCTCCCTCATGATCTCAGTGTAGGAGTTAGCACATCCAGCTGAGTCCTAGAGACAGTGTGCTTCCTTGCATCTGCCGACAGTCTTGTGAGACTCTAATGCATTCAGATAGTGGAGAGCTTTGTGAATGGCACAGGCCCCCAAAGCCAGTAGTGTCACTGGGTTGGGCACTGGGTAGCAGAGACCGCACACCTACCTTCAAGCCTTCTTGTACCCCAGCCACTGCTTGCTGTCCCTCCCCTCCTGCTGCCCCTTCTCCCCTCAGTGGGGTTAGGTTCTTGTCTCTAGTTGGCTTTTCTCCCTGACACCCCACAGGGAACCCTCAGAGCTGCAGGGGCTGGGGGCTCTGGAAGCAACTGCCTGGGCACTAAAGGTGGCAGAGCATGAGCTGGGCATCACACCGGTGGTGTCTGCACAGGCCGTGGTGGCAGGGAGCGACCCACTGGGCCTCATTGCCTACCTCAGCCACTTCCACAGTGCCTTCAAGAGCACGGCCCACAGCCCAGGTGACTTGAAAGGAAGGTGGGCAGGATAGGTGGGATGGGGAGGTGTCTGTGTGTGTGACAGAAAAAGGGAGAAGGCACCCTCTGAGGGCCAGCTTGGGAGAGGTGTCCTTCTGGGTTGGGGAGTGACTGTCTGTTCTAGGGGTACAGTGTTGGCACCCCCATCCACACTGATGCCCTGGCTCTCCCTGTAGGCCCTGTCAGCCAGGCCTCCCCAGGGACCTCCAGTGCTGTATTATTCCTCGGTAAACTTCAGAGGACCCTGCAGCGATCCCGGGCCAAGGTGAAGAGTGGAGGCAGGGCTGGAACTGAGCAGGGAGGAGTGGGCAGGGGGGTACCCAGTGGAGATCCTGGAGTGATGGTGAGGACATTCAGAAAGTGGCAAGGACTGGGGGCTCAAAACGTCACATTCAGAGCTGTTAGGACTTATTGCAGGAAAATGCAGAGGACGCTGGTGGCAAGAAGCTGCGCTTGGAGGTAAATGCAGGCAGGGGCGGGTGGGTCTCCTACCCCACATTTTATCCCCTTTCCTGATACTGTCTTCACGATTTCTCATCGCCCCCATCCAGCCTCCCTGCCTAGTCTCACTCCCCTTCCCTTCAGCCCCTTCTGTTCATCTGTACGCATCCCCTCCCAGCTGGCCCTGCCCCTCTACCCTCCCTGCCTGAGCACTTACCTCCTTAGATGGACGCCGAGACCCCAAGTACTGAGGTGCCACCTGACCCAGAGCCTGGTGTACCCCTGACACCCCCATCCCAACACCAGGAGGTGAGAGCCAGGGCCTCGTGTGCAGGCAGAGGCCTGAGGAGGGCAAGGCGGGGACATTTCATGGGAGGGAAAGAACTTTGGAGCTGGCCTTGGCTCTGCCTGACCGTGTCCTGGGGGTCCATGTAGGCTGGTGCCGGGGACCTGTGTGCACTTTGTGGGGAACACCTGTATGTCCTGGAACGCCTCTGTGTCGACGGCCATTTCTTCCACCGGAGCTGCTTCCGCTGCCACACCTGTGAGGCCACACTATGGCCAGGTGGCTACGAGCAGCACCCAGGAGATGGTGAGTGGGCCTGGGAGACTTCCAGAGAGACTCTTGGCCTGGTCCTGCCTGGGGGACAAAGAGCTTGAGGTAGAGGGGCACAGGGTGGAAACAGGCTCAAGATGGCACTTCGTTCTCCTGAGCTCAGGGTCTTCTCTATCCCCTCCAAAGCTCCAGATACGTGGTTCTGAGGAACAGGAGGCTGGCAGAAATTCACCTGCAAATCTGTCTTGTTTTCCCCACCTTCCTTCATAAACTTGTTGCGTGTCTGGGCACTGGGCTGCCCACACCAGATGCCTCCTCTCTCTACCCTTTCCAGGACATTTCTACTGCCTCCAGCACCTGCCCCAGCCAGACCACAAAGAGGAAGGCAGTGATGGAGGCCCCGAGAGTCCGGTAAAGACTGTGAAGGCATGTGTGTGTACTGGGGCATGGGAAGAGGAAGAGGGTCTCATGAAACCAGCGCTCTGCTGGGGGTAACTGAGTGTCTTTCTCTACTAGCATGTAAGCTCTGTGAAGGCAGGGATGCCTGTCTGCTTACACTTCTTGTTCTCTCAAGTATCTAAAACACAGCCGGACACTGTTCGTAAACAGTTTTAAGCAAATGAATGCCAAGGCTCACTTTTGCTCCAAAGGGGTAGCCTCACCCCGCAACCTCACCCCACCCTGGGCAGGTCACTGACCAGACCACATGGTGGCTTTTCCAGGAGCTCCCCACACCAAGTGAGAATAGCATGCCACCAGGCCTCTCAACTCCCACAGCCTCGCAGGAGGGGGTCGGTCCTGTTCCAGATCCCAGCCAGCCCACCCGTCGGCGGATCCACCTCTCCAGCCTAGAGCGCCAGCGGTTGTCCTCCCTTAACCTTACCCCTGACCCGGAAATGGAGCCTCCACCTAAGCCCCCCCGCAGCTGCTCCGCCTTGGCCCGCCACGCCCTGGAGAGCAGCTTTGTGGGTTGGGGCCTGCCAGTCCAGAGCCCTCAAGGTAACTGCCATCCTCGCAGATGTGCTGACCCAGGATGGGACAGGGTGGGAGCACTGTCTTCCTGCAGAGGAATTCTGGGGAATACAGAGGGAAGTTGTGGGGATCCCAGGCCGTGCCAGCCTCTCCTCTGCTCCATTCTTCTCAGTTCCTCCCATGCCCCAACACACACATTCAGTCTTTACCAGGCTCGCAGGGCCTCCATCACCACCATGCTCTCTGTTGCCTGACTGGGGCAGGTGCTGGAGGCAGTAGAACTTCTCAGTTCTTCTTCTTCTCAGCTCTTGCGGCCATGGAGAAGGAGGAAGAAGAGAGTTCCTCCTCCAGTGAAGAGGAAGAAGATGTACCTTTGGACTCAGATGTGGAACAGGTGAGTGGGCCAGTGTGCAGCCACGAAACGCTCTCCAGCCCACTGCAGGAGAAACCTGCACTGCACTCCATCCTCTGTACCCTTCTCTTGGAATGTCTTCTCACTCAGCCTGTCATATCTCTGGCCTCCACCTTTTCTATCAGAGCTTACCCCACTTCCAGCACGGGTTCTTTTCTGCCTTTCCAAACAACACTTCTATCCACCAGGGGGCCCAGGCCCTATCCCTGACTGGCCTGATCCTCCCATAGGCCTTGCAGACCTTTGCCAAGACCTCAGGCACCATGAATGACTACCCAACATGGCGTCGGACTCTGCTGCGCCGTGCGAAGGAGGAGGAGATGAAGAGGTTCCGCAAGGCCCAGGTGAAGCCCAGGGGTTCCCAAAATTCTGATGGGGTCAAAGTTCTGAGTTCCTCCAGTGCTCTGTTCTTGAGCAACCCAGAGACTCCTGGGTATCCTCTCTTGTACCCCTCAGACCATCCAACGGCGACTAAACGAGATCGAGGGTGCCCTGAGGGAGCTAGAGGCCGAGGGCGTGAAGCTGGAGCTGGCCCTGAGGCGCCAGAGCAGTGAGTGACAAGCTAGGACACCCCTCTGCCTCCTAGCACTGTGTTGAGCTCCACGCTGCAGCCCATAGGAGTCCCAGTGGCTGTGCCACACAGCTAACACATGCCTGTGACACCCTGCTCTCCTGTGGCCCCTAAGCCTGTGACTCCTTCGGTGCTGGCTGGAAACCTCCTGACCACCCCACCCATCTTCCTTCTTCTCAGGTTCCCCAGAACAGCAAAAGAAACTATGGGTAGGACAGCTGCTACAGCTCGTTGACAAGAAAAACAGCCTGGTGGCTGAGGAGGCTGAGCTCATGATCACGTAAGGGGAAGGGGATGGTGACAGTGGTCCTCGGGCCAGGCTCCAGGCCCTTGGGCACCCTAGACAGCTCTGCTTCTACAATCCCTGACCTCCACAGGGTGCAGGAGTTGAACCTGGAGGAGAAACAGTGGCAGCTGGACCAGGAGCTACGAGGCTACATGAACCGGGAAGGTAGGTGAAATGTGGGGAGAGGCAGACACATCCCAGGGTTGTGTCATGCAAGCCTCATGATCTCAGATACTGATCAAGCAGCATGGTCCCTTCTCACTTCAGTTCAATCAGAGCTGCACAGTTGGCTTTTATACAAGATCTCCTTAAAAAAAATGGTGCTGCTCAGTAGTGCTAGAAAACCACTGGTGTTGGCAACCGTCCTAATTTGGCAGCTTAGGAAACAAAGCCCGGGTTATAGAAATCACATAGGCTGGGATTAGGCTGTGGCTCTCCTGCTTCCCTGCCTAGTTCCCTGTTCTCTGAGCTTTGTCTCCCCCGTTTTAGAAACCCTAAAGACAGCTGCTGATCGGCAGGCTGAGGACCAGGTCCTGAGGAAGCTGGTGGATTTGGTCAACCAGAGAGATGCCCTCATCCGCTTGCAGGAGGAGCGCAGGCTCAGCGAGCTGGCCTTGGGGATAGGGGCCCAGGGCTAGAAGAGGGTGGACTGTCTGCTTTCGTTCTCACAAGGAAAACCCCTCACCCCAGCACAGTGCCACCCCTGTTCATCTGGGCTGCCTGGCAGAGAGCCTTGCTGTTTACAATTAAAATGTTTCTGCCACAAACAGGGCTCACACTGCCTACAGGTGGGAGGTGGGGGCGTGTATGGGGACAGGAGATGTGTAGGAGCCTAAAGGTCTGTAGTGTGACAGTCACACTGACCCCTGGCTCCCATTGCCTCTACAAGTAAAAAGGCAGAGCCACTAAAGTGCCAAGCTTTATTGTTCTTTAGTTCTGTCCCCCTCCTGCTGCCCCAGGAGTAGGGCTGGCTGAGGCTCTGGGCCCAGGTCCTGGGCCTCACTTGCCCTTCCTAACACATGCTGGAGTTCAGCGTGGGCCCTATATAAGCCATTGACCTCCTGCACGTGGAAGAGGTAGAACGCACCTGCCCACAGCACCAGCCCTACGCTGGGGGTCCAGAGCAGTATGGCAGCTTCCCTGGCCCCTCCTCCAGCCGCCAGGACACACAGCAGTGCCAGGAGAAGCAGCCCCAGGCCAATCACATAGCTAGCGAAGGCAGCCCACCAGCGAGCCTGAGCCATGCCCAGACCCAGCTCCGTCCAGGCCTCCTTTAGCACACTCATCAACGGCGACCTCTCTGCTGGTCCTACAACAGGGCAGGGCAATGGGGCAGGAGAGAGTCAAGAGTGGAAGGGCTGCTTCAAGTGGGGCAAGGGCCAAGTTAAGGGTGGGGGTGACTCACTGTGGGTAGAGTTGGGGCTCTGCTGTGGGGGGCTGTGCCTCACAAACAGAGTAGCCATCAGGGCTTCATGATCAGAGAGGGGGGTGCCGCTGTAAGGGTCGTTGCCTGTAGTGGTTTCAAGACTCTTACAGGAGATGTAAAACCCAGAAACTGCCTAGGAAAAGTAAGGACCAGAGAGAAGCTTATATATGAGGGCCTCTTCCCAGAGAACCAGCTCCTGGCTACCCCGCTTTCCAACCATCAGTGGTCCAAGACTAGACTAGTTGAGCAAAGGATCTATACAGGTTGGTGGTAGACAGAGAGACACAGTGGATGAAAGTATGTTGAGGGGAGGAGCCCAACCTTGTAAAGCATGTAGTCAATGCGGACACCAAAGGGAAACGGCTTCAGCTCCTGCTGGTTGACGTAGCAGTTCTTGGGTACCATGGTGTTGCCTTCTTCAGAGCCCTAAGGGAATCACTGGCTCATACTAGGATGTAGGGGAGGAGAAGGGAGAGAAGCTGGGGATATAGGTGGGGAAGTAACAGGCAAGTCCTCTCACCTTGAAGTCCCGAGTTTCAAGGTAGGCATCACGGAGCCCTGTCCACTCCTTCAGCAGGCAGCAGCCCAGGTCTTCCGGGTGCATGTTGAGGTCTCCACACAACAGAACCACGTCTGCCTTCTTGGATGTGTGGCTGGGGGAACCATGTTGGTGAGGCGGGAGTTCTTCCCTCACCAGCTCTTCCCCATGACTGGGGCCTTGTTCACCCCTAGCCCCTGGGTCCCATCCCACTTCCCCGTTCAAACCCAGGCTCACACACTGGATGAACTGGGCCAGTTCCCAAGCTTGGGCCACGCGATGTGCTAGGTAGATGTCCTTCCGTCGATTGTATTCGGCATGGAGCTGAGCAAGACAGATGAGATCACAGCAGATAAGACTGAGGGTCCTAGGGGTATGTCTGAATCAAGCCTGTGTCTGTCACTTGGCATGGTGTTGGGTATAGAATGGATAAGCCTTGCCCATTGCTTCCTTATAAGATCTTGCCCCCACACCTCACCCCCAGGCATTAGAGCTAGAGGAGTACCATCTCTCTGTCCCAGGACTGGGCTGCATGTCCCAGCCCTAGGCACTGCCAGCTTCACTCACATGGGTCACATAGGCGTTGAGCACCATGCCGCTTAGATGGAGCACCAGCAGCCCCACAGCCTTCCCACTGAACCAGTCACCATGATGGATCTGCAGGCAGGAGGAGACAGAAACTCAGGGCACCACCACCGTCTTTCTGCCCATCCCCTGCAGCTCTCAGAGGGCTGCCTCCTGTACCTTGTATTACTGGAGGTGGGGAAGGGAGGTGGAAGAGGTCAGAGGTCTGGTTTACCATGTAGGGGTAGCCATTGAGGGTGTAGACATGCTGGGTGAGCTCCTGGATTGGGTGTTTGGAGAAGACACAGAGGCCACTGCCAATGATTCCGCTGAAAGCCAAGCCCTGCTTAATAACCAGAAAAACAGGAAGAGACACCCAGCCCTCTTCCCCTCCCTTGTCTTCCAGCTTTGATCAGCTATTTTTTTCTTTTTCTACTGCTGGGACTAGCCCTAGAACAAAGGCAACAGCCTTTGGAGGAGTATACGGCAGCCAGAAAACAAAGCTGAAATGGGCTGAAGTCATAGGACCTTCTTGGTTCACCCTTCCCCTTCTCACATCCAGAGAGAGAGAAGGCTGGAGGAGACTGGAGGGTGCAGGCAGGATAGGGAAGGGCTGGCAGGGCCAAGAGCCTCCTGGGATGAAAACAGGCTTCAGGCCCGTGGGCTTCTCACCTCCGGAAGTGGTGTGCAGCTGGGTAGGTAGGTGACAGCTTCTGTCTCAGGTACTGGAAGTCCTGCTCACTCCACACCTAAGGGAGGCGGTAAGGATGTCTGCCTGGCCTTTCCCCAGGGGGAGGATCTGCCCCCAGGTGCCCTCCTTCCAGCCTGGGTTCCACATGGTGCTGCACAATCTCACCTCCTCCAGCAAAGCCAGGTCGAAGCTCTCCTGGTTCAGAAAGTCGCCCAGGCGCCTCATGCGGTCGGCCCGGTGCTTGCTTAAGTAGGGAATGCCCCTAAGGAAAGGAAGAACGAGGCAGGTGATGTGACCGCTGGGACCACCAGCGCTGGGGCCAGATGTGGACTTTGGAGGTTCGGGTTCCCCTACACCCTGAGATCGTGGCGCGGGATGGGGTGAGGAAGGCTGCATGGGTGCGAACGGAAGGCGGCCCCCAGACCGCACTCCGTGGACGCGCTCACCAGCAGTTGAGGTTGAAAATCCGCAGTCGCAGGGAGAAGTTGGGCTTCATGTCTGGGGCACTCCAGGGGCGCAAGGCGGCTCTAGCTCCCCAGCGACGGCTGCGGTGGGGACGGGGGCGGCCGGCGGCGCCTTCTCCCTGGCCCGTTCCTTCCTCGCAGGCGGCGCGCACAGGTGGGCACCAAGCTCGCGCGGCTCAGGCCGGGCCCGACTCCCGCGTTCCCTCGACAACCGGCCGGCTGGTTCCAATCAGGCGGGCCGCCAACCCGGAAAGACGATCCGCTGCCGAAATCCGGGTGCCCAAGCTCGGCGAGGGCCGCGCGCCAGGACCCTGGGGGTCTGCAGAGCGCCCCCAGGTGGGCGGCTCCCGGTTCCTTTTCCTCCAAGCTTGTCCCCGGCCGCCGCCGCCCGCGCGCCGGCGGCCCAGCAACAGGCTCAAAGTTGAGGAAAGGCCGGGCCGCCACTGGCCGCCTTCGGCCCCGCCCCTGGGCCCCGCCTCCTGCGAGCGGCGGAGGCGGGGCCGCGCAGTTGCCGGAGCGACGCGCAGTGTTTGGGGTCACCCGGCGTCCCCGCGCGCGGCCATGGCAAGGCCGCAGCCTTGCGGGCCCCAGCAAGCCAGGTGCGGCTCGCCGTCGCTGCCCGAGCGGCCGCTGCAGGTGAAGGTGGTGGGGCTCTTCAGCTGCCCCAACTTTCAGATTGCGAAGAGCGCCGCTGAGGTAACCACAGAGAAACCTGCGTCGCGGGCCGCCCTCCGCGCTCCCGGCTCTCGGCGGCGTGGACTGCAGGCGCGACGCCTCCTCGAGGCGGCAGGGGTCGAGGCCCCACCGGCCGAGGAAGGGGCTGGCGTGTCCTAGCCGGGCGGGCTCCGTCTGGAGGACCGGGAGGAGCGTATAGGGGAGCAAGTGCGGGTCCGGGGGCTGGCGTTCGACTTTGCGACGAGATCTGAGCGAAGGAAGGGTTCAGAACCGTTCTGGGAAATAAGGAAATCCCCTCCGAGGCGCGCGCACACACACACACACACACACACACACACACACACACACCCCCTGCGGATTTCGTTCTACGTCAATTTTTTATTTAGTTATAGATTTTAAAATTCATGGAAAAATAACTAGCTGATTTTTACAACCCCCCCCCCCCCCGAAGGCCCGCCAAGCGATTTTTGTAAACTATTCATTCGGGGAGGTTCTTTTCTTTGAATTTTATAGACCCGTCACTGCGTTCCTATCGAACTAGATGCTTCACAAGTGCTTTGGAAAATCATTTGTTTGTAAACACTCAGAACGATATTAAAGGAAAAGCACTTGAGGAAACTGGAAGAATTTGGCCAGATCAGTTATGATGCAGCACACTTACAACCTGAAATGCCAGGAGAAATGTATGAAATGTCGGCATGTAGAATTCAGCCCTTCTTACAGGGTTTGCTCCAGAAATGTCCATGGCAGACTTCTCGCCGAACCTCACTTGAGTCCAGGACCATGCTTTAGTTAATGTTTTTAACTCCCGAAGTACCCAGCTGGATACTTGACAACAAAATGTTTCCAAATAGAAGACAAAGTCTTGGGCGAGGTGACTCACGCCTCTACTCTCAGCACTTTGGGAGGCAGAGGCAGAGTTCTAGACCAGCCTGGCCAACATGGTGAAACCCCGTTTCTACTAAAAATACAAAAAATTAGCCGGGCGTGGTGGCGGTCGTCTGTAATACCAGCTACTTAGGAGGCTGAGGCACAAGAATCCCTTGAACCCGGGAGGCGGAGTTTGCAATGAGCTGAGATCACACCATTGCACTCCAGCCTGGGCAACAGAGCCAGACCCGTCTCAAAATAAATAAATAAATAATAAAAAGAAAACAAATGATCAGAAGTCTGTGAAAATAATACATGAATCATCAAAAGTAGAAATTATGGTCTGTGTTGCTTGGGCAGACGGGATCAGCAACCTTTTATTACCAAAGTTAATGGCCATAAAGCTAATTACAAAGTTAATGTATTTAATGAGTTTCGGGGATTTCTTTTTTTTCTCGTTTGTTTTTTTTTTTTTTCGCTTTTTTTCTGAAGGCACATATTTTCTGTGCCTACTCCACATTGTAAAGAAAGTGTTGGCAAGTTTTTTTCTGTAAAGTCCAGATAGTAAATATATTAGGCATTCTTGGCAATAGAGTCTCAGTCACACCTCTTTAGCTTTGTCCTGTGTTGCAAAAACAGACACAGAGATGGAAATAAATGACAGTATTCCACTAAAACCATATTATGGACACTGAATTTGACTTGTGTATAATTTTCACATAACATGAAATATGATTCTTTTGATTTTTTAAAACCGTTTACAGGCCAAGCATGGTGGCTCATGCCTGTAATTCCAGCGCTTTGGGAGGCTGAGGCAGGAGGATCACCAAATCAGGAGTTCAAGACCAGCCTGTCCAACATGGTGAAACCACATCTCTACTAAAAGTACAAAAATTATCCAGGCGTGGTGGCGGGTACCTGTAATCCCAGCTACTCGGGAAGCTGAGGCTGGAGAATCGCTTGAACCTGGGAGGTGGAGGTTTCGGTGAGCTGAGATCACGCCACTGGGCAAGAAGAGTGAGACTCCGTCTTAAAAAAAAATACTGTTTACAAATCTAAAAATTAATCCTGTCCAACCCCTGTTGTAGAAGACACTAGGTCAAGAAAACAGTATCTTTATTATATTAATGTCAATTTCCCTTTCTTAAACTTTTACCTACTGTAGTTGTATTCAAATATGAAAATTCAGCTAGTTTTTTTTTCTTTTTTTGGAAGAGACAGGGGTCTCACTATGTTGCCTAGGCTGGTCTTGAACTCCTGGGCTCAAGCAATCCTCCTCAGTATCCCGAAGTGCTGGGATTATAGGCATGGGCCACCACACCCAGCCTCTAGTTCTGTCTTAATAAAGGATATCTGAATATATTCCTAACGTGATAATTTGTGAGTGATCCCAGATGCCTGATTAACTGACAAAGATTTAGATTTGTGTTGAGTGTTCCCAACACAGAGAAATAATAAATATTTGAGATGATGGATATGCTAATGATAGGTATACATTATATGTATCCAGACATCACTACCCCATAAATATGTACAATTATTATATGTCAATTCAAAAATAAAAACAAAGTGTAAAAATCAAACACACAAAACATTGAGATTTGTAGAGAATAAGAATAAATATTGCATGTATTTTAATTTGGATATAGTCCGTTCTACAACAAATACTAAATTATTAAAAAGACATGATGTGTTTCATTTGAAAACTGTTGGATTTATAGTTTATTCCAGATGGTTAGAAATAGCAGTCAACCGGGCCGGGTGCTGTAGCTCATGCCTGTAATCCCAGCACTTTGGGAGGCTGAAGCAGGCAGATGGCCTGAGGTCAGGAGTTTGAGACCAGCCTGGCCAACATGGTGAAACCTCATCTCTACTAAAAATGCAAAAATTAGCTGGGCGTGGTGGCGGGCGCCTGTAATCTCAGCTACTCAGGAGGCGGAGGTAGGAGAATTACTTGAACCCAGGAGACAGAGGTTGCAATGAGCTGAGGTCACGCCACTGCCCTCCATCCTGGGCGACAGAGCAAGACTCCGTCTCAAAATATATATGTGTGTGTGTATATATATATATATATGTGTCAACTTGAAGTAGTGCCTCAAACTGAGCACAGACACTGGAACTGAGAAACAGGACACGTCACCTGTTGCTTGGGGACAGAAGGGAATGGCCTGATTATCATTGCCGTCTTCGTGAGTATTGCCAAAGTGGGCCACACTCACATCCTGGTTTTCTCCCCTTGGAATACTCACTCCTGATGACCTGTGCTAGGCCAGCACCCTCTTTTGGACTACGACAGGGCCTCCAAGCACTGTCCCTAGCAGGGAAAGTGCCTCCTGCAGCGGCTGTCACTTTTCCCTTTGGTCCATCTACTGCCCAGACCCACTCAGAAAAGAAGCCTGTTACTGCCTCACCTGCCTTCTCTTGCTTTAGAGGGAGACAGACATCAAGAACCAAGCCTGGATTGCTGACCAGTAAGAATTTTCTCTGATTCCTACAGACAATCTATGTCAAACTAAAACATATTCAGTATCTAAACCTAAACTGATTTCGTACTTCTCTTTTTCCTAAGGGGTATAACCACAATGTTATTATCTTTTTGGTCATCCCCCATTCATCAAAGCAAGAACTTCTGTTTATGTTATAAGTAAAGTGTCTGTAGATCCGCTGAGGTTTAGCAAGAGTTGTACTTTGGGAAAAACTAGTCCTAAAAGAACATAGCATATCACAAAGCTATTGGCATTAACCCATTTATGTACTCCTTTGTTTATTCAGCTGCTGTGTGCCAGAGGTTGTGGCAGGTGGGAATATAGGAAGACTAAGAGAAGAGTTTGTTTCTTTGTTTGTTTTGTTTTGTTTTTGTTTTTTTTGAAATAGAATCCCACTCTGTTGCCCAGGCTGGAGTGCAGTGGCGTGATCTCGGCTCACTGCAACCTCTGTCTCCCAGGTTCAAGTGATTCTCTTGCCTCAGCCTCCCTAGTAGCTGGGATTACAGGTACACACCCACCATGCTTGGCTAATTTTTTTGTATTTTTAGTAGAGACAGAGTTTTGCCACATTGGCCAGGCTGGTCTCAATCTCCTGACCTCAGGTGATCTGCCAACCTCAGCCTCTCAAAGTGCTGGGATTACAGGTGTGAGCCACTGCGCCCAGCCTCTAAGACATAGTTCTTGGCTTCGAGGCACTTACACAAATAAGCTCCCAGGACTGGGGAGCAACTTGGAGGTGAGCACAAGGGCCTCTGAGAGTGAGCAAGGAATTTCTCAGTCAGACTGCATGGCCTGGGCGTGTGTTGTATAAAACTTCCAGAAACCCCGTAAACATTGGGGAACATGATATTGATTTTAAAAGAGAACTAACTCTAAAATAATTATTCTATTTTGAAATCCAGAATCTGAAGAATAATCATCCATCCAAATTTGAAGATCCTATATTAGTTCCTCTTCAAGAATTTGCATGGCAGCAATATCTACAGGAGAAAAAAAGGGTAAAGGATACTTGGGATGTGGGGGATGTAGACAACAAACCAAGTTTTGCCTGAATTATTTATGCATTGTTTTGGAAAAACTGAAAGAGTAATTTTAGTGTAACTAGATTTTATTTCTCTAAATTATGTACTTTTCCTAAATTATATTAATCATTTACCAAGCTGAGTTTTTTGTTTTTGAGATAGGGTCTCACTCTGTTACCCAGGCTGGAGTGCAGTGGGGCGATCTTGGCTCACTGCAGCCTCAGCCTCCTGGATTCAAGTAATCCTCCTGCCTCAGCCCCGCAAGTAGCTGGGATTACAGGCACACACCACCACACCTGGGTAATTTTTGTATTTTTTTAAGAGATGGGGTTTCACCGTGTTGCCCAGGCTAGTCTCAAACTCCTGAGCTCAAGTGATCCACCCACCTCGGCCTCCCAAAGTGCTGGGATTACAAGGGTGAGTCATCGTGCTTGGCCACCAAGCTGTTTTTTCGTTTTTGTTTTTGTTTTTAACTACATCATTTGGACTGGGCGCAGTGGCCCACGCCTGTAATCCCAGCACTTTGAGAGGCCAAGGCGGGCAGATCATGAGGTCAGGAGATGAAGACCCCAGCCTGGCCAACATGGTGAACCCTGTCTCTACTAAAAATACAAAAATTAGCTGGGCGTGGTGGTGCACGCCTGTAATCCCAGCTACTTGGGAGGCTGAGGCAGGAGAATCGCTTGAACCAAGAAGTCCGAGGTTGCAGCGAGCCAAGATCCCGCCACTGTACTCCAGCCTGGCGACAGAGTGAGACTCCATCTCAAAGAAAAAAAAAAAGTACAACATTTACAGAATTTTCCTTTGGAAAGCATGAGATAAAGGGAAGATCAATGGTGCCATTTGCTGCTGATGGTTAGTTACCCTGTCTCCCTGCACATCACTTATACCTCCTCTCACACCCTGGCACTCAGCAGGTTAACGTGGCCTGGCCCTCTTGGCCCTGAAACTCTGGAAGGTGTTGATGGTGTACCTCACAGAGACAGCCGGGGCTTCTGTGGGACTCTTGCCTGGGGAAGTTCTGATGACAGACACCGAGCTCCCACAGGGCAACCCTGTCCTAGTTGAAGCTTCCTTCTCTGCGTTCTCCCCTCTATCTGTACCCTCAGAGAACGCCACACCTTAGGGCTAGCAGAGCTTGTCCAGGGATGATAGGTTTCCTCTTGGGTGACAACCTCATCAGTTGGTAGTGCTGCCTGGAGCATGTGATAAGAAGGATGCTAAGGTGGCATCCTGGCTTAGCAATATCTTGTGTTGGGGAGGGTGGGATGCTTGTCACCCCTGGTCTAGTCTTGTAGATGGTCCTAGTCCTAGTTTCCCTGCCCTACCCCCTCTCCCCCATGGCTGATGAAACCTCATTTCCCTTAACCAGAGCAGTTTCTATTGTTCTGTGCTGGGTTGCACAAGGATGTCCTGTGATCCTGTGATTATCATGGAGGCAGCGCGGCTTTATGAGACCACTTCATTCTCTGTTCAGTCACATGAACAGTGCAAGACTGAATAAGAATACCATTTGTTAAGCCTTACATGTTCATAGCCTTAAAAGATTTTCACTGGAATTCAAATAGAACCAAACACTTACACTGCTGCTTTTTATATGACAGACACTATTCCAGAGACACACACACACACACACACACAGAGAGAGAGAGAGAGAGAGAGAGAGAGAGAGAGAGAGAGAGAGAGAGACACACACATATATATATATTTTTTTCTTTTTTTGTAGAAACAGGGTCTCGCTATTTTGTCCAGGCTGGTCTCAAACTTCTGGCTTCAAGCAACCCACCTGCCTTGGCCTCCCAAAGTGTTGGGATTACAGTTGTGAGCCACTGTGCCCAGCTTATATACATAAATTATAATCCTTCCAACAACTCGGTGAGAAACAGTCCTGGTTTGCCTGGGATGGAGGGGTGTCCTAGGATGTGGGAATTTCAGTGCTAAAAGTAGGCTAGTCCTAGGCAGATCACAACTGTTGGTCACCCTAACATAAAACAATACTTTTTTTTTTTTTCTTTTTTATCAGACTTACTATGTGGCCTACCAGTGTCATGCTCTCCACCCACAGGAAAACTATGATCTCCTGGTTTGTGGTTTGCGCCCACTTGTCTTTTGAATTCCCACTGGACTCTAGGATATTGGTGTGGATTCTATTCCCCAGTTTCCCTCCCCTTTCAGCCTGGGTTACCTCAAGATGTTTTGTGTTCTCTTCCTGCTGCCTCTCTCATGGGTCTTGAATGAGGCTTTCCAGTTCATCATTGCTGCTTTGTTCCACCTGTGATATTCCTTATCCTTCCTTTCATCCCCCTCCCTCCCTCCTCCTCTGGCTGTTTGTCACCTTAACCTTTTCTTCCTTCTCAGGGGCTCCCTTGTCCTTCATCAATGTAAGCATTGTGTCTTGTGTCTTAAGTAGTGCTTCTTAGCATATTTGGTCTCTCTGAACTCATTAGGTTCAACTGGCCTTAGGCTTCAGCAGAATGTAGTGCCACCCTAAGGGGATGGTTTCAGGGCCATTGGGAAGGTCCCTCTGCTGCAAAGAAGGCAGCCTCATACTCTTAGTGCTGAAGGCCCTAGAAACTATCGGGTCCATGCTGTTCACTTGAGGCAGGCGAGGACGCCTCCCTAAGTATGGAGGAGACAGAGGAAGGCATTTACATCTTTAGCCTCCAAATAAAACATACTTTCTACTGCATTTCTCCTACCAAGCTAGCTAAAATATTCATAGTGACATTTTTTTCTCCTGTTTAGAAAGTTTTGGGTCCTGGCAGAGTGTGGTGGCTCACGCCTGTAATCCCAACACTTTGGGAGGCCGAGGCGAGTGGATCACCTGAGGTCAGGAGTTTTAAGACCAGCCTGGCCAACATGGCGAAACCCCATCTCTACTAAAAATACAAAAATTAGCTGGGCATGGTGGCGGGTGCCTGTAATCCCAGCTACTCGGGAGGCTGAGGCAGGAGAATTGCTTGAACATAGGAAGTGGAGGTTGCAGTGAGCTGAGATCACGCCATTGCACTCCAGCCTGGGCGACAGAGCAAGACTCGGTCTCAAAAAAAAAAAAAAGGAAAAAGAAAGAAAGTTTGGGGTCCTGTAAAATATGATAACACTGATAAATTTAAACACTACAGGAAGTATTGACCCACTGGCTCTATCAGTGATTTATAGTTCAGCATAGACAAGTCTCTCCTCTGCCTAGAAGCAGGTTTTGTTAAGGGCATAGGAAGCAAGCAATAGGATATTAAACCTCCAGAGGAGAATGAAGCAAGTTGGCAAGCTGAATGTAAACTGTTCCCCAAACTAGTATTTCTCCAATTGTAGTCTCTAGAGCAGCAGCACCAGCACCTCCTAGGAGGTTGTTAGACATGCACATTCTGGCGGGTTACAGTGGCTCACACCTGTAATCCCAACACTTTGGGAGGCTGAGGTGGGAGGATCTTGAGCCCAGGAATTCAGGACCGGCCTAGGCAATATAGTGAGACCCCATCTCCATAAAACAAATAAATAAATAAGTGCAAATTCTCAGGCACCATCCTAGAATCAGAGTATTGGGGGAAGGGGAGAGGAAACTCAAATTCTGTGATTCTGAGAATCTGAGATCAATGAGAATTTCAGATTCAGTGATTCTCATTGCCCACAAAAGTTTGAGCATAGCTGTTCCAAATTATTCATGGTTTGCCTAGCTGATACTGGGTAATAATAAACCAGATCTCCTCGGAGGGGGCGTCCCTCAAGCCCACTGGAGATGTAGAAGGTTCGCCATCAGCGTTGTGCTGATGAAAACGTTAATACGCTGCATTTTGAGGGGCTGAAGACGCGGTGCTAAGGAAGGTGAGCTTTCTTCTTCACTGCTCCTGATTGTGCCACAGAAATCCCTGTTGACCCTCATAAGTCATTTCCTAACCTTAAGCCCCACGTCACCCAAAAAACATTTTCACAGTCCTTTACATTGAACCCCACGTCTTACCTGGACCTCCTATCCTTTCCAAGTATGCACACAGTAAAATGTGCTTTAGGAATGAAGACAGAGACTGAATTTTGTTTGCAAGTTAATATAACAAGTATGCCAGGCTCACGATGATTTTTGTTACCAGATTACCATTTATCTTTCTATTAATGTGTCAACCTAAAAGGAAGAAGCTGAAACAAAATTAATATAGAGTGTTTATCTGGGCCAAGGTTGAGGACTGCAGCCCAGGACACATTTCCAAGTTGCCTTGGGAAGTGCTCCAGAGAACAAAATAGAGGCTCAAGTGTTTAAAGAAAAAAGAATGAATCAGAAGAGGGGGCGATTACAAAAGCTGTTGGTCAGGAATTGTCATTGATTTTCAGAAATAACGTTGGTTAGCAATTGGCCGTATGTTGTTGAACTATAGGGTGGATGGCTTTTTATGGCTGTTTCGTGTCAGCCTAGAGCCCACATAGTAAGTGGAGGTAATTATTTAGCTCCAGGGGGAGTGAGAAATGACTGCTATTATATTTTAAATGCCTTTCTGGGCATGATCATTTAAAGGGGCTCACATTCCTCAGATAAATTTTTTTTTTCATTTGTAACATTTTTGTGATTACTTTTTAGATCATTCTTTGCTTTGTGATGTCAGATTCTTAAAAATGTTCTTAAATTATTTCTGAGAGCAAAATTCTAAAGGACGATAAAAATGTTTAAAAATTATTTTTAAAAGATTCAATATTAGAGTTGACAAATTCAGACCTAGAGTTGATCCCAAGCTCTGGCTTATGGGTTTAGCAAGTTTCCCCCACTTCTTACTTTTTTTCTTTTTTTTTGTCCTTTTCCCCTACAGGAACTCAAAAATGAAACCTGGGAATATTCCTCCTCTGTGATGTCTTTTGTTAATGGTCAGTTCCTGGGTGATGCACTGGGTCTACAGAAATGGGCCCACGAGGTGTGGGATATAGTTGACATTAAACCCTCTGCACTTTATGATGCACTCACTGAGGATTTTTCCACAAAATTCTTAAGAGATACCAAGGCAAGTTATACTAATTTTTAAAGAAAAGTCATGGAATCTTTGACCCTTTATATTGATTCAGCATTAATCATTGACATCCTAACGAAGGAGATTGTAAAAAAGTAGGAGACCAAGTTTAAAGCCTAGTTTCATTTCCATTTGCAAAAGATTATAATATGGTGGTATGTAAAGCAAGTGTGCCTCACAGCACCTGGGCGGCACAGGGAAATCGTCTCTGTGCAGACATTTCTACTTCCCATTAGAGATTTATGTGCATGAATAATGTATTTTAAAATACAAAGACCACCCCCTCAGAGAAGGTAAAACCTATCATCCATTTATCTTGAGTGTGAAATATTTAAATTAAGACTGTCCAACATCTAGGCAAGAGCTACTGAGCTAAGACAATGGAAAGTTGATTGAAGAAAGGTGACATTTTAAAGCATGAACACAGGCTGGGTGCGGTATCTCATGCCTGTAATCCCAGCACTTTGGGAGGCCGAGGCAGGCGGATCACAAGGTCAAGAGATCAAGACCAGACCATCCTGGCCAACATGGTGAAATGCTGTCTCTACTAAAAATACAAAAATTAGCTGGGCGTGGTGGTGTGTGCCTGTAATCCCAGCTACTCGGGAGGCTGAGGCAGAAGAATCGCTTAAACCTGGGAGGTGGAGGTTGCAGTGAGCCGAGATCGCGCCACTGCACTCCAGCCTGGTGCAGAGCAAGACTCCATCTCAAAAAAAAAAAAAAGCATGAACACATAGTTGGCAAGAGCAAGCCCAGACAGGCTGTGCCAGTGGGGAGGTTTCCAGTGGCAGAGGATAGTCATGAAGCTTGAGGTCCAGGGGTGAGAGAGAGCTATCAGGAAGCGATGGCAATAGGAGGGGAGGGACTTTGCAGTTCTGCTCAGAAACCTTCTGGTAGCAACATCTGCATTGTGCAGAAAATCATTTCATGCCCATGGCAGCCTGTGCCCACAGTGAACCAGTGCTAAGATCTGAGCTGTGCAAAGGCAAAGGCCTTGTCTCATTCATCCTTGTTGAACCACTGCTCAAACAGACCTGAAACATAATAGGTGCTCAGTGCATGTTTGATTGAATAAACAGTGCACTTTGAAAATACTGGAAACTCTAGGGTGTGGGGAGGCATTTAATGTTCAAACAGTTAATTCCCAAAGGGTCAGGAGTCTAGCAGTACATGCCCTGGGAATGGCAGGGGGACAGCAAGGAGGCCAGAATTTGTGGGGAATGAAGCTGGGAAGATGAGTTTCAGTCAAGATTCTTGGTGCCAGCATTACCAGACTCCTCTGATTGATTGAAGGTAAAAAGGTGTGTATTGAAAGGGTGCTGTTATCTCACAATTGACAGGAAAGCTGGACAACAGCTTTGGAAAACAGGTGGGAACCAACGAGGCCTGGCAGCAGGAAGACATGGCCAGAGTCACACTGCAGGGATGTGCTGCCAGGGAACTGCCATGGCACTGCTGGCCTTTGTTCACACCGCCACCTTCAACGAGATTAACTTTTCAATGCTTCATTGTCTTTCCATCACTCTCTGGAGACCCTAAGCCCAGGCAGGAGCACCTAGCTGGCAAGCCTAGGTCATATTTCCAAACCCTGGTGCTCTCAGCATGGGGAGAGGGAGAATCTGGCCTCTTTAGGGTCTAGTGAAGGTGGTGGGACCCTGTGAGGAGTTCCCCAGATAGGAAGGGTACTCAGATTTTAATTAGGAAAAAAAATCCAATAGATCCTAAAGAAAATTTGAGGCTGGATTATGATTTATTGTCCATCTGAACGAAGGAGTTAGATTTTATCCACAAGGAAACAGAACTTTATGGAAACAGAAGTTTCCATAAAGAGTATGATATAATCCTCTTTGCTCTTCTGGAGAAATGTTTAGGTCTGTGCAGATGCAGGCTGGAGTAGGGGAGAGCTTGGGAGCAGGAGATTGGATAGCAACATGGGTTAGACTTAATGAAAGCCAGAAATAATTCATGGCAGTGAGGATAAAGGATAGTCATGAAGCATTCCAGAGACAATCCTTAGATTTTTTTCACATAGAGAGTGGACTTTTGTTGCTGAATAAAACCCAGGATTTGTTTACTTCCAGTTAGAACCATGTGGTAGATAAACATGCTTGCCTGTTTGGCTGCTAGGTGACTGGGACATTACCTTGCGTTGCATTCATTTGAACTCTTTTATTGGCGTTCTCAGGATTATCTATTCTGGACTACCTCATAAAGATAGCATCTTGATGCACGGGGAAGTTTAGTGGTGCCTGAATGGACTGTAAGTCCGTTTCCTAAGTCAACCACGAGTTCCAATATATCCTCTTTATCCTCCTGAGCCTCTGAAGTTTAATATATTATGCCTCCTACTCTTTAGTTACACTGTTCTGTTTTATACTTAAAAACTTGTAGTACAGAAGCTGAGAGGCACAAATTAATTCTAATTAGTATGGATGGAACATTTCATTGCTAGATGCCAGATAGCACAATATTATTTCAGTCTTTTCATTAAAAGAAAAGTTAGAGTGACATGAAAAATATGATATATTTAATTTCATTTGTTTCCTAAATTCTTAAGAAAGAGGACAGGACAAGTTATGCACCTTGCTCAATAAGGTGGCCTTTTTTTTTTTTTTTTTTTTTTTTGATAGGGTCTCCCTCTGTTGCCCAGGCTGGAGTGCAGTGGCACAATCATAGCTCACTGCAGCCTCAACCTCCCTGGGCTCAGGTGACCCTATTGCCTTAGCCTCCCAAGTAGCTGGGACTACAGACACATGCCACCATGCCCAGCTTATTTCTTAATTGTTTTGTAAAGACAGAGTCTCCCCATGTTGCCCAGGCTGATTTCAAACTCCTGGGCTCAAGCGAGCCACCTACCTTGGCCTTCTAAAGTGCTGGGATGACAGGCATGAGCCAAGGTGGCATTTTAATGTAGGAGATTGGTGCCCAAGATTTGAAATGTACTCCATTAAATGTGCTTTGGCCCCTAAATGAATGCTATTGTGTTGAAACTAGCATTTTCATTTTGAATGCCTCTTTATAGGGCTAGACAAGGTCTCACAGATGTTTTTCTCTACCAGAAAGGATATCAAGTGAAGACAAGCTGGGGGCGTCTGTGCACGTGAGGGTATTACTGTATGTAACTTGAAAGCCCAGCATCCTTCTCTTCCCTATCTCTGGTGCTACACCTGCTGTGGATGTAGGGACCTGATTTTCCCACTCAGAACAGATGTGGCCTGGCTCTGGTTAGCTCTGGTTAGAGCTAATCTGTGCTGTCTCTGAAAATCCAGGACGCACAGTAACCAAATCCATGGTGTTCATGATGGATCCTTCCCAAAAATATTCAGGAAAGAAGAGAAGTAGAGAAGAATCCCTGGGCTGTTTTCTTCCCCACACTAGGTGTGGCTATTTCCACACCTAGTTGTAATGTGGTAGATAGCTTGGCCATGTGTTTCACCCCTATGAGATAGGTTAATGTTTTCCAGAACTTTCACTACTGAACGGTTTTAAAAATGTGTAGTGTTGGGTAGGTGTGGCGGTGGCTCATGCCTGTAATTCCAGCACTTTGGGAGGTCAAGGTAGGCGATCCCTTGAGCTCAGGAGTTCGAGACCAGCCTGGGCAACGTGGTGAAATCCCAGCTCAACCAAAAATACAAAAATTAGCTAGGCCTGGTAGTGGTGCATGTGTGTAGTTCCAGCTACTTGGGAGGCTGAGGTGGGAGGATCACTTGAGCCCAGGAGGTTGAGGCTGCAATGAGCTGAGATGGTACCACTGCACCCCAGCCTGGGGGCAGAGCCAGACCCTGTCTCAAAAATAAATAAATAAATACAATAGTAAAAATTAAAATGTGTAAAGTGGGTTGTAAAAACTCAATAAAATGAAATAAACTAATACAAGTCATTCACTTAATTTTACTGTAATATTATCCAATGGTAATGTTATTGAAATCTTATCACTAAAAATATTGCATCTGCTATATTTTTGGTCATTTCTAAAAACTTTTATAAGACTTTGACCTCCATTATATGTTTCTTCTTAATCTTCACAGCATGATTTTGTGTTTTTAGACATTTGTATTGATTCTTCTCCAATTGGAAGATTGATTTTTGAGGTAAGACTTTTTTTTTTTTTTAAATAAGTTTGTGGGGGCAGGATCTATAACTGTTGGAGTGTTAAATATTTAATCTTTGAAACCTTTTGTCTTTATTTTGTAGCTATACTGTGATGTATGTCCCAAAACATGTAAAAATTTTCAGGTCTTGTGCACAGGAAAAGCAGGGTTTTCTCAACGTGGCATAAGACTACATTACAAAGATTCCATTTTTCATCGAATAGTACGGAATGGCTGGATACAAGGAGGGGGTAAGTTTAAAATGTTAAATACAACTTAATTGCAATATCAAATGAGAAGGTCCAAACTTTCGTTTATCTTTATGAAATGTATGTAGAATTAGATATACTTAAAATTAGACATATTTAAAGAATAATTATGCTTTATATAGCCAAATAATGAAGTAAGATATTTGTATTCTTTAAAAAACACTCTAATTATTAAAATAAGTAAATCTAATTTATGTTACCAGGAATATTCCAAATTCAAAAATGACATAAGAGAGTAGGGTGACATTGTATTTTACCAATTTTATTTTCACCAATTTTAAATGCTTACCTAAATACATAATACCTAGAAGTACAGTGGTTTTAATAAGTATACTAAGAGTGGGAATTTGAAAATATAATAAATGGAAAACAACTTGTTTCTCACCAAACATGTTACATTATTACATGTAAAAAGTAATGTCTAGGCCGGGCGCGGTGGCTCACGCCTGTAATCCCAGCACTTTGGGAGGCGGAGGCGGGCGGATCACAAGGTCAGGAGATCGAGACCACGGTGAAACCCCGTCTCTACTAAAAATACAAAAAATTAGCCGGGCGCGGTGGCGGGCGCCTGTAGTCCCAGCTACTCAGGAGGCTGAGGCAGGAGAATGGCGTGAACCCGGGAGGCGGAGCTTGCAGAGAGCCCAGATCGTGCCACTGCACTCCAGCCTGGGCGACCGAGCGAGACTCTGTCTCAAAAAAAAAAAAAAAAAAAAAAAGTAATGTCTAAAGGAGTTTGATTTCTATGTTCGCTTTCTTTTCAGGTCAGTCCTTTGGTTTTACATAGACTAGGTGTCTGATTAAAAGCATGGAATTAAATTTTGGGTGCCTTTTGGGGGATATTCCATAGGGAGCAACCAGGCAGCAATTTACAAATAATTGGCTTAGTGTCAAAGGAGATTTGCTTGAACTCGATGACACATTGAGAAGCTTAAATTGGTGTTGACCATTTTTTGTATGATCTGGAACATTCTGATGCTGATGAGGAGAAAAACAGAGATATATTCTGAGCATCCTGCATGTTAAATCAAGTTATTTTCCCTTTGGTTTCTCCACAATGAGATCATACCGCAAGTATTGTTATCTAACCTCACTTTCAAGTGTTTTTCCATTTTGTGTCTTTCCACTGAATATGTGGTATCGATCTAACTATGCCAATGAACATAAACATACAAAACGTTTAGCGTCTGCCTAGGTTTTTTTTTTATTTTTATCATATTGCTATACCAGTTTAATTAATTTCCCATTGGTGAACGTTTAGATGGTTTTCCATTTTTTGTTAGTATAAAACATTTCTCAAGGGGGCCCTTTAATATTAGGGGCTCCTGACACTGAGTTCAGTGTTGACTCTCATGTGCTAGGCTTTCAGATGCTGTGTTCTTTTTTTTTTTTTTTTTTGAGATGGAGTCTCACTCTGTCGCCCAGGCTGTAGTGCAGTGGCACGATCTCGGCTCACTTCAAGCTCCACCTCCCGGATTCAAGCAGTTCTCCCTGCCTCAGCCTCCCTAGTAGCCGGGATTACAGGGGCCCACCCCCACACTCGGCTAATTTTTCTATTTTTTTAGTAGAGACAGGTTTTGCCATGTTGGTCAGGCTGGTCTTGAACTCCTGACCTCAGGTGATCCGCCTGCCTCAGCCTCCCAAAGTGCTGAGATTACAGGCATGAGCCACCACACCCAGCCTCAGATGCTGCGTTCTTTTGTTTCGTTTTATTTTTGTTTTTGCTTAGCTCCCACCACCCTTGCAAGATCTGGGAAAAGTAGGTCGTATTATTTGTTTGTGTTTTTATTTATTTAAAGTAAAATTTCCAAATAGTAAAGTGCCCAGGTCTTGGGTCATGTTTTCAAACAGTGAGGCAGCAATGTTAAGGATGGCTTAGGAAAAAGTGGGATTGCTAGATTCAAAGCCAAGCTCTGATTCATGTAAGTTATACCATCTTGGATATGCCACTGAACCTCTCTGAATCAGTTGCTTAATCATAAAATGGGGATAATGATAAGAATATCACAGGATGTGGTGAGGATTCAATGACCTGGTGTGTTGAAAGTGCCAAGCTCTAGAAACATCCTCTCTCCCTACAGATGTCCAGTTTCCACGATCCAGACCCCAAGAGAGGGTTCCTGAATCTCTCACAAGAAAGAATTCAGGGCGAGTTTGTTGAGTAAAGTGTGAGTAAGTTTATTAGGAAAGTAAAGGAACAGAAGAATGGCTACTCTGAAGGCACAGCAGCCCCCGAGGTCTGCTGGTTGCCCAGTTTTGTGGCTATTTTTTGATTATATGCTAAAGGTGGATTATTCATGCTTCCCTTTTTGAGACCATGTAGGGTAACTTCCTGACATTGCCATGGCATTTTTAAACTGTCATGGCACTAATGGGAGTATATCAGTGAGGACGACCAGAGGTCACTCTCATCGCCATCTTGGTTTTGGTGGGTTTTAGCTGGCTTCTTTACTGCAGCCTGTTTTATCAGAAGGTCTTTATGACCTGTATCTTGTGCCGACCTCCTACCTAATCCTGTGACTCAGAATGCAATAACCATCTGGGAATGCAGCCCAGTAGGTCTCAGCCTCATTTTACCCAGCTCCTATTCAAGATGAAGTTGCTCTGGTTCACATGCCTTTGATACCACGGGACTATGTAGAATGTTGGAGGGCAGGAGCTAAATGTGGTTTTGTGCTGTGCTTTAGGATGCCTCCAGGCACTGTTGCTTGCCCTTTGGGACTAACAGGCTCTACCCAGTGGACACTGCCTGTCCCTTCTCCCCACAACTTATCTTCTGACGTCTTACACACTCTGTTGCACACACGGGCTCTGGCTGCTGCCTAAGCACATCAAGCATACATGGGCCCTGAGGCCTCGTTTATTTTGCCTGGGGCACACATCACCCAACCTGTTCCTGCAGGTATCCCTTGTTTCTGATTATTGCCCAGAGTTTATCTCAGCAAGGCCTTACCGTCCCATCCTATATGAAACTGCCATCTTTCTCTCCACACACTCTGCTCACCCCTCCTTCCACCCTCCTACTCCTTACCTTGCTTTATCTTTCTTCCTAGCACTTTTCATCATTAGACATACTACCATATGTTTCTGAGTTCATTTGTTTATTGTCTGTTCCTCTAAATTCCATGGGGGCAGAAATTTTTATCTATTTTATTCACTATGGTATCCCAGGTACTACAACAGTGTTTGAGATATAGTAGGTGCTTAATAAATACTTGTAGAAAGAAAAGAAGGAAGAAAGACAGAGAAAGAAGGAAAATAGATGGTTAAACAGGAAACATACATTCTCTGCATTTTGAAAGTCCAAAGTTAAGATAGCAAGTCGTTCTACCACTTTGGTTGGATTCTCCCTTGGGCTCCCTCGAGGCCTACTTCCTTCAGAAGGATTAAAAAAGTCGGCCTGGCGCGGTGGCTCGTGCCTGTAATTTGGGAGCACTTTGGGAGGCCGAGGCGGGCGGATCACGAGGTCAGGAGATCAAGACCATCCTGGCTAACATGGTGAAACCCCATCTCTACTAAAAATACAAAAAATCAGCCGGGCATGGTGGCGGGTGCCTGTAGTCCCAGCTACTCGGGAGGCTGAGGCAGGAGAATGGCGTGAACCTGGGAGGCGGAGCTTGCAGTGAGCCGAGATTGTACCACTGTACTCCAGCCTGGGTGACAGAGCGAGACTCCGTCTCAAAAAAAAAAAAAAAAAAAATCAACACCAACTCTTTGTTAATCAAAGAAAATGAAACAAACTCTTTTACACAAAAATGATCATGTTTTACATAAGACTAAAAGATATATATATAAAATGGGCGAGGATGTAAGAAAATTCAAGCACTTAACAAAGATTCATTTTTCAATAGCCCATTAGTCACAGAACAATTACCCAACTATTAACAATTAAACCTACCTATATATTAGAAATACATTTCATTTCACCCATACATCCAACACACTTTAAAATGGATAGAGGAAAATTTTATTAACTGGCTTTAGAAAAAAAAAAAGTACCTATTGAACTCATATATTATATTATTATTATTATGTTGAGACAGAGTCGCGCTTTGTCATCCAGGTTGGATTACATGGCACCATCTCAGCTCACTGCAACCTCCACCTCTGGGGTTCAAGTGATCCTCCTGCCTCAGCCTCCCAAGTAGCAGGGATATAGGCAAGCTCCACCATGCCCAGCTAACTTTTTGTATTTTTAGTAGAGATGGGGTTTCACCATTTTGGCCAGACTGGTCTTGAACTCCCAACCTCACGTGATCTGCCCACCTCGGCCTCCCAAAGTGCTGGGATTACAGGCGTGAGCCACCGTGCCCGGCTGAACTCATGTATTATTGCTTAAAGAAAACATACCGAATTCTTACCTCAGCTTTCCCTTGTAAAAAAAGTGGAAATCCATAGTCTAGAGATTCTCTTTAAGAATGAGCGTTGCTATGGTGTGAGTTGGCTGAAGGTAAAGAGATATGAATGAAAGTAGTAAAAACAAATAAAAACAGAATGAGCTGCTTTGATAAGCGCAATATGTTTATAACTCATAAAACATTTCATTCATGTTGGGAATTTTCTCGAGCATTACAAAATAATTAATATGCTTCAGGCTTTCCATTTGACTTACATCTATAGGATTTCTTTCCAGTACGAGTTTTCACACGACTTTTAAATTAATTGTCTAAATGAACTTTTCTGTGTTTTTCCAACTACTAGGGTTCTAATCAAGTATGTGTTTTTATATTTATAAGGTCCACCTCCAGTGTGTATTATTATGTGACTTTGAATGGATTCGAGAGAAATGAAGGCATTCCCACATTCTTTTTTTTGAGACAGGGTCTTGTTCTGTTGCTCAGGCTGAGAGCAGTGGCACAATCACAGCTCACTGCAGCCTCAACCTCCCGGACTCAAGTGATCTTCCCACCTCAGCCTCCCAAGTAGCTGGAATTACAGGCACACATTACCATGCCTGGCAAATTAAAAAAAATTTTTTGTAAAGAGAGGGTCTCTCTATGTTGCCCAGGCTGGTCCTGAACTCCTGGACTCAAAGACTCAATCCTCTTGCCTCAGCCCTACCAAAGTGTTGGGAATATAGGCATGGGTCTTAGCCTATCACCCAGGCTGGAATGCAATGGCATGATCATAGGTCTCACTGCAGCCTTGAACTCCTCCCACTTCAGCCTCTCAAGTAGCAGGGATTACCAGCACCTGCCGCCATGACCAGCTAAGTTTTAAAAATTTCTGTAGGCTGAGCACGGTGGCTCACGCTTGTAATTCCAGCACTTTGGGAGGCCAAGGCAGGTGGATCATGAGGTCAGGAGTTTGAGACCAGCCTGGCCAATATGGTGAAGCCCCATCTCTACTAAAAATACAAAAATTAGCTGGGCGTGGTGGCACGTGCCTATAGTCCTAGCTGCTCAGGAGGCTGAGGCAGGAGAATTGGTTGAACCCGAGTGGCGGAGGTTGCAGTGAGCCAAGATGGTGCCATTGCACTCCAGCCTGGGCAACAGATCAAGACTCTGTCTCGAAAAAAAAAATTTGTAGAGACAGGGTCTCACTATATTGCCCAGGCTGGTCTTGAACTCCTGGCCTCAAGCAACCCTCCCACCTCGGCCTCCCAAACTGCTGGGATTACAGGCATGAGCCACCGTACCTGGCCACATTCTGTGCATTCAGAGCTCTTCTCCAGAATGAGTTGTTTTATATCATCAAATAGAACTAGAACACCAAAGGCCCTTACCACATTTCCTCTATTCATAAGACATTTCTTCAGTGTGAGTTCAGAAGGATCTTTTGAGATAAATTTAATGCATTTTATTATCATCATCATCATATTGAGCAGAATGATGAAGATGATGATAATGAGAGGGGGCATTCTAGAAGCATGTGATGCTACATGGGCATGACATTCTGCCAGGCACTGCCCGAGTGCTCTACCTGTGTTATTTCATTTCATCCTCAGAGCTACCTGTGAGGCAGTTACCATTATCCCTGTTTATACAGATAAGCAAACAGTCTTGGAAAAAGTAACCAACATCAACATTTTCATCAAAATCATCTGACTTTAAAGTTTGCTTAAACCAGTATTCGGCACTCTGAATTTGTTGTCAGAAGTATAGCAATAATATCAGATATACAGGGCTGAATTCAAGAGGGTGGACTGTGGCCACAAAAAAAGAATAGTAAATACAGATTGAAATGGTGTCAATATAAAATATTCACCTATGAGATCTGAAGCAGAGGACAAGAGTAATGTTGGTGAGTGTGGGAGGGAGGGGGTAAAGGAATGTGACCAATGGGTAGGTAAGTTGGCAGGGGAGAAGACCACCTGGGCGGAGTTCCCTGAGAGAACCAACCCCTAGGATTTGAAGGAATTGATGAGGGGGGGCCCTCAGCTTCCCCATTTCCAGATTTAGCCTTCAGCCATGACAGCTTCCTTTCGAGAGTTGCCTGGGGCTGTGTAGTGAACTGTGGCTGAGTGTTAGGTGAGTCGGGGTGGAGACTTAATAAGGCTTATCAATTAACTTCTGAGCCAGCTTTCGAAATAGTATAATTTAAATGCTGCATGGCCTTTCTGGGATAAATTCTTTTTACATGCTTGATGTTGCATCAGTTTTCTTTGAAAAATAGCACACACACTTTTATTCTAGGTAAATTGCTCATACTGACTTTAAAAAGCGTAGTCCTTCAATAAACATTTATTGAGCACTGTATTAAAGGAGGGAGCGGAGTAGAGCTGAAGTTCGTAGAGAGATACTGATGGGGAGGATGGGGGAGAGAGGACAGACCTCAGAGCCCACTCTTAGCTTTGCTCCTCTTTTAGCTGTGGATAGATAAAAAATAAGTTGTTCATGGAGTCTTTTTATAGTGGGAGCATTGCCTAAACCAAAATATGCATAGCATGTGAACACCTGAAAAAAAACTTGTTACATTATAGGAAACTTTATTTCCAATACACTAGGTAAATAAATGAGTTATCACTACAGGATATGAAATTTTAAACATGAATTCTGTTTGCAGCACATATTTTTTATTCATATTCTTTTTCTTTTTTTCTTTTTTTTGAGATGGAGTCTTGCTCTGTCACCCGAGCTGGAGTGCAGTGGCGCGATCTTGGCTCACTGCAAGCTGCACCTCCTGGGTTTAAGCGATTCTCCTGCCTCAGCCTCCCAAGTAGCTGGGATTACAGGCACCAGCCACCACACCCAGCTAATTTTTGTATTTTTGGTAGAGACAGGTTTCACCATGTTGGCCAGGCTGGTCTCAAACTCCTGGCCTCAAGTGATTTGCCTGCTTAGGCCTCCCAAAATGCTGGGATTACAGGTGTGAGTCGCCACGCCTGGTTCCATTTTTTATACATATTCTAAAAATAACTTACTTTTCCTGTTTTAGCCTCTTAGTTTAATCTTAATTTCAGAAAAGTACGATGGACTGTGGAATAATTTATGAAGTAAGCAGGATTTATGTGAACATACTTTTGAAAAATTGTGGCCACAATTATAATTTAATGCTTCATCCTTTCAAAAGTTTGCATTATGAATGTAAAAGTGCTTACAAAATACAAGTGAAATTATTATAGTAATTTTTTGTAGTATGGATATTGAACAATTAGGTAACTTTATTCATTGGTATAAGTGGAATCATATTGTATTCTTTTTTTTTTTTTTTTTTTGAGATGGAGTTTCACTCTTGTTGCTCAGGCTGGAGTGCAACGGCGCAATCTCGGCTCACTGCAACCTCCGCCTCCTGAGTTCAAGCAATTCTCCTGCATCAGCCTCCCTAGTAGCTGGGATTACAGGCACATGCCACCATGCCCAGCTAATTTTTGTATTTTTAGTAGAGACGGGGTTTCACTGTGTTGGCCAGGCTGGTTTCGAACTCCTGGCCTCAGGTGATCTGCCTACCTCGGCTTCCCAAAGTGCTGGGATTATAGGCATGAGCTACCATACCTGGCTGATTCCTTTTTTTTTTTTTTTTTTTAATGGAGATAGAGTCTCATTATGTTGCTCAGGCTGGTCTCAAACTCCTGGGCTCCAGTGATCATCCCACCTCAGCCTTGGAATCATCATTTAAAGCAACATTTTTTCCCTGTCATTACTGCATCCTAAATCTTTTCATCTCAAAATTCTAATGTTTATTTATTGCTATTTCTCAGATATAGTGTATGGAAAAGGAGATAATGGAGAGTCGATTTATGGACCAACATTTGAAGGTATGTATCTTTACATTTTGTTAGTTATATATTAGTTGATTATTCAAACTTAACAGGACTGGACAGTTTCACGATTCCAGATAAGATATCACTGGGGGCAATACTTAACAGTAAAAGCAAGAGTTAAAAATGAGCAGATTGGGGGGAAGCACCCTAAGGCCCGACCAGAGCAGCTTCATATGCACATATTTTTTTCACTTACCTAATGATATTATTTCTTCAGGATAAATCCCAGAATTAGGATTGTAGAGTCAAAGGGAATTTATATTTTTAGGACTTGTAATTTTCCGTGCTGATACTTAGAACTGGTACCTTGATGGCCGGGCGCGGTGGCTCAAGCCTGTAATCCCAGCACTTTGGGAGGCCGAGACAGGCGGATCACGAGGTCAGGAGATCGAGACCATCCTGGCTAACACGGTGAAACCCTGTCTCTACTAAAAAATACAAAAAACTAGCCGGGCGAGGTGGCGGGCGCCTGTAGTCCCTGCTATTCGGGAGGCTGAGCCAGGAGAATGGCGTGAACCCGGGGGTGGAGCTTGCAGTGAGCTGAGATCTGGCCACTGCACTCCAGCCTGGGCAACAGAGCGAGACTCCGTCTCAAAAAAAAAAAAAAAAAAAAAAAAAAAAAAAAAAAAGAACTGGTACCTTGATAATCATTCTATTTAGATTGCTGTCAGGTAGCCAGGTATTGTGACTCACGCCTATAATCCCAGCACTTTGGGAGGCTGAGGTGGGCGGATCATTTGAGGTCAGGAGTTCGAGATCAGCCTGGCTAATATGGTGAAACTCCATCTCTACTAAAAATACAAAAATTAGCCAGGCGTGATGGCGCACGCCTCCCAGCTCCTCAGGAGGCTGAGGCAGGAGAATCACTTGAACCTGGAACACAGAGGTTGCAGTGAGCTGAGATGGTGCCACTGCACTCCAGCCTGGGCGACAGAGTGAGACTCAGTCTCGAAAAAAAAAGAAAAGATTCCTGTCGGTAGAAAAATCCTGTATAACATTTACAACAAAAGTAGGTGACAAGGAATCTACCTAAATTCCAAAATACAAACAGGTAAAGACAAACAACAAACCAACAGTGTGGAAGACGGCAGGGCTTCCCAAGAATAGGGCACTTAGGATCCCCTAAGTAGCCAATAGTGTGTGAGTACAAGGGTCCCCCAGGAAGGTTGGAAGAGGCAGGAGCAGTCTAACCCCTGTACACTCTCAAAACTGATCTGACAAGGCTCTCTTCTAGGACAGTCTCCCATGCAGGTGGAACTGCTGGGAATGGCATCAAAATTAATCAGGATACAGGGACAATCATGACAAAGAGGGAATAGGAACAGAGCCAGAAATTTAAGGAAGAAAGCCACATGCTTCAACATGCAAGATTTTCAACATGCAAGAGGGAGCTTTTTGAAACTAGAAAATCTACGTTCTTTCTAAAGACATATCCTCTGACATTTAGAAAAACTAATGTCACCCTATATAACAAAGAGAGGTTCTCTGAAAGAAAATGATGTTTCTTCAGGAATAGGGCATTGCAGTAGGCATACGTGTGCCGTAGGAAACAATGTGCATATTCAGGAAGGTAAAGGGAGAGAAAGGGTTTTAAAGGAAAATTGGGGAAGATTCCATTATTGTTTTGAAATGATTATCCTTGGCTACAGCGATCAGTAACAAGGGTCCAAGGTTGGACTGGACAGGTGTCCCTGCAAAAGTATTAATATTTCCTGCATAAGGTTGCAATGGCCTTTATGCAAGGTTGTGGCTTTTGTAGTTCTTTGTGATTGTTTTGTTATCAGGCATACAAGTGTGAGAGTTCTCTGTTCATAGCTTTCCTTGGCTCTATTTGTCAGCATTTTTTAAACACACATGAGTACATTTTGATTCTGACCACTATTACGCTAATTTTATATTAAAATGAACAATGGAAGTTTCAAGGTGATTATAAGAATAAAGAGAATAAGGAGCAGAGTAACATCAGCACTGATAATGAATGTACCCTAGAAAGATATGCTCATAGGATACAGTCGACCCTGGAGCAACATGGATTTGAACTATACGAGTCCACTTAAAGAAACTTACAGTTTCTTTAAAAAAAAAAAAAATAGAGACAGGGTCTCACTATGTTCCCCAAGCTGGACTTGAACTCCTGGGCTCAAGCAGTCTTCCCACCTTAGCCTCCTGAGTAGGTGGGACTGCTGCCTACTTGGACTACCACCTAGCTTGGCTTGTTTTCAATAAATATATGAGAGCATTTTTTGGAGAAGCTGCCACTGCAGCTATACCATCAGGTGTGAAAACCTTGCACTTTTTTGTGAAATACTTTTACCTTTTTTTTTTTTTTTAAAGTGACAGTGTCTCACTTTGTTGTCCAGACTAAAGTGCATTGGAGTGATCATAGCTCATGGTAACATTAAACTCCTGAGCTCAAGGGATCTTCCTGCCTCAACCTCCCAGGTAACTAGGGCTACAGGTGCATGCCACCATGCTAGCTAATTTAAAAAAAAAAAATTTATGGAGATGGGGTCTTGCTCTGTTGTCCAAGCTGGTCTCCAACTCCTGGGCTCAAGTGGTCCTCCTGAGTTGGCCTCCTAAGTCATTGGGATTACAAGTGTGAGCCACCATGCCTAGCCTGCAAAATACCTTTTTTGTCTTGTATTGAAAATGCAGCTTTTATGTGGGCACAGGATGGCTATAAGAAAGGCAGAACTATAGACTCTACTATGATTTGAGAAAAAGCAAAGCTATTATATGACAACTTAAAACAAAAGGAAGGTAAAAGACCTAAAACTGGAGAATTTAATTCCAGCAAAAGATGGTTTGATAATTTTAGAAAAAAGTTTGGCTTTAAAAATGTCCAGATAACAGGAGAAGGAGCTTCTTCTGACCAAGAGGCAGAAGGTGAATTCCAAGATGTCTTTAACAAAATGAGAGGAAAAAGGATATCTACCTGAACAAGTTTTATGGCAGACAAAAGTGACCTATTCTGGAAAAAAAAAAAAAGCCACCAAAAGGCCGGGCGTGGTGGCTCACACCTGAAATCCCAGCACTTTGGGAGGCTGAGGCGGGCGGATCACCTGAAGTCAGGAGTTCAAGACTGGCCTGGCCAACATGGTGAAACCCTGTCTCTACTGAAAATATAAAACGTAGCTGAGTGTGATGGCAGGTGCCTGTAATCCCAGCTACTTGGAAGGCTGAGGCAGGAGAATCGCTGAACTCAGGAGGCAAAGGTTGCAGTGAGCCGAGATCGCGCCATTGCACTTCAGCCTAGGAGAGAGAGTAAGACTCTTGTCTAAAAAAAAAAAAAAAAAAAAAGCCACAAAAGACATTTATGAGTAAGAGAAGTAAGCACTAGCATTTAAGGCAGAAAGGAATAGGCTAACTGTACTGTTTTGTGCCAATGCAGTTGGGTTTATGATCCAGACTACCCCTAACCATAAAGCTGCTAACCTAAACACCCACTGCCAGCCTTTTGGTTGTACAAAAAGGGCTGGACAATGAGAACCCTTTTTCTAGATTGGTTCCATCAATACTTTCTCCCTGAAGTTAGGAAGTACCTTGCCAGTAAGGGACTACCTTTTAAAAAGTTCTTTTGATATTGAATGATGATGCCCCTGGCCACCAGAACACCATGAGTTCAACACTGAAGGCATGAAAGTGGTCTACTCGCCCTCAAACACAACATGTCTAATTCAGCCTCTAGTTTGGGGGTCATAAGGACCTTTAAGGCTGATTACACATGATACTCTATGGAAAGGATTGTCAACATCATGGAAGAGAACCCCAATAGAGAGAACATCATGAAAGTCTGGAAGGATTATACCATTCAAGATGCCATTGTTGTTATAGAAAAAGTCATGAAAGCCATCAAGCTCAAAACAAGTTTCTGCTGGAGAAAATTGTGCCCAGATGTGCTTGTCTTCATGGGATTTATGACAGAGCCCATAAAGGAAATCATGAAAGAGATTTGTGGGTATGACAAAAAAGATGAGGGGTGAACATTGTCAAGATACGGATCTTGGAGAAATTCAGGGCCTAATATATACCACAACAGAGGCATTAAAAGATGACTTGATGGAGATGAGTGCCTCCGAACCAGGGCCAGATCATGAGGAAGAAGACATAGAAGAAGCAGTGTCAGGAAACAAATCGACACTAGACAATCTGGCGGAAGGGTTCCAGTTACTCAAGACTACTTTTGACTTCTTTTACAACATAGACCCTTTTATGATAAGAGCAATGAAACTAAAGCAAAGAGTGGAAGAAGGATTGATTCTGTATGGAAACATTACTAGAGAAATGAAAAAGCAAAAAGTCAAACAGAAATTATAATGTATTTCCGTAAAGTTACACAGGTGTGCCTGCCTTTCCTGCCTCCCCTTCCACCTCATCCACCTCTGCCTCTGCCACCCCTGAGACAGCAAGACCAACTCCTTCTCTTCCTCCTCCTCAGCCTACTCAGTGTGACAAGGATGAAGACCGTTATGATGATCCACTTCCACTTAATGAATAGTAAATATATTTTCTCTTCCTTATGATTTTCTTTATAACATCTTATTTTCTTTAGCTTATTTTATTGTAAGGATACAGTATACAATACATATAGCACACCAAATATATGTAATCGACTGTTTATGTTACTGATAAGGCATCTAGTCCGTTGCAGACTATTAGTAGTTAAGTTACTGGGGAGTCAAAAGTTATATGTGGATTTTTGACTGCTCCAAGGGGTTGGTGTCCCTAACCCCCACATGGTTTAAGGGTCAACTGTAGATCAAAACTGTAACAGTCTATATCAAAATAAGCTAAAAGAAGCCTGGGCAACATGGCAAACCCTATCTCTACAAAAAATACAAAAATTAGCTGGGCATAGTGGTGCACACCTGTAATCCCAGCTACTCAGGAGACTGAGGTGGGAAGATCGCTTGAGCCTGGGAGGCAGAGGCTGCAGTGAGCCAAGATTGCACCACTGCACTCCAGCCTGGGCAGCAGAGTAAGACCTTGTCTCAAAAAAAAAAAAAAAAAAAAAACTAAAAGACATTAAGAAAATGACACAAGACATGAAAGAGGTCATAAATCAGAATTAGAAAAACTTAAACATGATGTGACAGGGCTGAGGAAAGAAGGGCTGAGGAAAGCAATGAAAGAAAAATAATTTCAGAAGTGAGTAAACCACAAGGAACACAAGAGGAAATAAAAATACAACATAGTCCTAAAAGAAGTACAAGGTAGGCAGAGGAATTTTTTTTGTTTGCTTTAATTTTTGTGGGTACATAGTAGGTGTATATCTTTATGGGGTACTTGAGATATTTTGATACAGGCAAGCAATGCAAAATAATCACATCATGTAAAATAGGGTATCCATCTCCTCTAGCAGTTGTCCTGTGTGTTACAAACAATCCACTTATACACTTTTATTTTAAAAGATACAATTATTATTGACTGTAGTCGCCCTGTTTTTCTATCAAATACAAGGTCTTATTCATTTTTTCTATTTTTTTTGTGACTATTAACCATCCCCACCACCCCACTTTAACCCCCACTACCCTTCCCAGTCTCTGGTAACCATCCTTCTACTCTCTGTCTCCATGATTTCATTTGTTTTGATTTTTAGATCTCACAAATACATGAGAACATGTTATGTTTGTCTTTCTGTGCCTGGCTTATTTCACTTAGCATAATGACCTCCAGTCCCATCCAGGTTGTTGCAGATGACATGATCTCATTCTTTTTTATGGCTGAATAGTACTCCATTGTGTATATGTACTACATTTTCTTTATCCATTCATCTGTTGATGGACACTTAGGTTGCTTCCAAATCTTGGTGACTGTGAACAGTGCTGCAACAAACATAGGAGTGCAGATATCTCTTTGATATAATGATTTCCTTTCTTTTGGGTATATACCCAGCAGTGAGATTGCTGGATAATATGGTAGCTCTATTTTTAGTTTTTTGAGGAACCTCCAAACTGTTCTCCATAGTGGTTAATTTACATTCCCACCAACAGTGTACAAGGGTCCCGTTTCCTCCACATCCTTGCCAGCATTTGTTATTGCCTGTCTTTTGGGTAAAAGCCATTTTAACTGGAGTGAGATGATATCTCATTGTAGTTTGGGTTTATGTTTCTCTGATGTTCAGTGGTGTTGAGCAACTTTTCATATGCCTGTTTGCCATTTGTATGTTTTCTTTTGAGAAATGTCTATTCAAATCTTTTGCCCATTTTGTAATCTGATTATTAGGTTTTTTCCTATAGAGTTATTTGAGCTCCTTGTATATTCTGGTTATTAATCCCTTGTCAGATGGGTAGTTTACAAATATTTTCTGTGGGTTTTTTGTTTGTTTTTTTGAGACAGAGTTTCACTCTGTCACCCAGGATAGAATGCAGTGGTGCCATCTCAGCTCACTGCAACCTCTGCCACCTGGGTTCAAGCAATTCTCCTCCCTCAGCCTCCCAAATAGCTGGGATTACAGACGCACACAACCACGCCTGGCTAATTTTTGTATTTTTAGTAGAGACAGGGTTTCACCATGTTGGCCAGGCTGGTCTTGAACTCCTGACCTCGTGATCTGCCCGCCACAGCCTACCAAAGTGCTGGAATTACAGGTATGAGCTACCACACCCAGCCATCTCTTCACTTTGTTGATTGTTTCCTTTGTTGTGCAGAAGCTTTTTAACTTGATATGATCCCATTTGTCCAGAGAGTTTCCCCGATGTTTTCTTGTAGTAGTTTCATAGCTTGAGGGCTTATATTTAAGTCTTTAATCCATTTTGATTTAATTTCTGTATATGGTGAGAGGTAGGGGTCTAGTTTCATTCTTCTGCATATGGATATCCAGTTTTCCCAGTATTATTTATTGAAGTATTTTCCTCAGCTTATGTTCTTGGCACCTTTGTCGAAAATGAGTATGAGTTCACTATGAGTGTGTGGATTTGTTTCTGGGTTATCTATTGTGTTCCGTTGGTCTGTGTGTCTGTTTTTATGCCAGTACCATACTGTCTTGGTTACTATAGCTCTGTAGTATAATTTGAAGTCAGGTAATGTGATTCCTTCAGTTTTGTTCTTTTTGCTTAAGATAGCTTTGGCTATTCTGAGTCTTTGGTCGTTCTGTGTAAATTTTAGGATTGTTTTTTCTATTTCCATGAAGAATGTCATTGGTAATTCCTTTTTAGAAGAAAACAGCTTTATTGAACAGGCAGTGTTACAGCTCTGGTGGTGTTATAGCTCCGTGACTGCTCCTGCAGAGCAGGGCTAACCCGCAGACAGAGTAGCAGCTCAGGACAGTTTTACAGTCACATTTATACCCACTTTTAATTACATGCAGATTAAGGGGCAGTTTATGCAGGAAAGGGATAGTAACTTTTGGATCATTAGATACCATGGAAAAGACCAATAACGCCCAGGTGTTGCCATGGCAACAGTAAATTGACATGGCATACTGATGGACAGGTCTGATTGAAAGGTGCTTTCACCCTGGCCCTATTTTAGCTAGTCCTCAATCTGGTCCATTGTCTGAGCCCCACCTCTGGAGTCAAGTCCTGCCTCCTACTTCATCTCCCCCTCAGAAATTAGGTCCTCCTCCCTAATCTTAAGGGGGCTACAGAAGGGTAAAGGCCAGTCTTCTGTAACTGCTTCCTGCTGAGCTCATGGGCATAGGATAGGCCCTGCCTAGCACTGGAGGAGTAAAAAAATCTCTGGATACCTGATGTAAGGGGCCCACAGGCAGGACACTTTAATTCTCCAGGTCAGTAGATGGGATAGATTGGAAGCCTTGTGCCAGCATTGTTTTTTACCTGGAACTGTTGTAATCTAGAAAACACAAACTTTTACTAAGAGGTTAAATAAGCAAGGGACAAAAATTAGAAACAAAAAATAACTATCCAAGGTTCTACGAGAGGTAAAAACCAGGTGAGACTTGGGAAAGCACTTGATAGTTGACCAGCTGTAGTTGGGGTCAGTGCCCTGGTTATATCTGTGTAACCAGGTAGGTTGTTCATAGATCTTTTGAATGTTAATCTCAACTTGTCTAGAGTTGTTAAAATATGTTCAGCAGGTTTTATTAATAACTACACAGACTCCACTGTGTTCATCCTGTAAATAATCCAATGCTAGTCTGTTATCGAGAACTGCGTTTGCCAAAGAGCCTAAGGACTCTTGAATTCCCTTTAATACCTGACCTGTGTTGGTGGCTAAGGATTCTAAATTGAGTCAAGTTCATTAGAGTTGACGCATGGTAGGCAAAGCTGCCTCAGGGTGCTGCTAGTCCTGTCACTGCCAATTCCTGCCAGAATTACTCCTATTACTCACTTACTTCCGGTATTCTTCGGTGTTATGGGGTTACAGACAGTGACTCCTGGAGGGGCAAGAGTGGCCAGTATACATTCACCTCTGTTCCAAGTTTTTGATATACAAAGGAAAACTGCTCCTAAGAGAACAGGTGACTCCCTAGGGAGTTGGGAGCAGTTCAGGTTGTAACTTCTTTCCATTCATGCCACAAACAAAAATGAGCCAGTTGGGGCACAAACAGAAGCCCTACGGGGTGTGGTATTTATGCTGCGAAGTTGTGTCTATAGAGATATATTTCCCCTGTTCCAATGGGGGTGGCGGGACACTCTTTGTTTTCCAGAAGGGGACAGTACTCCCACCTTCCCAGACTAGGCAGTTGTTTTTCCCTTATATGTTCTGATCCAGAAGGCACCATATGTGGTCTCTTCCCTTAGAAGTGGAATCCCATTTACCTTGCTGTGGCCTTGGGAATGTGGCAACTAAAGTTGAATCAGAGCATCACAGGGAGGCTTCCGCTCTTGTGGCATGAACACAACAGTGAATGCAAAAGATAGAATCATTAGTGCACTGGAGATATAGATACCCAATTTCCCAGGTCCAGGTAATGGTGGCAGGGGTTTCAAGTGGAATCCGTTAAGTTGGGGAGAGTTCCATTTAACAAGTAGGGGTTTAGGATTTGAAGATCACTGTTGTTAGTTAGGAGGTCGGGGGGATGGTAGTGAGATTTCTCAGATAAGCCAGAAGATAGAACTCTCTATCCTGGGAATGTTCATGACAAATCCAGCAACCATGAAGATGATTATACAGCATAAAACTGAACATCAAAGATAGATTTATTAAATTTTAATAAAACACATATATCTTAGATGTTTGATGCATTTTGACAATTGTGTATACCTCAAGCATATGTTTACACTGTAAGTAAAAATATTTATATATCTCAAGTGAAAATGTTTATACCTCAAATAAAAGTATCTGTAAAAAATTGAAACCACTTATTGAAAATGCATACCATGAACCTGACAATTTGAAGCAGAACAACCAACACCAAGACTTATTTGTTCATAACATTATTGGACATTGAAAAATTATTTGGACATCTAGGCAAAAAGAACAAGTGATTTATAAGGGAAAGAAAATTAGATTATCATATTCTTCGACAGCAACACTTTATACTAGAAGAAAGTGGAATGATATATTTATGAACTCAAGCAAAGGAAACGTGAGCAAGGATTTTATATCCAGTCAAACTGATGTTGAATTATAAAGGGCACACAGGTTTATCAACATGGAAGACTTCAGGGAATAGTGTTGCCATTAGCCCTTTCTGCAGAATCTGCCATAGAATGAATTTCACACAACCAAATATTAATAATAAGAGAGACCTTGACACAACTGGTGGTGAGGATTAATCATATTATTATTTGTGATTTTACCATATTCAGTGAGGAGTATGCCAGGTATGGCAGCATGCACCGTTAGTCCCACCTACTTGGGAGGCTGAGGCAGGAGGATTGCTTGAGCCCAGGAGCTTGAGACCAGCCTGGGCAACATAGCAAGACCCCATCTCAAAGGGTGAGAGTATGCTGTGTAATGATGATATGCTTGGGCAGTGGAGATATCGTCTATTTAAAAAATAGAAGAAAATGAATATATACAAGTTTTATTTTTTAGTTAATCTCAGTAAAGTACACTGGTGATGGTATTTTTAGTATTGTTATTTTGAGACTGTTGTATATGTAATGTGGGATAAAGTCATTGAGTAATTATGGAATATTCAAATTTCATCATTTTCTTTGTCCTTGAGAATCAGGATTCTCAATGTGGAAGAAAGAAGATAGAGATGAAACATAATAGAGGCTAATAAGAATATTCTATAGTCCTGAACATGACTTTAAACTCAAGAAGTATCAAATGTCTATATATATAGCTCTATTCACTGAAAAGGTCTATAAACAATGACCACAACTCAGTAGCAATGGGTAGTCCTAGAATTTAGATTGTTGCTTTGAAATGTCATTTCTCACTTAAAGAAACCAGAGTCTGTGGGAGAAATGGCAGATGCCAGATCTCCGGGAGGAAATCTACAAAATGAGCCTGGAACCTCATGTTCTATTAGATAGCAAAAGTGGCCTTTGTTGTACAATGCTGCAAAGTGCAGAGATTTCTTTTCTGAAAGATTACTGGGGTCATGTCAACAGGCCTCAGGAGCCAATTTGAAGAGGGTCTCACTGACCAAAGATGGAGTAATTTGAGCTTCACAAACAATAGTAATTGCATTTGATCAAAACCCAACAAATATTTCGAATCTGTGAGTTTATAATTATATTATCAAATAAAGGCTAATGGGTTACCTTTGGAGGAATACTAGGAAATGAATTTATCATGAAAAGTGGGAAGTATAGGGAAAGAATCAAGTACCCACCTTTCCTATGTGAACTGTACTAAATTGTAGATAAGGGGAAACATCTCTTTATAAAAGTATTGCCACTGATAAGTGAAAAGGAAATAATAGAATTGGAATGTCACCATTTTGCTGCCCCCAGTGAAATAATGGGTCTTAGCATTTGCTGCATCAGTCTGCTAATTTCACAAAAACAGAGACAACCAGACATGATGAGGCTTCTGTTGAAAGAACACACTACCAAATAGTATGAGTCTGATTAAGCCTCTGGACTCAGCTGCCAATTTGCAAGATATACAGTCGGTTCTGTTGTAATGCAACATATGTGTTCCTAAAAAATCTCCACATTTTGGCCAGACATGGTGTCTCATGCTTGTAATCCCAGCACTTTGGGAGGCTGAAGTGGGAGGATTGCTTGAGCCCAGGAGTTCAAAACCAGCCAGGGTAACATAACGAGATCCCATCTCTTAAAAAAAAAAAAAATAGCTGGGCATGGTGGCATGCACCTGCGGTCCTAGCTACTTGGTTGGTTGAGGTAGGAGGATCTCAAGCTGGAGAGGTCCAAGGCTGCAGTGAGCCATGATCATCATGATCATGGAGCCATGATGGACTCCATCCTGGGTGACAGAGTGAGACCCTGCCTCGAAAAACAAAACACAAACCAAAAAAATCTACACTTTGCAGCATTGTACAATAAAAACCACTGAGTTTATTGTGAAAATGAGGTTTAAGAAAAACTTTCTTGATGGCATTAAAAAACAGGATAGTAACCCCAAAAACCCAGCAATACAGTTTTACATATGTTAAATGGTCACGAAACATACATACCTTGTAAAAGACCTGAAGTTCGTGAAAGTGGGCATGGGAAGAGTTGCAGCTTTTGAGCAATTTTGAAGTGGCGGAACCCTAGATGTGGGTAGGAGAGGCTCAGCACAGCTCCAGAGCAGCTGGTAGATATCTGAGGTGTGTGTGTTCCCATGTGGCTCCATGTAGCTGAATGCAGTTTTCATTTCCCTAGTGTTTCTCATGGTGGAAGAATGTAAGTGGGGGCGAAATTCATAATGCACAAGGCTTTCCCTAATGTATACATCAAGTTGAAGCAAATGTGCATTTTCAAAACAAGTATTTTAGCAGAACTGACAGGACAAAGGACAGAGCAACATGCTGGAATGTACCATGTGTGCAATCAACAGACTGCAGACTGGGAGAAATTCTCGAGGTTAAACAGCTGAGGTTCATTAGTAATAGATAAATGTAAGGAAAAGAAAGAGATGGAGGCAAGAACCTGCAGATTAAAAGAGACTTAAAAAGCATAACCAATTTTTTTAAATGGGAAAGGCTATAGTGCTTAAGGATACATATTTGGATGTTAAAACTATAAGGAAACATTAAGTGCATAGTTATATAAAATTCGGGGGAATGGTTCCTTCTGGGTGAGAGAGGGGCTTGACAAGGAACTTTGGGCAGAGGCCGGCAAAGTTTCTTTTCTTGGCCTGAGTAGTAGTTAAAAGGGTATTTGCCTTATAATAACTTTATACATTAGTTTTCTGTGGCTTTTTGTGTCTATATTTTAATACAATGAAAACGTTCTGGAAAAATATATATATATATATTTTTGTTGTTGTTGTTGTTGTTGTTGTTGTTGTTGTTGTTGAGATGGAGTCTCTCTCTGTGACCCATGCTGGAGTGCAATGGCATGATCTCGGCTTATTGCAACCTCCACCTCCCGGGTTCAAGTGATTCTCCTGCCTCAGCCTCTTGAGCAGCTGGGATTACAGATGCGTGCCACCATGCCCAGCTGATTTTTTTTTGGTGTTAGTAGAGATGGGGTTTCACCATGGTGGTCAGGCTGGTCTCAAACTCCTGACCTCGTGATCTACCCACCTTGGCCTCCCAAAGTGCCGGGATTACAGGCAAGAGCCACCGCGCCCGGCCGAAAAGATATCTTTATTGAATCGATGGCCACAGTGAAAGGGAAAAGTAATAGCTACTTTCCTTCCAAATTCCTGCAGACAGCTTTATCAAATGAAAGCATGCAAGTGACACCATTCCTTTAGTCATTCATAAAATACTAAACTCCAAGGTAGGTTTCCACATGGTGCTAGGGCCTGTGGCAACAAAGATGGTATAACCGAGTTTCTACTCTGAAGGCTTGTAGTGGTTTTGTGCAGGCAGATGTTAAAACAGATCAACTACAGGTGCTGTGCCAGTTGCTGTTAGAGAGGAAGGAACTGAGTGCCGTGGGAAAAGAAAGAATAGCTGCCGGGAAAGTTGGGCGCGGAGGCACAGAGAAGCTTTGAGTTGCATCTGTAGCAACACATTGCAGATGGGGAAAGGACTCTCCTGGCCCCAATCCCTGATGAGAATCCACTGTACCTCTCCACCCCACAGCCATTATCAGAGCACCCAAATACTTTGTGCTTGGAGGCACAGCCTCAGATGGAACATAGGCCTCCTGTCCAGTAGGGGATTGATCTGTTCACTCATCTCCTCGCCTGACCCCCTAGACCCCCCTGAGTCTCTGCTGATTATCCCTCGCCCCTTCCTCAGACTGTTGTAGTATTTGGTCTCCAGATAGAGTGTTTGCTGTCCTCACTGTGCCCATGGAGTCCCAGTGCGTTCAGTGAAGTGTTTATTATTCGGTTGGTCTGGTAGCATAAAATTATAAAAAATCCAGGAAGCAATCAAGTGGGAAGGAGAGATGTTCCAGAAGGAAAGATGAGTAACTGTGAAAGTGAGAGCATGGCTAGTCCTCAGAACAGCTAAGGCATGGGTCTGTCTCCCTCATCCCTTCACCTGCCCGGGAATGTGAAGGCAGCAGCCAGCCAGTCCTTCCTCCACATTTCTCTCATGGGGTCCTATTTCCATGAGATGCAGAATTAAAACCGGGGCTGCAAAAAACTACAACCACAAAATTCACTTTTATTAAGCTTAACACAAAAATAATGCAATAAATAATGTATCATTTAATTAGATTATTATTTTATAAACGAGTTAATTTTTTTTTAACCTAGGGAAAGTCTGTTTTGCTTTGTTTTGAATCACAACTTTTAAAGTCCTAAATAAATAGGCTCCTTCTACTCAGGCAAGTTTCAGCTATTGGTTTCTGTGTAGGTTGTTCCCACTCATACTTTATCCCTGGCAGAAACACTCAGGAGAAAATAGGCTTGAATCAAACCTATTTACTGACCAGTGGCCTCACTCCTCACCAAACAAAGAGGACAAAAATTCCTCTATGGGGGCTTTCACTCTATTTAAACCTGAAGAGGCTCAGCCGCCTTCAGCAGTGCTGTTTACTGCCAAAGGGTGCATTTTGTTATCATGGAAGTATAAAGCAACTTAATGTTTTAAGTGTTAAATGAAATGTACCAAAAATTTACTATTAGAAAAAAAATCAGGAAACTTTACATTAGTAAATAATTTAAAAAAAAAAAAAAATTATAGCTAGCCAGGTGTGGTAGCACACACCTGTAGTCCCAGCTACTCAGGAGGTTGAGACAGGAGCCCTTGAGCCCAGGAGTTCAAGACCAGTCTGGACAACTAGCACAATGCCTTCTCTAAAAAAATTAAATTTGATTTAAATTAAAATTATAGCTCTTGAATTTTAGAGCTTTATGGAAGCTTGAAGAGAAGTGAAAAGAGGCAGAAGGAAAGCAGAGGGGTTGGGAAGATCGAGAAATACCGAGGTGAGCAGACGGTTAAAGAGTTGAGTCGGAGAGACACGGCAGAACAAAAGAACATGTAAATTACTCTTGTAATACTTTATGTCTGCAAAGCTAGTTAGAGTTAATGGTTCTTTCTTACACATCATTTTATTTGATGCATACAAGATCATGCCAAGTAGGCCAGTTATGGCATGACCACTGAGTGGTTTCCGTAGGCCCTGGCATTACTGCCTGACTGGAAGTAGCATAGCCTCAGGTTCTTAAGATTCACATACACGTTCTGGACTTAGAGAATCCACACATAGTCATTTAGTTTTCACACTTTTTTTCAGGTCCATACATTTTTAAGTTTCTAAGTCAGCGACTACCTGCACCTTTTAAAAATATAATTTATTCTGTCCCTTTATAGCAATGCTTCTCAAATTGTCTCTAAGGATTTCCATGCTCTCCTAAATAAATGTGTTCAGGAGATGAGAGAGAGGGCTCTAGGAATTTTTTTTTTTTTTTTTTTTTTTTTTTTTTTTTTTTTTTTTAGACTGAGTCTCTCTCTGTCACCCAGACTGGAGTGCATTGGCGCAATCTCAGCTCACTGCAACCTCCACCTCCTGGGTTCAAGCGATTCTTGTGCCTCAGCCTCCTAAGTGTCTGGGATTACAGGCATGCACCACCATGCCCAGCTAATTTTTGTGTTTTTAGTAGAGACGGGGTTTTGCCATGTTGGCCAGACTGGTCTTGAACTCCTGGGCTCAAGCGATCCACCCACCTTGGCCTCCCAAAGTGCTGGGGTTACAGGTGTGAGGCACTGTGCCTGGCTGCTCTAGGCACTTTTTGAACTATTTTATACATGGGCTTTCACATAGGTACCAATTTTTTTGATAGGTATTATGATTAACTGCTTTAAAATTTCCCACAATCACAAAATTTTTTATAAAAATGTTACAACTCTATCAATTTTCTTCCCAATTTTTACAGAATTTAAGAAAAATAAATCAGAATATGTAGAAGCAATGACAAATACCATTCTATTAAAACTCTGAATCTTTGCTGTGGGCAGATTTCCATTTCATGCAATTTTCTGTGAAATTAATGAGCTTTTTTCTTTATTTCACTGAAATGAATAAGGAGCATCAGCGTAATTATATAGACTTATTTGTTCAAAAATGCCTCATTAGCATTTCATAAGGTTTCAGGGGTCTTTATTCAGTTTTCAACTTAACAGGCTGAAAGAAACTACCCCAGGTATGGCTTAATCACTTAGTTTGCTTAGTTTTGAAACTTAAAATAGTAACAGCAATTGTAGTTTAATAAAATCTTATAGACAGTTAATATTCATATTTCACAGTTATTCTCAGAAATTTATGAAGTTATTGAATGAAAATTTTCACTGAATTTCTCATCCGTTATTTCATTCTGTGTATTTGAACTTGGAGGCAAAGCTGGGAATGGTACGTCTTCAAATTGGTTGCCTGATAATCACCATACAACTCCTTTTACTTCAAAATCTTACGCTAAAATAGCTATTGCTTTCCACAAAATCTTGGTCGATCCAAACAAGGTTTCAGATTAAAATTTATTTGAAGATTACTAAAAATAAACATAATTAATTTCCTTTCATCATCAACATTTTAAAACTACATGGAATGGGAAAGTACATGGAATGGAAATCTGCCCAAACATTTAGGGCCACACTTATGCCAATCAATGTGCTAGGAAGCCTGGAGCCAAAGCCACGAGGAGACACGGTTCCTACCTTCACCTACTAGAGAAGAAACGTCATGTAAACCAATAATTACATAGAGTGTTATAAGGACTGTCCAAGAACTATGTGTAAGATGCTTGGGGTTCAGGGGAAAGGTCAGATCCACGAAAGACTTCTCAGAGGTGGTGTTTTTAATGAGCGTGGTGGTAGTTTGAAAGAAATACCAAAACAGCACGAGAAAGTTTGCTGACCTTTATTCTTGATTAGAATACTGTATATATTTCCTTGTACATTATTAATTTTCTTAGCACACTTGTTTATGGTAGAGACAAACTAAAACTGAATGCTCCAATAGTTCTAATGAGGTTTTACAGTTTATTTTTTTTAACAGCCCATTTGAATGTTTGAAAGTAATTTGAAATAAATAGAGTATTTACAATTTGGAATCCATTGATAAATATGATTGAGAGTGTTACCAAGGGTTCTATTTGTTCCTTATATGTTACAATAAATTGAGATAATAGAAATGTGCTAATGACCTACTGATTATTGTCTTTCCCAGATGAAAACTTTTCAGTTCCTCATAATAAAAGAGGAGTACTTGGAATGGCCAACAAAGGCCGTCACAGCAACGGGTCACAATTCTATATCACACTGCAAGCAACTCCTTATCTAGATAGAAAATTTGTGGCTTTTGGGTATGTATATTGTAGATCTGTCTATATAATATTCACACCTGTAAAAATGTCATTTAAAAATATTTGGATAAGTATTGTATATAGTGTATAGGTAGCTAAAAATAGGGCTTAAATGCAAAAATAATACAAATAGAGACAAAAGTATTTAAGAAATATTTTGCAAAGAAGTTTGCTATCTATAAAAACACAGAAAATGGCCAGACACAGTGGCTCAGGCTTGTAATCACAGCACTTTTGGAGGTTGAGGTCGGGAATTGCTTGAGCCCAGGAGTTCAAGACCAGCCTGGGCAACACAGTGAGACCCCATCTCTACAAAAAAATTAAAAATTAGCTGGGCGGGCATGGTGGCTCATGCCTGTAATCTCAGCACTTTGGCAGACCAAGGCAGGTGAATTACTTAAGGCCAGGAGTTCCAGAGCAGCCTGCCCAACATGGTAAAACCCCGTCTCTGCTAAAAATATAAAAATTAGTTAAGCATGGTAGTGTGTGCCTGTAATCCCAGCTACTCCAGAGGCTGAGGCAGGAGAATCACATGAACATGGGAGGTGGTTGCAGTGAGCCAAGATCATGCCACTGCACTCCAGCCTAGGTGACAGAGCAAGACTCTGTCTCAAAAATAAATAAATAGGCCGGGTGCAGTGGCTCACACCTATAATCCCAGCATTTTGGGAGGCTGAGGCAGGCAGATCACTTGAGGCCAGGAGTTCGAGACCAGCCTGGCCAATATGGCAAAACCCCGTCTCTACTAAAAATACAAAAATATAGCCAGGCCTGGTGGCGTGCACCTGTAGTCCCAGCTACTTGGGAGGCTGAGGCAGGATAATTGCTTGAACCCGGGAGACAGAGGTTGCAATGACAGAGGTTGCAGTGAGTGCACTGCACTCCATCCTGGGCGACAGAGCAAGATCTGTCTCAAAAAATAAATAAATAAAATAATAAATAAATAAAATTAGCTGGGTATGGTGGTATGTGCCTGTAGTCCCAGCTACTGACGAAGTTTAGGTGGGAGGATTGCTTGAGCCTGGGAGCCATGATTGTACCACTCTACTCCAGCCTGGGCAACAGAATGAGACCCTACCTCAAAAAATATATATAAGACAAAATAAAAAAATAAAAACAGAAACCATTTAGGCATAGTCATAATAATGTTCTTTCTGTGTCTCTATCCACCTATCAGTCTTCAGCCTTAAGGATATTATCAATTCTTTATTACTATGAATCATACCACAGTGCTTAATAATATAGATATACTAATATGTAGAAGTGAAGAGGTGAAGTCATTTAATTACTTGTCCATGTACATCATGAAGAGGTAGATGAAAACTAGTCAAGTTACATGTAACTATTTTTACTGAACGATTTTAAATATGGAAACATAACAGGTAATAGTTATTATTAGAATATTGTTAGCAAGATGCTTAAAGGCATGTGGACCTAAAATGGATGATGGAAATACTTTTCATCACTCCAGTGTTTCATATCTCTCTTTAATTACTGAATGAATATGAGGCAGGGCTTACTTCATCTTCCCTGAGATAGTGTAAAGTGTTTGGATTTTTCTGAATAACTGTTAGATTTGTTCCACCCACTCCATAGGGATAATTACTGATGCTCCAGCACCTGGAATTTCATGCCAGTGTTCATTTTAACTACAATAAGTCCTTTCATGTAATGCTTTCTGTGATACTTCCAGGTTGAAAAAATAGAAAGTGTATTTTCATCCATAGGATATCTTTAAAGAGATAACATTACATTAATAGATGCATAACATAAAATAATGACTTAAGTTTTCCCTGGTCCCAAATAAATTGTATTCTGAGTTTGAAAATGCATTATTAAATTAGTTTTAAGGCCAGACGCAGTGGCTCACACCTGTAATCCCAGCACTTTGGGAGGCCAAGGTGGGCAGATCATGAGGCCAGGAGTTCAAGACCAGCCTGGCCAACATGGTGAAACCCCATCTCTCCTAAAAATACAAAAATTAGCTGGGCATGGAGGCGCACACCTGTAGTCCCAGCTACTCAGGAGGCTGAGGCAGGAGAATTGCTTGAACCCGGCAGGTAGAGGTTGTAGTGAGCCGAGATTGCACCACTGCACTCCAGTCTGACAACAGAGTAAGACTCCGTTTCAAAAAAAAAAAATAGTTTTAAATCCAGATAACATTTATTGGATCATTTAAATCCAAATAACATTTCTTGGATCATTTAAATCTCTGTCATATTGCTGACAGTCTCTATCCTCTACCAACTTCCTGGTGATCCTTTATATCTCAGCTAAAGGTACCTTTCTCAAACACAAACATGACTACTTTAAAACTTTTAGTGCCTCCATTACCATCTTCACATCTGCACAGCCTGAAGTCTAGAGTGGCATTCCAGGTCCTCCACTCTCTGGCCCCACATCCTTTGTTCAGCCTTCACTTCTGCTGTTTTCTCAACTCATTCAAACAGAATTTTGTTAGGCACCTGCAGTATGCCATTCATGGTACTCAGTGCTGGGGAAAAAGAGTGACAGTGTACAATCCCTGCTCTTCAGGGAGCTTACAGTATGTTATGAAAAATAAGTCAAATAGCCAATAGCTATGTGACAGTGAGACATGGGCTATGCAAACCGTGTAAAGGGTGCATTGGGAGATGGGTAAGAAAACACCCTCCAACTCCAACTCCTTTCACCAAAGTGAACACAGAGCCTTACAGGGTGGCAATGGAGTGGAGAGCACTCGGTCTCCTTTTGATGGTTCCTATTCTCTATGATCCACCTTCCTCTTGGGGAAATCTCTAATTTTTATCATCGTCACTGTAGCCTCAGGGAGGCACTGCCCTCCTTCTATTCTGCTATTCTGCCTCAAGTAGGATCTCAGTGTATTCCTTAAATCTCCAAAATTAAAAAAAAAAAAAAAAAAAAAGTCTCCAAATCACAGTGGAGGCTGGGCTGGAATATTTAAACAAGACCTTACAGAACGCTAAGGGAGAAGCAGAAAGGTAAAACATAATAGGCAACTAGATAATCTATTTAAACTAATGAAATAGAGCTCCTTCAGGGATACCTTCCTTCCCAGTTGTAGAGCTGCCTCTTCCCTATCATCTCTCAGTATCCCCAGGTATGTCTGAGCTTTTGGAAGCCCAGACATGGTTAGCAAGGTCCAGAGAGATCTCATCCAAGACAGGCACATGATCCCTCAGATGGATGATACTGGGAATGTCCTTCAGGAACGACTGTAGCAATCCACAGAGCATGGCTGGCCCAGTGGGCTCGTAGGGAAAGAATATCACAAAACAAGCCTGTAAGCTCTCCATTCACATGCACCCATGGTAGAGGGGGGTTAGTTGGAGGGGGAATTATTTCATTTTAAGAGACTCGTAAGGTGGGAGGGGGTCATGGAAAGTGTCATGAGAAGGTGAGTTGAGGAGTGAAAAGTCACGTAGAAGTTAGCCAGATAGAGAAGCTAGAAATTACAATGAGTCAAATCAATTTTAGGAAAATTGAAGAGCTTTTGCAGAGAGGCCCTGAGGAGTAAGAGAGCATCTTATCTACAAGTCATCTGGTCTGGGCAGAGCTTAGTGCCTAGGGGAGAATGGAGAGGGTGGAGGCTAGATAAGAGGTCAGCTGGCCAGGAGCGGTGGCTCAAGCCTGTAATCCTAGCACTTTGGGAGGCCGAGACGGGTGGATCACGAGGTCAGGAGATCGAGACCATGCTGGCTAAGCCGGTGAAACCCTGTCTCTACTAAAAAATACAAAAAACTAGTCGGGCGAGGTGGCGGGTGCCTGTAGTCCCAGCTACTCAGGAGGCTGAGGCAGGAGAATGGCGTCAACCCGGGAGGCAGAGCTTGCAGTGAGCTGAGATCTGGCCACTGCACTCCAGCCTGGGCAACAGAGCGAGACTCCATCTCAAAAAAAAAAAAAAAGAAAAAAAAAGGGTCAGCAAGGGTCCAGCTCCCAACGGACCACGGGTGCCATGCTGCTGAGCACAAGCCTCACCCAAAGGTGATGGGGACCATGGGAGAATTTTACATTGTGAGCAACACAACCAGCTTCTCATTTTGAAGAAAAAAATCTCTTTAGCAGAAGTGAGGAATGATTTGGCAAAGAATGAAAAGGAAGTAGCAAGACCACTTAAGAAGCTATGGTTATAATAGGCTATAAATGAAGTCCTGCTTTAAAGCGCCAGCAGTACAGATGAGCAGGCGATAAGCGGACAAACTCAAGACATTGAGAAGTTAAGAGTCAAGAAGCACTTTGGGAGGCTGAGGTGGGCTGATCACGAGGTCAGGAGATCGAGCCCATCCTGGCCAACATGGTGAAATCCTGTCTCTACTAAAAATACAAAAAGTTAGCCGGGCGTGGTGGCAGGTGCCTGTAATTACAGCTGCTCAGAAGGCTGAGGCAGGAGAATGCTCGAACCTGGGAGGCGGAGGTTGTAGTGAGCCGAGATTGCGCCACTGCACTCCAGCCTGGCGACAGAGTAAGACTCTGTCTCAAAAAAAAAAGAAGTTAGAGTCGGGGGTGAGGGCCTGAGAGGAGTCCAGACCAACACTGTCCAGTGGAACTCTCTGTGATGATGGAAATGTCCTGTAGTCTGCACGACCTAGTATGACAGCCACTGGCCACATGTGGCCACTAGGCATTTGAAATGTGGCTAGTGTGACTAACGAACTATATTTAATTCTAATTAAGGCGGGGTTTTTGTTTTTGTTTTTGTTTTGTTTTGTTTTGTTTTTGAGACAGGGTCTCACTCTGTCACCCAGGCTGGAGTGCAGTGGTGCAATCTCAGCTCACTGCAACCTCTGCCTCCCAGGTTCAAGCAATTCTCATGCCTCCGCCTCCCAAGTAGCTGGGATTACAGGCATGCACCACCATGTCCAGCTAATTTTTGTATTTTTAGTAGAGATGGGGTTTCACCATGTTGGCCAAGCTAGTCTGGAACTCCTGACCTCAAGTGATCCACCTGCCTCAGCCTCCCAAAGTGCTGGGATTACAGGTGTGAACCACTGCAACTCCCAGCCTATAATTAAGTTTAAATAGCCACATGTAGCTAGTGGTGACCATACTGGGCAGTGCAGGTCTAGAGTAACTCCTACGATTTGGGAACTGATTGGAGGGGTGGTACCATTCACTAAGATGGAGACTATAAGGAGGAGGATTTGGGAGAGAAGATCATGAGTTCAAGTTGGACAAGTTTCATATTAGGATACCTATAGGATAGCCAGTTGGTGGCATCCCAGGAGGTGGATATTCAAGCTGAGTCAGAGCTGGAAATGTAATTTGGACGCAATTTGTAGACTAGCAGCCAAGCTGCAACCAGGCCATAGTACCATCACCCCAAGAACAGTCTCTGTGCCTTTGCTTATCTTGTCTTGTTGGAGAACAGGCTTCGTACTGTCTTTGGACAGAAATGAATCTATTTATCCTCTGCCCTTCATCCTCGGAACATATCTTGTATTGTCCTGTGTCGTGGTTTTTTTTTTTTTTTTTTTTTTTGGATGGCAAAAATAGATCCCAAAGGCAAAGAGAGGGCTAGAGTACAGTTGGTGTTGGCACCGACCATGCCCCTGTAAAGGTTCATGAGATGGAAGTTGCACCCTTCCCCTCAGCCACTGTCCCAGCCCAAGCACTGGCAAGAGGGCACCAGTCCTATGTCTTGGCCTGTCTCTCTGCCCTCTTTTAATTGAAAGAACCATCAGAAGTCTAGCTCCACTCCCCAGAAAGTTCTAGCTCATGGCCAGCAAGTGTCTATGGAGATCTAAACTAGCATGGCTTTATTTTTTATTTTTTTAAATTTTATTTTATTATTATTTTTTTGAGATGAGTCTCACTCTATGGCCCAGGCTGAATGCAGTGGTGCAAACTCAGTTCACTGCAACCTCTACCTCCTAGGTTGAAGCAATTCTCCTGCCTCAGCCTCCTGAGCAGCTGGGATTACACGTGTGCACCACCAAGCCCAGCTAATTTTTGGTATTTTAATAGAGACAGGGTTTCACCATGTTGTCCCCAGGTTAGTCTCGAACTCCTGTGCTCAGGCAATCCGCCTACCTTGGCCTCCCAAAGTGTTGAGATTACAGGCATGAGTAACCACATCGGTCGAAACTAGCATGGCTTTGAGCTGTCTTTCATTCATCCACTCAGTGGATGTTGTCAGGTGCTTGCTATGTGCCAGGCATTATGCTAGGCACTGAGCCCGAGCACAAGCATGATCCCTGCCGTCATGAGAGAATCAGAAATCAGTCAAAGAAGCATACAAATAAATGTAAAGTTTCAACCCTGGCAACTTCTCTAAAGGAGAGAGAGGGAACTTAGCATAAGCAAGGTGGCCTGGGAAACTTCCCCAAGGAAGTGATGACTGAGCTGAGGTCTGAAGGAAAACCAGGAGGTGACCATGCCAAAGGGTAGGGGTTGGGGAGTAACACAGGAGCTGTGGAAGAAGGGAGTGTGGAGCTCTTGAGGTACTGAAAGCCAGTCTGGCTGGCACAGAGAGCAAGAGGAAGCATGTGGCCCAACCTCCCTGAGAGGCCATGGGAGATAGACCATGCAGGCCCTGGTAGGCAATGGCAGGGATTTTTGGTCTTCATCCTAAGGATAATGGGAAATTATTGTTGTGTTTTGAGCAAGGAGATGAAAACAGATTGCTGTTTCTAAAAGACCATGCTGGCCAGGTGTGGTGGCTCACAACATATAATCCTAGCACTTTGGGAGGCCAAAGTGGGAGGACTGCTTGAGGCCAGGAGTTCAAGACCAGCCTGGCAATAGCAAGATCCTTTCTCTACAAAAATAAATAAATAAAAATATTGGCCAGGCCTAGTGGCACACACCTGTAAGCACTGGCTACTCAGGAGGCTGAGGCAGAAGGATCACTTGAGCCAGGAGGTCAAGGCTGTAGTGAGCTAAGATCATGCCATGGCACTCCAGCCTGGGCAACAGAGTGAGACCCTGTCTCAAAAAAAAAAAAAAAAAAAGAAAAGAAAAGAAAAAAAAGTCACCCTGACTGCAGGGAGATGAACAGAGGGGAAGGTGCCAAGCAGATGGAGGACGCCAGCTCAGAGCTGCAGCAGGAGGCCAGCTGCCAGGACGATGGTCCTGAGTACTGCAGGTGTGGCAAAGTGCCCACATCCAGAGAGGTTTAAGATACTTAGAGCTGATGTTTATTTAATTTGTAGGAAATAGTCTTGACTATAGCTGGGTAGGACTCCATTTCGGAATGTAAGTTAAATATGAAAACTTATGACTGACTAAATTTTCTGTTTTTTTCTCCTATGTAGGCAATTGATTGAAGGAACAGAAGTGCTTAAACAACTAGAATTAGTTCCAACAGAGAATGAAAGACCAATACATATGTGTAGAATTACTGACAGTGGAGATCCTTATGCTTGATTTTCATATCAATATTTTCTGTGATAATTTATTACTGTGTATCTGATCAGCTGTTTGTAGATTTAATTAAACAGTACTTGATAAATTGTAATTTGAAAGCCATGGCAGACACTGTAGGTTGCCTCATCGACACCCAATACCTCCCCATCTTCCTTTCCTGTCATAGAGACTGTGAAAGGACAATACTCAGTTTCCTAGACTCCTTCTCAGCCACGGGTGGCCACAAGAGATGGTTGTGGCCAGTGAGACAGGAGTAGAATGCCAGTGGTCCTGCCCCTTCCCCTTCATCCTGTCTGGAATGTGGAGAGGCTGGAGCTGCAGCTGTCATCTTGTGGCCATAAAGAAAAGGCCGAGGCCAGGCGCGGTAGCTCATGCCTGTAATCCCAGCACTTGGGAGGCCGAGGCAGGTGGATCACGAGGTCAAGAGATCGAGACCATCCTGGCCAACATGGTGAAACCCTGTCTCTACTAAAACTATAAAAATTAGCTGGGCATGGTGGCATGCACCTGTAGTCCCAGCTACTCGGGAAGCTGAGACAGAAGAATCGCTTGAACCTGGGAGGCAAAGGTTGCAGTGAGCCGAGATTCTGCCACTGAACTCCAGCCTGGCGACAGAGTGAGACTCTGTCTCAAAAAAAAAAACAAAAAACAAAAAAACAACAAAAACGGCCAAGTACTGCAGAGATGTCCGCCCCAATCTCTTGAGCTGCAGAACCAATACCAGCAACCACCTACTCTGGACTTCTTAGTATCTGAGACTAACAGAGCCCTGTATTGTGGTGTTTATGTTACTGTTGGTTGAGAATTTTGTTACTAGTAGACAAAAAAAATTCTTAATTTAGCAACATACTTGATAGCCTAAGACATTTGTAATAAAATTATGTTCTTATTTGTAACTACACGTACTCCCGGGAGAAACTTGGTAAGTAACCAAATAGGAATGATGCAAAAGAAAAAGCAATTCTTTTTAATATTTTATTGTTTATACATAGCATTCAGAAAGGGTATCTATACTTTGGATGTTTTCATACATGACATGAACATCATCCTTATCTCTCTGAGCCATACCAACCCTGTGAAAACCAAGGGATTGTGTTACAGTCTCCGTGGTGGCTGACTCATGTGATGTTACTGGAGATTCAGCTTTATCACTACTCTGTAGTCTAAAGTTCTCAAGCTCATATCACCTGGGGAGCTTTTAAAATGTAACCTAACATTGTCCCTGACCTACTGAGGCAGAGTTCCCAGTCGTCGGGCAGAGATTCTGTGTTTATTTGGTTCTTTCCCCAGGGTTCCCAGGCATGGGGCACAGGTTCTGTGTGCATTTAGCTCTTTCCCCAGGGTTCCCATTTAGACAGCTGGGCACTAGTCATCTGGGAATCACTGCAAGGTATAAGGAACTGGTTCCAGCCCCCATGGTGTAGTGTAGTCAGCAGAGTGCTTGACTCTGCTGTTGGTGACCTTGCTCAGCTCCTGTTACACCACTACCCTATGCCCTTGCTCTGCCCAGACTGAGGGGGCTTTTCTTTTCTTTTTTTTTTTATTTTTTGAGACGGAGTCTCGCTCCGTCGCCCAGGCTGGAGTGCAGTGGCGCAATCTTGGCTTACTGCAAGCTCTGCCTCCGGGTTCACACCATTCTCCTGCCTCAGCCTCCTGAGTAGCTGGGACTACAGGCGCCCGCCACCACGCCTGGCTAATTTTTTGTATTTTCAGTAGAGACGGGGTTTCACCATGTTAGCCAGGATGGTCTCGATCTCCTGACCTCGTGACCTGCCTAAACCTTGGCCTCCCAAAGTGCTGGGATTACAGGCGTGAGCCACCGCGCCCGGCCGAGAGTGCTTTTCTTACCCTAAGCAGAATGAGGTTTGTCTTCCAAGAACAATCTCTATTTACATCAGTCTTAAAGGGGCAGGCTTCTAATAGATATGGGGCTTGCCAAAAGTAGGCATAGACTTTTTTTTTCTTTTGAAATAATTATAGATTCGCAGGAAGTTGCAAAAAAAAAGTACAGAGCAGTCCTGTGTATCTTTCACCCATTTTCCCCAGTGGTTACACTTACAAAATGGTAGTACAATATCAAAACCAGGCAGTTGACATTGGTACAATGTGTGTATGCCATTTTATCATGAGTATAATCATGTAACCAATACTACAGAGAAAATATAGAACCTTTCCAGCACCTCAAAGATCCCCTTCCAGTACCCCTTTATAGTCACACCCGCTCGCCTGCACCCTGCCATCCCTAACTCCTGACAACCGGCATTTGCTTATTTTTATGACAGCTTTATTGCTATATGACATATGCTTTATGCTAAGACCTGAGGTGGATGGGAGGAAGCAGACCGCCTATGTTACATTCTCAATTGACCCAGAGCAGCATAGTGTTAAGAATGTGTGTTCTAGAGCCAGACTGCCAGGGTTCAAATCCTGGCTCTGCCATTCCCTAGCTGCACAAACTCAGGCAAGAACTTTTCTGTGCCTCAATTCCTTCATCCGAGAAACAGTGGTACCTACCACATAGGATTGTTGTGAGGGTTCCATGAATCAATAATTTATATATAGAGAACCTATAAGAGGACCTGGTCTGCTGTAAGCGCTCGATAAATTTAATAATAAATTACTAATGTGTAACCATCAGGGCTGGTCTGCTGTAAGCGCTTGATACATGTAATAATAAATTACTAATGTGTAATCTTCAGGGTGTAGCCTCAGAGCTTGGACTTTCTGAAAGCTCTCCAATGACTGACAGCCAGATTTGGGAATCCCTGAGGAGAGTCTCCCTCTTCATGTGCTCGCAGACTTCTGGGCAGTCTGAGAACTTGGGTGATTTGTCTGCAGCTTCCAGACTCTCTCACTGGGCCTTTGCCCAGGTTCCTCAGGTCACACTGGGGACATCTCAGACAAAAGGGAGATGGGCTTGCCACCAGGATTCAAAACAATTGGTGAATGAAAACTGATTCTTTGCAAGGAGCCCAGTTAAAACACATGGCAAGCGTTGCTCATGTAATAACAAGCAGCAGGGCGGTTCTTACTGGTGATGAACCTATGTATTAATGGCATTAGGCATTTTATCTGATGTTGTGAAAGAACTGGAATATTTGCGTGGGTGTAAGAAACTGATTCCAGCTCCCTTTGTCAGCAGCAATAGAAAGAGAGAACTCTGCCAGTCTTCTAAAGGATGGTGAGTTCATGTTCCCTTTGTTCACTCTAACTTTCCACTTCTGGGCTGCAGAAACCTCAACCACAGATCTATGCAGTGGTTCTTATCACCAGCACTTAAAAGTATACACAGGCCGGGCGCGGTGGCTCAAGCCTGTAATCCCAGCACTTTGGGAGGCCGAGACGGGCGGATCACAAGGTCAGGAGATCGAGACCATCCTGGCTAACATGGTGAAACCCCGTCTCTACTAAAAATACAAAAAACTAGCCGGGTGAGGTGGCAGGCGCCCCTGTAGTCCCAGCTACTCGGGAGGCTGAGGCAGGAGAATGGCGTAAACCCGAGAGGCAGAGCTTGCAGTGAGCTGAGATCCGGCCACTGCACTCCAGCCTGGGCGACAGAGCGAGACTCCGTCTCAAAAAAAAAAAAAAAAAAAAAAAGTATACACACTGATACTTCTGTGCTAGAATGATTTGTATGTTTAACCTCCTGGTTGAAGAAACTGGTTGTCAGAAAGACTCAAAAGTTTACTCCAACGAACTCCACACGTAAGACTTTGATGTAACCAAACTGCAATACGTTAATTAAACAGAAGGGATTCTAGATTTTCCCACATCTATAGATAGGACCATAAAGGCCTTCTGATGATTTACACAAAATGCTAAGTTATATATCTAAACTTGCCCTAAATGCTGATATGGCAAAGTCAAGTACATACGCTGTATCTTATACTAGGCCATGTGAATAAGGGAGTGCATATCTAAACATTTTTTCTTCTATGGGGAGATTTCTTCTATGGGGAAGTATTTAAAATTCTATCCAAGGAATTTGTTTGCCCCTACTGCAAACACTGCTGGTTATTTGTTAAGGAATGGATAGTCTGGCAACCTCAGGATTCCAGACCCGAGTTTTTATACATATTTTAAATGAAGTATATTTGTTTGAGAACCACCTGTCCAGCAATGTGATGGTCAAATCACTTACCCTTTCACTGTCCTTATTTGTAAAAAATAACAGAAGTTGAGTTGCTAGCTTTCTTCTGGCTCTAAAACTTCAGTGATTTTTCTGAGTAAATGTATAAAATAAAAATTTCTTCAGTGAAATGGGGGTACATCTGTCTCAGTGTTCTGAGGATTGAGATAGCAAGTGAAGGTGCTTCTAATAATGCTTGGCACACAGATATTCCGTAAGAATTAGTTTCCTTTCTGAAACATCTCCCCGCAAAAACCAGTCAAGCTACCACTAAGAGAATATCATCATCATCATTTCAAGAAATATCAAGCCCTTTTTATACTGAGTATTAGCAGTTCTCACTAACACCAGATTAACTGTCAATCAACTGAACTAATTCAAAGGTATAAAATTAAAATTGGTCTCTACCACACCTAGCAATATTCTCTCTTATGGAGATTTAATTTTTTAAACTATATTGATCTTACCATCCCCTACACTTCCCAAAAGTGGAATCACCACCACTTAAATCTGGCAAGTCTTAAGACTTTCGTATATCATATGAAATATTGGTGACAAACTCAGTAGTAATGTATACAACATGAATTACAAGTTGCATATTTGATAGAGGGCTTTGTAAGTATGGTGATAAATCACAGGTTCTTTTACTTTAGCATGCGTCAGAATGCCGGGGCCTGTCAAACACAGATTGCTGGACCTCAGAGTTTCTGATCCAGTGGCTCTGGGTAGGGCTGGAGAATTTGAACAAGTTCAAGGTGATGCTGCTGCTGCTGCTACTGCTGCTACTGCTGCTGGTCTGGAGACCACACTTTAAGAACCGATGGGATATAAGAGACAGATCTATGAGAGACCTGTGGCACACAGGTATGTAGAAAAGTCGTAACAGTAAAGTGTAACCTACAACAGAAGAGGAAGAATGAAGGAAACTGACAAGAAACCTTGATTTCATCAAGGCAGCAGAGGAGGTATGTTATGTTGACCAATTAGACAGTGACCAGAACCCTGTTGCAAGGTGCTGAGGTTCTTAGCCGGGTCAGATGTGAGACCTCCAAGTGCTGGACAGTGGCAACGTGGTAGTCAGGTTATTGGGGAGGGACTTGGACACTTGGGCTGCTCAGGACATGCACTTTGCCAGTCAACACAGAATTACAAAATATTTTAATAACCAGAGTGGCCATGAGGTGTGTTCTGGCTGAAAATCAGCTCTCCAAGACAGGATCGGAAGAAGCACGGTGAATACCTAGGGACAAGGGGAAGTCATAGCTAATCCAAGATAGCAGCAAGTCGCCTGAGGTGTAGTTTAGCTTGAACTTGGAGGTTATTCCTAAGGAACAAGTCAGGAAAAGGCTTCATTTCCTAAAGGACCAAAAGATGTGATGCAAAGAGCTCTAGCAGACCCAGGGTTTGAAGCAGAAAAAAATGCATCTCAGGCTGGGCGTGGTGGCTCTTTGGGAGGCTGAGGTGGGCGGATCACAAGGTCAGGAGATTGAGACCATCCTGGCTAACATGGTGAAACCCTGTCTCTACTAAAAATACAAAAAATTAGCTGGGCATGGTGGCCGGCGCCTGTAGTCCCAGCTACTCAGGAGGCTGAGGCAGGAGAATGGCGTGGACCCGGGAGGCGGAGCTTGCAGTGAGCAGAGATCATGCCACTGCACTCCAGCCTGGGTGACAGAGTAAGACTCCATCTCAAAAAAACAAAACAAAACAAAACAAAAATCATGCATCTCAGGTGCCAGCCTAAAGGGAACCTGGGCTGGGGCCATGACTCCTGCACAACCAGGAGGTTTGTGCTGTTTGTGCGCTCACCTGACATATGTTTGTAAAGAAAGAAGCAAAAACAGTATGTCTTGATGTAATTTTGTAGATGAATCACTGTTCAGAATTGCAGGCCTGGCATGGTGGCTCATGCTTGTAATCCCTGCACTTTGGGAGGCCGGGGGGCGGGGCGGAGAAGATTGCTTGAGCTCAGCAGTTCTAGACCAGCCTGAGCAACATGGTGAAAACCCATCTCAAGCAAAAATACAAAAAATTAGCCGGGTGTGGTGGCACACCCAGCTATTCAGGAAACTGAGGTGGGAGGATCACTTGAGCCCAGGGAGGCATAGGTTGCAGTGAGCTTAGATTGCACCAGTTTGACTGAAACAAGCCAGTTCATTCATTTATTCATTTTTTTCTCAAAAAAGAAAAAAAAAATTGCAGCGGTTTAGGATAGAATACTTTTGTGCAAGCCATAGTGTAAAGCAGTGTTCTCCAACTTTTTTTTTTTTTTTTTTTTTTAATGAGATGGAGTCTTGCTCTGTCACCCAGCTGGAGTGCAATGGCATGATCTTGGCTCACTGCAACCCCCACCTCCTGGGTTCAAGCAATTTTCCTGCCTCAGCCTCTCAAGAAGCTGGGATTACAGGTGCCCGCCATCACACCTGGCTAATTTTTGTATTTTCAGCAGAGACGGGGTTTTGCCATGTTGGCCAGGCTGGTCTCAAACTCCTGACCTCAGGTGATCCGCCGCCTTGGCCTCCCAAAGTGCTGGGATTACAGGCATGAGCCACTGCATCTGGCTGTTCTCCAACTTTAAGACTACACACATGTACATATCTTCTGGGAATCTTGTTAAAATGTAGGTTCTGATTCAGGAGATCTGAGGGGGAGGCCTGAAGTTCGGCCTTTCTGATGCATTTCCACATGATATAAATGATACTGGTTCGAGAACCACACTCTGAAAAGCAAGGGTAAAGAACTGGTTTTCCAACTAAGCTGCAGATTAGAAACACCTGGGAAGCTTTTAAAACTCCTGATGCTCAGACATTATTCCAGACCAATTAAATCAGTACCTAGGCATTAGTATCAGTATTTTTCAACACCCACCACCACCACTGCTGCCACCAGGTAATTCCAATGTGCAGCCAAGGTTAACAACAACTGCTCTGAAGTATCATGTTCCCCTCTGGTGCCCTGGCACATTTTTCAAAGAAACATCCATAAAATGGAGAGCCTCCTAATGAGAGTATCTCTAGAATTTCACCCTCAATCTTAATCACAATATTAATAGTAAGACTCTGCATATACAGTTTTAGCTCACTAATATTTGATTTCTCTTTGTCAAAACGGATTCAAATACTACTAAATGAGCTTTAACATATGCTGTTAAAACTCTCTTATAGATGCCAGCCCTTGCTTCCCACCCATACTCCTCTAGATGAATCTGCCCTGACCCACAGCTGAAGAGTTCAGGGAGCTATTTGTAGCAGCTGCCCTCCTACGCTTATTTTTTTATTCTATTCTATTCTATTCTATTCTATTCTATTCTATTCTATTCTATTCTCTTTTATTTTTTGAGGCGGAGTCTCACTCTGTTGCCCAGGCTGGAAGGCAGTGGTGCAATCTTCGCTCACTGCAACCTCTGCCTCCCGGGTTCAATAGATTCTTCTGCCTCAACCTCCCAAGTAGCTGGGATTACAGGTGCCTGCCACCACGCCGAGCTCCTCCTGTACTTTTCAATGCAGCTAATTATTGGCAAGGGTGGACAACTGACTGAAATAAGCCAGTCTGTTCATTTATTCATTTAAAAAAAATTAAGTGCAGGGAATAAATTGGTGAGCACTGTCTCTCTTCTGAGTTAATCTAGCGAGAAAGACAATTGTTATACAAAGCAGTATATGCTTTGTTACGGGCAAGTCCAGGGTGCACAGAGCGGGAACATCTTTTGTAGTCTGGGAGTGGGGAGAAAGGGGTAGTTGAATATTTTAAGGATAGCTTAAGATGGAAGTGACAGCTTGGCTGAGAGACCTGAAAGTAGAAGTAGGAGTTGGTCAGATGCCAGAAGGGAATAAGAATGGTCTAGGCAGAAGAAATTGCACGGATGAAGATCCACATGCAGAAGAAAACATGACCAGTTAGGATAATTGGAAGCTCTAGTGTAGACTGCATGGATGGTGTCAGAGCAGACAGTAGGTAACAGACAGGTTGGGAAGGCATGGTACTCAGTCAAGTTATCTCTTTCAAGAGTTGTAACTGTAACACTGGGCAATAGAGATGATTGGCTGTGGGGATATAGATCTGGCAATGTCCTGTAGGGGTGAAGCCTGAACTCCTAGCAAACCAGCTCCACACGCTAGGGATTCCTCCTTTTTTTTTTTTTTTTTTTTTTTTGAGTCAGAGTCTGGCTCTGTCGCCCAGGCAGAAGTACAGTGGAACGATCTCGGCTCCCTGCAAGCTCCGCCTCCCGAGTTTTTTTAGTAGAGACGGGGTTTCACGTGTTAGCCAGGATGGTCTCTATCTCCTGACCTCGTGATCCGCCCGCCTCGGCCTCCCAAAGTGCTGGGATTTCAGGCGTGAGCCACGGCGCCCGGCCGGAATCCTCCTTTTAGGTTCAAGTCTCCATTGGCCCTCACACATTTGATTTACCACCCCTGAACACCTGTAAGATTTACTGTCATATTCTTACAGTGAATGGATTCCCTTTAACACAAGCGAGTACAAAAGGGTTTGTACTTCTTGCTATCAAGTAGTGGAGCCAAACCTCTGATTATTAAGGGGCCACTGGATGTTAGTTATAGCTAGAAGGCAGGGTCCTGTTTGTAGTGTTGGTCTGTTTATTTGGGGAAAGGTATTGACATAAGGCTGAAGCACTGTATGAAAATTTGCTGTTTAAAAATCTTAGCGGGAGCTTATACTGCTAGAAGATTCACAAGCGCAGAAGCACTCTGTTTTGCTGCTTTCAAGAAAATAAATGGTTAAGAAAGTGGCTCTAACAACCAATCAACAACCTAATTGCAAGCAAAATGTCTAAGAGGAAATAACCTGAGTGATGGCCGACCTTGCAGGCAGAACTCTCTGAGGGTGCTTTTCAACTGCGATTTTACCCCCAGGGGACATTTAACAATATCGGGAGATATTTTTGGTAGTCACAACTGAGAAGTGGGGTGCTTCTGGCATCCAGTGGGTAGAGGCTGCTGAACATCCAACAATGCACAGGACAAGCAAGAATGAGTCAGCCTGAAATCTCGACAGTGCCAAGATTGAGAAACCCTGCTCTATGACAACAATAAACAGAACCTTACTCTTTCAGGAACTGAAAAACAAAAACAAAAACAAACTGTCTCTCTGAAATGGTGAAAATGACTTTGGAACTCCCTTGATCTACCTCTACAGTTGCCACGCAAAATAAAATAAACCAATAGTTTCTAGTCTTAAAACAAGAGCGTGAAATGTCCCTTTATCAGGACTGAGGAATATCTGAGGACTAGAGTTGAACACTCAGGTGACAAACTGTTAAACAATGGTCTCCACAGAGGCGTGTGTTTATCCTAGGGTGGAAAGAAGACAACACACCGGGTTCTGAGAACAGAGCTTCCATTTACTTTTTTTCTTTCTTTCTTTCTTTTTTTTTTTGAGACGGAGTCTTGCTCTGTTACCCAGGCTGGAGGGCAGTGGCGCGATCTGCACCGCAACCTCCGCCTCCCGGGTACAAGCGATCCTCCTGCCTCCGCCCCGATAGTAGCTGGGATTACAGGCACGAGCCACCATGCTGGCTAATTTTTGTATTTTTAGGAGAGACGGGGTTTCACTATGTTGGCCAGGCTGGTCTCAAACTCCTGACCTCAGGTGATCCACCCGCCTTGGCCTCCCAAAGTACTGGGATTGCAGGCGTAAGCCACCGCCCCTGGCCCCTATTTACATTCTTAACCTTAACAAAAAATTAAAGTTGCCTTGTGCTTTCATTTGGTCTGGGTGCCAGACAAGTGTTAAATACAGAGAGATGCCTCCTGAGAGAAGAGCAGACACTTCGTTTGAGGGACTGATGGTGGAAGCTCACTTCCCTGAGAGCATTCTTCGGCCCATGGTCTGGATCAGTCAAAATTATCAGCTTTTTGTTTACATCCAAGCAACACTACTCCAACTAGCGTAGGTATTGGAACAAATGTTCATAGTCCTGAGGGTACGACACTGATAAGATCCCAAGGGGAAATAAAAAGCTTTCTATTTGAGCAAAAAGGTAAAGCACTATGCAGTCATCTTTTTTGGCGTTCGTGGCACATCATAACAGATCTCACGAAAGCAATTAAAATTCCTATATTATTAGGATAACTTTGCATAATTAAAATTACATAAGTGTACAACAGCTGAAAACACAGCATTAAATACAACTTTGAAGTCTGATTTTTACCACTTGATAACTGTATGCTTTGCGAACATTCTGTGAGTCTTGGCAGTAGATGGCGCTCACCCTTACTAAATAAAAGTCTTAGCAGTGCCTGAACACTAACAGGCACTTAAGAATCCAGCGCTGATGCCAGGCAATCCCGTATCCAGGTCAGGTCACTTTTCTAAGTCTCAAATTTCCTCACTGGTAATGTGGGGGTGGCAGCCGCCCCAATGGCCTCCAACTCAGACCGCTTTTGATTCTCTGACTACAGTGGTGGAGTTGACACAGACCGGCTGCTGCAACCGCCGCCTGAAATAGCAATTCGGAAAAGTCAGGCTGGGAAAGTGACAGAGTAGACGCTCTGCGGCTCTGACCCGGGCGGCGCCTCAGCAGCCCACACTACGTGGGCGGCAAAGCACAAACTCCTTAACCACGTGGTGCCTCCATTCCCCTAGGGAGTCCCATCATAGGATAACTTCCAGCAAAATCAATCTTCAAGAAAAAAGGAAGGGGTCCTGCCGAGAATATAAGGAAACACTCTGGGGATCCGGCAGCACAGCACAAACTTAGTTCTTGTGAGCCGCACAAAACCAACTTCCGCCCCAGCGGAGTTGCGTCCGGAAGGCGCGGCCCTGGAGGTCACGTGGGGCCGCGGAATTACGGCCTGGCGAGGCGGTCAGGTGGACGCCGTAGGCCACGTCATGTCGGCTGTTCCATGAACGTCAGGGTGGGGGCCGTCCTATCGCAGGTATGAGACAAGTCCAGCTGCGTCGTGAGTGGTAATCGGAGGGCAAGAAGAATGATTTGCAGGGGCTCCCAGTTTTCTTGGCTGTGGCACAGTCTCTTTGAGGGCCAGGTTCCTTCGGTTTCTTCCCAACTCCCCTGGTTCCCCCCGTAGAATTCCCGTTGGTATCGCCCGAGCCCCACCTCCCTCCGCTCCGCCCCCGCACACTGAGAACAGGGGCCCCTCACGTGACCCCAGCGCGCTCCCGCGGGGAAACATAGTCTCGGAGGCGGCGCCGCAGGAGACTGAGGAGTTGACCGAGCGTTGCGCGCCGCGGCTTTTCCCCGGACGTCAGCGTTGAGGACACGATGTCGCGGCTCTCCCGCTCACTGCTTTGGGCCGTCACCTGCCTGGCCGTGCTCTGCGTGCTGTCTGCGAAAGAGAACACAACCCCGCACACGAACGTGACGAGTTTAGCGCCCACCTCCAACATAACCTCGGCGCCGGTGACGTCCCTCCCGCTGGTCACCACTCCGGCACCAGGTGGGCGCGGGCCCTATGGGCTTTCCGCCGAGCCGCACTGCCTGCCCGTCTTGCGGTCGGGGCCCGGGCTGGGGCCAGGGTCGGGCGGGCCGGCCGCGCTCGGGGTGCGGTGGCGACTCCGGCAACATGGCGGCCCGCCTGGAGTCCACTCGCGGTTGAGCCGGGTGGGGAGCGCTCTGGGGGGCACGGGACTCGCGGTTCCCCGTGGCTGCGGGGCTGGGGCCCACCTCGAAGTGTTCCAAGTCGAGGTGCCTTTTAAAAGTGCATCGTAATCCCTAGCCTCACTTGGGGTCGGAAGTGAGGACGTGGCTTTTTTTCGCGGGGGCAGCGGTGGGGTTGAGGATGGGGCCGGGCGTCGCGCCTCTGAGGTTGGCGGTGGGAACGAGCTGTCTCTCGCTGCGGCCGGTCGCCTCTCTCCGGAGGTAGCTTTTTCCGGAAGTCCGGGAAAGAGAAACTTAAAGACGGTAATGCTCGCTGGTGTCTCAGACTTGAGTCTGAGAAAGTCGCTTGAGATTTAATTACATTGATTCTGCAGATAGGAATAGAATGTAACTGAGGTTTGAGCACGTAGTTAGTGAAAACTTCACACTTCATGGTATGCGAAAAGGAAGAAAAGTACCCATGTATGTACTGAGTGTTTTGCGTACGTATCCTGAGGCTAAACTGGAAGGTAAGTAGTGAAACCTAGGAGGTAGGTGCAGAGACAGAGATGAGTAAACTCTCCTCACAGTGTATGTTTATTCTTTTTTCAATTGTTTTTAAAATTTTCTTCACTATGTCCTGTGCTCAGACAGCGTATTAGTAGGTTGTGGAATTGGGATTTGTGCCCAGGTCTGTGGGTTTTCTAAAACCTGATCAGGAGCATGTCTTTTGTTACGTACAGTCGAATAGGCTGGTTAAGGTATACATACATTTTAAAGCAGAAATTGGCACATACCGTGACAACGCAAAAGAGAGAAGGAAGATAAGTTTGAGGTAATAAGCAGGAGAAACACCAGATGTTTAAAACCTGCAGTCTCGTATGATTGGTTATTGTAGTTAACATTAGTTAAGAAGTAATGTTTGTGTAGTTAACATTGGTTTTTCGACCGAAGAATGCCGAAGTGTAATGATTTTTATCACGGCATTCATAGTCTACAAATTCTCCTCTAGTTTTAGTATTTTATAAAAGTTTGATAAAGTACGTAGTAAACTTAATGTTTTGTTAGTTTCAGGAAGATGTAATGGTAACATTTCAAAACGAGGGAAGTAAATTGCAGTATAATACTGGGAATTCTAACCGCACTATTTTTAAGGTGATAGAGCAGAATATGTTTGTCTCCGACTTAATTTGGCAGTTTCCTTTCAGAATTGTAGTGTGTGTGTAAGAGAAGGTTGGAAGTATCAAATTAATTGCGTTTGTGTAATTGAAGTGCGTGCAAAGGAGGTACGTATTTTCTGGAAATCATAAGTGGGTGTGGTGTGGTCTGAAAGGTAGGAAGTTTAGTTCATTGTAAAGAACATTTCAGACATTTCACTCCGCTACACCCATCAAGCACAAAGGTTTTTAAACAGCATGTTTTATGTATACAAACTTAAAATTCATTTCTACTTTATGAACCCTCCACCCGCCCACCGTACGTGTCCCAGTCTTTAGTAAGTACTAATGGTGAAGTATTGAAAGCAGTGCCTCTGCAGAACTATTTTTTAGGCAGGAGCAAAGCAAATGAAAATATTCGGAGGCATCTAGTTTCTAGGAAAATGAATAGAGCCCAATTCTTTTTTTCTGTCATTTTACTGCTTTTACTCACTGGAAAATAGAGCGCAATTTTATAGTCCGTTCTTCTCCGGAAATTGAATTATGGTGATGAGTACTTGTTTCTGGACTGTTTGGCCTAGGATGAACTATTGACAAATACCTTGTTAACTTGAATTATATGCACGTGAATATGGCCTTATAGATGTTGTCTCCAGTTGTAGAGGATCCTGTCAAGAGTGGATCATTTATGAGTCGAGAATCCCTGGGAAATGATCTTTTTTTGCAGCAGAACCGGCATCATCAGGGCTTGGGTTCAGCCTGTTTACCACTGTTACTACTAAAAATCTCAGGGTTTTATCTGATGTTTGGGGGTAGTGATTTTCTCGTATGTAGTGTTGGTCTTACAGCCAAGCCTTTTTCTCAATATTTTTATGTATTAAGGATGCTTTGAAATGCCTGAATCCTTAATGACTGTGTGTGTCTTTCAACTAGTTGTCCTGTGAAAAAGGATTGGTTAGATAGATACCATCAGGCACTGTACTAAGAGTGACCACTAGCTTGTTTGTTTTTCTAATGCGTTTACTTACAGCTTTGTAATGATTGGAATTTCTTAGTAAGCCAGTTTATAAAGTTTTATCATTTCTTTGAATTAGTAATTTTGGTGCTGTATGTAATACTTACTGTTCAAAAAGATAATACAGATTCAGATAAGATACCAATAAAATCATTGATTTCATGCATCTCTTCCCCCAACCCCCCAGAAACCTGTGAAGGTCGAAACAGCTGCGTTTCCTGTTTTAATGCTAGCACTGTTAATACTACCTGCTTTTGGATAGAATGTAAAGGTAAGAAACTTTGGGGATGCAGAACTGTTTTGTTATAACATTTTAAAATACAATAACTCTTGAACACTTGGAAGTTATGTAGGACATTTAGGATATTGTGCACTATTTATTTTGTAAATCCAGTACTCCTTTAAAGTGCCAGTTGCCTAGCACTCCTCCTGAAAGTCTCTTTTTGTTTCCCATCCCCCCTTTAGATTCCTGAATACTTGATAACTAAAGCTCAGTAGTGTGTTTTTTTATGAGATGGAGTCTCCTGTGTTGCCCAGGTTGGTCTTGAAATCCTAGGCTCAAGCAATCCTCGTAGCTTGGCCTCCCTAGTGGCCAAGGCTACAGGTGCGTACTTCCTCGCCTAGTTTTTTTAAAAGGCTGTTTTAAGGATTAAGAGTACTTTAATAAACTGAAATTAACTGTGAATGAAGGTTATGTTGAAAACTGTTTGAGACATTGATTTACAGATGTCCTGCAACGTGAAATACGAAGAGACCTGATTAACTGTTGGATGCTTAGGTATAGAGAAGAATGAGGCGGGGAGAGTTGACTCTTCTGTGCTTTTGTTAATACAAGAGGTAGAGAACTAGCGGGAAGGACATTGAAATTCAATAAAGTTCTTAGTAGAACCATGAGATTACTGCATAAATTATTTTAATTCTGTTTTTTTTTTAATGTAAAGTGGTTGTACTTTCTTATCAGTAAAACAGTCTAGTCGTTTTGGTGGTTTTTTGTTTGTTTTTAAGTAGAAAAGCCAAAGCTACATAAGTTTTTTTATTTGGTAAAAATTTTAGTAGTACTAGAAATTACATCACTATGTAAATTTCAAAAGGCTCTTTAAGGTATGAACTAAATTGGGTTAAATTAACTTTTTTGTTATAGAAGTGTCTCTTTTTTAGGTCATAAAATGGGATTTAAGGGTGTACTCTTCACCTTTATGTGAGAGTATGCAAGAGTTGGTGAATTTTGGAGATGGAATGCTCTACTTTAAGATTTCTTGGGAAAGGTTCTCCCCTTAACTCTTGCTGCAAGTCTACCTATCCAGGAAAGTTATTTTAGAAGGTATAGAAGACTAAAGCAGTGAGATCTGGAATAGAGTTTCTACGGTGTTATGGGGTGCCTCTTCTGTTTACTAAACCTCTTAATAAAAACCCTGACCACTTCAACTTACTGTCTCTGCCCTTTTTTGTTTTTCTTTTTTAATAGGAGTTCTGTATTCTTAGTAGAGGCAGGATCTCACCATACTGGTCAGGCTGGTCTCGAACTCCTGACCTCAGGTGATCCTCCTGCCTTGGCCTCCCAAAGTGCTGAGATTATAGGGATGAGCCACCTGCCCTCTTTTTAGATGATGGCTGCCTTTCTTGATTGTGCAGCAGTCTTTCCACAATTCTGAGATCTAAGTTTGCAGATTTATTTGTTCTGTATATTAATGTGAATTTTTAATGCATAAAAGAGGGATCCTGTGTAATCTCTAAGTCAGTGGGAAAAGGAGAATGACAGGATTTTATCTGTGGGTTTAACTTTGGGTCAAAACACCTCTAAAGTTGGTGGTGGTTTCCCCCCCCCACTTCTAAAGTGTTTGGGTTTGATGTCATAGAGCTTAGTAGCAAAGTCAAAGGTAATACAAATGGGTGGTTGATGCTGTTTGTCTCTTTTTTCCACCCCCCCCCCCACCCCCGCCAACAGATGAGAGCTATTGTTCACATAACTCAACAGTTAGTGATTGTCAAGTGGGGAACACGACAGACTTCTGTTCTGGTGAGTATTCATATTGGCTGCTTGGAAGCTGACCACAGGGAGGTGAGGAAGATCATTGCCTCAGAAAACCTTGTTTCAGTGCTTTGTTTGAAGCATTGCCATAATTCTCATCTTGTTAGAATTGGAATATGAATAACATATTCATATTGATTGATTAAAGGATGCTATTTGAAGCGTGATTTAGTGATTTAGCTACAGTGTGGATGCTGTAAGTGTAGATGCATTTTCTGCCCCCACACTTTTTTTTTTTTTTTTTAAGCTTTTCTAGGAATTCATCACAGTTTAGACCCTATGTATCTTGCAGGTCTGGAAAACCTCATTCTGGCACTTTCTGTGTTATGATACTGGGGATTGTTGATTGTTACATTTAGTCTGCAGCATAGTTGGTGCTATGGTTAAATGAGCTTTTCTATACCCATCAGTTTTCTGTATTTTAATCTAAGTAACTTGATTGCTCTTTAACCTTTACTATTCGTCCAACAAAATGTTAAAATTCTACTTGAAGCTGCTGATTTTTCTAATGAGATTGTAAATCAGTGGGAAAGGCATGTTCCTAATTTGATGCATAGATAATAATTGAATAGAAAAAGATTTTTGTGGAGTATGTCTAACCTTGGAAGACTACCTTTGACTCTTTAATTTTGGTAGGGATTGCCCCATCCCAGTGTGAATTTGGTAACTGAAGATTTCATTAGTATTAGATCAGTTTTACTTTACACGGGGTGCATAATATAGTTCAGTGGTACAAGAACAAACTTTTTTTGAGACAGTCTCTTTGTTGCCCAGGCTGGATTGCAGTGGCGCAATCATAACTCATTGCCACTTCGTATTCCTGGGCTTAAGCAATCCTCCTGCCTCAGCCTCCCCAGAACCTGGGATTACGGGTGCATGCCACCATAACTGGCTAACTTAAAAAGTTTTTGTAGAGATGGTGTCTCACTATGTTGCCCAGGCTGGTCTTGAACTCCTGGGCTCAAGCAGTCTTCCCACGTTGGCTTCTCAGAGTGGTGAAATTACATGCTCGAGCCCCCAGACCTGGCCCAAACATTTTTAATAGTTATTTATTTTAATATGTGTGAGATAAACTAATAACTGTCAGACCTGTGGTTTTGTGATACTGCTTAGAGACAAAATTAAGTAATGAAGATTTTGTTATTATTAGAACGTTTTTGAAAACACTGATTTAAAGGAAAACTGAATTTTTAATGCTGCTTATTTGATGATATACCAGTTAGAATTAGTTCTAATTATACCAGTTAGAAATAGTTTCAGCTGTGAAGGACATAAACCCCCAAATTACAATGGTTTAAGCAGTGGACTGATTTACTTTTCTCTCATGTAAAGGAAGTCTGGAGTAGAGTTCAGTTCAGCTCTGCAACCATTAGGGACTGAGGCTTCTTTAGGTTTTCACTCTTTCACTTCTCAAAAATGGCTTTGACCCTATTGTCCAAGGTGGGTGCTTATGTTCCAGCCATCACATTGATTTTTTTCCTGCCAGCAGGATGAAGAAGGGAGTGAAAGGCTTGTATCTTACTTTAAGGATGTTTCCTAGAGGTTACGCATGATGACCTAGATGCACTGGAGACTAGGAAATGTCTTTTCAGGAGGAAGGGAGGTGTTGATAAAAATTGGTGATTCTGTTTCTAAAGAAGAAGAGACTGGTATTTGGGGGCAACTGTCAGTCTCTTCCACAGGTAGTACTTAAGTATGGTAAAAAGTGGTACTCAAATGATTGCAGGTCAGGAAGTAGCGTTATAGATTGTGATATTTTAAATAGCTTTGAGGTATATGGTTTTTCTTTTTTCTTTTTTTAGTAGTGCCCACAGCCACTCTGGTGCCAACAGCCAATTCTACAGGTAATTCAAGATGACCATTTTCTTCCTTTTCCTTCAGTATTTTTAAGCTCTTGATGGATTAATTTTAAATAATTATGTAAAAGTTGTTAGTATAACTTTAAAGATGAGTAAAAACTTAAAGTCTTAGACCACAGCAGTTAACGTTAATCTCTACCTTTTGTGACAGTGACACATAGCTCCAGTGTTTTGTATTTGGTGAGTATGAGCAGATTTGCTGAGGCTGTGTACGTTGAGTCTATAAAGTACTTTTTATAGATTTAGTGGAAATCTTGGGAAATGTAGAAGCTTAAAGCAAATTATAATTATTATCATCCAGAGCACCCCAAAATGTTTTCAGTGATTAATTTCTTCTAGTCTTTTTTATATGTGTATCTAAATAAATACACTTTTTATGAAATTGTACGATAATGCTCATGCACCTTTGTATTTCTTTTTTTTTTTCTTTTTTTTCTTTTTTCTTTTTTTATTGGAGGCGAAGTCTTGCTCTGTTGCCCAGGCTGGAGTGCAGTGGTGCAATCTTGGCTCACTGCAACCTTCACCTCCCAAGTTCAAGTGATTCTTCTGCCCCAGACTCCTGAGTCGCAGGGATTACAGGCACCTGCCATCATGCCCAACTAATTTTTGTATTTTTAGTAGAGACACGGTTTCACCACGTTGGCCAGGCTGGTCTTGAAATCCTAACTTCAAGTGATCCGCCCACCTCAGACTCCCAAAGAGCTGGGATTACAGGTGTGAGCCACCGTGCCCAGCCTGTATTTTCTCTCTTAATGTAAACATTATGGTGTACACTTAACCCATCCTGCTCTTGATTGGAGAGTTAGGACGTCTCTCACTCTCCATGCAGTGAACATCTTATATGGAATTGCATTTGTATTTATGTCTGATAGGATTGAGTCAACAGAATTTCTAGGTCAGAGGGTATGATTATTTCAAGACTTTCCAGAAAGATTTATTATTTTCATTCCTGTCAACCTGAAAAGTTTTTATCATACCCTCAACAGCGTGGATAAGAACTCCTTAAATTTTACTAACTTGATAGGAAAAGTAAATATTAAATACTTAACATTTTACCAATATTAAATGCATCTATTCCAAGACAAGTACTAGGGTAGATGGTAGGGATAAGCCAGCCTTTTGTCTGCTGTAGGAACAATGAAAGATCTCAGCACAGCAGGTTGGGAAATTTGTAGGAAGGTATGTGTATTGGGTGGGATGCAGATGTGGTGATAGCTTGGTAGTGAAACGGCACTGGTAAAACTTGGAGAGAGCCTCCCAGGTGGAGCTGCAGGTTAGCACATGTGGAGGAGATGTGTAGTACAGTGAGGTCAAAGAGTGTCCCATCCTGTGCAAGGTGAGAAGCAGTTAAGTTGATCTGTCACCAGGGCAAGAGCAGAATGGAGAAGCACCTTTGTATTCCTTGATGGTAGACTTGGATGTTATCCTGAAAGATTTTAAAGTATGTAGGTCATATGATCAGACTAGCATTTTAGTAAAAGAACTTATTTTGGCATTGTGGAGAGTAGGTTGGAACGATGCCAGAAAGAATTCAGGAGATTAGATAGCCAGTTACAGTAATTCTAGAGGACAGAGGTGGGCTGCAGATGGTTGCAAATAGGTTTAGAAAGTAGAAGGGGTAGGACTTCATGACTGAGAGGAGGAGAGGTAGAGTGATAGGGAGAAGGGGAGGAATTTTCACCAAAGTAAGCAAGAAAGAGGAAGAGCAGTCATTGATGGTTGGGGCTGTCATTTGGGATTTTAGTTTAAGATGCCTAGAATCCATTTAAGTGGGATCTGTTCAGTATTCGGGAAACTGCAAGTCAGGCAAGAGCCCTTGGTTAAAAATATAAATTGGCATAGATAGTAGTAGAGGCACTGGAGGAGCATATAGAAAGAAGGGATGGGGCTTGAGGACCAGACTCAAGGAAACAGTAATGTCTAAGGGCTAGAAAGAGGATAGGGGAGGAAATAGGGATGGGTAGGGTAGTTAAAAAGCCCAGAGAAGTATGTGCAAGAAACTAACCGTATGTGGTTGTGGGTGTCGTTTTTCAAAGGAAAAAGTGGTCAAGTGCTATAACAAGGACAAGAACTCAATCTTGAAACAGTTGGGCAGCGGTGTGTGGAGCTGGCTTGGACAAACTTTTGCTAGCCAGTTATGAGTAGCTCTTTCCAACCCGTGTTCAGTGATACCATGTTGGTAACTTGAAACTGGTTACCGTGGAAATAGTCATGCCATGGAAGTCTGCAAATGATACAAAACTTATTTTGAGCTGATGATTATATGGTGATGTGGTTGTAAATGTTTAACACTCATTAGAAGACATTGACTAAGTAGGATGTTGAAGGTTGCTGAAACCAGAGGTGTTTGGAGAAAAGTAATTTTCAGAAGGTTGGTTATGAAAAGAAAATGGAGTGCAGGAAGTAGGGGAACAATTTCTTCAGAACTGTTGTTTATTTCTTCAGAACTAGGTTCACTCTTGATGTAGTTCTCTGCAGCTTTCTCCACCCTGGGTCCTCCTGTGAATTGCCATGAGTCTTTTGTGCTGTAGCTCTCTTTGGTGCTGTAAAGGTGGAAAGTGGCAAGGGCTTATCTGCAGAAAATGCATCAATTGACACTAGTTGAAGAACAAACCTTTAGGCGGTTACTTAGGCGGTTGCTTTTCCTGGCATGTGTACCTTCTGCCAAAGAGAGCAAGTGAGAAATGAAGGGGCAGTTAATGCAAAGAGAATCTAATTTATATAGAAAGGTGTATAATGAGGTTAATTATAATGGCCCTCCTTCAGTACAAATAATAGAATAGCCAAAATATGTCAGATATAGTGGAAAATGTTTATATGAAGTGGAAGATAAACTGTATTAAGCAATTGTAGTACAATTTTAGCTTTTGTTGTATACATGCCTAGAAAAATGGCAGGAAGTAACCTTTTCCTCGGATGGGACTAATTCAGTATTTTTATGGCATTTTCTAGATTTTCTTACCACTAATAGCAGGTTTTATAACTTAAGATTTTTTTTTGTTACCTTTCCAAATTTTTTTTTTTTTTAGTAAAACAGTAGGTCAACAGAGGTATATTCCCTAAGTGGTGCTTTTATTTTGAAAATATTGTCAATGTAATACTTTTTTCAAAATTGAAAATAAAATATTTTGCCTACTTGTAAAAAAGAACTAGTTTTTACCTTGTTCTGAGGCTGGGTAGTGAGAATCAAATTGCAAATTTGCAGAATTTTTTTTCTAACATTGTCAAACAATTAGTAATAGTGTTTTGAGATTGAACAGAATTTGATGTGTTTAACTTGTAAAGTTATTTTTTGTTGTTACATAGAAGCAGTAAAAACCTTGATAGGAATAATGAGCTTTAACGTAATCACAGCCTCTAATCTAGGAATTCTGTGTAAGGACCAGTCTTATCAGAGATAAGGTCAAATATTTTCCCCTAAGATTTTCCCAGCATGGAGAGATGAGAGAACTGTTTAATCAAGAGTAGAATGGATGAAAGTATGTACAACAATGCTTGAAGTAAGAGGGAAAAGAAAGCAAATAGGTCTGAACATATCCATCAGTATTATTTGTATATCACCTATTAGCTTCTAAGTAGTATCAATACTAATAAAAGAAATCTTAAGCTCTCTGTTTACTCATTGTCATGTAAAAATTAGAATACTTTAGTTTCCTAGGATTCTGTCAACTTTGGGACATGGGTAGTCTGCCTGTTACGAGAGTCCTCGTCTTTAAAGATCTGCTTTTAGCAATATTCAGATATTTAGCAATATCTGAAAACTGTCAAGCCCTGCTCTTTCAGTGTATATTTACTGTTAAAGCACAGAACTTCCTCTTTTATATTAGTAGAATTTGGGAGGATGCTGATTCCTATTGAGGTTTTTACTTTGATTGTTTGAAAGTCTAATACAGTGAAAAGATTTACCTCATTTCTGTGCTTCATCAATAGGTATTTGGCACCCTTTCCCTGTCTTTTGTGGGTTAAGCATATCACTTTGAAGTCTATTCAGTTATGTACTTTAAACAGAAGTAACATTTGTTTTCCAGATTCTCTTTAGCCCTCAAATCCTTTTTTCTGAAACAGTACAAAAATGAATGTTTGCATAGCACCTTACATTTTTATAAAAATATAACTCTCATATGATTAATCTTCCTCATCTTTCCCCAAAGCATCCCTAGCTGCCCACCAGCATAAGCAGATCCTCATATTGAAGCCCTTGCACTCTGAAGCCTGACTTACCTAATGATTTCCTAAGACAAAAGAAGCTCTCTTAGCTAGTGACTCCTATAGTGCACTTTCCAAAAATTTGAACCCTACCCTTAGGACAACCTCTTAATGAAACCTTTCTCAAACGCTCCAGCAAACTTTGAATTTATTTGGTAGCCATTTGGATGTTAGAAAAAATGTTAATTTGTATAAACTATATTCACATCCTTCCTTTCTGAAAGCCTTGGTCAGACTTCTATTAGTATTGATACTACTAGTAGAAATGTAATAGGTAATATACTGGCTGGACACGGTGAGTCATGCCTGTTATCTCAGCACTTTGGGAGGCCAAGGCGGGCAGATCACTTGAGTTCAGGAGTTCGAAACCAGCTTGGGCAACATGGTGAAACCCCATCTCTACTAAAATTACCAAAGTTAGTTGGGTGCAGTGGCGGATGCCTGTAATCCCAGCTACTTGGGAGGCTGAGGCAGGAGAATCACTTGAACCCAGGAGGCAGAGGTTGCAGTGGGCCGAGATTGCAGTATTGCACTCCAGCCTGGGCAACAGAGTGAGAGACTCTCGGGAAAAAAAAAAAAAAAAAAATTGATGATACACTAATTATTTAGTAGCTCTTTGGATGCTAGGAAAAATGTTAATTTGTATAAACTATAACCACATATATGAGAACTCTTACAGATGACAACTTGTAATACACATTGTTCACTGTTCCCTTCTTAAGAGTGATTTAGGCTGGGCGCGGTGGCTCACGCCTGTAATCCCAGCACTTTGGGAGGCTGAGGCGGGCGGATCACCTGAGGTCAGACTTCAAGACCAGCCTTGTCAACGTGGTGAAACCCCGTCTCTCCTAAAAATAAAAAATTAGCCGGGCATGGTGGCACGTGCCTATAATCCCAGCTACACAGGAGGCTGAGGGAGGAGAATTGTTTGAACCCGGGAGACGGAGGTTGCAGTGAGCCAAGAATGCGCCATTGGACTCCAGCCTGGGTGACAGAGCAAGACTCCGTCTCAAAAAAAAAGAGTGCTTTAGTCCCTAAAATGATTTTATGTTCAAACTGATCCTTCTCAGAATGTGCATTTCTTTAGCGGTATCATCAACTCTTAGGCTGGTGCGAAAGTAATTGCAGTTCTTGCCAATAAAAGTAATGGCAACTCAAGTAGTATTTTGTCCCCATGCTATGTGGTGGACTAGAGCTTACACTTGGGCTCTTAGAATCTTATGTTGGGAAACTGCGGGCCCAGGGCCCCTGTTCTTATAAAGCTTCATTGGGAACATATCATGCCCATTCATATGCAGGGTGACTTTGGCTGCTTTTGCATTACACAGTGCCCAAAGAGTAAAATATTTGCTTTCAACCTGTTTAAGAAAAGTTTGCCAACCCCCGAAGTGAAGAAGATAGGCAAATCTCAGTACCCTTGTAAGAGAGAACTTAAGACTTTATACTTAGGACTTTAATAGTTTTTGTCTTAGGAGAAAGATTATGAAGAACCGATAGTTTCTTCCCCTAAATATATTCTTGCCCTTGGCTGTGAGCAAGATAAAAAAGTTTTGGCAAATTTTATCCAGATATATACATAAGTTTTATACAAGATATATACATAGATATTAACAATTTTATGATTGCTTAATGTTTTAAAATACACTTAAATCCTAGTATTCTTGGGTGCATAGCTATGTTAGTGAACCATTAACTGAAATTTGGCTTTTGGTCTCTTAAAAAATTGAAAGCATGTTGAAGTTGGCAGCATTATTTTTTGAAGCTGTTAGATAACTGGGAAGCTAGAAATTTAAGATTTTTTAAAAAGACATTTTGTTTTCATTCCAGCTAAACCCACAGTTCAGCCCTCCCCTTCTACAACTTCCAAGACAGTTACTACATCAGGTAATTGAGGCTTTTTAGATTAACAGTGATGTAGGATGTGTGTACGATGTTGCCCTTTACAATTTCTACCATCATTTTCCAGGTTTCTTCATTAATGGTTATGGAACTGCTCTTACATTTAGGGGGGATCAAGGTAGTGCTTTGTTAACACAATAATGATAGCTTTGCTGAAATGCCTCTTCTTATTTTTAAATTTGACGTGACACTTTAGAATTAAGTAGTAATGTTTTTCCAAACATTTCAGTACAACTTGTATGTAAAATCGGATTGGTTGTGTGCTGTAAAAGAGAGCATGGCAATTTGAGGGAAGATATATATCCGTCCTTTTCACTGAGAAAGGTCTAAAAAGTCTGAATCACTACCAGATGTGCACCTCACTTACTTAACCTTTTCTTAACATTGCTCAGTAATGTGAATATTAGCTTGTTATTAAATGATGATTTGACATAATCTAATTTAAGTCATATTTAGATTATGCCACAGGATACTGTAGTTACACAGGTTAGGAATCCTTTCCTCCACCCATATTTTTAAAAAACTGATGCTAATGAATCTTCTACCTGCTTTTTGTGATTTCTTTGGCTTCATGCTTACGCCACCTTTTTCTCATTTTCAGTGAAGCCACTCAGTCTTCACAAGAAGGAATACAAAACGGTTGTGATTAATTTTAAAGTAACCAACTTGTACAGCCACTGTACTAAGAAAAAAGTAACAGTTATTTTAAATGGGAAATCGCTTTTTCTATTTCCTCTTGAAACATTTTACTGCCTGAAAAGAAATTCAGATTTTTGTTTTTTCCTTATTACTTGATAATACTTCCTCACGTGAAATTTATTGGCAGGATATGCCTTTAAAAACAAATTATTTTACTTGTTGAAATTATAATTTGCATATTATTAAGATTATTTTTGTAACATGAAAAATTGCAACCATATTTTTGACCTAATACTAGTAAATTCACAATTCATGTGAATTTTCAGTACTATTGATGTTTACAGTCGCGATTAACTAAAAGTACATAGTCTGAAGAAATTGTCGCATATTTTAGAAGTGTTCGATATATTCCCAGGGCACAATTTACATACCAGGAGAATTTTTCCCATTGTTTTTATATTTGTAGTAGTACGACAACATTGACCACTTTGTATCCTTCGGTGGAAATGAAAAATGGGATATGGTTGTCTTCCTCAATTAGGGATAAATTCTAGCTGTAAAGACTTGACTCGAGGAAATAATTCATAGAATTTAACACATGGCAAAACAGAGGCTCAGGTGAGTCTTTAAATTACAGTAGAGGACCATGAAACGTAGGAATGGTGCTTCTCTTGTCTTCCCTAACAGGTACTACAAATACCACTGTGACTCCAACCTCACAACCTGTGCGAAAGTCTACCTTTGATGCAGCCAGTTTCATTGGAGGAATTGTCCTGGTCTTGGGTGTGCAGGCTGTAATTTTCTTTCTTTATAAATTCTGCAAATCTAAAGAACGAAATTACCACACTCTGTAAACAGACCCGTTGAATTAATAAGGACTGGTGATTCATTTGTGTAACTCACTGAAACCAAAATACTATCTTTCAAGATGTCCCACATGGAAGACGCTATTCCAGGATCTTTAAATTTCCATGGATGCATATAGGATGTTTGGGAGCATCATCCGTGAAGAAAAAAATCAATTAAATCATTGTGTTCAACAGGAATATTTAAAATACTCTGCATGAATCCTGTGGCCGTCTTCTTTTGTTCTAAATAGCTGCTGCTGTGGGATTATATATTTTTTTTCCTTAACATGCCAAATGTAACTTTCTGTAAGTGATGGAAAATGTTGTCTTGTGCAGACAACATCATGACTCTTGGCAGTTTAAATTTAGTAATTTTAATTTAGTGAGCAGAATTGAGAAGAACGTGCCAAATGAGAATCAATTAGGTGGATTTTTGGCTGTCATTTCAAAAGTGGAATAAATTTATAAATTTAGTAGTACAAATGGTATCCTTAGAGTAAAATTTTGTGCTTGATAACAGCTATTTTTTCTACATTAGAAATAAGATGCCACACAAGGAATTACATTCCAGATTTAAAGAAATGAAAGGATACCATTAGTGTATAACAGGTTATTCATACTTACAAAGCACCTTATGTCATTGAGAAAATAAAGAACAGTGCCTTAGAAGACAGTGAAAGGTAAGCTCTAGCTATTATGATTTGTTCTTTCACATTAAAGAAGGGAAGGATTGGTCAGCGGATGTAACTTGGATGTGAGCAAGTAAACCTGTTTTAGATATACTGTTAATATTTAATTGAAAATTTATTTCAGAGCAGAGAAACTTAAGCTAAAGGCTGTTATACAAAATTGAAAGACTTCATATATTGAACCTCCCAACATTTTTCTTATGGCTGTTGAAAACTATAGAGCTAAATTGATTTAATTATACTTTCCTTGGTACTTTAAAAAGTATGCTAGCATTATTGTACCTTGAAAGGATTTCCACCAGACTTTCTTGAGAAGTGACTTCTTCGGTGAGGCAAGAAGGAAATACATTATTTTAGAATCATTTACTATTTAAATGAGACAGTCTTATTATTTTAGAATCATTTATTTAAATGAGACAATCATTTTAAGTTTTAAGACAGAAGTGACCAATGTAATTTCAAAACACCTAAGGATTTTTTGGTTGATCAGGTTACTGTAGATTTTTACTGATTGTCCTGGATAAATAGACTGTGCTTTTTCTTTTTCTCTCCCTTCCTTTCTTCTTGGTTTCCCATAGTATAATAAGCATGCATACTTTAACTTCTAGAGTTTTCTTGTTTAGAGGGTCTTCAGTTTTAGAGAATTATTTCTCCCTTGCCTTTGACTCATTGGACTAGTTCAGAGGCTTTAAGTAGTTTAAAATGGGCTTTTGCTTTTCATTAACGGTTTATTTTAGTTTCTTTAGCCAATAGTGGCTGAGTTTCGCACTTGATTTTCAATATTTTATAGTAAGAAATGACAGATTGCTTGGGTTCATTTCATAAACTGAAACTCTGCATTTAGATAACTGTTAAAGGTTATTAAGATGAAGATTTACTGTTTCTTTGTTACTCGGTACAGCTGTTTGTTTTACTTGCACATTTGTACATATACCTAATGTTTTTAAGTGCCTTAATTGTTTAAAATCTCTGGCTTCAAAGTTTCTTGGGGAAAGGTAGGTTTACCTCACATTTTTTGTTTCCATTAGTAATATTCTAGGTACCTCACAAAATGTATTATGGTGCCATGGCTGTTAGTTTTTAGTAAGTGCTGTAGGATTAATTTGAAAATAGGCAGAATTCCATTCCTCCAAGGTGGCAAAAATTAGCTACAATGATGTAATTGTCCTTTACCTGGGTATGAATTCCCTGACACACATTAATGTCAACATATGTAGCAAATTTTGTGAAAATGTAACAGTTTGAAGGTTCTGTAATTTTGAGCACTGCTCTAACAACAACAAGCATAATATAAAATTAGTTAGATTTTGCAGGTCTACAGATGAGCTCTTGCAACAGAACTCACAGCCTTTTTACTTTTTCCCCTAACTTTAGCAATGTAGTATCTTGAGCCATTAATAATTTTTGGGTTTTTTTTTTTAAAATCCAGAAGGTAATAGAAACCTTTTCAGATTTTTCATCTGATTTGTTCTTGCAGATGTTCTTCTATCAGATACCTTATTTTACCTTACAGATATTTGTTGCACAGGCAGATACTGCTGTATTTAGACATTTCTATTTCAGTTCATTAAAAACTGCAAAACCAATCTGTATCATGTACCAAACTGACTTAAAATAAATCTACATGTTTATTGAATTAATAATGTGTTATTGCGTTTTGCTTATAAAATTTAATGCTTGCTAGATTTATCTTAGTCCACTTGGGGTGGGTGTTCTACTCAATTTTTATTGCTCCTCTAGACCAGCAGATAGTTACTGAGGTGCATGTTCATATCAATAGAAAGCAGAGCCTTGGAAGTAATAGGTGGAGGGAGGACTTGGTACTCCTGTGGGAGTGATTTGCAAGTTGATCTTCCACAAATCAATAGAAATTATGCTGTAGTTTTCCAATAATTTATGAGAGGAATACTATCTTGTTTTTATATATTTGAAAGCTAGTTTGTGACTTTCTGCCATTTTAGTTCATATTGCATATAAAGTAAAAACCAAGTACTATTTGGTGTAAAATTACTACCAAGCTACATGCTGTGATTTTAAAATGTGGTTCTTGTTATTTTGTGGGCAAAATTATGTTCTAGTTTAAATCACTGGACTTGAACTAAGAATTTACTTCTCTATAAGCCTTAAAACCTGTAAGGGTGGACTGAATAATTCACTTTAGAAATCATGAATTTTGGGTTTTGTATTAGCCTTACACATGGTCACATTTGATTTAAGTAATACAAAACTTGATGCTAAGCTTAATGACTCTGGTAAACATTAGAAACAATTTTTTTTTTTTTGATATGGAGTCTCACTCTTGTCACCTAGGCTGGAGTGCAGTGGTGAGACCTCAGCTCACTGCAGCCTCCACCTCCCAGGTTCAAGCGATTCTCCTGCCTCAGCCTCCTGAGTGGCTGGTATTACAGGCGCCCACCACCATGGCCAGCTAATTTTTGTATTTTTTTTAGTAGAGATGGGGTTTCGCCGTGTTGGCCAGGCTGATCTCGAACTCCTGGCCTCAAGTGATCCACCTGCCTTGGCCTCCCAAAGTGCTGGGATTATAGGCGTGAGCCATCATGCCTGGCCTTGTCCAGTGTTTTTTAGTCATTTCAGAATCCAGCCTCATTTCATCGCAGCTGGAAGAAAAAGTTCAAGATAGGGTTTATAATGTATTATTTTTAAAATTTTCAATTAATAGATTTTCTTAAATATACTTCTTATAAAACAAATTGCATTTAAATATTACAGATACGGTGTCAGTCTGCCTTGACTATCCCCAGCCCTTTTCTCCTCTTGCCTTCCTCTATTTACCAGAATGGTGATACAGAGGTAATCACTGTAACTGGTTTACAATTAATGGATTTATATAATCACATAATTGTATGTACCTTTGGAAAATATGTAATGTAGATTTTTATTTTATCATCCTGTAATGTTCACTCACTTTTTGGAGATCTTTCAAATGTAGTGTTACGTGACTATACCAAAATTTTTTTTTCCCCTAGGGTACATGTGCACAACGTGCAGGTTTGTTACATAGGTATACATGTGCTTTGTTGGTTTGGTGCACCCATCAACTTGTCATTTATATTAGGTGTTTCTCCTAACGCTATCCCTTCCCCAGCTCGCCACCCCTCAACAGGCCCCAGTGTGTGATGTTCCCCTCCCTGTGTCCATGTGTTCTCATTGTTCAACTCCAGCTTATGAGAACATGTGGTGTTTGGTTTTCTTTTCTTGTTTTCTGTTTTGCTGAGAATGATGGTTTCTAGCTTCATCCCTGTCCCTGCAAAGGACATGAACTCATCCTTTTTTAATGGCTGCATAGTATTCCATGGTATATATGTGCTACATTTTCTTTATCCAGTCTATTATTGATGGACATTTGGGTTGGTTCCAAGTCTTTGCTATTGTGAATAGTGTCACAATAAACATACGTGTGCATGTGTCTTTATAGTAGCATAATTTATAATCCTTTGAGTATATACCCAGTAATGGGATGGCTAGGTCAAATGGTATTTCTAGTTCTAGATCCTTGAGGAATTGCCACACTGTCTTCCACAATGGTTGAACTAATTTACACTCCCACCAACAGTGTAAAAGCGTTCATATTTCTCCACATCCTCTCCAGCATGTTTCCTGACTTTTTAGTGATTGTCATTCTAACTGGCATGGTATGTCATTGTGATTTTGATTTGCATTTCTCTGATGACCAGTGATGAGCATTTTTTCATATGTCTGTTGGCTGCAGAAATGTCTTATTTGGAGAAGTGTCTGTTCATATCCTCTGCCCACTTTTTGATGGTTTTTTTTGTTGTTGTTGTAAATTTATTTAAGTTCTTTGTAGATTCTGGATATTAGCCCTTTGTCAGATGGACAGATTGCAAAAATTTTCTTCCATTCTGCCTGTTCACTCTGATGATAGTTTCTTTTGCTGTGCAGAAACTCTTCAATTAGATCTCATTTGTCTATTTTGGCTTTGTTACCATTGCTTTTGGTGTTTTAGACATGAAGTCTTTGCCCATGCCTATGTCCTGAATGGGCTAAACCAAATTCTTAATTTCTGTGTTGGTGTACGTAGCATGGATACCATAATTGACACAGGTATTTACCTATTGAAAGACAAGCTTTTTGCAGTTTTTAGTTCATAGCAACAATTTTACAGAGCATGTTTGTATCTGCCACTTTGTTTATGTGTGACTTTCTCTGGAGTAGAAATGGAGGCGTGGAAATCTGCTTCAGAGGGTTTCCACACTGAGGACTTTTCACAGAGATTGCTTCCCACTTATCACTGGCAGCAGATCACTTGATAACCAAACAGTTTTTAAATTATAATATTCTGGTGAGTGGAATGATTTCCTTGGTGAATCGTCAATTTTTCTTTTTTTCTTACCAATTTGTAGGGGTTTTTGTTTTAATCTGAAAATACGCTGGTTGCTAATCCATGGTGAATAGATTTTTTAATAGATTTTTGCCAAGTAAAAGCAAACTGCCTCTCACGGTGCAAAAGGCTTTAAGGAAATAACTGCATGTCAAGTCCCAGGAGCATACTAATTTGTTTCAGTAAAGATGCTAAGTCTGTGAGAGCAGCTGCAATTGAAATCACCACCTCATTAAGATGTGGAACTGATACTCCCTAGTTATTTCTAAGATCTGTCTTCTGCACAGGCCAGAGTGGTGCATGAAGTTAAATGATGAAGGGATGGGTATCATCACCCTTGTTTCTTTCGAGTCTTTGATGGTGGCATTAATGCCCAGGGCCATTTCCCCAGGGTTATAGTATTGCTTCTGGTTTGCTTTTTTGATAGGGAAAGTTCCAGAGACTTCCAGTGATCCTACCATAATTGATTCTTAGCTCATATGTCAAAAAACCAATACGGAAATTCTTCATATTGTTAATTGTATTTATTCTAATTATTCACTCAGGAACTGGGGAAGTAGTCACAGGGTGGGTCCATGTACCTATTTGGTCCATTGTAATTCAGACCTGAGCTATGACTCTATATCATCTTACTGTAAGCCTTCATTTTGACTGGTAAGCCACAGTGGTGTTTTGGGTACCCAAGAATTAGCATCAATTTAGGCCCTGGGTCTAGTAACCACCAAAATGTCTGGGTATTTTCTTTTCTCTGAAGAACAGTAATTTAAGAAAACGATTGCAGGTCCCTTGGGGAACGGTTTGGAGGAAGATTTATAACATGAACCTGCAGCAGTGAAGGGTCCTTCCTCAAGGAGATCCAGCCTCCCCTTTGGTCAAGGGCTTCTGGTCTGTGAATTGACTCAAATCTGGAACCTGGGTCAGAGGCTGTGACTCCTCACTGTGGTGACTCAAATTTTGGCTACTAGACCTGTAGATTTTTCTGTTATATACATTAAGCAATTCTGTTACATTAAGCAATATAACAGCAATTCTGTTATATACATTAAGCAATTTCTGTTATATACATTAAGCAATCTATGATTTCATACTTGGGGACACATTAACTACCAAAGAACTCTGCAGGCCAAGGGATTCTGACTACTGATACATCCCTGTTGCCCTTTATAATGGATGTGCCTACCTTGTCTTTTGCCAGTTAAAGCCTGCCACTTGGTGCTTGGAATTGCATTTTCTTCATTGAAATCACGGGGCCTATCTCAATGGCAATGAGAAACTTGATGAGCTTATAAATACAACTGTCATTGTAATTTAGCATGCCAATAATAAAAATTTGTGCTTGATTTTTAGCAATATCATCCCTGTGACTATAAGAAATAAGAGATACTTTTAGGTGTATCATGGAAGCTTTCTGGTCTCAGACCATGAATTAAGCCTAGAATTAAAGGTCATGAGCTTGTCATTTTCTTCCAGAAGTGCTGAAGTGCATTCAAAAAAATCCACCTCACACTACAGTTTCTACAGTCAACTTGACTACCATGATAGTGTAGTAGCAATTGAGGCTCCTAAAGGCACATACTTCAGTAGGTACTTTAGCACAATCTACTACCGGTAACAACATGATTGTGAAGCCACTGCATGCAAATAATACTAACATTCCAATTTCCTATTGGCTCAGCACTGAACAAATCCCAAGTTCCATCTGTGTTCTGTTTCAATACATTTTCTATTGTTTATAACACTACCTGAAACTGGGAAATTCGTAAACAAAAGGAATTTATTTCTTAAAGTTATGGAGGCTGGGAAGTCCAAGGTTGAGGAGGCACATTTGGTAAGAGCCTTCATGCTGGTGGGGACCCTCCACAGAGACCTGAGGCAGCACAGGGCATCACATGGTGAAGGAGCTGAGCATGCTAACCCAAGTTTTCCTTTCTTATAAAGCCACCAGTCCCACTCCCATGATAGTCCATTAATTTAACAACCCACAAATCCATTGATTGTGGATTGAATGGATTCATCCACTCATAAGGGCAGAGTCCTCATAACCCAATCACCTCTTAAAGGTCTCACCTTTCAGTACTGCCACATTGGGGATTAAATTTTAACATGAGTTTTGGAGAGGACAAACATTCAAACCATAGCAGGTCTATCCTCTGGGAACACCTGCTTCTGGTACCAGTTCTATATCAGTGATGGGCCAATCAGGAGACAGAAAGCACACAGTAATTCAAACAGGGAAAGTCTGATATAAAGAATTATTAACTATATCAAAGGATTGGCATAGTGCTTGTAAGCAATAAAGAGAACTCGAAAGAATACAAGGATAGCAGATGTAGGGACCAGCCACTACCCTTCAGGGCTGAGATCTAGACCTCATTGGAGGGGATCTGGCCAAAGCTTATTGGATGGCTGAGAAAGTCACTGAGACTGCAAAGCTATTCAGAGGGATGCTGGGGGGGGACCCGTCACAGGAGGTGCCATGCAAGTGGCACTCTACCATGGAGCTACATGCATCACTGGAGCCAGGCACCACAGAAGCTGTATATGCTACAGGAAGCTGGTGCTGAAGAAGCCATGCACACTGCAAGAGCCTGCCTAGAGGAGCGCACGGTAACCTGGGAAAAAACCCTGCCACCTCCTCCAGGGTCCCTCCAGCACCCTCTACTGACAAAGCTTAACATCTTGCCAGTTGGCAAAGAGGAAATGTTTATAGGGTCCATATTTGTTATTGCAGAACAGACAATAAAGAATGAATTTGGAGCTGAGATATCAGTTGATAACTGACACAGTATTTTATCATACTGAAGTTTTAGTTCTGATATCAAAGTTATCAATTTTCCTCTTGGCTTTAATATTGCTTCAAAAAATCAGTTTGTGCATGTGTCATGTGTGTCTGTGTATGTGTGCATGTGTACGTACGTGCATTTAGATCTTTAATCCATTTGGAATTTATAATGTATGGGGTAAGGTGATGATTTTATTCCAGATAGCCTCCATGTTCTCTTTAATTTGAAAAGCCACATGTATCATATATAAATTTATGCATGTAAATGTTTCTCTGCTCTGTTCATCTATTAATTGCTTGACACAAGACATTTTCTTGTCTGAACAAAAAGGACTTGGATTAGGACTTGACTAAAGTCTGAGGAAGTCTTTGGCATTTGTAGGAAGAATGAAAAGATTGTTAATAGAGGACGGCAAATTTGTTTTCTAAGTGAAACAAATGCTTTGATGTTCATTTGTGTTAATCTCTATTAACATACTTTGGTTTTTCACTTGTTAGTAAACACTGCTTAGAAGTGAGAGCCTCTATCTTAGTTGTCCTGCCTACCTACTAACTCTAGAATTCATATTGAGAGGCTGCTGGTTGACCAGAGGCAAAGGCTGACTTGCAGGAATGCAAATCAATGCTTAGGTTTTAAAGTCTAGGACCAACCCCTACTTCACCTGGGGTTGGTTCAAGATGTAATCATCTCATTCCTTCAAACCCTATCTTCCACGTACAGATAAGAAAATTTCATACATAAAATTAAATAAGAGGTTTAGTGGCATTTGGAGTCATTTTTATTCATTCAAATACTCGTAGAAATAAAGGTTGGAAAAAGAAGATAACGATCACCGGTCAGCTCTAAATGGGAATCTGGATGGAGCTATTTGAACCTGAAAAGCTGTCAGTTGAACATTTTCTGCCATATTGGGAAACATCATCAATCCTTTTTTTGTGTTTGATAGGTACCTGTAATATAAGTAGATATTGGTGTTTGTTAACAACACAGTGAATAATTCTTGTTATAGCATCATAAAAAGTCACTGTTATTAATGAGACCAAGATCATTGATTTGGTCTGGGTTAGGCCAGACCATATAGTTAGTATGCCTTCTTGTCTGTATTTTGCCACTTGTCATGAAGGGAATTGGTCAAGAATGAATTCATCAATGGAAAGCCATTTCCAGTTAAGGAAGATAACACAGTTCATATTTCAAGTAATCTAAAATTCCTTAATTTTTTATCATTTGTGTTAGTGCAGGGCTAATTTTAGAAAATTAACTGTACTCTTACATTTCAGCCATGTATAAATTCCTCTTCAATCAGTATTTATCTGACTTGTCTCATAGGCCGTAAGAAGTCAGACCTGAGATCTGAAGAAGTTCTAGCTAACTGTGTACCTTCCCTGGCCTTGAGGTTTTTTGCTTGAGCTTCCCATATTGTACATAGCCACTGGGCCAATGGGCCCACAGGACGCTTCACTATAGGGTTTATTTATTTGGTAGGGCAGTGTTCATCAATTAGCCTTAGACCATCACCCTTCTGAATCTCTCAAATATAGTAAATCTTCACTAATGCACTTAGCTGCTTAGCAGCCTTTTCAACAAGTCGTAACCACCAACACCCCCATGGTACTTGCACCTTTCAGGGTGAAATGGAGATGAAGTGATTCTTGAAAGTCCTTGTGATGCCACACATACAAAGTGAACTTTGCTTCTTTTTGCAAAAGGCTTTTGCAGAAACATAGACATATAATAAAATTTCACATTTTCAAGAAAGATGACTGCACAGAGATTGGTGAGTCAAGCGAATGGTGGACATCAATAATGTGGCCCTGACTTGGTCGAGATGGTGTTTGGGTATCTTCCCAACCTGTCTTTCCCCCTTCTTAACTGCACGTTTAGAAATCTTGAAACTTTTGGTCCTTATAACTAGACCATCAGCGGCAGAATTACACCATCAAATGACTTGGAATGGCATACTTTTCTCCGAAGGAATGATTAAATCTTTTCCTCTTAATTTTTCTTCAGGTAATGGGGAAGAATTCTGGTTTTTTTGTTTTTGTTTTTTTTTTTTTTGAGACAAAGTCTCACTCTTGTTGCCCAGGCTGGAGTGCAATTGCAATGGCGTGATCTCAGCTCACCGCAACCTCTGCCTCCCAGGCTCAAGTGATTCTCCTGCCTCAGCCTCCCAAGTAGCTGGGATTACAGGCGACCGCCACCACACCTGGCTAATTTCTGTATTTTTCATAGAGACAGGGTTTCACCATGTTGGCCATGCTGGTCTCAAACTCCTGACCTCAGGTGATCTGCCTGCCTCAGCCTCCCAAAGTGCTGGGATTACAGGCGTGAGCCACCATGCCCAGCCAGGAATTCTTAAATGTGTTGATTAGATATGTGAATCTCTAGAAGGGATTCTGAAAGAAAATGGAGCAAAGAGCAAAATACTTACTAAAGCAGTAGAGAGGAGACAGTGGAAGAGGAAGTATATGTTATTTTACATAAACTAAAAACTGAAACTTACGAGTTCTTCAAATACGTGCTAATCTGCATCCCAACAGTTTTCTTGGAGGGTAGATTTCTCACGTGTTTTAAAATGACTTCCAAAACTATTTCTGCTCTGTTGGGGAACTCAGATAAGGAGTCTGATGCCGCTAGTTAATTGTTGAAGATGATTGGGGGAAAAAAGAAATTCAGAGATGGAACACAGCAAGGTGTTGGTACTGATTCCACACCCATTTATTGACTTGTAATTTAGAAGGTACTATTATAGGATTATTTCAACATCAGAATTTTCTTATCTAGATTCAAGGCACCTACATAAGCTCCTGATATATCATTTTTCTAATGTAAGTCTGAAGTGACCCAAAAACCAAAAAATCAAATTGTAAAGCTTTATTGTTTAATGCATGTAATCAATCTTATCATTACTTACAGTCTGTGGCCTTGGAATCCATCTTGTTATTTTACTGCCTTTGAGATTAGTCTTTAAAAAGCGTTGCTGGGAGTATCTGGATGATATGGAAGCAGAAGTTGGGGAGTATTGAGCCTGGGATATAAGGTCTGTAAAGTTAGAAATGTTAAATTATATCTCTGGTTGCAATGGATAAACCCAGATTATCTTGATTTTTTGTTTTTTGAGAGGGGGGCCTCACTCTGTTGCCCAGGCTGGAGTGCAGTGGCATGATCATAGCTCACTGTCACCTCACATTTATGCATCTAGATTTAATTCATAAAATTTAGGGCTTAAAATTGGCATCTAACTCAGCTTAATCAATTGTGTTTCGGCTTCAACAATTTTGAGCAAATATGTCCAAACTTGGTGTTTTTTGCCTGATAGTCATATGACCAAGTAAAAGTGAAGGAGGTGATGAGAGACTTGGACTGTGGTAGGTAGAAGAGGATAGACTGAGAGCTACTCAAATTAGTCGGAGTTGGGAATTAACCAGATTTGCAGGGTGACAAAGAATAGCTCCCAAATTTCTGGCTTAAGCAACTGGATATTTGGCACTACCATTTGCTGAAACAGCATCTTCCCCACCCCAAAAGTAGGAAGGGAGGAGGATAGGAAGACGGGTTCCATTCTTGTTGAACTTGTAAGCCTGAGACACATGAATGTAGACATTATTCACTGGATATATGGGTCATTGGATATATGGGTTTACAGCTCAGAGGAGAGTTTTGAGCTGCAGATGCAGACTTAGCAAACAATGATTAAAGCTGTGGGAAATATGCAATTATCTGGAGACAATGTGAGGTGAGAGGAGAAGGGGCCAGAAAGATCCCTGAACAACTTCAATGTTTAGAGGTTGGATACAGTAGGACGAACTAGAAAAGAAGACAGAAAAAGCAGCCAGAGGAAGAGAAAAACCACAAGGAGCGGTGCCAGGGGAACAATTAGGGGAACGGTGTGGTCAGCTGTGTCAAATGCTGCTGAGACATGAAATCAGTGAGAACTCAGCAGTGTCCTTTGGACTTGGAGACAGAAGTGAAGGTGATCTTGGCAAGAGCAACTGCAATGAAATGGTGGCGAGAAAAATCAGATTGCTGGCGGTGTGGTAGAGGCCTATTCTTGGCCCCCAATTGTGAATCTCCCATCTCTTCTTGGAAATAGACCTCACATTTTATGTTCACACAGCGTCCTAGAATAAAAACTACATTTCCCAGTCTCCTTTGTGTGGTCTTGGGCTAAGTGCTGGCCAATGGGATGTATGCCAAAGTGTCACAAGTGACTTCCAGGAACCATTCTTCAAGCTTCAAGGGAGGTGTGGGCCCTTCTTGTTGCCTTCCTCCTTCCTGTTGGCCAGAAAGCTTAAGCAGTCATCTCGGACCATGAGGTGGTGAGCAACATTTGGAAGCCACAAGTTGAAAATGGCAAAACCTGAGAGAAATTAAGTGAGGTGAATCACGAAAGTGAGTATAGGCTGAAGGGGTGGCCTGCCCCTCCACACCTGTGGGTGTTTCTCGTTAGGTGGAACGAGAGACTTGAGAAAAGAAATGAGACACAGAGACAAAGTATAGAGAGAGAAAAGCGGGGGCCCAGGGGACCGGCGCTCAGCTTACAGAGGACCCACGCCGGCACCGGTCTCTGAGTTCCCTTAGTATTTATAGATAATTATCTTTACCATCTTAAAGATAAGGGAGTGGCAGGACAATAGGATCGTTTTTTAGGGAGGAAATCAGCAGTAAGACATAAGAACAAGGATCTCAGGCCGGGCACGGTGGCTCAAGCCTGTAATCCCAGCACTTTGGGAGGCCGGGGCGGGCGGATCACAAGGTCAGGAGATCGAGACCACAGTGAAACCCCGTCTCTACTAAAAATACAAAAAATTAGCCGGGCGCGGTGGCGGGCGCCTGTAGTCCTAGCTACTCAGGAGGCTGAGGCAGGAGAATGGCGTGAACCGAGGAGGCGGAAGGAGGCGGAGCTTGCAGTGAGCCGAGATCGCGCCACTGCACTCCAGCCTGGGCAACAGCGTGAGACTCCATCTCAAAAAAAAAAAAAAAAAGAACAAGGATCTCTGTGACATGAATAAGTTTAAAGGAAAATCCTGTGCCTTGAGATAAACCTTTTAGCAGCATTGTTTCATCCTATCACATGGGGATAAACCTTGGACAATACGTAGCTTTTCTAGGAACAAAGACACCCTGCACGCCCAAAATCCATTAAACCTTGAGTCACCACAGCACATGTCTCTTGCAAGGACAAGGTTGGGGGTAGGGTCACAGATTAACAGCATCTCAAATACAGAACAAAATGGAGTCTCTTATGTCTACTTCTTTCTATATAGACACAGTAACAGGCTGATCTCTTTCTTTTCCCCACAATAGGCAGCTCTTTTAAGAAGTCTGACTGGGAAGAGAAAGACCTGCGGCAGGGGAAGGAATATGTTGTCAAGGCAGCGGGGGTAGGGGGCGTTATTTTACAGTGGATTTTATGATCCTGGCACATACATGTATGTATGTATTAGAGGGATGCATGGACGGGAAATCCAAGTATGTAGAAAGAAGCAGATAGTTCAAGGCCCCTGAGAAGGTAGCAGCAGATGGGGCCCTTTACATAGGGATTGGCCTGGGGAAGAAAAGGGACGCCCTTTCCATGTTCACAGGAGGGAAGGAGAAGCAGCAGAGTACAGATGTAGGTGGGCTGGGAGACAGGGAGAAAATGGCATTCCTGTCTGAGGGTTTCTAATTTCTCTGTGAAGTGGGAGGGGAAAGGATGAGGGGGTGGGGAGAGTGGACGAAGGTCTGAGGAGACAAGGCAGATTTAAAACAGTTGCTGCAGAGAGGAGGCGAGAGTGAGCTGACCCGACCCTTACTCCAGTGGAGGAGCAGGTAAGCTGGGTCTAAGCCATCCAGGCATGAGTCTTAGTCTGTGGCTCCATCGATTTGTTCAAAATCGGCAACAAGACCCAAGTCAGTCCAGGCAGAGCCCAATTCTTTTTAACTGTCCCATCTCCACGCCCTGCTCCTGCCATGCCGAGCATGAACAGAGATGGAAGCTACAGAGGTGGCTGCCATCTTGCTTCCAAAGAGCCTTGCTTTCTTTCTGCTCCCAGCCTCCTCAGAGCCAGAGATGGAGAGAGTGAAAGCAGTCCTGATGAAGTAGTTCAAACCTAGGTGAAGCTACATTTAGCCAGGCCTCCTCTCAACATTTTACAGTTTTATGAGCCAAGCGATTTCATTTTTTGCTTAAGCATTTCTAAAATAATTGATTTAGAAAAAAATCATAGTTTCTTAGGTGTTGCAAAATCCTAGGGGAATCACGTTAATGGCAAGGAAAGAGAGCTTGCCCTCTGAGCACATCTGTGCTTCCGACGTGGGAGGCAGGGATGCTGCCGTGGCTGCTGCTGCGGAAGACCCCTGGGTCACGTTGAGACTCCAGCTGGACAACAGCAAAGGAAGGAGGAGTGGGAGTATGGCTGACTTCCACTGCTTAGCATGAACAGTATGAGTAATAGCTGGCTGTGCCCTCAAACCCCTCCTCTCCCTGCACAGGGGAACAGAAGGGGGCTGAGGCCCAGGAGTAACCTCTACCTCTACTTCCTGGGAAAGAAGCTTCCTTCCCACTCCTGCTCCCGCCCCAGTCCTGGGAATTAGGGTCTCCCCCACCTGCCTTGTGCCTCACTCTGGTTCTCCTTCACAATAGGCAGGTGTTGGGAGGACATGGATGGCAGTTCACTAGGACGCATTATCCCAGGAAGGGATTAGAAAGATGCCTGGCTAGGCTGCGGGCAGAGGGGAAAGGGAGAGAAGGAAAAAATCCCCTGGCACATGGAGAAGACAGTGTAAGGTACAGAACTAAGTAGGGTCAGGCGTCAAGGTAGGGCCCTTGGGTGCTCTTGATGCCCTTTGTGTTGGGGCTGGGGCAGCAGCAACAACCAGTGGCTGGGGTGGGGGACACCAGCTCCCAATGTCAGGTCCAGGCAGCAACCCAGAGGCGGGAAGGAGGGCCCTGTGAGCTTTACTGCCAAGCCCAGCTCTGCTGTTAGTAAACTCAAAGTAACTTCATCTGTGACTTTGTGCTCCCGAAAGGCTGTGTTTCCTCAGCTCATTCACGCTGGAAAGTAGCCAAAAGGAAACACAGATAAAGGGCTAAACACATGTATGCAAGTATAGTAACCAACACTTGCACAATTACTAAGTGCCACTATACTAAGTGTCAGGGATTTTTTTCATTTGATCTCAGAGCAAGCCTTTGAGCTGAGTATTCCCATTTTACAGAGAGGCTAATTAAGATCTGTCTAAGGTCACGCAGCTAGCAGTGACAGAGCCAGGGCCTGAATTCTGGCTGTTTCACTCCAAAGCCCACATACTCAACTACTAGGCTATGTACAGAACAGGAAAGAAGAGATATGGCCAATCATAACAACAGGCCAATCATGGCTAGTGATATTTGGTGATATTTCTGATAGATCTAGAAGATAATTTAGAATGTATTTAGCCCTCATCTTACAGAGGAGGAAGGTGGTTTAGAGACATCCTGGGGTCTGGCCTCAGCTCCATGCTGCCTGCTGACTGCACTGCTCAGAGAGCTATTTTGATTGTTATTTTCAAGGACACCCCAAGCCCCCAGCACCCAAGAATCATAATGTACTTTATGAATAACTCTGAGAAATGGGGTCATTGGTATCCCAAAGCGTTGTCTCAAAATCCAATGAACTGGGTTTTTGTGTATGTGTGTGTGTGTGTGTGTGTGTGTGAGAGAGAGAGAGAGAGAGAGAGAGATGGAGTCTCGCTCTGTTACCAGGCTGGAGTGCAATGGCACCATCTCAGCTCACTGCAACCTCCAACTCCTGGGTTCAAGCAATTCTCCTGCCTCAGCCTCCCGAGTAGCTGGAATTACAGACACATGCCATCACGCCCCCCTAATTTTTGTATTTTTAGTAGAGATGGGGTTTCACCATGTTGGCCAGGATGGTCTGAATCTCCTGACCTCGTGATCCGCCCACCTCAGCCTCCCAAAGTGCTGGGATTACAGGCGTGAGCCACTGTGCCCAGCCAAGACCAGTTTTTTATGACTGAAACCTTTTAGTTTTGGATGTCAGTACTCCAAGGTGCTCAAGTAGGAAGTTTTGACTGTAAATCAGAATTAAGATTTATCCATTTATGTGTCATTCAACAAACATTGTGGAGGACCCACTCAATAACTACTGGATACTTAGTGACTGGGTCCTACCTGAGTCCCTGAGACCCTCCTCAGTTCAGACCCCAGAGACTGGGAGGTTTTCTAGCCAGAGCAGGGGTATCCTTACCGCCTGAGGAGCCCGTGGGGACAGCTGACTGCTGGGCATCGTGAAGCTGACTCTGCAGCTCCTCCACACGCTGGAGAGCATCCAGCTTCACACTGCGCTCCTGGGCAAGCCGGCTTCTCATCTGAGGGGAAAATGAGAAGCAGAGATGCTTTGTGCTCACTTTCGTTTCCTCGGTTCACATGGGGTTCCTAGGGAAAATGGGTGTCCCAGGCTACCCTGCAAAGAGAACTGGCTCTTAAAGTCCTGATTAGGCTGAACTCAGCCTTCTGAGAATCAAGAACTTCAGGAAGACCAGGAACTTAACCAAAAAGGAACAGTCCGTGGAATCCCTTATACCTTATAATAGCTAGGAGCTTATTCACAAGGTTATATCTTTCATGTCTATTTCATCAGATAGGTAGAGGAAGAGGGGAGTGAGGGCCCAGTGCACACATGGCCTTGGAGGCCCAGCCACTGCATCTACACTGAGGACCTGTCAGAGCCCCTGGACGGTTTCAAACAGAGGAGAGACTTGATCTCTCTCCTAGATCTCTGCTCTCAGTTCAGCATCTGCCAGGAATGCCCTGGTCTGACAGAAACCCATTTCCAGAAGCAACCTTTGTATTGACTTGTGTGGCTCTGCCCGTGCACAGCTAGCCCACACTCCCCAGCCAGACAGTGCCCGGGGCCAAAGTGTATCTCATCTGCCCAGATCACAGGTGGTTTTGCTTTTTCAATTTATAATCTCCTAATTGTTTTTACTTGTAGAAAAGTAATACATACTCTAGTGGTTGGAAGAGCATCCCCCAAATTTCATGTCTACCTGGAACCTCAGACTGTGACCTTATTTGGAAATAGGGTCTTTGTAGATGGACTTGTTGGGATGAGGTCATACTGGATTTAGGGCGAGCCCTGAATCTAATGACTGTTGTCCTTATAAAGAAGACAGGATAAGGATACAGACACTCAGAGGAGCACATAGGAAGAAGGCTCCATGATGACAGAGGCAGAACTGGAGTGAGGTAGCTACAAGCCGAGGAATGCCAGAGACCAAAATGGGACTAAGAAGAGACACGGAACAGATTCTTCCTCAGAGCTTCCAAAGGAACCAGCCTTGCCAGCACATTAGTTTCAGGCTTCCGGCCTCCCGAGCTGTGAAGGAATACGTTTTTATTCTCTTAAGCCACTCAGTTTGTGATAATTTAGTAAGGCAACCCTAGGGATTGAACACACGTGCTAGTCTCAAGCATTCAGCCGCGTGTGTTATACATCCCACTCTGCCTGCACAGACCTGGCCAGAAGGCCCCACAGAGTCTTGCCCTAAACGTTAAAGGGGGCTCTTCCTTATGTCGGGGGGCCCCCAAGCATCGTTTAAATTTCAGAAGATTACCAGAGCTCCGGAGTTAGGAAAACATCCTAATACAAACTAGGTCCAAAGTCCCTCTCCATACTATAGGGATTTGTGTAGGATCCTTATTCCCTATGGGCTGGTACCAAGGAAACATATCAAGATTTTCTGAGCCAGGCTGCCACTAGGAAACTTGAGAAATACTAGCAAGGAAGCGTGCTTCCTCAGGACCTCCTTGTGTTAGGCCACCCGTCCCCACGTCACAGATGCCGGTGAAGTGACTTGCCCAAGGCCACACAGCCAGGATTTGAGTCCAGGTCTATCTACCTGTTTCCAAGGCTGTCTACCTTCACATTCCCAACAAAAATATAAACAGCCAACATTTACTGAGAGCTATGTATCACACCCTGGTTTTGCTGTTGTTTGTTTTGAGACGAAGTCTCACTCTGTCACCCAGGCTGGAGTGCATTGGCGCAATCTTGGCTCACTGCAACCAGGTTCAAGTGATCTTCCCACCTCAGCCCTCTGAGTAGCTGGGACCACAGATGCACACCCCCAGCCCTGGCTGATGTTTATATTTTTTGTAGAAACAGGGTTTCACCATGTTGCCCAAGCAATCCTCTCACCTTGGCCTCCCAAAGTGCTGGGATTACAGGAGTGAGCCACCACACCTGGCCTGTTTATTTTTGTTAACTTTTTACTTTTTAATTTTTTAATTTTTATTTTTTAGAGACAGGGTCTTACTCTTTCACCCAGGCTGGATTACAGTGGCATAATCTTAGTTTACTGCAGCCTTGAACTCCTGGGCTCAAACGATCCTCCTGCCTCAGCCTCCCAAGTAGCTGGGACTACAGTCATGCCTGTTTTAGGTCCGGTTTTAAGGGCTTTATTTGAATTACTTAATTTCTTAATTTAATCACCCCCTCCCAAATTTAGTGAAGTGAGTACATTGTTTCCATTGTAATGATGAAGAAACCAAAGCACAGATTGGCCACAGACCTTGCCCAAAGCCACACTGCTGGAGGGCCGGCGGTATGAACCAGTCAGCTCCACTCCAGGGCCTGTGCTCTAAATCACTGGTCCCCAACTTTTTGGCACCAGGTACTGGTTTCATGGAAGACAATTATTCCACGGGGTGGGGGCAAATGGTTTCAGGATGAAGCTGTTCTGCCTCAGATCATCAGTCATTAGCTAGAATCTCATAAGGAGCGGGCAACCTAGATCCCTCACGTGTGCAGTTCACAGTAGGGTTGGTGCTCCTGTGAGAATCGAACGCCTCGGTTGGTCTGACAGGAGGCGGAGCTCAGGCGGTTATACTGTCAGCTGCTCATCCCCTGCTGTGCAGCCCAGTTTCACAGGCTATGGACCCCTACTGGCCCACATCCGGGGAGTTGGGAACCCCTTCTATAAGTGACCTCAACCAGGCGCAGGCAACAGGCCAGGACACTGAGGCTGTCCGAGGTCAGACAGTGAATATCTGCCCATGGAGTCGGAGGCCGGGGATAGATTAAAGAAGCCACTTCTGGCTGGAAGGGGCCGGGGGTGTGGGTGGGGGGCTCGGGTCTTGCTGGCTGAGGATTGCTGTTTAGAGTAGGTAGGCATGGGGACACTTGAGCTGTCAGGAGAGCTGGAGCTGTACTCTACAAAGGGCCAATGGCTTATACATACATATGGTAAAGTGCACATTTGTTGAGAGAAACCTTAAAATATTTGTTTTGATCACTTCTAGAATATCTGCCATGAAACAAATAATTAACTAGAGAAAACCTTGAAGAAACGAATCTACGAACTTCTCTATTTCTGTGGTGGCATTTAGAAAAGCATAATTTGTAACACAAAATCGGGATGCCAAAGTTTTCTTATAGGTTCGGTCATATTTTTGTTTACTTTTCATGCAATAAATATGAAATTCTAATTTTCTTTTATTCTAAAACTACTCATTTTCTCTCTCCACTTTTATATAAGTATTTTCTTTAGCTTTTCCTCAATTCAAATTTTAATCTTTTTTTTTTTTTTTTTTTTTTGTCATTTTTGTAGATAGAATTCTCCTTATTGATCTCTTCCTTGAGCACTTAAAACACTTGACCAGGGGCCGGGCACAGTGGCTCATGCCTGTAATCCCAGCACTTTGGGAGGCCGAGGTGGGCGGATCACCTGAGATCAGGAGTTTGAGACCAGTCTGGCCAATGTGGTAAAAACCCCGTCCCTACTAAAAATACAAAAATTAGCCGAGTGTAGTGGTTCGTGCCTGTAGCCCCAGCTACAAAGGAGGCTGAGGTGGGAGAATCGCTTGAACCTGGGAGGCAGTGGTTGCAGTGAGCCAAGATTACGCCACTGTACTCCAGTCTGGGTGACAGAGTGAGACTCCGTCTCAAAAACAGAAAAAACAAAAAACAAAAAAAACCACTTGACCAATAATTTGCCTTTCAATTTCCATCTCCTTCTATCTCTGATGAATGAATTCAGTAATCTGCTCATTCAATGGATATGTGTGAGGTGCCTGCTTTGGAAGTTACTTTTTCGTTTTTTATTGAATTACATTGTTTTCTGCTTTGTTGAAACTTGTATTAATCCACATCTACATTCTAGTATTCTATTCTATTTCTTTGTTGTTGGGTATAGTCAACAAAATACATTGGCTCTGCAAACCACTTTTGCCTTTCATTTTTGTCTCTGCAGTTCCCGAAACACTTGAATAAAATCTTCTTGTCATAGCCTCCCTTAACACTTGCTGCTTTTCCAGGTTACTTCTTGGAATTTTCTAAAAGATTCCTAGTTCAAAGATGAGAGCTGGGTAGAAACAGGTTTTTCCAGTAGGTTACAGGGGTGTTGAGATTCCAAGCCCTGAGGCAGCCAAGCTACCATGGCCTGCCCAGCAATCTTCGTGGTGTCGGGAGACACTGTGGGGAGAGATGCTACCATTCTCCTGGGCTGCCTATAAGTCACAGAGGTTGAGAAACACTGCTGTGGGGGACAGGAGAGAGGCATGGGCACACGGGGGAAGGATGCAGCAGCCCTCGCTGGGGCACCAGGTGCACTCTGGGTGGACACCCCCTCTTACTGAGGTTTACCTGGTGGAGGTCTCTCTTCATTTTCTTCTGCTGCAGCTGGCCCAGCTTAGAAGCCCTCTCAGCCTCTTTACTAAGGAGCTGCAATTGCTGTTCTTTCTGCCCCACATCTTCCAAGAGCTTCTCCATCCTGGATGTTTTCATGAAGCGCAGCTGCTCCTGGGTGAGAGCTTCCTGGGCCACTCGATGTTCTAACTCCTTCAGCAGTTGAGCCTGTGGCAGGAAAACGCCAAAAGAAAGGAGGAGGCAGGGAGCCTTTCTTCCCAGCAGAAGTGGGGAGACGTTGGACAGCATGATAACCATCCCCTCCTTTGGGGCTCAGGGACACAACTACATGGTGTATTCCTGGACTCTAGAAAACGTGGCCCAATGATTCAGTCCTGCGCTAGCAAGAGCACCAGGATCTACCCTAGCCTGGCATTTACACTGTGAGCCCTGCAGTGACAGAGGGAAGCAGAACAGACACCAAAAGCCAGGCACACGATCACGCCACTGTACAGCAGTGCCAGGGCAAACAATTTGGTCTTTTAATACCCAGATTTGATCATATGTATGTTAGCTTACTAACCAGATAATCATATCTAGCACAAACAACATTTACATTGTTGTGGAGCCTTTGTCAGGAGGTAGCCGTGGAAGCGTTTAACACCAAAGAGACAGGGCCATGCCATACACGCAATGGGCGAGGAAAGGAGGTTCTGATTTAGGCTCTGTTTTCACTTCCAAAAATCTGGGGAAGTCAGATTCTAGACGGTTAAAGGAGGATTAGTGTAGAAATAATTTGGTTCTGTTCCAAAGTTTTTCTAATAAGTATTATCCTAAATACTAGATGGTCAATCCTTAATCATAAGGATCAATCCTTAATCATAATATTATTATTCATATCTGTATGATGACGTTACAGTTTATCATGTAGCTCATGATAACTCATATGAGTTACCATAATTAACTCATCTGATGCAGAATCATGGAAGAATTAGGGTCTAAGATGAACAAATTAAATTTCATGCTTTAAATATGCCTAGCTTTCCCAGGCTGTAACTTCAACTCAACTGTTCTCACTCTAAACCTACAGTCCCCCTACTTCATTCATGCCCAGAGGGTTGGCACAGTTAGGACATGCTTAGGCTTAGAGTGCCTTTATTTTGGTGCCAGCCCCTGTCGCGCAGCAGTAACTTCTGAAAGTGAGACATGGTATGGATCATTGGGATGGGACAGAGTCTCGTGCGGGGATGACACTGCAGGCTGGACCACACTCTGCTTGCGGAGGATTGTTGTTGAGTGGAAGTGTGCTTGCCCCATGAAAGCCTGTGTTCAAGGCAAAGGCCGAGATCACAGGATCCCAGGACAGCCTCTAGCAAAAAGATCCTCAGAGAAATGGACACACACACACACACACACACACGTATGTGATAATGATCTTGCTTATGAGTAGTAGTTTCTCATCTTAGCCACATACGAGTAAGAACAATAGCCTTTTGGCCACCGCCCTTGGTTTCTGGGCTGGAGAGGAGGGAGGAGAAGGGAAGCCCAGGTCCAGGCCTTTTCCTGGTTGTACCATCTGTGTGGCTTCAGGCTGTGGTGCTCTGATGACTGCTCCTGGCAGCCACAGCACCAAGTCTGGTGGCCACATTCAGCTTTGCAGAGTGAACTGCAAAGGGAACGAGGAAGAGGCTCTGAGGCTCGGATACCTGGCTGTCCTGCTGCTTCCACATCCTCGCGCTGTCGGCCTGAGCCCTGGCCAGGGCCTGCCTGAGAGCCAGGATCTGCTGACGAAATAAACCCACTTCTCGCTCTGCCATCAGCTTGATGCGCAAACACTCTTTTTTACTTTGAATAGCTTCCTGTAAACATCCCAAACACAGTAAGATAGGAAATAGGTTTCCTTTCCAGATTTTTAGTTTCAAAAGCAGTATCTAAACCACTTTCCCATCCATTCTTCTTTCAAACTTCTGGTAGAAAGGAGCTCCTGCTAGTCACTGCTTCCACGATTTTATTTTATTTTATTATTTATTTGTTTAGAGATGGAGTCTTGCTCTGTCAACCCAGCCTGGAGTACAGTGGTACAATCTTGGCTCACTGCAACCTCTACCTCCCAGGTTCAAGCAATTCTCCTGCCTCAGCCTCCTGAGTAGCTGAGACTACAGGTGCCCGCCACCACACCCAGCTAATTTTTTTTGTATTTTTAGTAGAGATTGGGTTTCATCATGTTGGCCAGGCTGCTCTCAAATTCCTGACCTCAGGTGATCCACCCACCTTGGTCTCTCAAGGTGCTGGGATTATAGGCATGAGCCACCATGCCCAGCCCACTTCCATGATTTTAATTCAGAAGAGGGTAACATATCAGAGTAAATACTTTCAGAAACAGGATGTGAGAGTTTCCAAATAGCCATCAATATGCACTTTGGATTCAATTTGCCTTAAAGCAGATTTCTCACTTATTATTTTGTGACTTCATTTTCCTCAGATAATCATGTATGAAACCCAAAGATACGCAGTCTTTTGACAAAGCAGCCTCAAGCCCTTGGTGAAGCCTTTCCTCCATCTTTTCACACCCTTCCCTTATGCTGACTTCTCTGATCTGTTCTTTCTTGCCCCCTTTGCTTCTGCCCCCTTTCTATTTCTCCTGAAGTTCTCACACGGCCTGTTCCCAGGAAAAATCGCCAACTGTCAGATCCTTCAGGATGGCTGACCCTGCCACCTGACACCACTGCCACTCATAGCTACAGTGACACCATGGCAGCTGCAGCCATAGAGGCTTGGGATCAGCCATCCTGGGGACTGTCTGGACCTCCCCCACCAGAGCTCACCTTCTCTGCCCTGCTCAGCTGGGCCTGGAAGCGCGCCTGCTGCACAGCCAGCCTCCAGTGGCCCAGGCTCCTCACTTTGCACACCAGGGTGGCCAGGCTGCAGTTGTCCTGCTCCAAGGCCCATAGCTGTTCCTGCTAAGAAGGCTCATTTTCAGAAAAGTCTGCCCCCAACACTTTCATAGGAAGGGCACAAACCCTAACATCAGAAACATGCCTTCCAGAAGATGACACAATTGTGTAGTCCGTCCTCGTGTCCCCTTTAAAATGCCTGATGCAATGCTTTCTCAGGGAAATCAGGCTGGAATGCTAATGGGGTGAATGGTGGGGTCAGCTGCTAGAATGAAACACTGATAGCCCATTGCTAAATGAAATCACATACTTTGGCTGGGTTTTCTTTCATTCCTTCATCAGGGCTGGCAGAGCCCCATTTTTTCTTTAGGTCCTTCATATTGTCAATCCCTTCTGTTCTCACTTCACCGATGAGCTCACACACTTTCTGGATCAAATTAAGCTGATTCTCATCCAGCTTCTCCTGCAAATTGCAGACTCAAGTCAAGGAAGTAAAATGGATTTGGGTAGTGTGAAGGGCAGTTGAAGAAAAGCCATTTTGCCTTCTACAACTTAACTTTTGTAAGTAATTTCACATTAAGATGTCACCTACTCAGACAATTATTCTGACATGTACTATAAGGAAGTCACACTAGCGGCCCCCTGAGTGCTGTCTTTTATCCACAGGGCTTCATCATTGGGACACCAGCACATCTTAGACTGTGCCTTCCTTGTCAACACCAAGGCAGGCTGAGCCAGGAGGACAGTGGAGGCTCACAGGTAGAAAACCTGCTGAGCAAACTGCCCCTGGTAAGAGTTACTTGGGAAGCTGAACCAAAGATTTTTGCTGCTATGTTCACTCACGGCAGAATGTGACCAGACAAGACACTGTAGTTGAGCCACTCCTGAGGAGCTCTGTTAAATATAGATAAAGTGGAGGAGGGAGTCCAGCCGACTGCCTTCCTATTTAGGATCTAACAGAAACCTCATTAGGAAATATTCTGTTCTGAATGGCTTACAGCTAAATGCCTTGTGAGGAAACAGCTTGATCAATGGTGAGTACAACTGAAGACCCAGTGCTAGGGACTGAATTGTGTCTTCCCCAGATTCATATGTTGAAACCCTAACCAGCACTGTGACAGTATCTAGAGACAGGATCTTTAGGAGGTAATTAAGATTAAACTGAGGACATAAGGGGGAGGCCCTATTGCAATAAGACTGTGGCCTTATAGGAAGAGGGAGAGAGACCTTTCTTTTTCTCCGTGTCTGCCATGTGAGGGCACAGTGAGAAGGCAGCCACCTGCGAGCCAGGAAGCAGGCCCTCAGCCAGAAGCAGACTCCACTGGCGCCCTGATCTCAGACTTCCGGCTTCCAGAACTGTGAGAAATACACTTTCTGTTGTTTAAGCTGTGCAGCCTATCGTATTTTGTTATGGCAGCCTGAGCAGACTAAGATACCCAGTGTCTTTGGGGTGAGAGGTAGGGTAGGGGTGTCCTCCAACTTCTAAACCACTTCCCTAGAGAGGAAGGCAGGAGGAGGGTGCCCAGCTGGGAGCCATGGAAGGAAGCCTGGCTCTGGCCACACAGCAGAAGCTTTAGCAACTTCATGGGATGCTGGAATATAACAGGGATTCCCTACTGTAGGAGGCTTGGTGGAACCACTTCAGCCTGGGAAACAGAGAGAATCCACTTTTTAACTAGGAATTTGGCAGAAGCTAAAGGGAACTTAAGACATTTCTCAACAATCTCACACCTGAAAGATGGCTTAGCAAATTCCAGCTGTCACTGTCTGCCCATTCCTCTCTTGCAACACCAGACCCAGTACATTTTGGGTTTGATCCTTTAATACGTGTAATCATTTACACTGCAGGTAAGAAGAAATTCTCGCTGGAATGACCAGGCCAAGGTGAGCACTGGTGGAAGCTCCTGTTAACCTAATAACCCTGGGGGCCACCCTGCAATCCCTGGGGAGAGATGCAAGGACCCAAATGGGGCTGGCTTTGGGGTGTATCCAATAGCAGGGAAGGGGACAGGGTTGGGGGAAGCTGTGGACTTGCAGGTGGTAGGTTGTACTGAAATTCACACCGGCGAGTCAGCTGGACCAGTCTCCCTGATGGCCCATTTTAGGCGTGGGGCATCTATCTTACGGCTGCGCAAACATCAGATGAAAGCGATTGGCTTCCACAATGCTGCGGGTGCACGCGCACCCCATCACTTCTCTTCTGCCATGGATCTTTGCTGACAGGTCAGCAGCTTGCTGACATTGAATGTGAGAGTAAAGCTGGCAGGCATTTTGAGGGTTTGAAAAAATTCTGGAAGCTGATTCAAATTCTGAATGTGCCCAGGGAGTTCTCCAGAGGCACCTGCTGCTACCTACATAAGGTCTGGCCTGGCCCAGGCACTGTACTCTGGAAAGTCGCACTAACAGATAAAATGGTGGTAGAAACTGGGGAGGTGGGGAATTTGGAGCAGCAGAACTCTCTCCTCCCAACAGCGATCAGACAGTGCCAGTGGCAACTGTCAATAGAGGGGAAAAGAGAGACTTCTCTATTATCCCCAAATTCAGTGTCTATCATGGTTAATGACAACCCATTGCTGACTCTCTTTCTGCAGTGAAAGCTTAGAGCTAGAAAATTCTTAGGGCCTAAGAATCTCTTGTTCCCACAAAGCCCATTATTCTGTCATCGATCCCTGGGTGTGCAGCCACCGTGGGAATCCGTTACACTCGGCTCCCCAATGGGTGGCCCAGATGTTCGACACAGGACACTTACTTTCATGTGTAAACAGGTCTGAAACAAAGCTCGGACTAATGCCTCATATTCTTCTTGGACTTCTTTTCTAATCTGCTTCTTGAGATTCAGATTCACCTCTTCCAAGTCTGTGAGTTGGGCTCTCAGAGCGGTGATTTCCATGATCATATCATGACTGAGTTCTGCAACCTAGAAGCAAGAGAAAATGTGTGTGTGTGTGTGTGTGTGTGTGTGTGTGTGTGAGAGAGAGAGAGAGAGAAACAATTGAGGAGTTTCAAACTGCTCCTACAAAATAGTTTCTTATAGATCAGTATTGAATTTCACTTCTATTTTAAACCTAATGAAGCGAGTGAACATTCTGCTGCATAAATGTGGGCAGAAGAATTTAAGGACAATTCAAAGGTCCCGGAACAGTGCCAGACACTGGCTGGTGAAGAAGTGACCCCAGAAAGGCTAGTACATAGGCCCTTTCCAGTTAGACAAAAATACTTCAACTGTCTTGGCCTCCATCTCCAAACTGGCCTCCCCTTGACACCTCAGCCCAAACATCCTTTTTCTTTTTTGGAAGGCACTTTATTCTATTTTATTTATTTATTTATTTATTTATTTATTTATTTATTTATTTTTGAGATGGAGTTTTGCCCTTGTTGCCCAGGCTGGAGTGCAGTGGCATGATCTTGGCTCACCGCAACCTCCACCTCCCGGGCTCAAGCGATGCTCCTGCCTCAGCCTCCTGAGTAGCTGGGATTACAGGCATGCACCAGCACACCTGGCTAATTTTGTATTTTTAGTAGAGATGGGGTTTCTCCATGTTGGTCAGGTTGGTCTTGACCTTCTGACCTCAGGTGATTTACCCGCCTCGGCCTCCCAAAGTGCTGGGATTATAGGCGTGAGTCGCCGCGCCCGGCCTGGAATGTACCTTAAGTGGCATCAAAAGAAAACAAACAACAACAACAAAACTTCCCAAAGTAACAACAAAAACAGAACAAAACAAAGCCAGTACAAAATAACAAAAGTGACCAAAAAACTCAAGGGAAAAAAAATGCACCCTAAGGAGGGTTGCTTGCCAAAAGTGAAGGCACGCTCCTTGGTGTTCCTGCAGTGGACCTTCACTGACGGGACTTCCACAGGTGACACAAGCAAATGACACTCAGGTGTCCCACAGCTGGCTAACCCTGAGAGTGTGGATGTGAGAAATGGAGAAGAGAACCTTTTTAACAGGAAATGACCTACCTGGCCAGCACTGTCTTCAGGCGGACCCTGGTCTCTTCGCGCAGCATCTAATTCCTGAGCAGGAGAAAGCAGTACACAACCAAACTCAGACATTTCGTCTTCCAAGCACAGCTCAGGTCAGCACAACGCGTTCCAAACACTTCCTACTTGTGTTAATGGAGCCCCATTTTGAGAACCTTAGGCTGTGCCTGGAGCTGAGACTGTATGTGTCGCCCCACTGTACTTCAGGATGCTTAACACAGCCTCAGAAGACAACACCGACTTCCAGCTACCCACACTGATGCCAAGAACTGAGTAATGGGGATAGGCCAAAATGAGGGTGGCTCCAAGGCTCATTATTTGACATTTTAATACTTCATCTGGTGTTTTGGCTAGTCTTTTAGACTTCCGAACTTTTCTAAGGTATAAAGTAAAATCACACTAAACCTCTGATGCAATCTACCTTCACAATAGTGGGCAGCCCAGGGCAGGTGGACTGACTCTTCCATCCCACCAGTGGGCTCATATGTTAAGGAAGTCTCCCAGTGAGACTGACCCATGACATCCACCCTGAAGGGAGAGTTTACTTAAGGATCCTGGCTTCTTTCCCAGACCAGGAACAGCGCACGGCGCCTTGTGTTTGCCAAGGGTGGAAAGGTCAGCTATGCACCTTCCCCTGCAGGGCCAGCCCCTTTGTTGCTCACCTTTTGTATTTCCCCGCTGGACACCTCCAAAGCACATAACCTAGTGTGGGCAACTGAGAATACCAGAGCCCAAGGGAATGAGCCAATGAGAAGAGAGATTTGAGGGTACCATTCACCCTCAATTCTGGCATAAGAACCACTAGATGCGCCCCAACCCTCTCAGTTTTACTTTTCTCTTCTGAGTGCCTCCTGAGCCTCCCTGCCCACGCCCATTCCCCACTGCAGTTCTCGTCTCTCTGGGAGCCTACTTGCTCTTTCTGGCTGAGCCTCTGCCTAGCGTGATGTAACACATGCTCATAGCACGTGGAGTAGGTCTCAAAGTTGCTGCGTTCTCTTGCCATCATGTCACAACCCAGGGAAAGGAGGCAGGCCTCAAGGTGATCTTTCCTGAAAGTGATCTGAAAGGAAAGAGGCATTCATTATTCACAGCCACTCTAGCAGGGCAGCCTCACCATGCCAGGGCCCCAGGCACTCTTTGCCTTGGCTCACAGACCCACTTTTGTTTCTCCTCTGTATCCAACCATGGACTGTAGCCTTGCAAGCCTCTCTTTCAGGTCGGCTTTGAACATTTGCAGGGACACGAGGACCATGGAAGCCCACATAGCATGTGGTGAAACACTGAAAGGTTATAAATCAAACTAACAAACTATCAGAATGAAATGTTTAATTCTCCTACCTTGAAAAACAGACCTGAAAACTGACCTGGAAAGCCAGATTTGAATTGATTATTCCTGGACTACTGTTTGTTTGTTTGTTTGTTTGTTTTTTAGATGGGGCCTTGCTCTGTCGCCCAGGCTGGAGGGCAGTGGCGCGATCTCAGCTCACTGCAGACTTGGCCTCCCAAGTTCAAGCAATTCTCCCACCTTAGCCTTCCAAGTAGCTGGGATTATAGGGGTTCCCACCACCATGCCCAGCTAATTTTTATATTTTTAGTAGAGATGGGGTTTCACCATGTTGGCCAGGCCGGTCTCAAACTCCTGACCTCAGGTGATCCACCCACCTCGGCCTCCCAAAGTGCTGGGATTATAGGTGTGAGCCACGACGCCCAGTCGACTACTCTCAGTTCTGTGCTGAAGTAGGGACACATGGCGAGAGCTGGTCCCCAACCTATAGTTTACCATGTGGCCCCCTTCTCTTCCCAGCTCTCGCCTCACGTCATGCTGTGAGGTCTTCACATGCCTGTGAGCAGACATCCTAACCCGCATGTCCAAACTCCATCCACACTCCCAGTTGCTCCTTGGTCACTTCCAGGCCAGGGGTGTGCACACTAGTGATGAGGTCCGTTCTCACTCTGGGGAAGGTGATCCAGGGAAGATGCCCATTCAGGCCATGGACTCAGGGAATTCCAGGTCCCAGGTACTTGGAGCATGGTCTAAAATGAAGGTGAGGGCTCTGAGCGGACATGTCCCTGTGGCCCAGGGGATTTCTTACCTTGTGAGGAAGGTCATAGCTGGAGAAAGGCCAGAGAGGGGCCCTCTGCTATATGGGGTATCTGGCAGGGGCTTCTCTTGCTCTAGTCTAAGGGCCACACAGCTCATTCTCTAGGCAATTCCACTCACTCCCTTTCTCCAGGAGATTGGGCCTGCTTTTTGAAGAGTTGGCAATTAAGGAACAGCCCAACTTTCCAAGGCAGTCTTAGATTTAGGTTCTGGAGAGAAATGGGAGCTAATATTTGGAAGGTAGGACAGACTTACCCAACTAGGACCTGCATATCTATGCAAGTGTGTTTGTCCCTCTGTGCATCAGTGAGTGTGTGTGTGTCTGTGTGTGTGTGTCTGTGTGTGTGTGTGTGTCTGTGTGTGTGTGTGTGTCTGTGTGTGTGTGTCTGTGTGTGTGTGTGTGTCTGTGTGTGTCTGTGTGTGTGTGTGTGTCTGTGTGTGTGTGTGTCTGTGTCTGTGTGTGTGTGTGTGTGTGTGTCTGTGTGTGTCTGTGTGTGTGTGTCTGTGTGTGTGTGTGTCTGTGTGTGTGTGTCTGTGTGTGTGTGTCTGTGTGTCTGTGTGTGAGTGTGTCTGTGTGTGAGTGTGTCTGTGTGTGTGTGTGTCTATCTGCAGGGATGAGGGGTGAGAAAGTTTATGGGGCCAAGTCTAGGACCCAGCCTACACTGTAACGTGAATTTTATCTGTGACACTTCTGGGGTCAGGCCAGCTCCTGTTCCCTGGCCATCTGCCATCGATGCCAGCACTGTGCACTTGGCCTTCTGGAAGCAGCACATGAAGCAGCCGTTGTGGCTTCCGTGGGCTCAGGCTTCTCTGGGCTCTCAGGGCAATTTATTTCCTAAAACCTGCTCTGCAACTTACCCTGCCTCCCTGGGTCAGTGTAAATGTCAGCTGTGCTTGTGTCAGAATGCAGCGTGAGTGGGCACCATTGGCCAGTTTCTTCTCCGAAACCCTCGCTGGCATAAGAGCTGCAGACTCAGATTATTGGCCCAGTTCTGCCCAGTAAGCAGCACCGCCTTCCACTGGGCTGTTCTGTCACCACCATTCAAACCTGAACCACGATGGATGGCACTGGGTGGAAGAGCAGCAGATTGCCCCAGGGATTCTTCAAGAGAACCAGCCTGGGGTGCAGCATGGCAAGCACTGGGCCTTGTTATGGCCAAAGTCTAGCCCTGAAGCCTGCCAGCAGCAATTGAGTTTCTGTGGTTTGCTTCATCTTGGAATCCCTTGTAACAATTTGTTAAATATCAGGCACACACGAGGTATTTTGAAGATGTTTCTAAAATACCCACCTCTGCTGACAAAACACTTCAGTGGGCTGGGGAGCAGTGGCTCACACCCATAATCCCAGCACTGTGGGAAGCCAAGGCAGGCAGATCACTGGAGGTCAGGAATTCAAGACCAGCCTGGGCAACATGGTGAAACCCCGTCTCTACTAAAAATACAAAAATTAGCCAGGTGCGGTGGCATGTGCCTGTAATCCTAACTACTTGGGAGGCTGAAGCAGGAGCATCATTTGAACACAGGAGGTAGAGGCTGCAGTGAGCCAAGATTGCACTATCTCTATGATGGAGACGGGGGCGTGGCTGGAAGAGTAAGTTCACTGTCACTGCGATGGTCCAGAAGAGGCCAAAAGCCTACCAGGCACAGACTTTGGAGGGGCTTGAGCATCCTGAGGACCCTGACTTCAAGACACTGGCAGGCTGACACCATCCTCTTCAAGTGTGCCCAGAGTGTGGGGTGTATCTGATATGGGTTTGCTCTGCCTACTGATATCCATGCTTCTTTCCCACAAGACCTCAATGTTGGGGTGAAGCATACAGATAAGAAATGAGAAGAACTTGAGTCACAAAACTGTTGTCTTTATTGTGTTAAACATAAAATTTGCCACTATATCATTTTTAAAGGTACAGTTCAATGGCATTAAGTATATTCACATTGCTGTGCAACCATCACCACCATCCACCGCCAGAACTCTTTATCTTGTAAAATGAAAACTCTGTATCCAATAAACGATAATTACCTATTCTTTCCTCTCAGACCATGGCAACCACCACCATCCTTTCTGTCTCTCTGAATTTGGCTACTCTAGGTACCCCATATAAGTAGAATCATAGAGTATTTGTGCTTTTGTGAGTGGCTGAATTCACTTAGCAATAATGTCCGCAAGGTTCATCCACACTGTAGCATGTATCAATGTATCAGAATTTCCTATTATTATTTTTTTAAAGATGGATTCTCACCCTATCGCCCAGGCTGGAGTGCCATGGCACAATCTCGGCTCATTGCAACTTCCACCTCCCGGGTTCAAGCAATTCTCTTGCCTCAGTCTCCCAAATAGCTGGGACTACAGGCATGTGCCACCACACCCGGCTAATTTTTGCAGTTTTAGTAGAGACGGGTTTCACCATGTTGGCCAGGCTGGTCTTGAACTCCTGGCCTCAAGTGACCTGCCCACCTTGGCCTCCCAAAGTGCTGGGATTATAGGCATGAGCCATCGCATCTGGCCAGAATTTCCTTTCTTTGTAAGGTGAGTCACAAATTTTTTCCATCCTTTTTTCTGATATGTCCCACCCTAACCACTTTCTTGTCTCAAGGATGGGAAACTACTTCACCCACTCAGAGTATCCAGTATCATGTTTGTTTATGACTGAAAGCTTAAACTAATACATGTAAGTCATCAAGTTCTGAGGAAAAATGTATCCCTAACCAAGCTTGTGAATTCTCTACCTCATAAGAACTGAGATGTGTATTAGAAAATAATGGAGAACATCTGAAGAACTTGGAAAAATGTAAGTTTGGAGAAGGCATTTTAAAAAATGAAGTACGTTTTGTCAAGTCAAATTTCTTTAAATGGTTAAGTTTCACAGGAAACTGGATTCACAGTTACCTAAAAGCACTTGTTAACACTCCTCAAAACTCTGTTACAGTCAAATATCCATGTCTACTCTCTTATCCTGTCTTTTCAGTGGGTTGATTTGATTTAGCAAGGCACTTCCTGACAAGAATAAACATGTTTCAAAACCCAAGGACTGTGTATATGTGTGTGTGCATGTATTAAATGTATATTATTATTTAATATAATATATGGAGTTGTTATGGATTCGAATATTTTTTCTGGAAGGACACACACAGATTGCTGAAGCTGGCTTCCTTTGCAGAGAGGAAGCTGGAGATGGTGGCATGGGGATGGGTGAAAATGATACCTTTCTGTGCTGTTGGCTTTTTTTCATATGCTACATTTTAATGTTTTCTAGGTAACAGCATTACAGGCTATTTTGGTTCTCCTCACTTAGGCTTTTCATACTAACAAATCAACAACAGAATATGTTGCTAAAAATCAACTCATTCATAAACTCTAAGGTTACTTTAAAAAATTGACCAAATTTGAAATTTGCCAACATATATATTCTAATGACTCAGATCTTTACTAGAAATCAATTTTTTCCCAAAATTAAAAACTAATGATTATAGCTGGGCATGGTGGCTCACACTTGTAATCCCAGCACTTTAGTAGGCCAAGGCAGGTGGATCATCTGAGGTCAGGAGTTCGAGACCAGTCTGGCCAACTTGGTGAAACCCCGTCTCTAATAAAAATACACAAAAATTAGCAGGGTGTGGTGGCACACGCCTGTGGTCCCAGCTACTCAGGAGGCTGAGGCAGGAGAATCACTTGAACCTGGGAGGCAGAGGTTGCAGTGAGCCGAGATCGCGCCAGTATACTCAAGCCTGGAAGACTCTGTCTCAAAAATAAATAAATAAATAAATAAAGGAAAAAACCAAACAACTGACAATTGCTCTGTTTTGGGCTTAGCCTCAGTATTCATATAATCATTCTTAGGGAATAAGGGAAGCATTAGGAGAGCAGTTAAATGAGAAAGTTTTCCTTGTTTGGGATGATGTTATAAAAACCAACAGAATGACTAATTCTCAATACATACCTCTACTCCATCATCCTGATAATTCTGCATTAATCTCTGTCTAAATTTTTCAACTATTTGTGGTCTTGAGACTGAAAAGTTTTCTTTCATGACTTGGTGTTTCCAGAGATCTAGGGGGAAAAACATGCCGGCACTAGTATCACAAAACATTGTGCTGTCATTGATGGCTGTAAAATGGCGACTCTGAGACAGAACACGGGACACAATAAGCTGTTTCCAAACTCAGCTGCCCCTTGATACATAAAGGGGCCTGGGAATTGTTTCCAGGAACACCCTCGGATCCTGAATCCATGCATATTCAAGTCCTGCCGTCAGCCCTGGGGAACTTGTGGATACAAATATCTGCCCTCTGCACACATGGTTTTCACATCCCGAACGCTGTATTTTCTATCCTTGTCTGTTCAAAAAAAATCTGTGTATCAGTGGACCTGCACAGTTCAAACCATGTTGTTCAAAGGTCAACTGTATGTAAAAACTAATGGGGGTTGGGTAACTGGGACCCTCTGGAACATGGGAACTAGGAAGATCTCTCACCTGACTCCTAATGCAAAGATTTGGAAGAGCACCTATGAAATCCGGGGAACAATATTCCATTACCATAACTAAAAACCCCAAATCAAATATTAGTATTAATCCTACATGATGTTTATTTTTACTAAGGCCTTCTATGTATCTGCCAATTATTTTGGTCTAAAACAATGATCAGAAATAAATGAAGAGCTGTTTATCTGCTTAAGTTCCTAATGCTGGAGGGCAAAATTAACTTGAATATATAGTAATAAAAAAGGAGAGAAAATTCTCCTTTTTTAGAAGAGAGAAGATAGAGTTACAGATTAGAAATGTTGACAGACTGAACTTTAGCTCCAAGATTGAAGCAGCAATATGGCTGACCCAGATGGGATGAGGCACGTACAAAGCTCTCCCTGAGGCCAGGAGTTCAGCCAGGGCAACATAGTGAGACTCCATCTCCACAAAACATTTAAAATGGACAGGCGAGGTGGTGCATGCCTGTAGTTCTAGCTACTCGGGAAGCTGAGGTGGGAGAATCCCTTGAGCCCAGGAGGTCAAGGCTACAGTGAACCATGATTACATCACTGCACTCCAGCCTGGGAAACGGGTTGAGACCCTCGCTGTAAAAGAAAAATTTAAAGGGGTTGCATGTGATCAGTAGCTGCAACACTAGAAAGATGGCAGAACAAGAGCAAAGAAAAACCCCTTTGGTTCCAGAAAATCTCCTGAAAAAGAGGAAGGCTTATCAAGCCCTCAAAGCCACCCAGTCAAAGCAGGCACTTTTGGCAAAGAAGGAGCAGAGGAAAGGAAAAGGGCTCGGGTTTAAATGACTGGAATCATTCCTACATGATTCCTGGCGGCAGAAACGTGACAAAGTGCATCTCAGACAACTAGAAGTGAAACTTCACGCCTTGGAATTGCCAGATAAACATTTCTTGGCCTTTGTTGAATGCATCGAAAGGATTAACGGCGTGAGTTTACTGGTACGGAGAACCACTGCAATACCTCGCCTAAGAAAATTTTCAGTGGTGTCTTTGTAAGAGTCACCTCCCAGAACCTAAAAATACTGTGTATGGTGGAACCTTATGTGACCCGGAGGTTTCAAATCTGAAGTCTGTCTGGGAACTCATTTTGAAACATGGACAATCTGAGGTCAAGAATAAGACCATCCCTCTGACAGGCAACACAGTGATTGAGGAGCACCTGGGGAAGGTTGGCATCATTTGCTTGGAAGACCCCATTCATGAAATTGCCTTCCTAGAGAAGCGTTTCCAGGAGATCTCATGGTTCTTGCACCCTTTCCACCTCTCTGTGGCCTGTAATGCTACCTAAATTAGAGTGGGCTTCCTCAAGGAGATGGGCACACCTGGCTATTGAGATGAACACATCAATCAGCTCATCTGCCAGCTGAACTAGACCCAGGTGTCAAACTGCAGTACATTTTTGTCAATGAAGTGGGAGCATGTGTTTTTGTTTTTTGGGAATTTTTATCAAGTATCTTCAGATAAGATTATTTCCTGCTTTATCTTCAAAACTGGAAAGGAAGCGCCAAAGAAAAGATAGTAGCTGGCCGGGCATGGTGGCTCACGCCTGTAATTCCAACAATTTGGGAGACTGAGGCAGGCAGATCACCTGAGGTCGGGAGTTCAACATCAGCCTGACCAACATGAAAAACCCTGTCTCTATTAAAAACACGAAAACTAGCTGGGCATGATGGCGCATACCTATAATCCCAGCTACTCGGGAGGCTGAGGCAGGAGAATCACTTGAACCCGGGAGGCGGAGGTTGCTGTGAGTCAAGATCGCACCACTGCACTCCAGCCTTGGCAGTAAGAGGGAAACTCCATCTCAGAAAAACAAAACAACAACAACAACAACAACAAAACAACCCAAAAAACAAAAGACAGTAGCTTATGTTCATGGCAAGCACCTCTCATCACAATCGAGCTCCAAGAAAAAATTTTAGTGTTTTCTGCATTGGCTGCTGCCCCATCTGAAATCAGCACATTCCATGGAGGAAGGAGTGCTGCTTTGCTGCATCTTCTATCCTAGGATTTAATGTTGGTAAATAGTAACTCTAGCATCTGTACAAGGCTCCCTAAGACTCCCACAGCAGTCGACCAAGCCCAGAGACATAATGGATTCTGGAGATTCCTGGGGCCTTGTTTTGAAAAAGACTTGAAATACACATAGGAAGAAACTCACAAAAATAAATGTTAACTTGTCTCTGCAAAAAAAATAATAATAATAATAAATTAAATAAAATTAAAATAAAATAAAAAAGTTAAAGAAAATAACCAGTTATTCAGAGGAACATTGGTTATGGCAGCAATAGCTTGGAAACACACAAGTGTCCAGCCTTCAGGGCGTAGTTATTTAAACTATGGCCTACCCTTCCAATGAAATAGTATGCAGTTGTGAAAAAAAGAAAAATTCTCCATATACTGTTATGAAAAGAAGCACAGATTGTTAAATGAAAAAGGCAAGGTGCAGAACAGTGGCTATAAAGCGACACATTTTATAAGAAAGATAACTACGATGATAATAAAAGGGGAAGATATTCCCTCAAACCTACTAGGATTACTACTCCAGAAACTCCCCTTTCTTCTCTATCATCATTTCTCCCCTCTTTCCTGGATCACTCACAAGAGTACAGCTTATTTCTCCCATCTCACAAAAACCTTTCTCTTGACCCCACTTCACCCATCAGCTATTGCCTCATTTCTTTGTATCCTTTTGTAGCAAAACTCCCAGAAAGAGAAGTCTACACTTAAACTGCCCTTGATGTCTTACCAATTCCCTCTTAACCCCACTTACCTGGTTTTCACTTCCACCACTTTACTGAAATTGATTTTGTCACAAACACCAGTGATCTTCATGTGGCTAAAGCTAGTGGTTTTACTCAACTACCAACAGCATTTCACACAATTTGTCACTTCCTCCTGCTTGAGAAATCTCCTTCACTAGGCATTGGGACACTGCGGTGCCCTAGTTTTCCTAACTCACTGTTTGTTCCTTCTATTCCTTCTAGATGTCTTTTGCTATTTCTCCTCTCCTGCCACCCCCAGCTGTTAACATTAGAGTGTCCCAGGTTTCAGCCGTGGTCCACCTCCTCACTTCTATATATATTCATTCCCTTGCTGTTCTCATCTCGTCTCACAGCTAAATAGCATTCATATCCTGACAACTCGCAAATTTAGATCCAATACTCACTTGGCATGTCTTCTTGGATGTCTAAAAGGCATTTAAAACTTAATTTGTGCATAATCAAATTCCCAATCTTCCCTCCCTAACTTGTTTCACAGTTTTCCTCTCAGTTGATAGAAATTCTATCTTCCCAATTGAAAACACTGGAGTCATAACTGGCTCTTCTCTTTCTCACACACTTAATAATACTCAACCTATTAGTGCCTACTTCACAATAAGCCCAGAGTCTGACCACTCAGTGTTTCCATTGCTCCCAACTTTGAACCACCATCACTCCTTTCTTCAGTAATTGCAATAACCTCCACACCAGCTTCTTTCTTCTTTCACCCTTTCTTCCTTCACAGCCTATTCTCCACACCTTAGCCAGAGACATTCTGTCAAAATAGAAGCCAGATGATGATGTTCAAAATCTGAGACTGTGTCCCCACTGCATTTGGAGTAAACACAAAAGCCTCAAAAGGTCTTGCATGGTCTGCCTCCTTCCCCCTCCCTCTCTGACTTCAACGCTTACTACTTTCTCTCCCTCATGGTCTCCACTCCAGCCACACTTAGGTCCTTGCTATTCCTTGAATATAATAGGCATGCTCTGCATAGGGCCTTTGTATGGCTTGTTCCTTCTGTCTGAAATGCTCTTCCTTTAGATACCCTCATAGCTCAATTCCTCACCTTATTACAAACTTTTGCTCAAAACATCACTCAGTGAGGTCTACCCTAATCACCCTATTTAAAATTGCAATGGGCCCCCTTCAAACCTCCGCAACACCACCCTTCCTTACTCCATTATTTTCTTCTTTCTTATGTTATCGCTTGTTGTCTACCCCTTCCTAGATTATAAACTCAATGAAAGTAAGAATTTTTGCTTAATGAAAGGAAGAATATATTCCTAAAATATTTCCTAAAATATAGTAGCCTAGGACATGGAATAGTTCCTATAATGAAAGAATGTAAATATTTATTGAATAGTCATTGAATGAAAGAATGAATATATGCACAAAGCAGCACTGAAAGGACATATAGAAAACTAATGAAAGTGGTTACATACAGGCAGCAGACTAGGGTGCAAGGGGGTTCATGGTGACAACAAGACTCTAAATGTATATTTTTCATCATTTTGAGTTTGGAACCATGTGCATATATTATCTGTTAAAAATAAGATATTTAAAAATAACATGACAGTGGTGGAACGATGTGAGAATGTCAGCACTGTTTGACTTCCATTCACATGGAAGAGCAAAAGCACATGTACATGGTAATTATATTGGTAAGAACTGGCTGGATAGGGCCTACCTCCTCGTGGTGGTCCCGGGGGATACTGAAAGGAAGAGATCTGTGGAGTTGGACTTAGGAGCCACGCTCCACCTTGTTCTATTTTCTGTTAATGGGGGGTGCTGGTCATCAGCAGGATACCTGCCAGCCTGCTCCCACCCTTGCTGTTTCTAATTTCAGATAAGACTTCCTACCTGCACACTCAATTGTCTGACAGGAGGCTCAGTGCTCCCAAGACGAAACACCTAGCACAGTCCACCCAGAAATGTGGGCACAACAGAGTCAGAAGCTCTGGTATTTGTACCTATACTATTTATGGCCAAGTCCTGGTTTTGAAAATGGGATTCTACGTTTCTTCAACAACTGACTACTTTCCATAATAAACATATAAATCTGTTTTTGCTTTTCCTTTAGGAAATAAAGGCCAGAAGACATATCGCCACTGTCCCAGTACAGATGAAATGCAAAATCCAAGAGTTAATGTGCCCAGCAATTGACACTTCTTAAGATGTTTAAGACTTTTTAAAAGTCTAAGCTATGACAAGACAGGGCTCATGTGTATTTCAGATGAGAAGTTGGATATCTTTCCAGGGTGCTGTTGTGGCAGGTCTCCAGCTCACAGATAAGCCTGGTGAGAGACCACATCTGTTGCACACTTCTAGTTTGGGGACCCTCACCTGGCAAATCCCCAGTGAGCTGGTTTGGGGTTTAGCTCTGCACTCAGCTGAAGGGAAAACTTAACAGAGCGCTGGGCCGCACTCTCTCCTTGCTCGTGAATTCAGGTTCAGACATGCATTTGCATCTCCAGGCAGAAGTCAGGGAGCCAGGGAAAGCGGAATCCATCCAAAAGAAACAATTCCTGGCAAAGAGGAGTTGGCTGTCTCCAAATGGGTCTCATTTTCACTGTGTGTTTGGTCATGGCTTCTTTAAGAGGAGGCAGCAGTTTTTGACAGAAGCATGGAAGTAGGAAGGAGACAGCACACTGGAGGTTGAATTAGGACTCCATTTTCTCCTCTCACTCTGTTCAGGTCATTTGACTAGAGGAAACTTTGACTTTCTGTTAGCCAAACCACTTCCCCTCTCTCCCTCGCTGCACACCACCCCCAGCCTCCTCCCTCTAGGAAGGACATCTTGGCTGGGTAACATTCTACTTCCCTAACCTTTGGTGCCTACAACCACCAGCCTTTGGTGCTTCAGTGGTTCCTGGGTCCCAAACCAAGGCAGAACTGAAACTCGAAGGCATACAACTGCCAATCAAGGCTGTTCTCCCAACCAGCTGGGGTGCCCCAATAAGTGGGTAGGTTGAAAGCCTTATTGCAGTGTATGTATGCATCTTATACTCCTGTGGTTTTCAAACTGCTCCCCAGAGCACTAATTCTTTGCGTTGATAACAAATGTTTCCAAGAAGAGAAAAAGGTTTTGTGGTCAAATAAATAAAGAAGTAAATAAAATAAAAAATTAAAAACATTGCATATTCTCTCTCCTTTGGAGATACACAGTGCATAGTTGGATAGTAAAGGCTCTAGAGTAGAGGAAACTGTTTAGCATTATTTACCCTGAGTTTCCCAAAATTATTTTGAACAAAAGACAAATGAACAAAACTCTTCTCCACCAACCCTGAAAAACATGGTAGAAATCCTCCTATCCAATGCAATCAAGACTAAGAGTTAGTTGGTTAGTAAAAAAAAAAAAAAAAAAAAAAAAAAAAAAGTCAGTTAAAGCAGAGAATGCTTTACACATAACATGTACTATCTAAAACATTTTATTTAACTAAAAAATACGTAAATTTACAAACATCTGCCAGTCATCTAACATACATCCTAGGCCTCTTCATTGTAAGTACCCACTGACTGAAGTTCTGCACCATCTTTCTTCTAAAAACCTTGGTTGATAGTTTCTAGTTTTGTTTGTTTGATTTTAGAGAGAGAAAACTTAAATACCATGGAAATCCAAACACATCATTTTACACAATTTCACAATTTTACCTAGTCTTTTCAGTCATCTGTCTCATAACCAATTTGATAACTTTTCTTTTTTCTACACAACTAGCCTTTTATTGAGGTTTTCCAAATCCTTTCAACATAATTTTTTTTTTACTTTCTTTTCTTTTTCTTTTTTTTCTTTTCTTTTCTTTTTTTTTTTTTTTTGAGACGGAGTTTTGCTCTTGTTGCCCAGGCTGGAGTACAACGGCACAGTCTCGGCCCACTGCCTCAGCCTCTTGAATAGCTGGGATTACAGGTACCCGCCACCACGCCTGGCTAATTTTTGTATTTTGAGTAGAGACAGAGTTTCACCATGCTGGCCAAGACAAAGTGCTGGGATCACAGGTGTGAGCCACCACGCCTGGGCATTTTACTTTATTTTCTTTTTCAAATACATTTAAATTTTTAAGAGCAATTTTAGGTTCATAGCAAAATGGAGGGAATGTATTGAGAGGGCCCATAAGCTCCCAGTCCCCACACACATTCTCTACCATCAATGTCCTGCCCCAGAGGGTGCATTTGTTACCATCAGTGAACCTACATTGACATGTCATTATCATCCAAAGCCTATAGTTTGCATTATGGTTTACTCCTAGTGTCCTACATCCTATGGGCTTGGACAATGTATAATGACATGGATACACCATGTTAGTATCATACAGAATAGTTTCACTGCCCCCAAATCCTCTGTGCTCTGCCTAGTCCTCCTTCCTACCCTCCTAAATGGTGGCAGGCACTGATCTTTTTACTCTCTCCATAGTTTCACCTTTTCCAGAATGTCATATTTGTAATCATACAATATGTTGCCTTTTCAAATTGGCTTCTTTCACTTAGTAATATGCATTTAAGCCTCTTCCATGTCTTTTCATGGCTTGACAGCTCATTTCTTTTTAATGCTTGATAATGTTTCACTGACTAGATGTGCTACAGATGATCAATTTCAATTTAGTTTTTCTACAATCAACAGATCTCTTTCTTTTTGTATTTCTATTACACTGGTTTACATAGTTTTTAATTAAATTATCTCAACACAATGACAGTTAAAACAGGCACAAACAGGTTTGGAGCAAACAATGATTCGTGATGCTAGGTAAAACACATGCAACCCAAAAACTGTGATTAGTGAGCACTTTGCTGGCTCATGTTACCAGGAGAATGGAAAGCGTCAGGTCACCCAGAAGCCTGTTAGCAAAGAAGGGCTGGGAGAACTACTGCTTTAATGTCTTGAGGAACTTGTGTTCCATGGCACTGCTGGGGAAATGCTGGCTGACACGATGCTCTTCTAAGAACTGTTTTGATTATGCTCTCTTGAAGCAAAACATTGTTGATATCTCACCTTTAATAATATATGTATACTTACATTTTGATTATATTTATTATCCTATACTATTATTTTCATATATTTTATATTTTATTTTATTTATGTGTATTTATAACTACCTACAATACTACCAATAGTGAATATCACAAAGCATGATATACTTAGGGTAGGATTCTTCAACAATGAGAATGGATCTCAATCCACATTCCCAATAGTTTCCTTGACTTTTTACAATTTTTTTTGTCTGCCAGGCAGGTGGCTTACACCTATAATCTCAGCACTTTGGGAGGCAGAGGTGGGAAGATCACTCGAAGAGTTCAAGACCAGCCTGGGCAACACAGCAAGAGGATGGCTCTACAAAAAATTTTTAAAAATTAGTTGGGCATGGTGGTGTGCACTGGTGATTCTAGCAACTTGGAAGGCTGAGGTAGGAGGATCGTTTGAGCCCAGGAGTTCAAGGCTGCAGTGAGCTATGGTGGCACCACTGAACTCCAGCCTGGGTGGCAGCGTGAGATACTGTCTCAAAAAAAAAGAAAAATTTATTGTCTATCTTCTTATCAGATATGATTAGATCATCTTTTCTGACCTCATAATGTGGCTGAGGATAAGCATGCACTAGGATTAGAAGTGTCACCTCTACTATTTTCTCATTACTTGTGGATTGCCTGCCCATGGTCACTTCAGGACACCTCAGTGTAGAGTGTGCATGTGACTCCTTACATATGGCTCTAATCTATTTAGAAGTTCTAATATTTTCTTCCCACACCCCTGTGATATATGCATTCTACTTTGGAGACTGCTGGCCTTATAACTGCTCAGAGAAAATTAGAAAATCAACTAAAAATCACTTCAATGCCAAAACATCAAAGATGAGGGATGGCAGAATCTTTGTGAACCAATGGGGCCATCTCTGCTAAGATAAGCCCCGGGGGTTGAACAAAGATGTCTGGAGCTACTTTAGATAGTTTTCAGGGGGCTACTAGTTCAGCTACCGAGACCTAGCACCAGGGCCAGGTCTGGATGCCACATCCTCAGAGGCTCAATGACAAACCGGAAACTCATTCAGAAGCTGTATGATCAAGCTCCAAAACAAGGTGAGGGGGAAGGAAGGAGGGAGAGGGAGCGAAGTATTCCAGGGTTCCTTTTTTTTTTTTTTCTTTTTGTACAGAGTCTTGCTCTGTCACTCAGGCTGGAGTATAGTGGCACGATCTTGGCTCACTGCAGCCTCAACATCCCAGGCTCAAGCAATCCTCCCACCTCAGCATCCTGAGTAGCTGGGACTACAGGTGTGCACCGCCACACCCAGCTAAATTTTTTTCACTTTTTGTAGAGTCAGGGTTTTACCATGTTGCTCAGGCTGGTCTCAAATTCCTGAACTCAAGTGATCCACCTGCCTCAGCCTCCCAGGTGCTTCTGGGCTCCAGGAGTGTGCCACCATACCTGGCTCAGGGTTTCTTTTTGGCAGATATAAATGTCAACACTACAGTCAGTCAGCCCATAGGGAAGGAGAAGACCCTGAGGAAAAGGATATGGGCTTTTGCTGTCCCCCTGGTTCTCAATACTCTCCATTCCTAACTTCCTCTGGAGAAACCTCCAGTCCCAAGCTAACCTTGGCCACAAAGGATGATCTCTGCATGAAGAGGCAGCCCCTGCTTGGAAGCCCTGTTCACTATGGCTACTTCTTGCTGCCAAGATAAACCATAGGTAGGTGGGGATTCCAATATGTTATTGCCTTCTTTGAAGGCACCAAGCCCACAGTGGTCTCAGGAAGATGACACCGAAGAAGTGTATACCAAAGCACCTTGGCACACAGTGAGGACTCAATCGCTTGAATTAGGAGAACTCAGTAGAGGTGGAGATCCAGGTCTCCACACCAAGTCATGCCTGACAGACCAAAGAACAAAACAAAATGGAACCAGAAACAACAACCCTTTCCCTTCGATATTGGCATGGAGTTTAAAAGTCTTATAAGTATAGAATCAAACAAGAGTTTAGAATTGGCCAGCACACTCCATCCAAGGTGAGGCTTTGTAATATCAACCTTGCCACTGTTAAAAATAACTCTACCCCTCCCCTCTGCCTGCCCCCCACTGCATTGAAGGTCCTTTGCAAGCACAGCTGACAGGCACCCTGCACACAGCAGCACAACCACAAAGCAAAGATGCTTCCCCACAGCCCCTCACCCCGGGTGTCTCATAGGAACCACGGCCCCAACATGTGCAGATGGTTGCACCCGCTGCAGGCTTGTGGGTTTTCTCCAAGGAATCGGAAGGGAGCCGCCTGGATGCAGCAAACACAGCACAAACAACAGGCGCTTTGTGTCTTGTTGAATGTTCTGTAACTAGAGCTCAACCACACTCAGCTCTCTGGTGGCATTAGAGACACCCAGCTGGGGAGGGGCTCGCACTTTCATTGCACAGGGTCCTGTTTACAGAATTCAGTTACTTGAAGCACTAATAAAATGACTATGTCTTAGGTGAGGACAGAGGTTATTAATTAACATTACAATGTCTGTGGACTTTGTCTCAAAAGGAAAACCTAATTTAAGTTCGTAGTCAGACAACTCCTCCCTAGCTCAAAGGTTATGAATTTCCTACAGAATATTCAAAGTTAGGAATAGATATTATAGTTCAGACAGGACTAGCTACATAACGCAGGGGCCTGGTGCAAAATAAAAATGTAGGACGTCTTTCTAAAAGCAGGAAAAAGTGTCGCACAGGTACTAAAAGATAAACCTCTTCCCTTTCTTCTGCAGTCTCTCTCTTGACCTGTCATGGTGTTTTTATTCGCTTTTAACGTTGCACTCTCTTGGTCATGGGAATACGTGCAGGGCAAGTGAGACCCCCATAAGCATCCAGTGGCCCCACCTGTGACTCAGTGTGTGAATATGCATGACCCACCAGTCACCAGACTGAGGCACCAGGCCCTGCCTGGGGATGAGAAGTTGAGTCAGGCATCTCCCCTTCCCACCACCCCAATCCGCCGTGGAAAGGCAACCCCCAAGAGTACTGCAACCTCTGTCCTGGGAGATTCCAGGTACCCAAGGTGGGCAGGAGGCTCACCCTCACCGAGCTACCCATCGAACACATGGCAGTGCTGCCAGCCTAAGACCCCTGAGATGCTGCTGAGTGCACAGGCCTGACCTTGACCCTCCCTGTGCCAAGGTTCCCCTCCCCTCTGGGTGCGGGGAGGGTCAAGGTCAGGCGTGTGCACCCAGCAGCATCTCAGGGGTCCCAGGCTGGTAGCAACACCATGTGTTCAACGGGTAGCTCAGTGAGGACAAGCCCCCTGCCCACCTTAGGTACCTGGAATTGTAACTTTGAACACATTCAAAGTTAAACCATTAAAAGTTTCAGGATGGTGACCACAGAACATGAAACCCCAAGTGTCCCTCTGCATCCTGCGCGTCACATGCCCATGAAGTGGCCTCAAGTTTGGGCCTCAGATGGAAGGAAACCATTCTGATTGCCCTCACACCCTACATTTACGAATTTGACACATCATAACTTATGTACGTTACAAATAAGAAAGGCTTTAGGTTTTCCCTTCATTTCAACTCTATTTCAGTTACGAGTTAATCAGTAGAGTTGAAACTATGTTTTCTATTTTTTTAAAAAAAGCCTTTGTGCAGGGAAAGAAATATACCAAAGTGCTTTGTGTCTTGTTGCAAGTTCTATAACTAGAGCTCAGCCACACTCAGCTCTCGGGTGGCAGTTAGAGACGCCCAGCTGGGGATAGGCTCGCCCTTTCATTGCACAGGGTCAAGGTGTAAAAAGTCATTTTTATATCATTTTCTGGGCATTGCACTGATTTTTTGGTTTTTGCTTGTTTTTACAACAAATGTCGATACATGAATTGCTTTCGTAATTAGGAAATTATTTTGTGAAGTAACAAAATAAAGGTACTTTACCTGTAGGGAGAGAACACTCCTTCTTGGACTTTTCTGATAAAAGCAGTATCATCTCTCTGTTAACTTTTCTTAGTACCTCTTGGATCATATGAATTTCAAAATTTTCCAGAAGTTTTTGAAGCTAGAGTAAGCATAGGTTGAGGGTCACTCTCTACATTCAGCTTATATTTTGGGTCCCGTGTCATATTCCTGCAAAAGGGCTTTGAGCTAGGGCCTGCCCCTCAGCTACTCTCCCGAGAAAGAAGGAACGCTTCCCTTCTAGGTCTCCCAAGTGCTTCTGGGGGCACAGATGTACCTCCCTGGAGAACAACACCTGTTCTTCCTGGTTCACATCCTCATTGATAAAATATAATCTTTTTTTCAAACCAAGTTTTGCTAAATTGCAAAGTGTTCAATACCTGGGGTGACCTCATGTCTTTTGGAGTCTCTAAATGTGGCTAGGATTTTGTGAGTTCTCATTATAAGAGAAGCTCTCAGCTGGGCGCGATGGCTCACACCTGTAATCCCAGCACTTTGGGAGGCCGAGGCGATTAGATTACGAGGTCAGGAGTTTGGGAGGCCGAGGCGGGTGGATCACAAGGTCAGGAATTCAAGACCAGCCTAGCCAAGATGGTGAAACCCCATCTCCACTAAAAATAAAAAAATTAGCTGGGCACCTGTAATCCCAGCGACTTGGGAGGCTGAGGCAGGAGAATTACTTGAACCTGAGAGGCGGAGATTGCAGTGAGCCGAGATCGTGCCACTGCACTCTAGCCTGAGCAACAGAGCAGGACTCCATCTCAAAAAAAAAAAAAAAAGAGAAGAAGAAGAAGCCCTCAGGTATAAAACTTGATTTAGATACCAAGGAAGATTTTACAAGATTTAAAACTCCATGTAGGACCAACAGAAAAGTCTTCCAAAAACTGTGAGCCCTTACTCAATCTATTACGCTTGCAGAGCGCATGTTTCTCCCTGTTGAAGGCCCCCAGGTGCTGGAAAGGAATAGGGCTTAGAAGGGTAAGCAGTGAGCTTGGCACTGGGGCCTGACAGGGGCTGACTTCTCCTTGTTGCTCAGCGGATGGGCATCTCTGCATTGACAACCAAACAGCCGAGGCTTTGCTTGCCTGGTACAATAAGCCCAGCCACAGAAAGCTTGAGTCCCAGGACCAAGCTGAACAAAGACTCGGGAAAACAACTTCTCCACACAGACCATCTTACACATACCGAGTGGGCATTTTCTTATTCTCAGAAAAATAATTACAGGGCGCTTTTAAAAATATTTTATTTCCATGTGGCTACCTGCATGCTAAATTTTATGCTTAAGATAGTGGTTATGTTTTCTATCATCATTCTTATGAAGGTACACATCAATTTGAGGAAAATCAAAATGATAAAAATCCAAACTTATAGAACAGGGACATTAAGGGAAGTAATTTGCTTCATCAAAGCCCCACACGCCTTTAAATACTTAGTCCTGCCCTCCCTCCAGCCCATTCAATGATTTGCAACCCTGCAATTTACACTTAGCTTCTTAGAAAAAATACCATTTCGGTATGTCTGTAGTTTTACATGCTAATGCCATAAAGGACGTTTTCAAAGGCAAATTTAAAATATATCCTGCATACCTGGCGAGTTTTTATTTCAATTTCTGAGGCTCCACTGGGGGGAAGAACAGACTGATTATTTACTATAAATCCTTCAAATTCATCTTCTTTCCCCATCTGCCTAGCTATAGCTTTCATGCTGGGGTAGACAATGTCAGTTCTATTAAAGAAGAAAGACAGAAATTAGCAAACATATTTTTTCTCATTTTAATTCTCTGATAATTATTTTCATTCATTTTATCTTTCCTATCATCAGTATCCTAACCCATTCACAGATATATCAACATCTAAATTCACCACAGTTATCATTTCTTAGCCACTTGAAATAGTGAGGCTTTTTCCCATTGGGTGCATATAACCTCAGTCCTCACTCTTCAAAATATTGACAAGTCTTCACATTTCCTAGTTATCAGGGACACTGACTATAATAATTTCACAAGATAAACAATCTGGCTATACCAACTTTCTGTTGTTGTTGTTTGTTTTTGTTTTTTGAGACAGAGTTTCACTCTTGTTGCCCAGGCTAGAATGCAATGGTGTGATCTCAGCTCACTGCAACCTCTGCCTCCTGGGTTCAAACCATTCTCCTGCCTCAGCCTCCCGAGTAGCTGGGATTACAGGTACCCACCATCACATCCGGCTAATTTTTTGTATTTTTAGTAGAGACAGGGTTTCACCATGTTGGCCAGGCTGGTCTCAAACTTCTCACCTCAGGTAATCCCCCCGCCTCAACCTCCCAAAGTGCTGGGATTACAGCCGTGAGCCACCACGCCGGCCTAAAGCAAACATTCTTAAGCTTGGTAAGGCCCAGGGTGTATGGGGGTGCTTAGTAAATGTTTGTTAACAGACACATGGCAGAAGCAACACGCCTTCCCAGCCAGCTACGTCATTCGAGCCAGGGCCTGCAGCTGCTAGCATGCCTCCCATTCCCCAGACCTGTGCCCCATGTGCCATCTGTATATCTCTGGCTGCAGTGCCACAAGCACTCAGAGACCCAGCCCATGGGTCTAATGGGTCATGTTAGGATTCATGGACCAAATCTCACCCTCAGATAAAGGGGCAGGAAGCTGCCATCCCCAAGGTTCTAGTCATGGCCATGAATTTCAGCCTCAGCAACACTCACTCGTAGAGCTCTGAAAACTGTTTGTGGAGAGAGACAGAGTTGATATCCTGGCCTTGCAGCTTGAGTCGGCCCCAGTGCTCCTTTAGCACTTCCAGCTGCTTCCACAGTATCAGAAATGATCTCAGCAAAGCAAGGGACATCACCGCATCGCACGGGCCCTCCAGCAACTTGGAGGCTTTTGGGCTGTTTCGGAACTGACTTCTGAATCCTGGCACTTTGGACCAATCTGGCTGAAAGCATTATGGAAATCCTTCTTTACTGATCATGAACCAACACAGGCTAAACTTTTACTTGCAGCTTGTGCAAAACAAAGTCTTTGGAGAATTAACTTTTTCCCCAGGAGGAATGGTTCACAGGCCTACAGCACATGTAGAGTTGAGGGAGATTGACCATCCTTCATGAACAGTTTATGGAAAGGATAGGAATGTATCAACTGCAGCTTTCTGCTTGGGTCTGGAACCATTCATTTTGAAAACTCTCTTACTTGCATACTAACGTTTTATCCGCCTTTGAAAAACTGAGCCTTTTGTGTTTTCCCTCTGCATTCTGGAAAGTACTCTTCAATACACCTGAGATTAAAGTTCCCATCATGGTGGAGCCATGAAGTAACTTTCCTTTGAGGATTTTACCCATCTTATGGGTAAAGAAATGGAAATTTAAGTTTATCCTACCTCCTGTTTCTTCTCATCTTTTAGAAGTTAGGCAGGAAACATTTCTCTTAATTAGAATTTATCATTCAATAAGAAAGATTACTTTAAAATTATGATTTCTTCATTTATTCATTGGTGCTTTCCTTAAGTAAATAATTGTGGAGGGGCTGCTATGAACCCTGCAGGACGTAGAGGAAACAAGGTATTCAGGTCCTTGTTTGTCCTGCTGTCCTGCAGCCAGCAGTCTGAGGGCCAAGGTCACCCAGAGTGAGGAACAAAATGAGGACCACATTCAGGCCCACTGCCTGTCCACAGTGTCTCAGTCACAGAAAAAGGAGCTCTTCTTGGCAGACCAGGATGGCAAATCCCATGATGTTATGATAAAAAGAGGCTTAAAGAGCATTTAGGTGACAGCACCTGAGACACTCAAGTTTCCTGGCTAGAAACAGGAAGAACAACCTGGTATAACTGGATCCTAGAGCAGTGGTATTAACATACATAAGGAAAAGCCTGCCTGCCAGGAAGAGCGTTGGTCAAATTGTCTAAGGAAGAATTGATAAGCAAGACCCAGGGGAGAGTGAGTTCCTATAGATTGCTGGTAACTCCTCAGTCTTGTAGCCTGCCTCCCCAACAATCAGCTAGTGCATGGATTTCCAGATTTCATTTTATCCTCAGAGCTCTTTCATTAAATGAATTCTTATGCACTGGCCCAAATATTCAACAGACCAAGGACAAGCATGGTGACATGAAGGGGAGAGCCTGGAGGCCATGTAATTGCACGCCACCCCCAGCTCAAGAAGCCCCAAGGTGTCTCTTAGGAACCCCAGGGCTCCTTGGACCACAATTTTAAAAGCCCTGAGCCAATTCATCACCTTTACTTTGGAGCTTTGGAGACTGAGGCCTAGTGAGATAAAAAAACTTGTGGCATAACTGGGGCAGGAACTCAGGAGTCCTGACTCTCAGGGCAGTATAAATTCTGCTGATTTCTATCGTCTATGAATAGCTAAATACTCCTAAATAAAAACACATGAAATAAAATTAATTAAATAATAATTTTAAAGCAAATTTGTTTGTTTATATGTTCATATGATGAGAAGTCTTTTCTACCTACGTGCTTTAATTTAAAAGACAAAAGAAGGAACAGGAGCCAAGATAAATAACAAGGTGGAGGATGGTGGGGAATGTCAGAAAAAGATGGTAATCCATCACAGACAGGGCCAAAAAATGGCAAACAGAAGGACCTGAGGGCCCAGCATGTTTTTTGATCTTGGCACAATTTGATCTATATCCAGCTTTGCAAATGATCATACTGGGGGGCTTCTACAAAATATTCCCCTCCTTGATAAAAAGATAGCTCTCCAAGGAGAAAGCTTTTTTGCTCCTGTTTTTATCTTACAAAAATGAGGGAGATGTTTGCCGACACAGCTACATGGCAGACCTTGAGTCCTTGAAGTCACTGTTGAGGGGCTACACCAACCTGAACTGCCTCCTTCTAGACTTCTTATTATGGCGGATTAATATGCTTCCCTAATTTAAGTTATAGCTAATGGGACAACCTGTTACTTGCACCAGAAGCACTCTAATTGGCACAGAGAAGCATCGGGGGTAAGGGTGGATGATCAGAAAAATCTTCCTAAAGACAGTGGTTTTGAAGTGGAAATCTGAAGGATAACTAAGTAAGGATAAGAGTTAATCAGGTGATGAAGCAGAAAAAGGAAGGAGAGGGAAGTTTTCCACTAGAGGGACCAGCTTGGGAGAAGTACAGAGGAGAGCATGGTGCACTTGACAAATCAAAAGACATTGAGGGTAGAAATATTGGCAGGAGTCAAGTCACGAGGGGCTGATGAAAGCATTTGGACTTTTCTCAGGGCATCTGGAATCCATTGAAGAGTTGTAGTGAAGGAAGTGACATAATCAGGCTTGCATTTAAAAATATTACCCTGGTGAATGGATTGGAAAGAGGTGAGAGTAAGTGTACGGAATCCAATTGGAGGTCACGATCATAGCCTAGTGATCAGGGATGATGATGGTTTGGACTCGTAGAAGTGGGTACTGTGGGGGAATGGAGAAAGAAGACAAACTTGAAAGATATTAAAATAATTGATAGTAAAACTTGGTGATTTGTTGTGGGGTGTGGGACAGAAGTCAAAGATGGTGCCCAGAGTTTTTGGCTTGACCATCTGACAGAGACTATGGGGGAGGGGCAAGATTTAGGGAGTAAGATGACCTTAGCTTAGGACACGCTGTCTCTGAGGTGGAATAAGTGGAGCTATCCAGCAGGCAATTGAACATGTGAGTCTGATAGGATTGATATTTGGGCTAGACATATAGATTTGGATCATGGCATGTGAATGTCATCAAAGTTATAAAAGTGGATGGGTTTTCCTAGGGAGAGGGTGAGGAATGGAGCAACCTAGTAGAGAAGAGGATGAGGGAGCTCCAGGACCAGAACGTTGGGTTGGAGTCTGAGCTTGTCTCCTCATTACCCATGTGACTTTGGCCATGTTACTTAACCTTTTTAAGCCTTAGTATTCTTAACTATAAAATGAGAACAATGAAACAACCTATCTCATGGAATTATTGTGGGGACTAAATAAATGAATACATCAAAAGCAATCTGAACAGACCTCAACTTGTAGGCAATAATAGTAGTGGTATTAGTAGCATTCAGGGCTGACTTAATGGCTTGGGCAGAGGAGGCACAGTGCCTAGGGCTCACAAAATGCCTTATTTTTTTTTAATCAGAAAAAAAGACCTTTTAGGCTAAAGAAAATGCCTTAATATATGATTTTAATATCTTTTTCTTTGTACTAGCACAATGTTAAAATATAACTTTTAAAGGTTTTTCATGGCGGAGGGAGGAGCCCACAAAGGTAAAAGTGTTAGGGCCTGTGGAAGTCAAAATGTGGCCCTGGTAGCAGTGGTGGGATAGATTATAAAAAACATTTTAGGGTTGGCAGAGGTAGAGGACCCTACAGAAGGGTCTGAGAAGGAGGGCTCAGCAATGTCAGAGGAAAGGTAGGAGAGACTCATGCTGTGGAAGCCAAGGGCAGAAAGGCTTTGAGAAGGACTCTGTCAAATGCTGCCAAGGGGTTAGGTAGGAAGGTGACTGAAAGTACCCAGGGGATTTAGTGACAAGGACCACCTCTTGATGAGACACGTTTCAGTAGCAAGATTGGGAAGACAGACTGTAGTGCTGCAAGGAGTAGCAGGAAGGTAAGAAAATGAAGATGACAGATTTAGGCATTGCTCAGAAAGTTTGGCTCAGACAGAAAAGGTCTTCAAGTGGGGGCACCAGCTAGTTTGTCTGGCATCCAAACATGTCTCTGCCTAGTTCCCAGATACATGCAAAATTGTTTAAAGTCATGATACTAGGAGGGCTAGTGGCTCTTGCACCTTAGAGCTTCAGAGTGATAAACCCAGAGGAGGCAGTGCCTGCCCAGGAGGCCATAGGCCAGTAGTTGAGTGTGAGGACAAGAGCCCAGGCCTGAGATGTCCACCTGGGGCTTCTATCAGACCCCTCTGGCCCTTCCAACTCCAGTCCTAGATGTGTGACTCACAAAGAAAGCATTCAGTTGGTGTTTTTGTTTCATTTGTTTCAATAGACCTCCTACAACTTTTGTCCCATTTTAAAAATTAAAATAGTTGGATAGACCATAATCATGGAACTTAGAAAATGCTTTGCAGTGGCTACCCCTGCTCCACTGTTGCTCCCAGGTGGTGTTGGCACAGTCCTGGGACCTACTGAGAGGCGCTATGGGAACATGTGGCTCCCTGGACCATCTCCCCAGCAGAGAAGTCCTTCAGCCCAATACAGTACTGGTCAATATGGAAACGATTCCCCAAGAATACCTGTGCATTTTTGCCCAGTGTGGCTTGCTGTCTTGGGGGGGCCTCCATGGTCACATGATAGCTACTCAGAACATCTTCCAGTAGCAGTTGCACACCCACCAGTTCTCCATGAGCCACCTTGTGGTCACGGTCACTCAACCCACAGAGGCACAGCTAAAAAAACAAAAAAACCTTCCATTTGAAGACCATATATATATATTTTACATATGGTTTTTAGGAAGAAAACTAGGAGTAACTGTATTTACAAGAACCCATCCTCTCAACTGCTAGAAAATTCATAAAAACCAGAGTAACATTTCTAACTTAAAGTTTTCTTTGAGCACATCAAACTTTTGGCTCTGTATGAAAATGCCAAGTTTCCAGCCCTTACAGCAGATCTGACATGGTGAATGTATAGTGTGATATCAATTTTTCCTTAAAAGTACAGATATAAACACACATACGCAGAGAGAAAATACCAGGGAAATAAAATGTGAACTGTAATTGTCTCTTAGTTGTGGGATGATGGTTGATTTTTAATTTTATTTTACCATTTTATTTTATTTTATTTTATTTTATTTTTTAAGAGTCTCACACTGTCACCAGGCTGGAGTGCAGTGGTACGATCTCAGCTCACTGCAACCTCCATCTATCTCCTGGGTTCAAGTGATTCTCATGCTTCAGCCTCCTGAGTAGCTGGGACTATAGGCGTGTGCCATCACACCCAGATAATTTTTGTATTTTCAGTAGAGACAGGCTTTCACCTTGTTGCCCAGGCCAGTCTTGAACTCCTGAGCTCAAGTGATCTGCCCACCTTGGCCTCCCAAAGTGCTGGGATTACAGGTGTGAGTCACACCCAGCCATACGGTAAATTTTTTAAGGCCATTTTTACTATTTTACTTAAAAAACCTGTTCTACTTATGGATAATTTTGAATATATAGAAATCAAACAGAAAAGTTCCTATCACACAGCCCCAAGAACCATTAACCCATGGCCAGTCCCATCCCATCCACCCACTCCGCCACCTCCATATGGTTTTGAAGCGTATTTATGGTTGATTTTCATGTTGTTCTTAATACTTTTCTATGCTTTCTATTTTTTAAATAAAAACAATATTTACTTAAATAATCAGGGGAAAACATTTAATAATGAAAAGAATCTAACAATTTAAAAGAAGTTAACGGCGGAAAAGAAAACAATGAAAAGAAATTCTCCCGACGAGTCCTGCTTTAAAAAGTTCCCTTCCCACCACTATTTATGGACAGGTCAGGAGTCACACATCTCTGAGCCTCCAGCCTGGGAGTTTCTCTAGGAGGCCCAGCCCATGACTGGAGATGATTGGCCATTCTCCCAGATCACTACTGTTACGAGAACTGCAGTTGAGTCTACAACCCAGGCCCACGCCAGTTGAGAGCATGCTTCTCTTCTATCATAAGAAAATGTGACTCACCTCGTGGTCCCAGGTTTACAGCTTCAAAATCAAACACCCTGCTTATCTCACACATTTTTCATCATGGGTGAGAGTAGGAGGATCTGACCTGTGGACCCAATGGCAACCATCTTTGCAGTCTGCACTCGAGAAGTTCTCTCTGTAACAATGGAGAAGACCTATCCTACCTGCATATTATATTCTAGGGTGTCTGGGCTGCTACTCATAGCTGGGAATAGTCCTCCATCTTCCAGAAATGCTCTCCAAGGAAACAGCTCAAATGCCTAAGAGAACAAAATAATAAACATGATAATGCTGTACTTTGTGTTCAAAATTAATAGATATCTGTATATGAATAGGATATCTGTGTCTGCACCCCAAAACAATTTTGGATGACTTATTTATTACATGGAAGTATTTCTTGAAACTTCCTAGTGATACAGGAGAGAGTAATAATCTATTTTTTAAATAGTTTTCTCAGCAGATGGTGAAACACAGAAGAGTACTTAAGATTTCAGTGTAATTAATCAGCACCAGTGTTCAGAAGTTCCAGAGCAGTATAACACCAATGGGACACATTTAAAATCAATAAAAATAAATTTACTCAAATGCTCTCAATATCAGGAACCTTAAAAAGTTGTCCTTCATCACTATTGTGCTCCAGTTCTAGGTAACAACTCAAGACCAGCGCCACAAATTATTACATGTGAGTCTCTGTCTCCTCCGTATCACTAACCAATAGCTAAGGCATCCTCTGTCCCTTGTGATACCGTGTGCAGCCCTGGAACCAGTGAGCCTGCCTATCTGACCCCATTCTACACTTCCAGACCTGGTTCTGGTTTTAGTCAAGTCCTGGAGTTGCAGTTGATTCTGACAGCAAGAAGCCAGGACTCTTGTATCCACCTAATCCCAGGCAACACCCAAAGGTAGCAAGAGCAGATCCAGTGGTCACGGTCCAGCCCTGTCTTCTGGGTCTAAATGAGGGCCAAGGCTTGGGGCCAAAGTCACTGTCTTGCAGCCACTGCAGGTAGAAATGTTGGTGTCCCTTGGCTTAGCACTATAAGATCAGAATATTAAGTTGGAAATTTTGGAGTCGAAAGACCAGGGATTGTGAGGTAGTTTGAAAGAGATATCCACTAGTTCCTTGATACTCCTCCTGTAAAGAGGTGGAGCTTAATTCTGCACCATCCCCCCTACTTGAATGTGTGCTGGACTTAGTGACTCACTTCCAGTGAAAAGAATATGACAGAAGTGATGAGAGTCACTTCTGAAATCTGGTAATAAAAACACTGTGACTTCCATCTTGGGTTCTCTCTTGGACTGTTTGTGCTGGGGGAAGCCATCTACTGTGTTGCAAGGAAGCTCGGTGGAGAAGCATATGTGGATAAGCCTGGAAGTGGATCTTCTGGTGCCCACCAGCAGCCATAGGAGTGGGCTTGGAGGCAGGTTGTCCTCCAGTCAAGCCTTGAGATGATTACAGCCCTGGCCAACATCTTGACTCATGAGAGACCCTGAGCCAGAACTGCCCACCTAAGCTGCTCCCAGATTCCTGATCCTCAGAAACTATGTGAGATAATGAATGTCTATTACTTTAATCTGCCAAACTTTAGGGTAAATCATTATGCAGCAATAAGTAACTAATACAGCTTGCAACCTAGTGCTGCCATGACTCTGGAATAGTCCGATCTCTGGCCTTCCTGAATCTTGAACTCTTTGGTTGTAGAAGGTGGGTAATATTGTTCCTGCCTAGGAGCAACAATAGTTGCCAGGCTTGCCTTCAACAACAGGGGCTATAACCAGGGCTATTGAAAACCCAGCTGCTGACTTCATTTATGCATTGCAATTGCTATCATGACTATTTATTACATGGAGAAGATTAAGTGTTTGTTTTGCTATCAACTGTGAACAGACAAGCTGTTGCCCCGATCAGCCTGTTGAGGGTTTGGAGGCCAAGACCCTGACTGGGAATCACAGCTGGCCCTGGGGCCCAGACTGTTCCACTGTGCAAGTGAAGCTGAGTCAGTGAAGACAGAGGGCATTAAAGTCTTGAAAGCCCCTGCAGAATCTAAACCAAATGGAAACAAACAGCCTAAATTCCCTACACACAGCACACCATTTACAGTATAAAAATACGTCAGAAACACACCTGGAGGCTCCGTGGATCCAGTGGCTGGGGCAGGCTGAGCTGCGAGGCAAAAATGCTCTTCCTGAGACAGTTGCTCAGTGCTGGTAGCCCATGGCACATGCCGTCTGTGACAGACTGGTAGGCAGGAACATTTCCAGCTGCCAAAAACGTTCTTCTACCAAAACATGGGGTCAGGGGGGCATTTCATTAAAAGCAGTTACTTACATTTCTAAAGTTCAAAACTTTCCTCAAAGTTACGGAAGCAAGAAAACATTTCGAGACATTAACAGGTTCCTTCTTCAGCCACATCAACCCCCGTGCCCATTACCCTTGACTTTCACAGTTCATAGCCCTCATGGGGAGGGTTGGCATACTCTCGACTAGCACTGTCTAGCAGAACAGTCTGCAATGGTGGAAATGTCCTAAATTTGCACTATCCAATAGAGTAGCCTCTGGCCACGTGTGGCAGTTGTACACTTGAAATGTGACTACTGTGACTGAGGGAATGAATTTTTAATTTTCTTTTTCTTCTTTTTCTTTTTTTAAAGGCTAGTCAAGCGAAGCAGTGTGAGTGGAGAAAGAATAAAGCGATCTGTAACTGGTTGTAATCAATTAGTTGTAAACACGACTGCACTCAGACCAGCCCAAATTTTTAATTTTCTTTCATTTAAATTAATAATAATTTTAATTAAATTAAATAGCCACATGTGGCTACTGAATAGTGCAGCTGTAGCTCTAGAAAAAAGCTATCAATTGTTTATTGAATGAATTATTTTAAGACCAAAAGCTGAGACAACACTTCTTTATAAAAACTAAATTTAAAGTTTTAAGCCTCCTTGGGGTTTGGGGGAGAAAAGTTCTTGTTTGGTTTTAAACAAAACTTGGCTTTGTATACCAAGAACCACAAACCCTGAAGACTGGAGCATGAAATTTATACCATAAGTCAGAGAGAAGGAAGTATGCATGATAAATTAGAATGGTTTTTCTTGCCTAAAAGGAAATAAGAGTTAAACAAGGAAAGACTACTAGAGCTGAGTTCTAGTGGATGCCTCTGGATAAGTTGGAGGAGGGTATCCCAGAGCAGAAGGTCCTTTTGCTTGGATTCTCTGTGAGGTGGCCTCCCAGGAAGACTAGCAGCCCCTCGAAGTGGGGAGAAGGACCCTCACACGCGGGTATCCAGAGGAACAGAAGAGGCCTGGGGTGAGCCAGCTCACCCACCGCAGAGATAAGGGAAGTGGCTGTGTCTTCCCAGCTGCCAGGAAGATTTGAAAGCACTGACAGAAACTTAGATCACCTCCGAGAGGACGGTAGAATGAGAAGAGTGTTGTGTGAGGCCTAAACTTAAGGTCCAAAATTTGTGCTGCCTTGACTTCTGGCAAAACCAGGAGGCCTCAAATAGCTTAGCCACAAGGTCCCCCACTCCCCACTCTGTTCCCACAGATAAGGTCTCCAGGTTTAACGACCCTCCTTATCAAAGGAACCAGGTGCAATTCCTGCTTATCCTTGAGTAGCAGTTTCAGTTCCCTGCCAGACCACAGCATTATTCAAATCAATCACCCCTTCCTGTGTGAAGCACGGAACATCACTCTCTCCTGATATGACAAAACCTGCCTCCCACAGCCCTTGCCTGTTCACTCTGTTCCCAAGTGGCCCTGTATGGGGGGACAGTGTCCTCTTCGTCTGGATTGTGTCTGTGAGTAATAAATTACCACCCGCCCCATCTGTCATTCACCCCATCTGTCCAGGGTCGGGTGTTTGGCCATCCCCATGACCCTAGGGCAGGACCCTTCCCTCTCCAGCAAGTGAAGAGGAGGTGATTAAAACAAAGGGGAAGAGGGAGAATCTTGCATTAACTGATTTTAAATCTCAAATGGATCAATTTTAAACTCCAAGTGTGATTCAGTAATGTGGCATTAGAAAGTTTAATCTTCTTGCCATCAGTAAAAGCTATTTTGAACCACAGGGAACTCACAGGGCACATGCTAGAGTTTTCCTCCAGGTAAGAACTTAATGAAACCTGCAAAGTGGCCCGGAGGAGGCCAGGCAAAAGCTCTTTGCTTCTCAGATGCCAAAAACGAGGGCCGTGGCCTCGTTCAGCACTGCTCATGTGAGGGCCCAGGCTCCTATGTGTCTCCCAGGAATCCCCAGACAACCCAAAGCACACTTTATTTTTAAATTTTTATTTCTTTTTGTTTTTAGAGACAGGATCCCTGTTGCCCAGGCTGGAGTGCAGCAGCGCAACCATAGCTCACAACAGTCTCAAATTCCTGGGCTCAGGGGATCCTCCCACATAGGCCTCCCAAAGTGCTGGGATGAAAGGAGTGAGCCACCACACCCAGCTGTCAAAGCACACTTAAATAGCTGCATGTTTAGAGAGAGTTAAGTAGGTGATCACGAAAATAAAAATACATTCAAAAATGAACAGAACGCCAGGTGCAGTGGCTCACACCTATACTCCCAGCACTCAGATCTCTTGAGGTCAGGAGTTCGACACTAGCCTGGCCGACATGGTGAAACCCTGTCTCTACGAAAAATGCAAAAATTAGCTGGGTGTGGTTGTAAACATCTGTAATCCCAGCAACTCGGGAGGCTGAGGCACGAGAGTCACTTAAACCTGGGAGGCAGAGGTTGCAGTGAGCTGAGGTCATGCCACTGCATTCCAGCCTGGGAGACAGAGTGAGACTCTGTCTCAGAAACAAAAATGAAGAGAAAACCAACAAACATTCAAGGAATGAGAGGCTGGATTGCTTTCTTTAGAAATTCCTTGATGTACTCCTAAGGCAGGCTTGCTGCAGGAAGGGTTGTATCGCCAAGGTATCCCCTCAGCTTTCTCCTTTTTACCCTAATCACCCTGAACATCAACAATCCATTCAGACTAGAGGCACTTTTCATGTGATATATTTTACACTGTGCTATAGAGTACCTTTGAGGGACTTTGCTTCCTTCCAAACCTAAAGTGCAAAGGAATTCTATTCTTTAAATCAGGGGGTGAAAAACTAAACTTTTTCGTAAAGGACCAGACAGTAAATGTTTTCATCTTTGCAGACCCTACAGACTCTGTGGCAACTGTTCAGCTCTGGGGTTGTAGTGTGAAAGGGGTGACAATCCCTAGGTGAATGGGCATGACTGTGTTCGAACAATGTTTCATTTATGGACGTGGAAATATGAACTCCATATCATTTTCATGGGTCACAAAATACTATTCTTCTATACATTTTTTTTTCCATCCATTTAAAGATAGGAAGGCCATCCTTAGCCCACAGGCCATACAAAAATCGGCAGAGACATACTATTCTTCTATACATTTTTTTCTCCAACCATTTAAAGATAGGAAGGCCATCCTTAGTGCACAGGCCATACAAAAATCGGCAGAGACCTCCAGCAGTAGTTTGCCAACTCCTGACTTAAATAGATGAGATTGGATAGAACTGCTTTGTCACCCAAGTGTTTACCTTCAATGCACATGATTAATTCACCTGGCATTAAAGATAAGCTTAATCCTCGGGCATTTCTTGAATTGGCTAATCAATAACTCCTGCAAGTTGGTGGACATGTCCAGAGATGAATGCTGGGCCCTGGTCAGTGTGATCCAACCCATTGGGGGACAGCTACCAATTTCCATCAACCCTTTGGCTAGTAGAGGGGGGTTGAGAGGGGCAGAGTGAAATGTTTTGTGCCTAGAAGCATGCACATAGCCAGTACCCAAGATGATCTTGCCTTCTCTTCAGCATCCTCTTCTCTGTCCACGCTGCCACTTGGTCTCCATAATAGCTCTTGGGTTTTGGAGTGAAACACACCTAGGTTCTAAATCTGGTCTGCCACTTACTAGCTGTATAATTCCAAACACACACAACCTGAACAGCTCTGAAGAGAAAAGGCTGGGGAAATGTAACCAGTGGAGGACACAGTGGGGTGAACCGTCTGGGTGATTCTCTCCAGAGGGTCACAGAAAAACATATAAAACCAGAAATAGGACACAATCTCCATTCCTGCAGAAGGAGTGTGAGGACAAAGAAAGCCCCGGCAAAGCGATTCCAGGGGGTTTCCTGGAAGCAGAGTGGTTTCCCTGGGAGAGCAGTACCAAACGGAATCCTTCGTAGCTGAAATCCAAAAAGGACTTCTGGGGGATATTTCTGTTTCTTCACCAGTATGTGAAATCCTTGCAAATTCTGACCTTGGGCTTTCAGAGCCCAGAGGACTAACAAATGGCCATCCTGACAATTGTCTGAGGCTTTACATCTTACCTGCTTGACTAAGCTACAGCTCAGGAAGCTATCTGTCAATATAAAGAAAACAAATTAGCCTGATTTTTGTCCTGCTGAATTTACATTCTAAATCCAAGAGTCCTCTGATGTCAGAGTAAAGAAGATTGACAGTAGAAAAAGAACAAGACAGTTCAGTGCAACCCCCACCTTTTCGTTCTCCATGGATGCCTGCAAGTGCAGTGGAAAGCAACTGCAACCTACAGGTAAGAGCACGGCCCTCGGAGGCCCTCTCAGTGGCTAAATACTCACATGGGGAACTAACCTAAAGAAGTTAATTTTGACAATTAAAAAGTCAGCAGAGATCTTCAGGGCTAACCCTCTTTCCCTCTCATACAAAACTTATTTATACTGGAAACATTATGAATCTTAATCCAAGCTAATTTTCCCATCAGCATCGTGATTAATTACCCAAATAAAACATTTCTTTTGCATGTGGAGTACTTAATACAATGGTACCTACAAGGCTAGAGGTAGATTGATTTATTTATAAATTTAACGCTGGTAGCCAATTCTGTTAGCTTGAGAAGTTCAGTAAAACTTCTGTCTTTTTGAAAGGTAAACAAACGTTGAAAAAAAAAACCCTAGAAATAATCATCTTTAGAAGTATAAAAATGTTATTCCCAGCAGAACCCCCGTGTACATTGAGAGCAGCAATCATTATATGAACTGTTCTGAAATTACATTTGCTAAAATCAAGATTGTTATTCGCCAATAAGAACAGATTCTCACAGACAGCCTTTGTGACAGGTCATGTTTGGTAGCCATGGCGTTCTGGATCTGCTTGTGCCCGTGACTATTTTAAGCTCATTATCTAACCTTGCCAAGAGTGGCCTCCCTAGATGGTCACTCAGCAAACACCTCCACAGCAGAATTTCCTAGACGGGATGAGTGCTCCAGCCCTTACCGGATGAGATGCCTCACTGCAGCGTCAAACTGCAAAATCATAACCTCCCTTCGGAGGAGAAGTGCCTGGGCCACCCGGGTAGGGTCTTGGGGGCTCTGGAGGCTGTCAATCATGTTCTGCAGCTCTTGAAGCTCAGACCCTAGAAGATGGACAATATTTTAGTCTGACAATGTGAAATACAGGCTACTATAGCTAAACCAGTAAACCAACATTTTGTTCCATACTTATCACCTAATCAGACTTCCCGTGTTTTGTTTGTGGGTATACTAATTATATGTTTTGCAAGACCAGCAAAGCCTTATGCTCTAGAATTAAAGGTCTGATTTATGTCTCCTTTCTTCCTCAGGAAGATAAAAATTTGCTTTGCTTTTCAGTACAATAAGAACAGGCCAGGAAAGAAAGTTTTAAAATTTATAAGGCTATGGTCTTGAAATAGAACAAAAAGGAGAAATGACAAGGAATAGGAAAATCTAGTCCTCAGTATATCTGTTAGGTACTTGAAGAGATCAGAGATTATGAATCAGCACTCATCTCTTATTGCCATGCTATATCCAAATCAGCCCTGCCTGTCACTGGCTCACGGATTAAAGAAGATTCAAGACCATCTAAAGCAAGTAAAAAGCACATGTGCATATATGTATATATAAAGATATGCAACATATGTATACATACACATATGTGTATACATATGCATACATATCCTTCTAGGAGATTCTAGTCATTTTAGGAGCAAATGTGGAGGATCCATATTTGCTTTATTTCTTAGATCCTTACTGTAAGAGTAGGCTATGTATACATAGATTCATATTCATTTTGGGTGAAAATTTAACTTAGGGGCCTTGTAGGGCACTCAGTGCCAGGATGTGGAACCCAGCCTGAGTCTGGATGACCATCCTAGCATCTAGGTATATATATCCTAGTTATTGGCATAGAGAAGGAGCTAGTCAGAACAGGATAGCACAGTGGAAAGTGATGAGCCCTTGGGGAACATGCTTGGGCTCACACTTACACGGCTACCAGAATGTCAGCTGGTCTGAAATATCCCTGTGAACATAGTGATAGTTTTCTACCCTGAGAGGACATCTCTGTTATTAGAAGAAGGATTGTGAAAACGGATACAGTCCAAGGCAGGAGTGAGACAGGAAGCCCACAGGGCATTTCTGGAGATGCTCTATCTTGACAGCTGGTCCACATGCAAGCAGCCTTCTTTCCTCCCTAGCCCAGTACTGGGCTCCAGCATCTACTGAGTGAGAAAGCAGAGAGTTGTGGGAGGGGGAAGCTGTCCATGAGAGCTTGATCAGGCAGATCCAGGGCTGAGAATGGTTGCTAACATATGTAATATGTGCTCTTGGCTTTAAGAACAGATGAGCAGTCCAGATTTCATATCCATTTGCTGTTTTATACAATACAAAATTTGTTTTATTTTTGTTTCCAGCCCCAAATAATTGAGTCCAATCAGCAAACTTTTTATGACTCCTCTAAATCTGATAGTCCTACTGGGCTGAAGAGTTCACCAGAAGAAGAGTCATATTAGAACGAATTGTACAAGAACTTTTGTGGTGATTGGAGGGAGGAGAGGTGGTCAGGGAGCCTCATTTGTTCAAGGCCTAGTGTGTTCGGTCTACAAGCAATATCAGGCTATGCTGTAACCAGAGGAAAATTTCCTAATCCTCTGCAATGACAATGAAAAAAGGAGAATATAAAATTACACATACCCTGTGGTTAAAGCTCTGTAAAATATAAATATGGAATATATTTGGGCAGGGGCTAGAAGGGAGTAAAGATAAATAAAATTATTTCACTTGTTAGAGTGGCTGGCTTACAGGTGATTTTTTTTTCTGTCATTTCCATCGTTTATATACTACTGGTTGTGCACTTGGCATGTGATCGCTTCCCAGCAAAATTGTTGTCTGTTGATATGTAGTATTATCATTAAAATACAGATGTGGAGGCAGGACTGCCTTTCCTTTGTTATTTTACTGATCTTTAAATCCTCATTCCGACTTTCCTTCCTTTATGGAGTCAAGAGGCTTGGTGGGAGGGGAGGTGGCAGGACAGGCGGCCAGGCGGTGGGGACAGGGCGGAGGGTTGCTGCAGGCAGCGATGGTGGTGAGGCTGGGGTGAACCCTGTGCCAGGAGACATCAGGAAAGGAGCCTTTGCTCAAGCCTTTCCCAGGAAGGTCCCGTTTGGGAAATCAGGGAAGACAGACAGACAGACAGCCAGAGAGAGGGGGAGAGAGAGGAGTCACAGTGGCCCCGTCTCTGCATGAAGACTCAGAGATCGTACACTTCATTCCTGGTTTCCCTGAGTTCAGTGTGAAGTATTTGGGCTTTAACTGGCCTACTTATCCTTTACAAAGGAAGTCACAATGTAAACGTTCACATTCTGATTACATCCTCTGCTTCACGGGGGACTTCAAAGGGAGTTACTGGCTTTCGGGGAAGAAGAGAATTTGGCTGCATCCACAGAGCTGGTCCACAGTATCTAAGAGCTGTTTTCTTCAGTCAAGGGGAGGACCAAAAGCTGAAATCTTGAATTTCCCTCAAGATTTGTTTTAAAAATACTTTAAAGCGTATAAGTCCACAAAAGTAATTTGAACTAACAATTAGAACTAACAATTTAGAACTAACTCTAAATTGTTCTGAGATGGCTTAAAGGAACAGACTCTCATTTCATCTTTCCCCTTAGTTCTTCTTGCCTCCTCTGGGAAACAGGCCAAGAACTAAGCAGCCTAGTCTTTTTAAAAAGATGATTATCTTGGAGGGGATTTTTTTTTTTTTTTTTTTTAAGTTTGCTCTTTATTTTGAGCAAAGCAGAGCATGTAAAACTGTACATTCTCCCTGGAGCACAAATGTGCAACATGACAATGCATGCCTCTCCGCATGCTTCAGAAAGCCTGGGCCCCACATATCTCAATGGTTTCTGGGTTCACAGTGCAGAAATGGCAAGAAAACAATTCCCTTCTTCCTGAATTCCAGGTCCTCAACTTGGGCCTCATTTCCCGTGATTCCTCGGAGCCATACTCATGGGTTCGTTCATGGGCAGGTTCACTTCTCCGGACTGGCCACGTGCAGTTCTGCCTGCTGCTTTTGCCAGTGTCCTTTTCTTATGTTGCTAGGACTGTCCCTCCTATTTTCTACACTGATCCAAGTCCGCTCCTCTCCAGTCTGGGAAGGTGATCCCCTAGATCACCTCCCTGATCTGGGGAGGTTTTGCCCGGGGGCACCCTTTACTCCCAGCTGCTATAGGACTGCCTGTGTAGTGACTTCACCAGGAAATATGGCTCTGGCTCTCTCGGTTTCTATCTCATTTCCATGTAACAACTGCCTCCCCATCTCAAGGGCAGGCAGGACATTTCTCTTGGCCACACTCCTTCTTCCTGTGCCTTAGCTAAAGCTCAGCCCCCACACCCTCCCGACATCCAACAGCCCCGCTAAGAGTGTCTTAGCTTATTTTCTGAGTAAGCCCCACTTACAACAGTCCCCAAACTAGTAAAAGGAAAGGACCTAAGAGTGCTTGGAGCTTCTCTAATCGGATGCTTATGTTGAAGACTTGTGAGTCACTCTGACAGCTCATTACTCTGCAACAATTCTGTGCCTTCTGCTGAGGTGGCACCATTACCACTCTGTCTTTATCCTGCTGCTCCTAGACACAGGCATGATCCTCCTCCCAGATCAGCATGCATGCCCTTCCCTATGTCCACATCTAAATGTTTACAGAGCCCTTCAGTGTTCCTTAGCACAATGCAAATATACCTGCCACCAGCTCCAAGGTCTCCTACAAATGTGTTTCCTTTATGCACCAACCAGCCACAGGGGAATATCCTCAGATTCTCTGACATTTGTTTTAAGAGCATTAGGTTTAAACAGGCATGTTGCCTCATTTCTTAGGCTCTTCTTGTTCTTTTAAATCCCCTATAGTATTTTGCTATTAATTGATATTTACATGACCAGTGACATTATTTGGATGGTAGTCACATTATTAAGGCAAGATTACTTTCCCTGATTCTGATAAACATAGCTTAGTAAACATTTCAGTGTTTTTAATTCACCTCATGTGTTTATCTTATAATATAACCTGTGCTGATGAGCACTGGGCATATAAAACTAAAGCCTCAATCATTCTTACCACAAAGACTTTTAGGTCATTGATAGCTAACCAAGGGCTGTTTACAAGCTTCTTAATAGGGAGTGATTGGCTCTGACCTTGCCATGTGAGTTTATGAAGGCCAGGAAGGAAATGGGAACAAAAGAAAACTAATATTTAATGGGGGCTTATATATCCTAGAATTTTGACATAAATTTCAATCCACAGAACATCTGTATGAGACAGATACTATCACCGCATTTTATAGATGGACAAGCAGAGACCCAGAGAGTAAAGTACCCAGCTTTCAGTAACCAAGTGGCAGAGGCAGAGTAAGACCCAGGCCTCCCGACTCCTGACTTGGTGCACTTTGTGGTATAGCCCGTGAATGCGGAATCAAGCAGATAGCTGTGCAGTGTGGAGACGGTCTATAAGACAGTTCGGACTCTTCCTTTGCCCTTCTGATTGCTGTCATTTATGAGAGTATATTGTAGTTCTGTCTTTCCGAGTATTAAGAGCTTCATAGAACTTCCAGTGAATACTGAAGGTGATTTGAATCACCTTTAATCACTCACCAATGCCCTCAGTTCCTCCCCAGTCTCCTCTCAAAGGGTTGGGACTTAGAGGAAATTCAAAACATGCTGCACAATTGCCAAGCTTAGCAAAACTGACAAGGTAGGCCACGATATCATGCAGAGGAGCTATCAGCTGTAAAGTTCGCTTTAAGGCTTTAAAAGCTGCCTGTGGATAAAATCAATACAAGGAAATACATTTTAGGATGTTTCTAAGAGGCATATAAAGACATATGAACACTGAATGGGGACGATATCTTTAAACAAGAATATTTCAATAAACATTGGCACAGTATATACAGGATAATATCAGAAAAGGAACAATAAACCTATTCATGAACCACGGTTACATGCCCTTGGACAATGGAGCGCCTATGAGGGGTTAAAGCAACATGTTTCTTTGTTTAAAGTCACTGAAGGCCATGAACACATCAAAATGTTTGTATGGCCATCAATGAATTACAAGGGTCACAAATCAATTCATAGAAGGGACTCATATTCAGACAACATTATCTTGAGGAAATACCTGTAAGCAAGGTATAGATACTTATCAACATTGTTTAAACCAACACATGACTGAAAATTAAACCGTGGATCTTATATATCAATGTCCAAGTGGAGGAAAAGTGAAAAATTATGATCTAACTGCAGAAGGTAGTATTTCCATATTTTTAAAAATAAAAATCTGAAACTTCTTCAATGAAAGTAGGGGTAAGAAACCAAGTTTGCTAAACAGGGTTTCACTTACTAAGAAAAATCAGAATATTCCCCAAATGCCATTTTCAACATTGCAATTTATTTCTTTATCAAATACTTATGTTTTATGTGTTTCTATGTTTTCTTTTTTAAAAAATTGTTACCAACATTACCCTTGATCAGTAAGTGAGGTACACAGAACCCCTCAGAAAACACTAACCCTGAGTTACAAGTGTGATCTCAACCTCTCATTAGCTTCAGAGCATCAGCGGGGTTTTTGGAAGGGTTGGAAGGAAACTGAAGATTAATAAGAAATGTCAGAGGCTTGAATTAGGGTTCATTAGTGACCAGTGAGAGAGATAAATCATAGCATAGTGAGGCCCAAGACAAATTATGATAAAGCAGAAAAGGCTTCTGTGAAAAAGATTTCTGTAGTTAGATGTCTGAATAAAACAAGGCATGTTCTCTGGAATTGATATGTTTAACTGTGAGACAAAACCCAGCCAGTTTCCATTCTGGCACACATACAAAAAAATACAAACCTTTTCTGGCAGAGTTTTGAACATAATCAGCACTTCAGAAGAATGGGGTATGAACCATAAATTGAGGAAGACTTTTCCATCCGCTGACAGCAAACATCGTGGCCGGGGCTGAAATCTGCAAGTGTTAGAAAAAAGGATCCATAGCACGCATTTCCCTCTAAACAAGAGGCGTCATGAATGACCCTGTTGGATCACCGCCCTCTGTCACACAGGCCTGTCACCACAGGCCCAGCATCCACACCCCAGGGCAGCAGCCCTTTTCATGTCGCTCCCAGGTGGCCAGTTCATAAATAACTCAACAGGAAGAAGAGCAGTTAGGCTGATTTTAGCCAGAGCTGCGTGGGGGAAGGAGTGGGGATGGAGGGAGGGAAAGGCGTGGTAAGAAAAGACAGGAAGGCCATGAATTAGATGGCCAGCACCACACTAGGTGGTACATATTTTATGTCACTTAATTCATCTGGCAACCTCAGGATGGATCTATTTTTGTTCCTCTTTCACAGCTGAGGAAATTGATGCCCTGAGAAGTTATGGAGATCTACCCAGCTCCTAAAAGATGAAGTTAGAATTCAAATGCACATCTCTTTGGGAGGCCGAGGAGGTGGATCATGAGGTCAGGAGATCGAGACCATCCTGACTAACATGGTGCAACCCCATCTCTACTAAAAATACAAAAAATTAGCCAGGCGCAGCGGCGGGCACCTGTAGTCCCAGCTACTTGGGAGGCTGAGGCAGGAGAACAGCATGAACCTGAACCTGGGAGGTGGAGCTTGCAGTGAGCAGAGATCGCACCACTGCACTCCGGCCTGGGCGACAGAGTGAGAGTCCGTCTCAGAAAAAAAGAGAGAATTCAAATGCACATCTATCTGTCCAGCTGTAGAATCTGGGCTCCAAAACCAGGCTCTGTTTCTCTTGCCTTGCCACCACATTTCTTGCCAGGTTCTCCAGCTTCTGGTGTTCTTTTCCTCCTTTCTCCTCCTCCTCCAAATACCTTATTATTTCTTAATAAGGTTAGTCATCTCTTCGTTTAGTCGGCTCTTTGTTGCAGGTTTATATATAAACGTATTGTCCATATATGTCTGGTTTAAGGATTCACACAAGCCCAGGTACCCACCACCTGGCCTGAGAAAAGGAATGTTGAAGCCTGATATGCACTTCCCTGGTGGCCCCCAGATGAACCTCCATCCTGAATTTTACATCAATCAATGCCTTGTTTTTTCTGATGGAAAATCCTTGGTGCATCCGTGCTGCTGCAAGTGACTGATTTGTGGGTTATTAGGTTGATTCCATATCTTGGTTGTTGTGAATAGTGCTACAATAAACATAAGTCTCAGGATTTTAATCAGTTAATTCTCAGCTCAGGAATAAAGTATGGTCTTAGTTTGGAGAATTGCCTGTCTTTTAGCAACCACAAAGTCAAACAATTCCTGTCCTGAAACAGACCAAAGCCAGCGTAATCCAGTCTCATCTCTATTATTCAGTTCACCATGCTCATTCCTGCCTAGAGGTAACAATGAATATCAAAACTAAAAAGTTGCAGGGTCTGCATCTCCTTCCTTAGCCTCTGAGAAGCACATGTGTCCCTGGAGCCACTGGGCCCTCTACCAAGTGCTATCCTTTACTTCTTACCTGTTATTTCCTGCCATTTCCAGTCCTGCCTGCAGTGAGCAGCCATCGTCTGAGAAGAGCAGAGATGACTGCAGAAAGCTTTAGGTGCTCAGTACATGAAGCATAGCCTGGTTCTCAGCCCCACAAGGAGACTTGCCCTGCCCCTTGTGGATGGCCTGCCAATTATCTGGCCTGGCAGTTCCCCAACCTGTTCAACACTGTCCCCTTTCATTCCCCTTCAGCTAACCACTTCTGGGCCACACCCAAGACTTTATTATCCTCTGAAACCATATCACCTCCAAAGTCTTAACTTTCCCAGTCCCATATTTTATTCCTACAGTTTTCTGAGTCATCCACTCTCACTAAACTTCCCTTCCTTTATTCCAAAATAGGTTCCTTGACATCATCCAGTCCTCTGGTCTCCCTTTCCATCTGTCAGCTCCTTTCTGACCTCACTCCCTTCCCTACCCAGACTGGATCTCACAGTCAAGCACACGAAGCACTCTCTCCCCAGTACCTTCAATTCTCTGCTGCTTTGCACTCACAACCCATCTACCTATCAAAGCCCCAGTTCTGGGTCCTCCCAACTGCTCAGCTTGCTGTTTCTGACGGCATGCCGCTGAGCACAGCTGGAGGAAATCACACTGCTAATTATACTGATGGAAATGGTTTCCAGCCTGAGCTATGTCACCCTGGAACAATCCTTTTCCTTTCCTTTCCTTTCCTTTCCTTTGATCAGCTCTAGTGCCCATTTTCTTGTTTCATGATTCCAAGCCTTCTTTAAGGCCCCCATACCAAATTCCTGCCAGCAGATGATGACACGGTCTGCTATTTCATGATCAAATTAAAGGCCACTGCTGGAACTCCCTCTCCTTCCTGATGGCCTATTTCCCCAACCCTCACCCCTAATACACATACACCCTCCCTTTCAACCAGTGTCAAAGTCAGAGGTGCACACCGGGGATACAAAATGAAGACATCCTCTGCCCTCCATGCTCTTACCTTCCAGAGGCAGCTGGGAACCATGACACTGTGGTAGCAGCATGGCTAATGGAAGTGTACCATAGTGCAGAGGATGCCCAACAAGAAGCACCTGAGCCTTGTTGAGAGGCTGGTGGACACAGCTGAGGCTTCTGAGCTGTGATTTCTCATCTCCCTCCACATCTCTTTGTCCTAATGACATCATCATCTTTTCCCCTCCATTAAAAAAATTGTGGCAAAATATACATAACACAAAATTTACCATTTTAGCCTTTGTTTGTTTGTTTGTTTGTTTGTTTTTTCAGAGCAGGAGTGGAAGTTTATTTAAAAGACTTTAGAATTCTTTTGTAGTTCATGAGCCTGACAATTGGGTGTTCACACGTGTGTGAGATGTGCTACTCTCGAACCTTGGTACAACGTCATCACACTACCTGTCTGACCTCAAACTGCTACTGGGTGAACTCCAAGAAAGGTAAAATCTGTAGCTCAGGACACGTGGAATTTCTGAGCCGTTTACGTGTTGGGGGGAGAAACACCCAAATTCTCCCAATACATTGCAAGTCTCCTAGGACAGGCACGCATTTGATGGCCTTGAAGAAGTGTTCGTTGTATTTGCTGAACCTCCTGAGAGGCCAGGCACGCCACCAATACATTTCAGATTAGTTGGGCAACGGGGCCAACCACGTGCTCCCCACGCCGCCTGCGCTCCAGGGGCACTCACACAGGCTCCCCTAGAATTTCTCCAGGAAGCCGTTGGGTAGGGCAGAGGTGGCAGCTCCGCCGGCAGCTGCTGCTTCACCCGCTGTGCCGAGTGAGAGCGCCGCCTGTGCTTCCCGGAAATAGGCTTCCGCTCCTCTAAGGTCGTGGCGCAGCTGGACTCCGAGACTGAGTCGCCGCCCAGGAAGCGGGACTGGGCAACAAGACAGGGGTCTGGCCGGGGTCAGAGCCGAAACCTGGGTCCGAGTCAGAGGGGAAGCCGGGGCCAGGCTCCAAGAGGCCGCAGGGGTCCCAGACAGAGCGTAGCTTGACGCCACAAGGTTCGGGGCCGGGGAGGTCCCGGAGTCGGATCAGGAACCGGAATCGCTGCCGGGCGGGGCTTCAGGGCAGCCCTCGGAGCGGCGACCGTCGATGGGGCAGGGGCAGGGGCTGTAGCCATCCCCGGCGTTGGAGGGGACGACGCTCTTCTGCCAGAGGTGGAAACCCCAGGGATGCGGTCTGCAGGCGCCACTGCCACACTGACTGCCTGGAGGCACCGCTCTTCTTCCAGTGGCCAGGGTGGCAGGTGGACGCGCACCACTGGATCGTCCTGCTGGCGCCCATGATGCTGATGGCCGCGCTGGGCACCGGCTTCCTTCACCTGCCCAAGGACGAAGAGGAAGATCTGGAGGAGCAGTGCACCGGTGGGGAGCCGGGCCAAGGCGGAGAGACACTTTGTGCAGGGGCTGTTTCACCACCAACAATTCCTACCACCTCTCCGCCTCCAGGAGGCGCACCCAGGCCAGTTTCACCTGGATTCTGGTGGGCTCCCACAGCAACCCACTGCCGGAACCGGACATCTTTGCGAAGTCAGTAAATTGGACAGCGCGGTGCAGGATCTACGTGTGACACAGGGAAACGGAAGCCAGATCCAGTTCGAGTAGGTGTGCGTGAGGTACAAGAGGCTCTGTGTGCCCCCCAACCCCTTCCCGGATGCCTGGCAAGTGGACAAAACATTCGACCTGAGTTACAACCACAGTGAGCATGGGCTTCTTTGGAGGACACATCTTGAAATGTAACTGGCCTAGGTAATGGGCTGCTGAACTGCCTGAAGAGCACCCTGAGGAAAACATGCAGAGCAAGAGTGGCTCAACCCATTTCCTCAACCAATTTAGCAACATTAAGAACACTCTGGCCTTGAAGAAAATTGAGGTATCTGGTAGTTCAGGTTTACAGGGAGGTCAGGAGAAAGTGGGAAGGATGAGGAAGACTTGCTCTGAGAACCCAAACAAAAGCACTGCATGATTACTTGACGGGGTCCTTGCCTCACAGCTGGGTTTGCTCTACTTAATCCGACTCTCTTTTTTCTTTCTTTCTTTCTTTTCTTTTCTCTCTTTTTTTTTTTAAGGCAAGTTTTGCTCTGTCACCCAGGCTGCAGTGCAGTGGCATGATCTCGGCAGCTGGGATTACAGGTGCCCACAACCACGCCCAGCTAATTTTGCATTTTTAGTAGAGACAGAGTTTCACCATGTTGACCAGGCTGGTCTCGAACTCCTGACCTCAGGTGATCCACCTGCCTTGGCCTCCCAACGTGTTGAGATTACAGGCATGAGTCACCACACCTGGCCAATCGAAATTCCTTAAATTAACACTATTGGGGCCGGGCATGGTACCTCACACCTGTAGTCCCAGCACCTTGGGAGGCTGAGGCAGGTGCATCATCTGAGGTCAGGAGTTCGAGACCAGCCTGGCTAACATGGTGAAACCCTGTTTCTACTAAAAATTAAAAAAAAAATTAGCCAGGCATGGTGGTGCATGCCTGTAATCTCAGCTATTCCGGAGGCTGAGGCAGAAGAATTGCTTGAACCCAGGAGGTATGTGTTGCAGTGAGCCGAGATCGCACCATTGCCCTCCAGGTTGGGAACAAGAGCAAAACTACATCAGGAAGGAAGGAAGGAAGGAAGGAAGGAAGGAAGGAAGGAAGGAAGGAAGGAAGGAAGGAAGGAAGGAAGGAAGGAAGGAAGGAAGGAAGGAAGGAAGGAAGGAGGGAGGGAGGGAGGGAGGGAGGGAGGGAGGGAGGGAGGGAGGGAGGGAGGGAGGGAGGGAGGGAGGGAAGGAAGGAAGGAAGGAAGGAAGGAAGGAAGGAAGGAAGGAAGGAAGGAGAAAGAGAAAGAAAGAAAAAGAGAGAGAGAGAGAGAAAGAGAGAGAGAGAGAGAAAGAAAGAAAGAAAGAGGAAGGAAGGAAGGAAGGAAGGAAGGAAGGAGAAAGAAAGAAAGAGAAAGAAAGAAAAAGAGAGAGAGAGAGAGAAAGAGAGAGAAAGAAAGAAAGAAAGAAAGAAAGAAAGAAAGAAAGAGGAAGGAAGGAAGGAAGGAAGGAAGGAAGGAAGGAAGGAGAAAGAAAGAAAGAGAAAGAAAGAAAAAGAGAGAGAGAGAGAGAGAAAGAAAGAAAGAAAGAAAGAAAGAGGAAGGAAGGAAGGAAGGAAGGAAGGAAGGAGAAAGAAAGAGAAAGAAAGAAAAAGAGAGAGAGAGAGAAAGAGAGAGAGAGAGAAAGAAAGAAAGAAAGAAAGAAAGAAAGAGGAAGGAAGGAAGGAAGGAAGGAAGGAGAAAGAAAGAAAGAGAAAGAAAGAAAAAGAGAGAGAGAGAGAGAAAGAGAGAGAGAGAGAGAAAGAGAGAGAGAGAGAAAGAAAGAAAGAAAGAAAGAAAAAGAAAGAAAGAAAGAGGAAGGAAGGAAGGAAGGAAGGAAGGAAGGAAGGAAGGAAGGAAGGAAGGAAAGAAGGAAGGAAGGAAGGAACACCAACGGATGCCGGAAATCGTGAACCATTGGTAACATTCAAGTCGATAACACAAATCTTGTGTCTACCACATGAGGCTGTTCAGTATAAACATTGATGTTCATGTTTGATTTGGAGGGTTGGTTTCCAACCAAATTACAGTACTTTGAAATTCTACTTTTAGTTGAAGTTTTCACTGGTTTTGGGAAGTCCCCAAAACTTGCTTGTAGCTCACTGAGTATATTTTTTTGTGGCAGGTGGTCCACTTTACATTGCTTTCCAGACAACTGGAATTTGAGGCAACTTCTATGACAATGATCCCTTTGTTTCACTTGGCATACGTTCTAATCATACTGTTGGCTAATCATATTATTGTTGCTGCAAGTTCTGGATCGAAAGTATCATCTGTGAGCCTCAAGAGGAGGCTGAACTGGCCCACCCCACTCTCGCCAATGATGAGGATCTTCAGGGTGGTCTGCACGTCCTCATCCATCCTGACCCTGCTCGGCTCCGAACCCAGCTGGCCACCCCAGGGCCCACCTCTCAGTCATTTAGCCATTTTTAAGTGTATAGTTCCATGGAACTGAGTGCATTCACAGTGTTGTGCAACTATCACTACCATCCATCTCCAGAACTTTTTTCGTCTTCTAAAATTGAAAGTCTGTGTCCATTAACAATAAGGGCACTGCTGTCTTCTCATTCACCCAAGCCAGAGATTCTGAGTGACATCTTAGATTCCTCCGTCTCCCTCAGCTTCATATTATATCCGCCATCTGGCCTAGCTGATTTCACCTTCTAAACATCTCTTGTCTCTACAATTTTAGTAGCTTCCTACATAATGTCACTGACAATCATCTTGCTCCACTTTTCCCAATGACCTGAAGGACAAACACAGACTTCTGGCTCTTTCCTCACGCCTCAATACATTCTACTTCCCATTGCTGCCCTCACAAACTCTGGATATGAGTCCCACACAAGTCCACATGCTGTCTCACACCTCTGTTCCTTTGTACATGCAATTGTCCCAGCTTGAGCTGAATTTCTTTTCCCTGTCTCCCTGGAGCACTAGTTGTCATTCAAGACCCAGGTTAAGCATCCCCTCTTCCCTGGAGCCTTTTTTGCTCCCCATTCCCATCAACCCAATCCTTCAGATAATGCTATTTCTTGGTGGGTGCTTTCATTAAACATTTATTTTACTTTATTCTTTATCACAGTGTACTGTAATTACCTATTTCCCATTGCTGGGGAAGGACCAGCACTTGATACCAAGGCTGCCATATACTGTTGTTCAGGTTGTACCCTGAGGCAACAAGCGATGGCCAAGATCTAACCTGTACTTTACTTACTAGATGCTTTTCCCTGGTATGAGACTACAGCTGCCCAGATGAAGGGGTGCTGCCTTCTAATTTGCACAAAGTAACTATATGGGATGACAGTGGCTCTACTTGTCACAAAGTAAGGGCTCAATTAATGTTAGCATCCTCTCTCTGTTCATCAGCAAATGCAGCTGCTCCTGGAGTGGATTGGAGTGTCATCCTAGGCTCCAGACTCCAGTCTCCTCTAGGGCCATGAAGGGAATGGAACCCTCAAGGGACTTCCTGCTTAGGAAGAGGGCTCCCCTTGGCTCCTCCCCTACCGGGACAGGGGTGTCTTTGCTAAACCAAACACAATACATTACAGCCTTTGCAGAATTAAGTAGGGCTCTTCTAGTCAAGGATGGGAAACCCATAGCATGGAAATTACTTTTCCGCCTTTCCTTGAGCATGGCAGACATTGCCAATCAATTACAATTACTCTCACAAACTTGAGATGCCTCAGAATCCTCAGCAGGGCCATTAATGCATTGTTTGAACTGACATTTAGAATGAACCTTATTTCTTATCCTCATTCTAACTCAACCTCTTATTTTATGAATCAGATGAGGACCTCTTTCCTCTATGGTCCTCACTCCTCAACTCTGTCCCTTCATCTCTAGTTAACTCTGGCTTGGGAGGATTCCTATTTGCCATGTCCTGAGCAGTCTTAAAAATGGTCCCTTTCCATAAAGTATTTCTTCAGCAGTCCTATTCCTTGGAATCATGCTCTAGATAACTTACCACCAAGAATCATAACATGTTTAACTTCAGAGAGCTGCTTCTTCAATTTCCTCAGTCATTAGATGAAGAGATTGAGGCCCAGAAATTGAAGACAAGTGATTTGCCCAAGACCTCAGGGCAACGTATGACTGAGCTGGGCAAAGTCCAAATATTCTGACTCCCAGTCCATGTCTCTCTCCACCACATCTTCTTGTGGCTGATATTTAATTTTCATTAGTTGTTCCTCAGTGCATGGAACCACTGACTTTGGAGTTAGAAGAGTCTTATACAGTATTTTTCCAAACTTTCACATAAGACAGAATTTCCTTTCTCTACACTCCCTTTTACATGAGTGTATTAAAAGGGTTATGTTAACATCTAGAGAGTTTAGGAAGCAGGAGATGGGTGTAGGAGAGAAACACTGAGCCTGTATCAGCTGCAGCTCATCTGCTGGCTGACTGTGTGACTCAGGCTCTGAGTGGGCACTCACTTTGCTCATACTTTACTGGCCCAAGACCCTACCCTGAAGTTATCACACATTAACTGACAAGATGATTGAGGGGTCTAGGCTTCACCGTTTCCCTTAATCTTTAGAAAACACACAGCATCTACAAGAAATAATAAAGGAATAGAGCAAGACCTGTAAGGTAGATTTTTCCCTCCTCTCCATATCCGGATCAGCTTACATAGTTGCTGCAAATGAAACAGATCAGAAATAAAAATGGACTCCCTGAATACATTTTATCCAAAACACAAATGTTGGCAAGTTCATGGTTAGAATTCTGGAAACTATTTTTAATTTTAAAAACATTTATTGAATTTTTTAGAGATGGTGTCTCCTATGTTGCCCAGGCTAGACTGCAGTCACAATTCACAGGCATGATCATAGTGCGGTACAGCCTGAATTTCTGGGCTCAACTGATCCTCCCACCTCAGCCTCCCAACTAGGTGGGACCACGGGAATGCGCTACAGTGCCTGGCTAAACTATTTTTAAAGTTCAATCTCAACTGTAGACTGGGCTAATAAATAGTTAACTTGGCTAGAGGATAGGTGACAAAATGGCACTAAGAAGTCTTAGAGGATTCTCCTGTGATGAGAGGATACACTGTGGCCTCACTGGGCAACAGGTGTCCAGTCAAGCCCTTCAGCAAAATAGTCTACTGAAGTACCTTTGCCTCCACTCTTCTCTCAGATGCATTTTTCCATTCGGCAAATACATCTACCCAAGTGAAAGCATGGCTGAGCTCATGAAACCAATCACTGGTATCCATAAACTTGGCATTTCATAAGTATCAAGGTGGGACTGGCCACTATTTTGGTAGTTAGCCATCAGTCAGTCAAGGGCGTAAGGACTTCTTGCATTCTCTAACCTGTTCTATCAGTCCCATTTTCCTGGTGAACTCCAACTTTCCTATCACTTTGTCTTTGAATTCCTCTCTGTAACCCTGGGGTAGAATAAAACACTGCCTCTTTTGTGTCCTCATAGACCTCTTCGCATACCTCTTACATGTTATTCTTGAAGTTACATGTTTGTTTATAGAGCTTTCCCCCACTAGACTGAATTTATTTCCAGAGTCAATGACTTATTTACCTTTGTAAATCTAGCACATAGCAAAGTGCCTAATGCTAAGTAGGTATTGAATAAATGATGGTTGAGTAAAACCTGCATGAATGAATGAGGGAAAGTGGTCTGATACAAATGATCTTTCAATTCCCTTCCATCTATCCAGTTTATGATCGTATGTATTAAGTATTACTGTTACTCAAGTTCCATGCTACGAGGGGAAGAGTGAGGAATGAGGTAAGCTCACCCTACAGGGTGTTTTTGCTTCTGTTTGGAGGCTACATAACCATATAGCAGCTTCTTTTTTTTTTTTTAAGAAAGTGTGGTTACTGACTGCACAGATATGCTAACTCCTCCATCCAGGTAGGTGAACTCTAGGTAGGCTGAGTTAAGAAAATTTGGAAAACTGGATAATGCATGGTATGTATGGAAGCAGCTCTGCTCTTATCACTTAATATCACTAATATAATGTGTGTGTATATATATATATACACACACATTATAAACAGAAGGACACTGATTTATCCAAGGCACTGGTATATCATTTTTTTTTCTCAATATTTCTTCTACTCCATTGAGCAGAATATTTGAAGCCAGGACAGCTCAAGATCAAGTTTACTTATTTGTTTATTTTAGATGCTGGCTATGTAAAGGGTTGTGACTGATTAAAAATTTCTGGGCTCCCCAGGGCAAACAAAACTGTATAGATTGAAAAAGCAGTCAAACAGCCCATAAACAAGGAACCCCTTCTGGGTTCAAATACAAAGATACTCTTATTCTTGGAGTATTAACTCTTCCTTTTACCCTTTTGTACAAGAAGATCAAGGTCAAGTGCAGTAAAGGGAGGAAAGGTTTAATATTAAACTTAACATGCCTCTCCCCAGGGAGAAGTAGGGCCAGGGAAGGAGAGTAATAAACACTGAAGGAAATTACGCACCTGGGGTCAGCCTTGAGGCCCTCCTTGGAGTCTCTCAACCCCTTCTTCTCTTGTGGTTGCCCTACCATGAAAAAGGTGTCCCTGATGGTAGGAAAATCTTCCAGAAGATTTCTCAGGCTATTGCAGTATGCCATGATCTGACCCCGAAGAGCATAGTGAGACATGCGGTGGTTAAACCTGAAAGTCAGAAGACAGGATGTCCAGAAGGAGAATCCAAATTCTTCCACCTCTCACAGAAGCTCCAGGATCTACATCCCTGGAGGACTTTTCAAAGAGAAAGAGTACTTCTACCAAGAAGAAATTTCCATTTGGGTCAGGTGGCTATGGCCTGAAGGCAGAGGCATGAACCCCTTCATAACAACCCCTATCCTTCACTTCTGATGCTTTTATGCATGTCAAAGGACAGTTTAACTTGATTTTACCCAATAAAACTGCTAGTTATTACATTCAGAATCAGAGAAATCAGCATGTGTTATTCACATGTACTATACTTACTTCTGACAATATTCAACTATAACATCTCTCTTGACTTTTCCAATTTCATCCTGTGATAAAGGAGAATGATATTTTTAGTAGACAGTTGGCTATAAGAACTCCCCACCCTAGTACATGTGTACAAACTTAAAGCAAATTTCAAGCAGGAAAAGGCTACAGAGCTGAGACATTCTTTCTAGGTTAAGCTTGTTGGGAGGCACTCCTCTGTGTCTCTCTCCCGCTCCTACCCATCTTGCTGAGTATGCCGAGGATGCAAGGCTCTGATCACACTTTACCTCACAACCATTTCTCAGGGTTGTGTTTGCAGAGAGCAGTCTTGAGCGATAAGGTAATGTCTCCCTCCAGGAAAAAGAGCAGGCTTATTATAAAAGCGGTGGGTTCCCCAAGCTCACTGATTTTCACTGTGACACAAGCCACTACCTGCATGTAGGCTCCTCCACACTGTCCCCGTGGGACTGACACAAACATGAAGATCATATTGCCTACTCTGCTGTGCATAATAAAATTCTTTGTCTCTGACAAAAGAGTCTTGTGTGCCTTCTGTCAGCATCCTTGGAACAGTAACAGGTTAACTTATTAGCCAGTAAGTAGTCCCCAGACCCTGACACAATTAATACAGGTAATTATATTGCCTGAGCTCTTTCTGATCTGATAGGAGTTGAATAATCCTGAAGGTCAGTTCATGAATGATTATATTTTTTCCACTTGGTCAATACTTTTTGAGAATTGCTTATTAGAAGGGACCCTTTGCTTCTATTATGGCTGAGCAGTAATTGCTGGCCCTCGTCATATCCCATCTGTAGAACTAGATTAGGTAAATTTAAGTCTTTCCTTTAAAGTCACAAGTAGGGAAGAAAGCCTACAATTATAAATCTTGTCATTTTCCTCCTAAATAACTAGGTATTACCATAATGATTTTCTCATCAAAAAATTAATAATGAAATGATATTTGCAAAATTAAGGAAGACTTTTTACTGAATAAAGTTTTTAGTTTTAGTATTTTTCAATAGATTAGGCTAATATAAAAACCTTTAAACACAAACATTGTGGTAGTGTCTGAAAAACCAAGATAACCAGATGGTTATCAGGTGACCAGATGGGTAAGAGCCATTGTTTACCTTGTCTAATCCCCGAACCCCTGTGGGTCACTCAAGAGTAGGCGAACGTTCCAGTGCAGGTGCTGAAACTAGTTCATTTAGAAAGTGACAAAACAAAAATGCAGCATTGGGAAAATGCATACATTTTTAAAGCATGACTGTAATCCACTTGAACTGATTCCTTTCTACTTCTTATTCAACTTCCCTTTTCACTTCTTTACAATATATTTTTAATGGTTCTAGTCAAATAGGTTGAAAGCATCAGATCAACAGATTCCAAGTGAAGAATTTTCATTTGCTTAAATACAAAAGAGGACCAGAGCTTTAGGCAGCATTTGTCACTACACACTCACAGGACTCTTCATTCTGTCAGCCATGGTTTGTTTCCTCAGGAGGAAGGCATTCAGCATCATGTCCCGCAGCCCCACCTTTTCCAGTTGAATAGACACAAAGGCCTCTGGAGCCCTGACAAGTGAACAGAAACATGGGAGCCCAAGGCAGGAGGTATGTGGATATGAATCAGAAAGACAATGTGTATAATGGGCATTGCAGCAGGAGGGCAGGTGGCTGTGTCTCCATGGTTCTTGCCTGCTTCAGGTGTTTCTGATTATTCACCAGGGATGCGGATATGTCACATCCTGCTTGGGGACCCCATGTGCCTGAAGCGTGCTTCAGCAGTCCTTTTTCAGTCCTAAGCCCAGTGTTTGTACTACCCGTCTCCCTTTGCATTCTCCTAGCCTTGACTGTAGGAATATTTAGATTGAAATGAACTCCCAAGGTCCTCTTGACTTGACATATTGGTCTTAAATCTTCCATCTACACATTGGAAATGTGGACTTTAATACACTTGAACTCTGGCCATGTGTCAGACTAACAGCATCTTGAGTAGCAGAGTTGCTTTGCCTGTTATTATTTTTTATTCTAAATTTGCCAGAATTCAATTAGAGTGTCATTGGTAGGCCCCGATAAAATACTCAGACTAATCATACTACGGAGTATGATTTACAGAATATTCAGACAGAGTGTCATACAGAGTATTACAAAGTAATTCATACTATAGAGTATGAATGTCTCTCTTTCTCTGTCATGGTGAAAAGAGATCCACACAGAATAGGGCATCTCTGATTTGTAGACATGTCTCTGGAGAGGCCATGCTTCTCTGACAATAATTCACCATCCTATTATTCTAAGCAATGTTAGAATCTTTGTTAGAACAGTGAGGACAGGCTGGGCACAGTGGCTCATGCCTGTAATCCCAGCCCTTTGGGAGGCTGAGGCAGGCAGGAGTTCAAGACCAGCCTGGCCAAGATGGTGAAATGCCATCTCTACTAAAAATACAAAAATTAGCCAGGTGTGATGGTGCATGCCTGTAGTCCCAGCTACTCGGGAGGCTGAGGCAGGAGAATTGTTTGAACACGGGAGGCAGAGGATGCAGTGCACTGAGACCAGCCTGGGTGACAGAGCAAGACTCCATCTTAAAAAAAAAAAAAAAAAAAGGCCAGGTGTGGTGGCTCATACCCATAATCCCAGCACTTTGGGAGGCCTAGGCTGGCGGATCATGAGGTCAGGAGAATGAGACCATCCTGGCCAACATGGTGAAACCCCATCTCTAATAAAAATACAAAAAATTTAGCTGGGCGTGGTGGTGCTTGCCTGTTATCCCAGCTACTTGGGAGGCTGAGGCAGGAGAATCACTTGAACCCGGGAGGTGCAGGTTGCAGTGAGCCGAGAACACGCCACTGCACACTCCAGCCTGGCGACAGAGCGAGACTCCAAAAAAAAAAAAAAAAAAAAGTGAGGACAGTTCTGTGCTTCTCAATTTAAATAGATTTGGAGAATTTGGAAAGGCCTTCCTTGTGATATACACTCTTTGGAGTCTGAAAAATATACAGAGAGAGAAGAATGGAAGTGAAAGAGAAAAGAGAAGAGGGGAGGAAAAAGAGAAGAGGTTAAATTGAGGAACTGTTCACTGTCCTTTATTGACTGGAGTATATTGGAAGGAGTTGAGCCCTCTCAGTATTTGTACAAGGTCTTTATATAAGATGCTAGTCACTCCGAGAGTTTAGACTCCTTCAATCCCCCCAATACTGTTTATTAATTGACTTAAAAGAGGACACTTTTGTTATTCTAAGCAGTATCCCTCCTTCCATCTCACCAGGTACAGTACCTTTTGGTAGCCTGAAATCTTTCTGGAGAATGAGTAAGAGCAGCTGGGACTTTTGGAGTTGGGGCTATCAGTGAGCCGTCTACACCATTCACAATTCTGGACTGTCTTCTTCTGGTTGGGCCCATTCCACCATGAGTTCTCAGATTTGAACTTATTTCCTAAAATATTTTAAAACAAAGTAAATAAAATGTGTTGGGCAGTAAATAAGTAAAAAATTTGTATAAGTAAAAAATAAGTATAAAATGTGTTGGGCAGTAAATAAATAATAAAATAAGTCCTGAAGTACTGCTGTAAAATGATCTCACAGCCACAACTGATCCCCAGTGCAAGGAAAGACCTGGGTACATGTGACAGGGGAGTAGAAAGAAGAGAAGAGGAGGAGAGGAGACGAAAGGGAAAAGAGTGGAGTGGAGGAGGAGAGATAACATTTTGCACAAATAAGAGGTGAGGCATTAGTGTGATTATTTTCAGAAGAAAGTGCAGTTGTCTAAAATGCTCTGAGAAAAAAATCTCCATTCTACAAAGTGGCTAGTGTGCTCTGTGTAAGAGGTCTTTCAAGGAATACCAATAATAGTTTTCATGGCTATAAGATCTGAAAAGTTCCCACAGGGCACCTAGGCAGAGGGAGGGGTGTTGTATATGCCGCCATGCACAACATAATGACAAAGAAGGGAGGGAGAAGGGAGAGGGAGAAAAAGAGGAGAAGGAGGGAGAAAGGAATGAGGAATGGGGAAATAAAAGGGAAATTCATGTCTCCCAATACTCCAGCTCCATTGGCTATGGAGCTGCAGGGCATGATGGATGGAACTCATTTATATTTTTCTAAACTACTAACTAAAAGAAAAAGGTTAAAGCTTTGAAGGAAAGATCATTCTTCAATGAAAGACACAAGGAGTTACCCATAGCAGAATTACCATAGGAGACATAAGGAGAAAAAGAAAAAAGATCCTAGGTAAAAAAATCTACAGTTTTCAACCAGATTTTTTTTCTGAAGACCCTTGAGGTATCCAGTCTCTTGGAAATACGAGCACCTGTAGTTCAGGGGATCAGGGAGGTCTTATAAGGTCATGAGTGAAGGGAGAGGGAAGAAAGCACACGCTCTGCAATCAGATCCTGATGCTGACACTGAGCTGCTCATCTTGTCTCTTTTTCTTAACCTCTCAAAACCTGTTTCCTCACCCAGAAAAAGAAGGTAACGCCACCCCCCCACCAATCACATGGGGCTGTGAGAGGACTCGACGAGTCCACCTATTTCTATCGCCTAGCTTCCTGCCTGCCTGGGCCACAGAAGCTGCTGAATTAAGTCATTAACTCCCTGACCCCCCACCTGCACTCTCCATTCCAACCATGCCCAGTATTCATACTCACCTCTATCCTCAGTTGCTTCCTCTTGTCCAAGTCCCTTCCTACAAATGTGTTCACTTCGTTTTTTATTCTTTAATCTTCCTACCCCTTCAAGTTTCTTCCCCAATTCTTAAAGAGCTACTATGGCCTGCATGTTTGTGTCCCTCCAAAAGTTGTATGTTGAAGTTCTAACCCCAAAGTGATAGTGTTTGGAGATGGGGCCTTTGGGAAGTAATAAAGTTTAAATGATGTCGTAAGGGTAGGGCCTTAGTCTGACATGGTGCTGTGCTTATAAAAGAGGAAGAGACACCGGGGCTCTCCTTCACTTGCTTCCCACCCATCCGTCCTTTAGTGTGAGCACACAGTGTAAAGCAGCCATGTACAAGCCAGAAAGAGAGCCCTCACCAGAAAACAACCATGCTGGCACCCTGATCTCAGACCTCCAGCCTCCGGAACTGGGACAAAATAAATTCCTACCACTTAGTCCATGGTATTTTGTTATGGCAGCCCTAGCAGACTAATACGAGAGCAATAAACACGCACTCCTTCTACACATCTATCAGCCCCTTCTTGCTCCTTTACTCTGGCACTCTAGCTTTCACCCTGATTTCATTAGCAGAACTGCTGTGAGAATCAGCAAGAAGTTTTTGTGGTCTCATTTTAATCCCTACTCTCTGACTTTTCCCTCTATATTCAAATCTATTGGATTCCTCCTTCTTCTTCTTCTAAAAATAATAGCTTTATTGATGTATAATTGACATTCAATAAATGACACATATTTAAAGCGTTCAATTGGATTAGCTTTGGTATATGTACTCAACTGTGTAACCATCATCACAATCAAATTATGACCATAGCCACCCTTTCCACCTTACCTCTTCCTTAAGCAACCACTGCTTGGCTTTCTGCAACTATAGATGAGAATGCATTTCCTAGAATTTAATATGCATGCAATCATGCATTATGTGCTCTTTATTGTCTTCATATTATTGTGGATATAATATTTTATTTCTTTGTATTGCTGAGTAGTACTATTCTGTTGTATGGATATACTACAATTTGTTTATCCATTCACTTGTTGATGGGCATTTGGATTCCTTCCAGTTCTTGGCTATTATGAATAAAACTGCTATAAACATATTGTGTAAAAATCTTTGTATAGATGTGTGCTTCATTTCTCTTGGTTAAATACCTAGGAGAGGAATGGCTGGATCATATGGTAAGTATATGTTCAATTTTTTTAAGAAACTGCCAAACTGTTTTCCAAGGTGGTTGCACCATTTTGCATTTCCACTAGCAGTGTGTGAGAGTCCCAGGTCCTCCACAACCTTGCCAACACTCAGATAGTCAGTCTTTTACATTTTAACCATTCTAAAGGGCATGTAGATGTTTCTCAATGGGGTTTTAGTTTGCATTTTGCTAATGACTAACAGTGTTGAACATCTTTTCATACTTATTGGTCATCTGTACATCTTTGGTGACTTTTTCCTTCTTGAAATGTTCTCTTCCTTTGGTTTTGGTGGTAGTGCACAATTTGTTCTCTGTTTCTTTCCTTTCTTACTCCCTTCCCTTTCTTCCCCTGTACTCTTTCATTGTCTCCACCATTTATTCCTTCTTATGTCATCAGCCCTCTTGTTGTTTCACACTTGTAAGAGAAGCAATGTGTGTGTGTGTGTGTATCACAGTATACCATTTTATAATGAAGTAGTCACAAAATGCACTTTAGCCAAGTTAAAAGAGTCATGAACACATCCTAGAAGATACAATGACTGAGTTGAATCTTGGAGGCAAAAGAATAACATAGGAGGGTGGGATGTAGTCAAATAAGGTTAAAATTTTCTGGGAAATATGAGTAGAAGCAGAGAGACATGAAACAGCACAAAATGCTTAGGATACTTCAAATAGAGGGCAGGGGAAGTGGCAGAATAGAGGGCTGGGGTCAGGCAGTGAAGGCCTTGCATGCCTAGCTAAGGAGGTTGAGTTTTGCTCTTTGGTCTACAAGAAGCCACTGAAGGGGTTTAATCAAGGAGGTATAGTTTCTCTGGTCACTGTGTGGAGGATAGATATGGTTGAGGGCAGAGGTAGTGGTGTAAGGCATGGACCCAGAAGGATGGAGGCCAGTTAGAAGGTCATTACAGTCACACAAGTGAGATCATGAGAGTTTGAACTAAGGCAGTGGGGATGGAGAAGGGTGGCCATATTCAATAAATATGTAGAGTGTGATATTGGCAAGAGGTAGTGCTTGATTGATCTAAGGTAAGAAAGTCAGAGGAGTTGAGGACAATACCCACATTTTAATCCTGTCTGACGGCTGGGCATGGTGGCTCATGCCTGTAATCCCAGCACTTTGGGAGGCCAAGGCAGGCGGATCACCTGAGGTCAGGGGTTCAAGACCAACCTGGCTGACATGGTGAAACCCCGTCTCTACTAAAAATACAAAATTTAGCCAGACATCATGGCGTGCATCTGTAATTCCAGCTACTTGGGAGGCTGAGGCAGGAGGATCACTTGCACCTGGGAGGCAGAGGTTGCAGTAAGCCGATATTGCACCATTGCACTCCATCCTGGGTGACACAAGTGAAACTCCATCTCAAAAAACAAAACAAAACAAAAAAAACCCTGTCTGACTACTCAGATGGTGCTACCTTAACCAAGAATAGAAATACTAGAGAATTAGATGGGAGAAGAATGAGTTGCCTTTTGATACTGAGTTGAGGTGTTTGTGGGATATTCAAACACTATCTGTGAAGCATTTAGACACTCTAGTTTGGGGCTTGGGAGAGAGGTTCCATGAAGAGATGTAGATTTGAAAGTTGACAGTATATTGGAGGTTTTAAACCTCAAGAGTCGATGAGATCACCAAGGGAGAATATGAAAGGAGAATAGGAGCTCTAAAAAGAGGATCCAGGAAAACACCATCATGTTAGAGATGGGTGAAGAAGAGGTCCCCCACTCCAGGAAAATAAGAAGGAAGAATCAAAGACGTGGAAGAGATTCAGGAGAGAATGGAGTCACAGAAGCAGAGGAAGAAGAGTATCGAGGACAAGGGAGTGGTCAACAGCATTAAATGAAGGAAAGTAGTCAAATACAACCTCGAATAATGTTCCCTGGATTTAACAATTGAGAGGTCATTGCTGACTCTAGTGAGAGCAGTTTCAAGGGTGTGGTGGAAGAGCAAGCTACATTACAATGAAAGGATATAGAGCTAGGCGGTTAAAGAACATCCTTTCGATGAGTTCGTGTCCTTGTAGGGACATGGATGCAGCTGGAAACCATCATTCTGAGCAAGCTATCACAAGAACAGAAAGCCAAACACGCATGTTCTCACTCATAGGTGGGAATTGAACAATGAGATCACTTGGACACAGGAAGGGGAACGTCACACATTGGGGCCTATTGTGGGGAGTGGGGGGGAGGGATAGCATTAGGAGATATACCTAATGTAAATGACGAGTTAATGGGTGCAGCACACCAACATGGCACATGTATACATATGTAACAAACCTGCACGTTGTGCACATGTACCCTAGAACTTAAAGTATAATTAAAAAAAAAAAAAAAGAACATCCTTTCAATAAACCTGAATAAAAAAGAAAGGTCATAATTAGGGTACTGGCCAGAGAAGCACATAGGATTCAGTTAAGCTTTCTGGAGAGGATGAAAACAATCTAGCTTGCACATAAGTGGAATGTGGGAAGTACTTGTAAGTGGAAAGAGATAATGGAGGAAAAGCTTGAAAGTGCAATAGGGAAAGAAGATAACCAATGAGTCAAGGCCTCAGAAAAGGAAATGGATTGAGAATGTTGGTGAGAGGCATTGAACTTGACTGGGAAGAGGAACACTTCACACTCTGAGGCTAGAGGGAAGCATGGTAGCAGGTGGAAGATAAGTGTGAAGGGTGTGCATTTGAGGGTGGCAACCTGGTAGGAATCTTCAATCTTGTCTGGGAGCTCACCCCAAGCCTGTGTGCCGCATGCATTCCAACACTCCTGCTCACACCCATCCCTCCCGCTCATCCCCACGGCTGCACCCATGGCTCAAGACTTCACATCTTCTTGCCTTTTGGTCTCCCTAACTTACCTTTCTCCCCTTCGACCTGCCAAACACAGTGAATATTCCTAATGAGAATCCCAGGTCAGGTCCTTCCTCAGCTCAAAAACTTTTAAGTGTGAATTCAGCAATCATTCAACAAATGGTACTTATTATTTGCCTTTGTGTCTGTCTACAGCATTTTAAATCTCTATTAAGTGTGAATTCGGCAATCATTCAATGAATGGTATTTCCTACTTGTCTTTGTGTCTGTCTACTAGGCAGACACAAAGACAAAAAAAAAATACACAACGGGTCGTCCTCACAGTCAGTATAATGTGGAAAACATAATTGAAGTACAAATGATTTTATATGTAGAAAATAAAGTAACTAGTGATCTGAGAGACTAGGAAAAGCCTCTCTGGGGAGATGACACCTGGGCTGGGTCTTTCAGGGCACCCACATTACAGTCCTAGCCCACCTTCCCAGGCTGTTACCCTAATGCCTCCCTACCCTTCCCCATGCTGCAGGTCTTTCCAGGCTATCACTTTCCCGCCTCCCACCCCTGTCCTGTGCTCCTGTCCAGTATCTTTTAACATGTGCTCCTTGGATTTATCTCAGGAGGTGACTTATAAGCTCTCAACCTTCACTTCAACCAGAACAGCCCCACTTACATCTGTTTTATATACTGGTATTTGTTACAAGATCAAATTGACTGAGTAAAGGATTCTCTATGTCAACTGTGTATGAAAATCATAGGTAGTTATCAAGTTGGGCTTCTCATTTTTTCCTGGTCCCCATTTGCCCTTTCTGTCTCCCATGCCTGGGTATCTGAAGGGTCTTTCCTCTACTCAGAATGATCAACTGGTCATCTCTGCCTGCCAAAAAACTCATCCTTCAGGGTTTTCCCAAATGCCCCCTCCCTGTGCTGCCCTTCCTGTTTCCCCAGATGTGTATTCTCGTTCCTTTAATCTCCTTCTGTATAGCTTGTTGAACCTCTCTGTGCCTTTGTCTTTGAGCCACTTGTGGGCCTACCCCCCTTAAACACACCAGCCTAGAGGTTCATCCAGGTCAGGAACTGTACCTCAGTATTATCTTTTGAGCCTAACTTACAATAGGCACTGAATTAAGATTTTGGGGGTTGTATTTTTAAAAATCTATGTAACTCACTCTATCCCTATTTTCTACTTCAGTTAATTTCTATGGGACTGAGTATTTGGCAGTAGAAGTATTTGGCATTCAATATTGTTGCCATACTCATAAATTTGTACTTTCCTATTAATATGAAGAGTACAGGCCAGGTATGGTGGCTCATGCCTATAATCTCACTGCTTTGGGAAGCCAGGGAGGGAGGATTGCTCAAGGCCAGGAGTTTGAGACCAGCCTGGGCAATGTAGCGAGATCCCATCTCTAGAAAAAATTTAAAAATTGGCAGGACATGGTGGCACACACCTGTGGTCCCAGCTACTTGAAAGACTGAGGTGGGAAGATCAATCAAGCCCAGGAATACGAGGCTGTAGTGAGCTATGGTCACACCACTACACTCTAGTCTGGGTGCCAGAGTGAGACCCTGTCTCTGAAAAAAAAAAAAAAAAAAAAAAACAGAGAGAGTAGATATGGGTAAATAGAGGTAGATAAATGTGATAAGGGGTTAATGTGGTGAGCTGAGTAGAATCCACAAGGCTTAAAGAATGTTTAAAACTATCTGGAAAGTTGATTTCTTAAAACCATATTTAATTTTACATGTAAGTTACATTCACTAGTATATACATAAAAGAGAAGTATATAGTTGCAAAAAGGGGAAAATCTCTATGAACTGATTTGGAATGATATCCAAGATATATCGTTAAGTGAAAAAAACAAAATACAAAAAAGTATATATAGATAAAATCCAAAATCCCTTTATAATAAAAATATTCAACAAACTTAGAATAGAAGGGAATGTCCTCAACCCGATAAAAGGTACCTATGAAAAACCAATGCTAATATCATACCTAATGGTGAAAGACCGAAGGTTTTCCCCCTCAGAGTAGGAATAATACGATAATATCTACTTTCACTACTTCTACTCAATCTTGTATTGGAGGGTCTAGCCAGAGCAATTAGGCAAGAAAAGAAACAAAAGGCATAAAGATTGAAAAGGAAGAAGCAAAACTATCTCTACTTGTAGATAACATAATCTTGTATATAGAAAATCCTAAGAAATACCACACACACACACACAAATACATACACACAAACATACACCTGTAAATTACTAGAACCAATAAACTGGTTTAGTAAGATTGCAGGATACGAGATCAATATACGAAAGTCAACTTTTGTATATATACTAGTAATGAACTAGTATATATATAAGAGAACACTCTGAAAATGAAGTTAAGAAAAACAATTCAATTTATAATCATGTTAAAAGCAATGAAATATTTTGGAATTAATATATAACAAAAAAGGATAAAAGTTGTATCCTGAAGACTATAAAATATTGTTGAAAGAAGTTGAAGAAGACCTAAATAAAGGCATACCTCATTTTCTTGCACTTAGCTTTATTATGCTTTGCAGATATTGTATTTTTTACAAGTTGAACGTTTGTGGCAACCCTGCATTGAACAAATTATTGGCACCAATAGCATATGCTTACTTCATGTCTCTGTGTCACATTTTCGTAATTCATACAATATTTCAAACTTTTTCATTATTATGTCTATTTTGGTGATCCGACATCAGCGATCTTTGATGTTACTATTGTAAATGTTTTGGGGTGCCATGAACCACACCATATAAGAAGATGAACTTAATAAACGTGTGTGTTCTCACTGCTTCGCCGACTGGCCTTTCCCCTGTTTCCCTCCCTCTCCTCGGATCTCCCTATTCCCTGAGACACCCTATTGAAATTAGGCCAATTAATAACTCTACAATGGCCTCTAAGTGTTTAAGTGAGAACAAGAGTCACATGACTCTCACTTGCAATCAAAAGCTAAATATGATTAAGCTTAGCAAGGAAGGCATGTCAAAAGCTGGAAAAGGCCAAAAACTACGTCTCTGGTGCAAAACAGCCAAGTTGTGAAAGCAAAGGAAAAGTTTTTGAAGGAAATTAAAAGCGTTACTCTAATGCATACAAGAATGATAAGAAAGGAAAACAGCCTTATTATTGATATGGAGAAAGTTGGCCGGGCGCGGTGGCTCAAGCCTGTAATCCCAGCACTTTGGGAGGCCGAGACGGGCGGATCACGAGGTCAGGAGTTCGAGACCATCCTGGCTAACATGGTGAAACCCCGTCTCTACTAAAAAATACAAAAAACTAGCCGGGCGAGGTGGTGGGCGCCTGTAGTCCCGGCTACTCGGGAGGCTGAGGCAGGAGAATGGCGTAAAAACCCGGGAGGCGGAGCTTGCAGTGAGCTGAGATCCGGCCACTGCACTCCACCCTGGGCGACATAGCGAGACTCTGTCTCAAAAAAAAAAAAAAAAGAAGCCAAAGGCTTGGACACCCCTGCATAATGGATCTGGGTAAAGTAAACTGAAAACCTTCTGGAAGATTTATCATTCTAGATGCCATTAAAAACATTCATGATTCATGAGAGGAGGTCAAAATATCCATGTTAACAGGAGTTTGGAAGAAGTTAATTCCAACCCTCATGGAGGACTTTGAGGAGTTCAAGACTTCAGTGGAGGGAGTCACTGCAGATGTGGCAGAAATAACAAGAGAACTAGAATTAGAAGTGGAACCTGAAGATGTAACTGAATTGCTGCATTCTTGTGATAAAACTTAAACAGATGAGGAGGTACTTCTTATGGATGAGCTAAGAAAGAAGGTGGTTTCTTGAGATGGAATCTACTCCTAGTGAAGATGCTGTGAACATTGTTGAAATGACAGCTAAGGATTTAGAATATTACATAAACTCAGTTGATAAAGCACAGTTTGAGAGAATTAAATTCAATTTTGAAAAAAGTTTTACTGTAGGTAAATACTATCCAACAGTATTACATGCCAAAGAGAAAATTTTCATGAAAAGTAGAGTCAATTAATGTGGAAAACTTTATTTTGTCTTATTTTAAGAAATTGCCAGAGATCCCCTGACCCCCAACCTTCAGCAACCACCACTCTGATCAGTCAGCAGCCTTCCATATCAAGGTAAGACCCTCTACCAGCAAAAAGATTACAACTCACTGAAGGCTCAAATGATTATTAGCATTTTTTAGCAAAAATATATTTTCTCTTTCTTTTTTTGTAACTTAATATTCTTTGGTCTGCAAGTGAATAATGCATTTTAAATTGAGGTATATGTACATTGGGTTTTTTAAAGACAAAATGGTGTTGCACACTTAATTGTCTACAGTGTAATATAAAAGTAACTTTTATATGCACTCAGAAACCAAAAAATTGGCATGAAACCATCTGGAATCAAACCTACAATATCTCCAAGGTGTGTCTATAAATAGAAAGACATGCCATGCTCAAGAACTGGAAGACATAATATTGTAAAAATGGCAATCCTACTAAAATAAAATAAAATGGCAATACTACTCAATCTATAGGTTTGATGCAATCCCTGTCAAAATTCTAATGTACTCTTTTTAAAGCCCCCAAAATTGACAAGATGACACTAAAATTCATGTGAAATTGCAAGGGACTCAAAATAGCTAAAGCAAACTTGAAAAAGAAAAACAAATTTGGAGGGATTATGCTTCATAATTTCAAACTTACTACAAAGCTACAGTAATCAAAACATAGTAGTACTGGCATAAAAACAGGCATTTAGATTAATGGAATAGAATTGAGAGTCCAGTTATAAATTCTTACATTTATGGTCAAGTGTTTTTATGGCAAGGGTTCCAGGACAATTTAATGAGGAAAGATGAGTCTTTTCAACAAGTGGTTCTGAGAAAACTGATTAGCCACATGAAAAGAATAAAGTTGGACCCCTACTTCCCATTATATAGCACAATTAAGTATAAATTGACCCTAGGCCTAAATGTAAGAATTAAAACCATAAATCTCTTAGAAGAAAACATATGAGTGTTTTCATAACTTTGGATTAGGCAATGGTTTCTTAAATATGACACCAAAAGAACAAGTAATGAAATAATAGTTAAATGGAGATCATAAGACAATCTGTAGAATATACTTGCAAATCACATACCTTATAAGGGACTTTTACTCAGAATATATAAAGAACTCTTACAACTCATCAATAAAAAACCAAAACATCAAATTTTATAGAAAGGCAAAGGATTTAAATAGACATTTCTCTAAAGAAGACATACAAATGGTCAAGTAAGCAAATGAAAAGATGCTCAAGGTCTTAGTAAATGGGGAAATCCAAGTCAAAACCAAAATGAGATACTACTTTACTCCTAATAGAACAGCTAAAATAAAAAGGCAATAACAAGTGCTGACAAAAATGTGGAGACATTGGAACCCTCATACATTGCTGATGGGAATGTAAAAAGTGCAGTCACTTTGAAAAACAGTTTGGTGGTTCCTCAAAATGTAAAATATAAAGTTACCATATAATCTGAGCAATCCAATTCCTAGGTATATATCCAAGAAAATTAAAAAATATATATCCTCATAAAAATCTATACCTAGGCCAGGCCTGCTGGCTTACGCCTGTAATCCCAGCACTTTGGGAGGCCGAGGTGGGCAGATCACGAGGTCAGGACATGGAGATCATCCTGGCTAATATGGTGAAACCCTGTCTCTACTGAAAATACAAAAAATTAGCCAAGCGTGATGGTATGCACCTGTAGTCCCAGCTACTCGGGAGGCTAAGACAGGAGAATTGCTTGAACCCGGGAGGCGGAGGTTGCAATGAGCTGAGATCACGCCATTGCACTCCAAGACGGGTGACAGAGCAAGACTCCATCTCAAACAAAACAAAACAAAACAAAACAAAACCCTATACATAAATGTTCATAGTGGCACTATTCCTAATGCCAAAAAGTAGAAACAAATGTGATATATCCATATAATAAAATATTATTTAGCAATGAAATAATGAAGTACTGATACATGCTACAGCACAGCTAAATTTTGAGAATATTATGCTAAGGGAAAAAAGCCAGACACCGAAGGTCACCTGTTGTATGATTCCATTTATATAAAATGTCCAGAATAAGCAAATCTATAGAAACAGAAAGTACATTAGTGGTTGCCAGCGACTGAGGGGAGGGAGAAAAAGTAAGTAACTGCTAATGGGTACGTTTCTTTTGAGAGTGAGTGATAAAAATGTTTTGGAATTAGATAGTGATGATGGTTGCACAATCTTGTGAATATACTAAAAGCCACTGAATTATATACTATAATCTGGTTTTGGTTTATTTGTTTGTTTGTTTTGAGACAGAGTCTCACTCTGTTGCCAGGCTGGAGTGCAGTGGCATGATCTCAGCTTACTGCAACCTCTGCCTTCAGAGTTCAAGCAATTCCCCTGCCTCAGCCTCCCAAGTAGCTGGGACTGTAGGCACGTGCCACCACACCTGGCTAGTTTTTTGTATTTTAGTAGAGATGGGGTTTCATCATATTGGCCAGGATGGTATTGATCTCCTGACCTTGTGATCCACCCACTTCCGCCTCCCACAGTGCTGCGGTTACAGGTGTGAGCCACCACACCCAGCCTGTGGTATGTTTTATATCACATTAATTATTTCTCAATAACCAAAAAACAAGAAATACAGAAAAAAGTACTGCTGAAAATTAAGAAATCCAGTAAGGGTTTGGTCATACATTGATTCACAAACAGGAAACAAGGAAAGGAGGAAAAAAGGAAAGTAAGGAAGATAAAGAGATAGGAAAGAGAAACTAGGGGGCAAGGGAGAAAGGGAGAAGGGAAAAAAGGAAGGAAGAAAGGGGTAGCCTGACATTAGCTGGTGGGAGTGATGACATGCCTCTGGCTTCTCTGTCATGCAGGCTTACCTCGACATTAGCAGGACAGCTCCCTTGCGGGGTGTGATAGAAGTACACCTGCTGGACAGCCACCATCAAAGCATTTTTCTGAGCAGCTTGGCAAGCAAGAGTCACCTGCATATTTTCCACTCCTGAATGCAACAAGAGCTAAAGGAAGAAAATACGAAAAATATTAGGAATTTCTTGCATAAAGAAGTGAGTTGAGGATTGAGATCACCACTTATTCAACATGTAAATATATGAATCAAACTGCCAAATGAGCTGGGATGCTTGCTACTCAGCCATAAGACTGAATCTGGTCTCTCCCTAAGCAGCATTTCATTCTAAGAAGGCAGCCTCCAGGCTTGATTTGCTCTATAGCTGGACACCATTAGATTTCCCCAATGGTCAGGAAAAGATGAATAGGCTCTGATGAACTAGCAAACATGTGCTCAGTGGCAGGCTCCTGTAAGCCAAGATTAGATCAATGTTTTAAAAATACACATACAGAAGCAAAGAAATCCAAGTAGCAGATAAAAAATAGCACCAGGTTTAGAAAGACCAGATAAAAGCTCCAATAACAAATGTATATTTTTAAAACCTTATGCAAAGATTGTTCACTACACGTGAACTTCTTTTTTAAGTATCTAACAGAAGTTATTATAAGTGGTGTTGCGGTCTCTATGGGTCAAACCAGGCTAATGTGCACATCAAATAAGGCAAGGCCATCACTATGGTTTGAATGTGTCCCCCAAAAGTTTATGAAGGTGATTGAGCCATGAGATTAGAGCCCTCATGAATGGATTAATGTCATAATCGTGGGAGTGGATTTCTTTCTCAAGAGAGCAGGATGTTATAAAAGCAAGCTTGGCTTGCTCTTGTAGTCTCTTTTGCATGTAATCACTTGCCCTTCTGCTTTTCTGCCATGTTATGATGCAGTGCAAAAGCCCTTGCCAGAAGCTGCCACCATGTCCTTGGACTTTCCAGCCTCCAGAATCATGGACCAAATCAACGTCTTTTCTTTATAAATTACCCAGTCTCAGGCATTTTGTTATAGCAAGAGAAAATGGACTAAAACAACCATTATTATTATTTAAGAAATTGGAAGCTTTTCTTTTCTTTTCTTTTTTTTTGAGATGGAGTCTCACTCTGTTGCCTGGCTGGAGTGCAGTGGTGCAGTCTTCATTCACTGCAACCTCCACCTCCTGGGTTCAAGCGATTCTCCTGCCTCAGCCTCCCAGGTAGCTGGGATTACAGGCATGCACCACCATGCCCGGCTAATTTATGTATTTGTAGTAGAGATGGGATTTCACCATGTTGGCCAGGCTGGTCTTGAACTCCTGACCTCGTGATCTACCCACCTTGGCCTTCCAAAGTACTGGGATTACAGGTGTGAGCCACCACGCCCGGCCCATGGAAGCTTTTCTTATATATGAAGGTTAAATTTATATAGAGTATTATGTCTTCTGAAAGAAATACGTGAGCAAATTGCTTTATTCTACTTTCATTTGTTTTTAAAAAATAAATCGTTTACCTTAAGAATGGCTTCCTTTGTGTAAAAACTAAATTTGCCAATTTGGTTATCATCCACCTCAGAGATGGCTAAGACAAGAGCAGTAGGAGAATATCTGCAACAAAAAATATGAAATTGTTTTGATGTGATATGTAACTAATCAAGAGACACCATTATGATGGAACAGGATGTCATGTGATCAGATCTGAAATGTCAGTAATAATAGCAAATGCAACTTTTATACAAAACTTGATATTTCCACTGAAAGCTATAAGAGATCTGGGATCTTTTTTGTCCTTTTTGAACTTGATCTTTCTGTAGTTTGATTATGGTGACCACCCCATAGTGTTGGAAATTATTTTCTCTTGATCACCATTACACTACTCTCTCCCGTTTTTCCTCTTTTTTTTTTTTTTTTAAGCAAAATGTTTTTATTTATTTGAAGTACATATGTAGTTAACTGGGCATCAAAGGTGTACCAAGTGATTTTTTTTTTTTTTGGAGTCAGAATCTTACTCTGTCACCCAGACTGAATGGCAGTGGTACAATTATAGCTCACTGCAGCTTTGAACACCTGAGCTCAAGCAACTGTCCCACCTCAGCCTACTGAGTAGCTGGGACTACAGACATGCACCACCACACGTGGCTCTTCTCACCTTCTTGACCATACTTGTTTAGGATCCTTCACTGACTCACTCCTTTGAGCACCCCCTAAATGTTGTCCAATTCTCTCTCTTTCCTATGGTTCCAATAGCTATCTAAATATTCTTTGTAGCCATGTTTCCACCTTGAGACTCAGTACTTTGTCCATAACTATGAGACTTTGTCAAGTAACTTAATATCTATCAATCTTTCTTTCTTCATCTGTAAAGGGGGTATCACCTATCTCATAGGGTTATGGCAAATATTAAGAGGGATAATATGCATGAATGTGCTTTTTAAAATGTAAGTCACTATACTCATATTTGATCCAGTTGACCTTCCATATCTATGGGTTCTGCATCCATGGATTCAACCAATTACAGATAAAAAATATTTGAAAACATAAAACAATAAAAAGTAACAATACAAAAATAAAAATAATGCAAATAAAAACAATGTAGTATAATGACTATTTACATAGCATTTAAATTGTATTAGATATAAGTAATCTAAAGATGATTTAAAGCATAAGGGAGGGAGTGCATAGGTTTTATGCAAATACTATGCCATTTTATATAAGGAACTTGTGCATCCTTGGATTTTGGTACCTGAGGGGATTTTGGAACTGATCCCCCACAGACACTAAGGGATGACTATATATGTTGTTGTTATAATGGCTCTCCAAAGTGGCAACTTTAAGGAATTAACATACATAAAATAAATACGAATTCAGTACACAAGTTCTTTGGATATATAAGCTTTCCCCTGGTAATGAAAAAGGCTCCCTTATCTTGCAGCTTCTCTAGGTCATCACCTGGAGGACCAATCACTGACCAGAGCATCGGCCAGACCATAGGGCATTTGGGCAGTTTATGCTGATTGGTGCATTCTGACTGAACAAAAATGTGGTGCCCTATTTTCACAGCAATATAAAACACCAACCAAGGAGGCCCTTGAAGGACCAGAAAACAGCTTGGCTCCAGATAGGTTTTTTTTTTTTTTTTTTTCCAATTGGAGACCTAGCGTCGCCTAAGGCCTGATCATACTTCCTGCCTTGGCTTCTGTGAATATCTCTGTATCCTTACAATAAATTCAGTTTTTGGCTTAGCTAGTGTGACAGGATAGGGCAGGGGCAGGTTTTGCCCCCAGGAGATATTTGGCAATGTCTGGGGACGTCTTTGATTATAGAAGAGTGTGTATGGGGTGGGGTACTGGGATACTACTGGCATCTGGTGGGTAGAAGTCAGAAATGTTGCTAATCAATCTAAGACACACAGGACAGCCCCCCACAACAAGGATGTCTTCAGTCCCAAAGTTTAGTACTGCTACAATTGAGAAATCCTGGGATACTGTATTCTATCATCCTAAGCCCCTCATTCTACCCCTGCTCTGTGGAGTCATTTAGGATATTAACACTCAGAGTTCTATTTTGAGCAGAGATCTGCATTAGCAAAACAAAGGTGCTGGTTGCCTCCTCGGAGTCACCTTTTTCCTTCCTTGGCATGGAGCCAGTACCAGGAATCTCCAGGGATAGAGGTGGGACCCTGTGGGGAAAAGCAGATAGCAGAGAAAGAAAGAAGAGGGAGACAGCAGTTTCTCCTCCCCACACATCAAAGGTTAATTGTGTGAGGACAAAAGAAAGATTCCTTTCCCTGACTGAGCAGACTCACCATCTATTACTAGTAAGGGTATTTTCTTTCAAGCAATGGGTTGAACCTATGGGGCATGAGAGAGAAGTTTCACTGGTTTGCATTGGCTTCCGTCACTAGCTAACAAAGGAGGCTGCCTGATATATTGCCTGCATGTTATATTTGTACCTTGTGTTATCCTTTCAAGGAAACAGCTGCTCTGAAGACTTCAGTGACATCTTCCTGGTCTGAAGGAAAGTGAGAGATGAGACCTGGACTTCTGATCCATGGCTCTCACCCCATTAGACCCATGCTGACTCCCTTTTCTACCTGGAAGCCACATATTCTACCTGGGAAGCAGCTGAGCCTGTGATTTCATCTCACCTGAGTTCTCTGGTTCTTTCATTTCTCAGTTACTTGGTGTTTTTAAATGCAATTGTCCCCCTTAAATGAGATCTTACTTTCTCCCTCTTATTAAAAAAAGAAAGAAGAAAAAAACTGGCATCATGGCAGATAGAATATAAGAGAGAACTTAGAAATGTGATTGTTCTTGCATGTCAAATGGTGACAAAAATTATTTTCCACAGGTTATTCACTCAGCCATCATGTTATTTTTACCTCAACACTCTCAAGGCTCACCTGTCTACCCGACCACTGTCCTCCAGCAGAGAGGTTATAAAGACAGGAGGTCGCTGGTCTGCCCTGTCCCTGTGTGATGCAAATTCAAAGTGAACAGGCCTCAGATACAGATGGAACTCTTCAAAACCCATCTCCCATGCCAATTCTTTATAGAGCCTAAAAGGAAAAAAAAGAGCCGAGGACGTATGTTAGTGTTTTCTCCTAAAAACAAAGCGAGTAATAAGAAAATGAAGACACCTGAACAAAAACCAAAGTAAAAGTCCAATAAAAGCCCAGGTCTGTGTGAAGTGAGTGAGCCACAGAGGTCTTCAGCTCTGCACTTGCTGTGACAGTTACAGATGCTAGAAAGCAGTTCAAGTAGGAGATGTGCTTGGGTGTTTACTCGACTCTCATTTTCCACAAGCTGACTTCTGTCCCCAGAGCCCTCATGAGGTACCGTTGCTGAAATGCGACATTCACCATCTTCTCTCAGAGTTCATCACAGTTGGCCTCTCTGTCCCCTCCTCGAGGATCATCTTTCTCCATGTTCCTGCCTCATGACCGCTCTCTCTCAGTCTTCACTGGCTTCTCCTCTTGCTTATCTTCAAATGTTGGTGTTTCCTGAGGTTCCGAACCTGGTTCTCTTCTCATCTACCACATTCCCTCCTTAGGGGTTTGTGGGGGAGTCTGTTCAGCTCCACACCCTAAGACTACTGCTTCATGTAACAATCTGTGACCCTTGTCTGTGTCCTGACTTAACTCTGAGCTCCAGTCCCAAGTCTGTCGAAGCATGGCTCCAGTTAGATGTTCCCCTGGCATCTCAGCCTTACATGTTGACAATTCTTTCCTCCTTCCTTAACACTCTCCTCCTCCTCCCCCCCCTTCTCCTCCTCCTCCCCCTTTCTCCTCCTCCTCCCCCTTTCTCCTCCTCCTCCCCCTTCCTCTCCTCCTCCTTCTCCTTCTTCTCTTCCTTCTTCTTTTCTACTTCTTTTCTTCTTCCTTCTTCCTTCTTCTTCTTCCTCTTCCTCTTCCTCCTCCTCCTTTCCTCCTCCTTCTTTGTCTTTTATTTTTAGAGACAGAGGTCTTGCTTTATTGCCCAGGCTGGAGTGCAGTGGTGCAGTCATAGCTCACTGCAGTCTCAAACTCCTGGGCTCAAGCAATACTCCCACCTCAGCCTCCCAAGTAGCTGGAACAGGCATGAACCACCAGGCTCAACTAATATTTAAAAAATTTTTGTAGAAATGAGGTCTTGCTGTGTTGCCCATGCTGGTCTCAAACGCCTGGCCTCTGGTGATTCTCCTATCCTGGCTTCCCAAAGTACTGTGATTTCAGGCGTGAGCCATAGTGCATGTTCCCCAACATCCCACTTCTAATGCATCTCTCCATCTTGAGAAGTTGGCATTGAAGGCTGAGTTCTTGGCACCTGTATTAGTTTGCTAGGGCTGCTGTAACAAAGTACCCTGGAAACAGACAAAATACTAAACAACAGAAATTTATTGTCTCACAGTTCTAGAGGATAGAAGTCTGAAATCAAGGTATCAACAACTGGTTCCTCCTGAGGGCCGTAAGGGAAGGATCTGGTCCTGGTCTTTCTCCTCGGCTCGTCGATGACCATGTTCTCCCTGTGCCTTCACATGATCTCCCTCTGTGTCTGTGTCTGAACTTCCTCTTCTTATAAGGACACTGGTCATATTGGATTAAGGCCCACTCTAATAACTTCCATTTAACTCGATTACCTCTGTAAAGACCTATCTCCAGCTAAGGCCACATTCGGAGGTACTGGGGATTAGGCCTTGAACATATGACTTTTGGAGGGACATAATTCAACCCGTAGCAGCCCCTCTTCCATGAAGCTTCCCTGACCACTTAGGAAGAATGAAATACTCTCTTTTCTGTACTCCCCTAGTGTTTTGTACATATCAGTAGAATATCATTGTTACCATGTGTCATGGGTAATTTTTACATTATGGGCTTCCTGCCACCAAGGATCATAAATTATGAAGCGATGTTAATAATATCTTGACTGATAATTTAAATTCTGCCTTCACTACTTTCTAGTTATATGCTCTTAGGCAAATTAACTTTTCTGAGCCTCTACTTCCTTGCTGATAAAATGTTTGTAACCCTCCTCATAAGGATATTCTGAGAATTAAATGAAATAATATACATAAAATCCCCAGTAAAGACCCTGGCCACAGCAAGCCCTTGATAATGGTTGTGGTAGGTGACTGGACTCTCTATATCTACAGGGCCTTTTGTGGGGACCAGAACATAACAGCACTCATACATATTTACAACAAGCCCTTTAGCTCCGTATTATTACTGCTTGTAGGACATGTCCACTTGATGTCTTACCATCATCTCACCCTCATACCTAAAACATAACTCATTAATTTCTCTCTCCTCTAAGCCCACCATACCTCTGTCTGACCTGGATGCTGTCACTGACTCATATCTCTCTCATCTCTAGGCTCTTTCTATTCAACTTCATTACATTCAGGAGCAAATTCAACCAGTATTCCCTGAGTGCCTGGTGTGGTTCAGGCCCCATACCAGGTGATGGGATGTCACGGTAAAGAATGTGGATAGGGCTTTTGCATTTAGGGAGCTTATGCTAGCAGAAAAGTCAATAAACCAATATTAAGCAATGAATTAAAAGGAAATGTGCTGAATGGAGGGGAAACCCAGGTGCCAGTAGAAGGGCTTAGCCTAGTTGAGTGATCAGAGAGGCATTTGGGAAGGCTTGGAAGAGAGAAGGAACAAGGGAGCTGTTGCAGGAAGTCAGGGACCCTGAACGGAGGGACTGGCTGAAGACATGGCAGAAGAACATAAATTGTGAAGATTTCATGGAAGTTCCCCAAATTAATACTTTTATAATTTCTTACGCCTGTCTTTACTGCAATCTCTGAACACAAATTGTGAAGATTTCGTGGACACTTATCACTTCCTCAACCAATACTCTTGTGATTTCCTATGCCTATCTTTGCTTTAATCTCTTAATCCCTTCATCTTCATAAGCTGGACCTTGTGATAATTGCATTAACTGCACAAATTGTTTAAACAATATGAAATCTGGGCACCTTGAAAAAAGAACAGGATAACAGCAATGGAGATAACCTTAAAGTCTGGCTGCCTGTGGGCCAGGCGGAACAGAGCCGTATTTCTGTTCTTTCAAAAGCAAATAGGAGAAATATTGTGGAATTCTTTTTCTTAGCAAGGAACATCCCTGAGAAAGAGAATGCATTCCTAAGGGGAGGCCTCTGAAATGGCCGCTTTGGGAACGTCTGTCTTTTACAGTTGTAGATAAGGGATGAAATAAACCCCGGTCTCCTGTAGTGCTCCCAGGCTTATTAGGATGAGGAAATTCCCGCCTAATAAATTTTGGTCAGGTTGGTTGTCTGCTCTCAAACCCTGTCTCCTGATTAAATGTTATCAATGACAAAGTGTGCCTAAAACTTCATTAGCAATTTTAATTTTGCCCTGGTCCTGTGATCTCGCTCTGCCTCCATTTGCCTTGTGATCTTTTATTACCTGGTGAAGCATGTGATCTCTGTGACCCACACCCTATTCGTGCACTCCCTCCCTTTTTGAAAATCACTAATAAAAACTTGCTGGTTTTGCGGCTTGGGGGACATCACGGAACCTGCCGACATGTGATGTCTCCCCCGGACACCCAGCTTTAAAATTTCTCTTTTTTGTACTCTTTCCCTTTATTTCTCAGACCAGCCGACACTTAAGGAAAATAGAAAAGGACCCACGTTGAATATTGGGGGTGGGTTTCCCCCGATAGGGAGCAAGGTGATCATGTTAGCCATTTAGAAAACTGTCTGGCTGCTCTGGGAGCAGAGAGGGGGTAGGCTTGTAGCAGGGAGTCTCATGGCCTGTTTTCCCCCATGTTTTGCTGCAAACCATATATTCCACCTGGGCCTCTGACCTCCACTGACCGAGCTAAGTGTGCACTCTCCAGGCTCATTTCTATCAGCCGGTGGCGGAGGGTCAAGAGTTCCAGAAGTTTGGAAAACATCTCCAAGAGTAGCACATGAGAGTCTTGGCCTTGTTTCCGTCCTTCGTCTGCTGCAGACTTGAATGCCAGCAGGCCTATCTCCCCCACAAGAAAGGGATCTCCCATAACTTTAGCTGAAAACAGCTGAAAGAAAACAAAATATCCTTTAAAACATAGAAGAATTTTCACATTAAAAAAATACACTGTCTGTCAGTGGCACAAACTCTGGATCCAGATTTCCTAGGCTCAAGTCCTAACTTTGCCATTGAGAAGCTGTGAGATTTTGGCAATGTACTCAATTTTGCTGTGTCTCAATTTTCTCATCTATAAAGTGGTGATAAGGATAATAACAGTCCTTACTGCATGCAAATAGATACTAACTTCCTAATAGGGTTCTTGAGAGGGTTAAATGGATTAACATATGGAAAAGTATCTGCTGTTATCATTATTATAAATGTTATGAGTCTAAATAAACAAATCTCTAGATATTCACTGTGGGGATACTTGTCTATGCCAAAGACAAACTAAATGGAAATAGAAGTCCCTGATTTTTGAAAGTATTTTAGTGGCCAATATCAATTTTTTTTTTTGAGATGGAGTCTTGCTCGGTCACCCAGGCTGGAGTGCAATGGAGCGGTCTTGGCTCACTGCAACCTCCACCTCCCGAGTTTAAGCAATTCTCCTGCCTCAGCCTCCTGAGTAGCTGGGACTACAGGCGTGTGCCACCACATCCGGCTAATTTTTTGTATTTTTAGTAGACATGGGGTTTCACCATGTTAGCCAGGATGGTCTCGATCTCATGACCTTGTGATCCACCTGCCTTGGCCTCCCAAAGTGCTGGGATTACAGGCATGAGCCAGCGTGCCCCACCAACAATTTTTTTTTTTTTTTTTGCGTATACCTCTCTAATTACAGTTTCAAAATTTCAAAGTATTTTTACATATATTAACTCGTTTTTATTTTCACAAGATCCCCATGAAATAGGAGTCACAGGTATCATTATTCCCCTTTGTCAGTGAGGGATCTGAAGCAACATGAAACTTTCCAAGGTCACACAGCAGTACCAAGAGTAAACTTGGGCTTCCTGATTCCAAGTTCAGCTTTTTTACAGTACACCAAACTGCCTTTCCAGCATTCCCTCACTCAGAGCTGGCCCTGGGTGATTTGTGAAGTAACCACACTGTCCTTTAACACCCTGCTGCCTTGGTGGGTACCTCTGCTGTAACATCTTTGCTGTCTTCGAATATACCACTCCCAGCAACCACCCAGTCTGGAGACCCCCTGCCTCTCTGGTTTGGCTCCCCAGGATACATAAGCTCCTTTGTCTATCCACTTATCTACCAAAAGACTGGGCTACTCAAGGATGCAATTTCTAGGCCCTTAAAGTTTTCCAAAGTGGTAACAAAGAGACCTATTAAATAAATTCCTGCATGCCTTCTGAGGGCATTTTCTGACCTAATATAAAATATTAATCTGAATACTTATAGGTATAAATTTGGACAGATTTCAAAAATAATAAAACTGTGTGGCAGCAATGGGAGATGACAGGTATCCCAGATATTCACTATAATTTATAAAATAATTTCAAATACATCTTTTTTTTTTTTTTGAGATGGAGTCTCGCTCTGTCACCCAGGCTGGAGTGCAGTGGCACGATCTCGGCTCACTGCAAGCTCTGCCTCCTGGGTTCACGCCATTCTCCTGCCTCAGCCTCCTGAGTAGCTGGGACTACAGGCACCCGCCACCATGCCTGGCTAATCTCTTTTTGTATTTTTAGTAGAGACGGGGTTTCACTGTGTTAGCCAGGATGGTCTCAATCTCCTGACCTCATGATCCGCCTGCCTCAGCCTCCCAAAGTGCTGGGATTACAGGCATGAGCCACCATGCCCGGCCTCAAATACATCTTTTAAATGTGGTATCATAAGGCAATGTAAAAGGAATCTTCAATTAATGGTAGTAGAATAAATGGCTGGTAATTTGAGGAAAAATTCGGTTTTGACTCATACCTCACATACCACACAGATGCATGCACACACATACACTCTCTCTTTTCTCTCTCTCTGGTGAAATATTAAAAGAGTTAAATATTTTTATTATTTTGTTTATTTTTATTTATTCATTTATTTTGAGATGGAGTCTTGCTCTGTCACCCAGGCTGGAGCGCAGTGGCACAATCTCGGCTCACTGCAACTTCCACGTCCCAGATTCAAGTGATTCTCCTGCCTCAGCCACCCAAGTAGCTGGAATTATAGGTGCCTGCCACCATGCCCAGCTAATTTTGTATTTTTGGTAGAGATGGGGTTTCACCATGTTGGCCAGGCTGGTCTTGAACTCCTGGCCTCAAGTGACCTGCCCACCTTAGCCTCCCGAAGTGCTGGAATTATACTCGCGAGTCACTGCACCCAGCCAGAGTTAAATATTTTAAAAATAAAACCAACCACTTAAAAATTAGAATAAGACAAATATGAAAGATCTGGAGTAAGATTTTTTCTGAATTTAGGACAGAAGAAATAATAAAGAAAATGATTAATAGATTTGACTACATGAAAACAAGTTTATGTTAAAAAAAAAAATGGAAAGACAAATGGAGAGGCTGGGCACAGTGGCTTGTGCCTATAATCTTAACAATTTGGGAGGCCAAAGTCGGGGGATCGCTTGAGCCCAGGAGTTGGAGACCTGCCTGGACAACATGGTGAAACCTCCTTTCTAATAAAAATACAAAAATTTAGCTGGGCATGATGGTGTGCACCTAGAGTCCCAGCTACTCGGGAGGCTGAGGTAGGAGGATGGCTTGAGCTGGGGAGACTGAGGTTGCAGTGAGCTGTGATTGTGGCACTGTACTACATCCTGGGCAACAGAGTGAGTCCCTACCTCAAAACAAAACAAAACAAAACAAAAGGTGCAGGGGGGGATGAATGGGGAAATATTTGCATAAAATTATAGACAAAAAGAAGATTAAAATTCTTATTTAAGAGAAGCTCATGTAAGTAGATAGGACTAATGTTAGGATTCCAACAGACACATAAAGGGAAAGAACAAAATTCACAAAAAATATAATTAGTAACAAAACATTTGAAAGACTAAGCTCAATAAATAGCAAGAAAATGCAAATTAACAGCATAATACCACTTTTCATGTATATGTGTATATTCGCACATACATCATATGCTTTTGCCTAATACTACACAGTATAGCAGAACTGGTACTCTTAAAATACATGAGTGTCATTATAAATTGGCACAACTCTTTGGAAAGCGATCTGCTAATATGTATCCAAATATTTAAATTTTATTTTAGTAATTCTGTTTCCAAGAACCTATCAAAAGGAATCAATTCAAAATATGGAAAAATCTTTATGTAAAAATATATATCTTATAGCATTTTTCATGATAATGAAAATTGGAAACCACTTGAATGTCCATCAATAGAGAAATGATTAGAGAAGTTTTTATTCATCAGATATGGGAATTATATGTGGTCATAAAGGTAAGTCTAAGACGAGTTAGCATTATGGAAAAATATGTAGTATAATGTTAACTGAGAAGAGGAGGAAATAACAATGGACAAAAACTATGATTATGGCTATGTACAACACACATATTAACAATACTTAAATTCAGAAAAATAATGATATGAATGCATTAGATTGGTAATGTTTAAATTCAATTTTGTTCTTTCTGCTTTTGCTAGAATTCTCTGTGATTTTATGTTATTTTGGTCACTGCAAAATAAAATCAATTTTTACTTTAGTCAAGAGGGGATAGGAGGCCAAGGCAGACCTATGGAGCAGACAGTTTGGGCAGTGGGGGGCCTATGAAAGTTTCTTTGTCATATAGCAAGTATGCACACAGAATGAGGTCAAATTGGAAACCCAGGGGTAACCTTGACAGCCTTAACAGAAAAAGAAAAGGATTAAAATCCAACTACAAACAGCATGTAAATCATTAACCCACAATTTGAACCATGGAGCAGTAGAGCTGAGAGGGGCTTCAGAGTCATCAAGCTCACCTCCGCCTACCTCCCCTACCAAGTACACAAACATAATTTTACAGAAACAGTAAAGTGAGGTCAGAGAGGCTAAGAGACATGCTCAGAGTCACACAGCAAGTGAATGGCAGGACTGAACTTGAATTCTGATCAACGCTTTCTGTCTTCTGCCGGATCTTGACAAAAAGAACACATTTAGGAAGTGTCTTAGTGGAAAGAAAATATAACATTTTTAATTAAAATGTATTTGTTAAAATATAAATAATAAACCAGAAAACATTTCCCACATACCCACATATATCACCTTTTAAATTTTAATTGTAGCAGTATCTTTACAAATGAGAAACTTTGACCCCATCCCCCAAAAAATCACATAAAACTATTGGCAAGGCTTATGACTGAGCTCTGTCTCTAGCCAAATAATGGGGGAATAGAGCCAAACAGAAAAACAAAGCTAAACAGTAACATCTGGAAAAAAAAAATTCTCCCTGCCAAGGACCCAACTATCCCCTTCAAAAAGAACTTACATCTTTCTGGAGCTGTGCACTGTAGCAGGCCTCAGGCGTGGCTGGGGTGAGCCACAGGCCCAGGGCCAGCTGCAGGACATGTCGCTCCAGGGAGGCGAGGCCACTGGCTGATGTGGGTCTGTAGGCATGGCAGGCCTCTTGGAAGAGATGCTCTAGGGCTTTGGGGATAAGCGCTACCAGGCTGAGGGAAGGGTGGAACTCCAGCAGATAAATACTTTTTGAAGCCGGGCTTGAAGAAAAGAACAACAAATGACAATTTTACACAACAAACTTAAAATTCAAAAGATATTTCAATTTTATATTTTTAAGGACCAATAAAACAGCTCCTGTATGTCCAGTGCATTATGAAAAACTGAGAGCTCAGAGGGACCTCAGAGTCTGAGAAACTGCTGGGTTGCATGACATGTTCTTTGCTTTAATGTGAACCTTTAAAAACGGAAAGACACAGATGTGTATTCTAGAAGCTCAATAAGAATAAGACTATACAGGCCGCGCACAGTGGCTCACGCCTGTAATCCCAGCACTTTAGGAAGCCGAGGCAGGTGGATCACGACGTCAGGAGATCAAGACCATCATGGCTAACACAGTGAAACCCCGTCTCTACTAAAATTACAAAAGAAATTAGCCAGGCATGATGGCAGTCACCTGTACTGTAGTCCCAGCTACTCGGGAGGCTGAGGCAGGAGAATGGCGTGAACCCGGGAGGCGGAGCTTGCAGTGAGCTGAGATCGTGCCACTGCACTCCAGCCTGTGCGACAGAGCAAGACTCTGTCTCAAAAAAAAAAAAAAAGGACTATACAGCAAAACTGTCAACATTTCAGTAATCAATATTTACTCAAATATATAACAAAATAGTTCAAAAGTGACTACATAAAAAACAAATAATTTCCATGGTTATTAGTTTCTATATTTCATCTGAATCTTTATCCCTTCTTTCCCAAAATGTTAACAGACAATTTTTAAATTCTGTACATAACTGCTGGAATCATTCAAATGGACTGTAATCATTCATAAATGAATGAGGCCAGAAGCAAAAAAAAAAAAAAAAAAAAAAGTTCATCTGTGGGTTATTTCTTTAGATATAAAGGGTTCAGCACAAGTGGAGAGTCCTTCTATACCTACACAGAACTGAAGAACATTGTAACTCCCTTTACATTGATGCAAATGGTATCTTTCTTAGTCCTGAATCTGCAAAATAAAAACAGCCTAAAGTCTGGAAAGGAATCTCACCAAGCAAATAATACTTGCTTTCGAGACTATTCTGGCAGGTTTTAGTATCCATATAACCCTAGCCTACTCTGCCAGAAACCATTTCCGGAACAGTAAATGTTTGCCATAGCAAGCTGCACACACACAGCTGGTGTCTCAAGTTTATTACAGAGAAGAAATCAGTCCTGTGGAAGATCTATGGAGAAAATGCAGAGTTTTGAGCCTGGGGCTCTTTCTCAAAAAATGAGAATCTCAGATATTTGCTCCCATGATGCCCTGCCTGTCCCCAAGATAATACCATAACCCATTATGGCAATTTCTTACATAAAGTCTGCCTTTACTGCTGGACTGTATACCTCACGGGAACATAGAACCATGCCTGTGTTGTTCACATCTGTGTGCCAAACAAATATTTGTTGGATGTTGAAATTTTCTCCACCCATTTGGAGGCAATTGAGAGATTGTGATCTAGAGCCATGCAGATCAACCTGCGGCTTGTCACCTGCTTCCCAGTTTCCTCTACCCTCAAAGGTTAAAAGGGAAGAGGGAGATGGTTATGCTGCCTATCTAGGGGGTGACAAAGTGTGTACCCTCTCTGAGTGGTCACAGGAAATTTAACTCTGTTCCTTAAATTTAACTCTGTTGTGACCCTCCAAGGCAAATCTGCAGAAACCTCTTTAGTGACACTTAAATTCCTTTTTAAGAAGCTTTTAAGCACCTTCAAGCTTTATACATGTAGGCTCGTGTGGTGCATCTGGTTAAATCCTGACAGCATCTCAAGAGCAACTGCTTTTTCCCCAGGCCTTTTCAAGAGAATGATGATTCTGTACCCAGTGGCATATGTTTAAATTCTAGCCTCCTATTCTTTATTATTCACAAAACAAAAAGATACTCAATATACAAGGGAATCCCTCCTTTGTGGCCTTGGTACCTACTTCTTTCATCTCCCCCAAGCACTTGAGAAGTGCTTTATAGAGTAGTACTGAGATTGAACACTCTATCCTTAATAATCTAGAAGATCACACATAAAATGTATAAAGACAACATCAACTTACCAGCTATTGTTGATGGAAATAAGTTGTTTGCAAACTATATTAAGGGGAAGTCCAAATGTATTGCTATTGTCCAGATGATCCTCTCGCCAAATCCTCTGGACATACTCCCGCTGACGTTCTATCTAAAAATGCAGCGTAAACATTAAAATTAGAAAAGTTAAACTTTCCCACAGCCATGAGTTATAAGCCTTGACATGAGAAGGATTTCGTCCCTTTGTGTCTCTTCATCATTTGACTAATTTTCACGCTGACATTGTTTTGAAGACTCTTTTGCAATGGGCTGGTTTCTCAGTCTGAGCCAGATAGCCAAGGGAAGCAAAGGCAACTGACTTCAGACAAGTTTAAGAAGCAAAAGAGAAATCTTTCTGTTAAATAATTGACTACATGGAAAAAATTTCAACCAGGTGGCAACAATTCTTTGTCTCTTGCTTGCTTCAAGCCATTAGCGTTTCCCTAGAGGACATACAATATGATGGTTTCTTTCAGTGTCCTAAAAATAATCACACTTTAAAAAAAATAAACAAAATTTTATACATTAATGTCAAAAAGATGTATCATTAGTTCTTCTTTCACTACAAATAAACTTTGCAATCTAATGAAAACTAAGGTCATCAATTCCTTGTGGACCATTAACTCTAATTAGGGGTGGAAATCTCTCTTTAAGACCATAGTTACACTGGGATTTCAACAACGCAAATGAGCTTACAAATAAGTCAGCTGTACATGCCGGCCTAGAAAACACAGATTTCAGATCTGCAATGGAAGGAAAACACTATTTTCATTTCTGGCCTGTGTTTTCCATCCTCTTCTCGCACGCAGTATTTTAAAACCCAACTACACTCACCTGCTGGGTGAGGATGCCCCTCACTAACTGCAGGTGAAGCCTCAGGCAGGTGCATTCCTCTCGGTAGGCCTTAACGAAATAGGGGTGGCTGAGATCAAACCTCGGGCGCCGGTGCACGATGTCCGTCATCACTTGTGCTAAGGCAAACCTCTCCTCAGGGTCCAACGTGTGCTGGTAGGCTTCAGAGTAATTGTCAAGAAGCTGCAAATAAGGTTGGTAGTCAGGGATCAGCAGAGGCAGCCTTGGGGCCCAGCAAAGAGATGGGAGGCCCCACCATACTGTGGGGATGCAGTACCAATACAGTGCCGTGCAGCTAGTAAACCTACAGACAGAGTTAGACAGGGAAAGGGAAAGAACAGACTTTGGAGCCAGAAGAACTAGGCTTGAGTTTGAGTTCCTGCTTCCATCCCCTCTTCCTCTGGTATCCACAAATAAAAAGGGGGTGAGGTAATTATATAATAATTATTAGCTCCAATCAGACAACACATTAAGACACTTAATGTGTTTATCTCCAACACCTTTCTCCAAGGACTCATTCTCCTTCTTCCATTTTATTCCATCACCAAAGCTAAGTAGGTGCCCGCCTGACTTCTACAGTCTCAGCCCCACCTCTGACTCCTCCTCTTTAATAGTTTGTTCACATTTCACCTACGCAAAAACGATACAGGAGTAGAATGGAAGGCTGAGGGTAAATGTGCTTCCTATATATAAAGTGATTTATCCCAGACTGAAGTCCTCTAGATTGGGCCTTACAAACAGAACTCTCCAACACATCAAGTGTCCAAAACCCCAGTGGAGATCTGTTTTAGTGGAGTTCGCAAGTCTTTTCTAAAAACCCAGAAAAGCTTTCAGACACTAACTGCTGAAGAGCGTTCTTAGTGTGGGAATTCAGAAAGAGATGTCTCTTGATTTTGCTTTTACATTTGTCTGTGAGCTTAAGGAATTTCTGTTCTGTGTGTAAATTCTATTTGTGTGTGATTAGTCATGATACTAATCGGAAAAAGCTCTTCAGAGATCACTGGGTTGGAATTCCCAACTGGGACCCTAGGGCAAGATAAGTAGCTCTGATGTGTACAGTGCACAATAAATCCCTTCTCCTGTTAATCTGTCTTTTGTCAGTTTCATTTTCAGAGCCCAGGCACTGAATCTAAGAAAGCAGAGGAAAAAGTTTTTCCTCCTCTACACAAAAGAATTGAACGCTTGAGGATGAATAGCACACTAGGAATCAAATACTGCTTTACTAAGAGATACTTTATTTTGGAGACCCTAAGGCTAAGGCTCAAGGAGGAAGAGCCTGAAGCACTTTATTTAGCACCTGGTTTTGTAGGATGTCCTTTGGGTATAAGGGACCTTGGATCAACCTTAGTATGAAAAGGAAGACACCAAAGGAAACTAAAAGCTCAGGTCACAGAGATGCTCCACAAGTCAGAAACTCACACATCAAGAGTGCAAAGTGAGGGAAGGTGGAGACCACCCTTGCCTTTATTTATTTATTTATTTATTTATTTTTATTTATTTATTTTTTTTTTTTTTGAGACGGAGTCTCGCTCTGCCGCCCAGGCTGGAGTGCAGTGGCTGGATCTCAGCTCACTGCAAGCTCCGCCTCCCGGGTTCACGCCATTCTCCTGCCTCCGCCTCCCGAGTAGCTGGGACTACAGGCGCCCGCCACCGCGCCCGGCTAGTTTTTTGTATTTTTTTAGTAGAGACGGGGTTTCACCGTGTTAGCCAGGATGGTCTCGATCTCCTGACCTCATGATCCACCCGTCTCGGCCTCCCAAAGTGCTGGGATTACAGGCTTGAGCCACCGCGCCCGGCCCACCCTTGCCTTTAAATGAGCCCCAGGGAAAATGATGCCAGCTGGGTGATCTCGGTTACCTTGTTCCATCCACCAACCTCTGCTCTATAATAACACTCAATTATTACATAGCAGAAGACAACACAGAAATGAAGGAAGAATGACTGGATCGGGGTAAGAAAGGTGTCCCTCAGTAGACCCAGGTGAAGTTAGGAAAGAAACAATTACTTCCCTAACTCATTCTGGACTCACTTGAACCTTTTTAGCTGGGCCAGGGCAATCCCAGAAGCTGGTTTATCGTATTTATACTTCCTTGACCTGTTTTTGCACAGAGTCCAATTGTTTGGTTATTTAGCAGGGGGAGTTTGTGGGGAGTTGGGGGTGGGGGAAGGGTTCTAGATGGTGATTCCAACCTGATACCAGACTGCAGAGGCTCATGCTAAATTGCCATTTTATCACTGTCGATAGGGCTGTCAGATTTAGCAAGTAAAAATATAGAACATTTAGTCAAACTTGAATTTTAAATAAATAAATACTTTTTTGGTATAAGTATGTCCCAAGTATGGCACTATATTATCTGGTAAACTTAGCTGTGGGGAAGGAAACTGTGGCTCTCTTTTTAAATTGATGAAGCTTCTTTGAGCTTTGTGCTCAACCTCAAGAGGCTCTCAGATCACTGCATAATTTTATTATGAATTCTTTCCCAACAGGGATGGGGCCAAGATCTTTCTGCCTCATGGGTTCTATTTATTATCTGTTTGCTAAGTGGCCCATTTCCATTTCAACTCTGGGCTGGTATTTGTCTAAGAAGTCTTCCCAGTCTGTCAAATGTCACCTGTGTGTGTCAAGAGCCAACTCTCAGGCAAGATAATATGTGGTGCATGCTGATGGTAAGCACAAAATATTGGAGAAAATGGGAAAATAGACAAAATAAATAATCTCAAACCTTACTGTGTTTATATTCTTTTTACTTCATTTTTTTGTCTTGGATTTAAAAAAACTTCTAAAATAGTATTTTAGGTCAAATGAAAGTGCAAAACAGAAAATCTTTGCTAGACCCAACTTAGTACAGGACATTTTCTTTCTGGCTTTTCTAAGGAATGATCTTTTTATCCAGTACATTTGTCCTTCGGTAGCTGTAGAAAGACTTAGCAGATGGTACAGTGTCACTTAGGAGCTGCTACAGCTGATACCTGACTTTTCTAAGAATCCCTTGATCTACCTAAGTTTCTACCAGCTCTAATTTTATGAGCGTCATAAGGATTTAAAAGAACCCAATATGTTCAAGCAATTCTTAACCCTAGTGATACCAATAGATTTAACAATCAAAAACAGCTGAGGAAACTTGGCTGTAGGAAATAGTACTGGGGGAAATAAACTACTTTAGATAGAAATCTGGCTTATCCATTAAAAATAGGCTCTTTTGACAAAATTTCTGACTTGGCCATTTTACACTTTTCGCACCGATAGCTCAGTTTCTAAAGGGAATTTATTCTCAGGATAGAAAAGAGGGAGATATTTTCACCAAATGTTTTTAAGTCAAAATAGTTTCATTTACCACAGAAGGAACTAGTAGACTGTCCTGACACCTTACCACACAACGAATCCTAGGCTGAAGTGTGGAGAATTTGGTTCGTTTTTCAGTATTTTCTGCCTTCCTCCTCTTCTATTGCCATTGAGTCTTGCCGGGGGCCTCCAAAGGAGGCTCAGAGGCATTGAAAGGGAAGGTAGGGAGAGAGAGTACAGAAAGGGGTGGGGGGGTGCTGTTTAAAATTCATGCCTGGGCTGAGTGGGGTCGCTCACGCCCTGTAATCCCAGCACTTTGGGAGGCCGAGGCGGGCGGATCATGAGGTCAGGAGATCGAGACCATCCTGGCTAACACGGTGAAATCCCATCTCTACTAAAAAGTAAAAAAAAAAAAAATTTAGCCAGGTGTGGTGGTGGGCTCCTGTAGTCCCAGCTACTCGGGAGGCTGAGGCAGGAGAAAGGGGCGAACCCAGGAAGCACAGCTTGCAGTGAGTTGAGATTGCACCACTGAACTCCAGCTTGGGTGACAGAGTAAGACTCCATCTCAAAAAAAAAAAAAAAAAAAAAAAAAAAAAAAAAAACATGCCTGGACCCATAAACTTGTTGAGTTTAAGGATCCTGTCTTATTTATATTTCATACAGCCATTCCAGTTACTACACTGTGCATCTAAATCTCTCACTCCGTTGATTAAGGTTCCAATGGGCAGATTAAGACTCCAGACTAATGCTGTAGGGGCCAGTTATCATTGAAAAGAGGAACATTTTTTTCAAAGTCCAAGGCTTGCACTATTGAAGCCTGGCCAATTGTTTGCCAGAGGGTGGGTGACCTACATCTCCAGGAGTAACAGACCAACCAGAGAGCAGATGAAATGGTGAACCATCTATTCTACTAGCAAAACAATTCAAAGAAAACATTGCCATTTCCCCATCTTCTGACCATATCATAGTGCACTATAACCTGGTTTCCACCCCCACCATGCTTCTGAGAGTCCTGCAATGCTGCCAGTGACCATCTGACCAAGCTGCTTTGTTTTTAGGAGTTCCTTTCTTGACGTTTCATGGAACTCCACAAGTAACCATCCCCTCCTAATTAAAACTCATTTCTTCCTTGTTTCTCTGGTCTATTTAGTTTTACTGCTTCTTGTTTCATGACCTGCCCCTTAAATGTAGGTACATTACTCAGGGGCTGGGCGCGGTGGCTCATGCCCGTAATCCCAGCACTTTGGGAGGCCAAGGCAGATGGATCACTTGAGGTCAGGAGTTTGAGACCAGCCTGGCCAAAATGGCGAAACCCTGTCTCTACTAAAAATACAAAACATTAGCTGGGCATGGTGGTGTGCACCTGTAATCCCAGTTACTCAGGAGGCTGAGGCATGAGAATCGCCCGAACCTGGGAGGCTGAGGTTCAGTGAGCTGAGATCGTGCCACTGCACTCCAGCCTGGGTGACAGAGAGAGATTCTATCTCAAAAAGAAAAAAAAAAATGTAGGTGTATTACTTAGGGCTGCATTTCAGATATCTCTAGTTTCTCCCAGTTGTTTTGATTCATCACTGTGGTTCAACCTCCATATTCATACCTCAGCTCATACCTGTTCCTGAGCTTCAGACCTATTGCTGCCCACAAAACATTCACACTTGAGTTTCAGCAAACCCCCTCAAATGCCTTGTTTTCCTACGGCCTATGTCATTTTCCCCTCTAAAGACACTCTTCCTCCTCCTGGGTTCAGTTTCAGTTAATAGCCTCCTCCCTAACCCTCAGGAATTTGTTTTAATTCCTTCTTTACTTTCTTGCCCCAACTTCCAGATCCAGTCTTCCAATCCTGCCATTTCCACTTCTACAAAGTATTCTCAGGTCTGTTCCTCCTTCCAAGTCTCACCGCCTCTCTGCCTTTCTATTCTTCTATTGTCATTGTATGCTTCCTCCTAATTTTTCAGGTCACTGTTGCAATAACTGCACTTCTTCTCTCAGGGGCGCTCTATTCCAATCCATTCTCTCACATACGCCCAAGGTAGCTGTTAAAAACACAGCTATGATCATATTTCTCTCTATGGAAACTCACTAATGGCTCTTCTTTGTTTATAAGATGGACTCTAAAATAATATAATTAGCAGGTCCTTTATAGGCTGCACCCAAAACACATGTGTGGCTTGTTGCCACCCATCATGCCTTTACATCCCAGCCATAACAGTCTTCCTACCATCCTCCAAGAAGGTAGGATTTTATTTCTCAAAATAAAATCCCCCAAGCTGGTCCTTCCCATTTACATTCCCCAGACATTCTAATGCTGTTTCGTCTCCTTAAGAATCTTTTCTTCCCTGCCAGACAACATCTTACTCACGTTTTAGTATCAAGATGAAATATCGATTCCTCTGGAAAGGCTTTCTAGCATTTCTTACACCGGACAGTGCTCCCCTCCCCCAGGACAAATCTCTCTGCAGAGTCCCCATGACTCATGAATGTACTCAATTATAAACTGTTAGGAACTAGGTTATAAGTTTTGCTTGGAGATTGAATCTTTTGTAGATGATAAATTCCTTAAAGATAAAGATCATTTTCACTTAGTTATCTATATGTCCCTGAATGCCTGGAACAGTCCCTGGCGGAGTAAATACTTCATATTTCATAAGTAAATGCCTAACAATTGGTGATTATTAGAAGGGCTGATAATCCATGCTAAGGGCACAAATGAAGAACAGTAAACTTGCAGTGTTTCATTCATTATTGGGATATGAACCATTTGTGACACAGTGATGATTTAGTAACCTGCTGTTTCATTGCTTTAAACTCACCCCCGTAACATTGCACTCAGCACCCTGTCCAATGCTTTCACCTACCCACATGTGGCATATGCTTCTACAGGTCATGATCAGGTCAACTTGTCTGTAATTAGCAAAGTGAGCATTGTCCCTATGACTGCACAATGAGCATGAATGAAATCATCATTCATTCTCACTAAAAGCATACATATTATAAGAAGGAATTATACAGTCCTCTAACAAATAATACCTGTAAGATAAAGAAGTATCTTTCACATTTTGTTTTTTGTGATGAACCTCAGTAAAGAAAATAAAATTTATTACATCCTTATAACTAGCCAAGATTATTTAAATAAAATAATTCTTCTCCTGATTGAGAACTTTTCTAAAAGTCTAACTGGGTTTTATTTACAAAAACAAAAACAGAAAAAAGACTGGATTTTGTAAGAATGTTTTTTTAGCAGACATTTTGTCTCCTAGGCAAGAATACCTGGTGCTTGTTTTCCAGAAGAGCTGCTTCCCAAGTCCATATGTCATAGAGCACAGCAAATCTGTCCACACCTGCATGGGCCCATCCCCAGTCCTGGCCACTCTTTGGCTGGCTGCCCACTTTGTGACCTGGGAGAAAAGAGGGTGAGAATGTTTAGAGACAGGTCTTCCAAGGAACCTGTTCCAATTAGAAATGTGCCCCTTGGATTATCAGCTCCATCTCAGAAACAGAAATGCTGAACCAGTCCCTGGGACGAAGCCTGAGTTCATACTTGTTACTTCTAAGTCAACAGGAGCTTTTGTTTTTATTTTTTAAATTCAGTTTTAAAGACTAATCTTAGAAATAAAATAAAAAGTTTAGTTAACAAGAAATCTATGCTAAAATGTCTTCAAACCCACAATTTAAAGGCAAGGTATATATTTCTCCTTCTCTAAAAACAAATCCCTGGGGTTTAACAACAAACTCAGTTTGACTTGCTATTTCCATCATTGTGAAATGTTTCCAAGATATTCTTTAATTATGTTAATTACTAACTTAAATCAATGAAGGTAATTTTCATTATTCAGCTGATTTTTTTAACTTTGTTAATGCTACTTTTCACTACTGGCATTATTGTTGCTTTAAATTTTTAACTATTGTATTTCAGAATTAAAAATTCAAAGATAAGATACTTTCATGTGCTGAAATTTGAGTTCAATAATTATCACATATCTGATGGGTACTAAACAAGAGAAAGATGATCAAGAACTTCCATAGCAACAGTTGGGAAATCATTTCACAATAGATGACTATACATTTACCAGCTCAATTGAAAGAAAGATGCCATGTGGTTAAAGTGTCAGTGTAGACACTACTGACTAAGTGTCTCAGTCCAATTAAATTCTTAGCAGCTAGAAATAGTTCATGCTATTATAAATTAATATGGACCAAATGGTGCATTAGTATGTAGGATAACCAGTAAAGATAAAAGCTAAGAGCTGAAATTAAATACCCTGGAATGTTGGATGCCATCACTGCGTCCTATGATTCAGATACCAATGGCAAAGACAGGACAATTAATTCAATCCTACTTCAAATTAATTCTGTCTGGGATCTGAAAAGTTAGTTGTCAAACTTTCTTTGGGCAGCATTTTGTAACAATATGAATGTGAATTATCTTTAATTACAGTCTACACATATTACAAAATAGCACAAACCCTGATTAAGTTTCCCTTTAGGTATTGCAATGTGTCTAGAAATTCTAAGCTCTTTGCAGATGTAATTCCAATGCTGTCATAGTATCCCAAAAGAATATTCTTACATCATCTATTTCTAAAATTGAATCAATTTGAGTGATGCCAAAAGGAAGAGAAAATACAGGTTATGGGTTACTTGATTACCCTGAGTAACGATTTCTTCCTCTGGGGCTTGCCTGGCATTTTCCTAGCCAGATGTTCCTGCATCCTGATGGTTTCCTGTTAGGAACCCAGGGCTGTCTCTGCTGCTAAATGCAGTTTCCTCAAGGTCTACCACTTAGAAAAGTCATTTGTTTCACTTGCTTATTTTCCTTTCTTCAGGGTCCTGCACCACATCCCCTCCACCCAGTGGGTGACCCAGAAATGCTCCTGGGAGTAAAATCCCAAATCTTGGCTTAAGCCTGTTTTAGTCAGAGACCACCCAATGTAGCGTGCAGGTCATCAGAGTGGGTAGAGGGTCAGAGGTCAGGTCTTCGGCCCTGAGAAGTGAAAATGCAGGGGCCGTGCTGTCCCTTGTACCTCAGGAGAGCGAGGAAGAAACTGGGTCTTCCCTTGCAGGGCTTCCTGCTCCTTGATGCTTCTGTCTCCCCTGGGCTTTCCCAGAAGGCTGCACCCTGCTACTCAATCAGAGCACCTGCCTCCCACCCCTCCTGCCCCCTCAAGCTCACGATCTGCCTCTGGTTGTTACACTAGGATTTTTATTGCTTTAAGTGTCTTAATTCTTTGTCCCCTGACACGCAAGCCCTCTAGCTATCGAAGGGGAGATCATGAGAAACCTTCCGGGGAACCAGAGCACAGAATAACTGTTAGTTGTTTTTTTAAGTCTATGTAAACATTTCAACAGATCATAAAGAAAACATTTATCTCTTCGGTCCTTGCAAGAGAAGTCAAAGGAACTTTTGTTTCGTATCAAGAGCCTGGACATCTCTGTCTGTTGTGACTGGAAAGAGCCTGTTGTACTGAAATCCTGTCATCATGGTAGATTTGATCTTCAGTGGCCAAACATGAAGAATTAAAAGCATAATTCTTGACTGAACTGGTGGGTGGGTTGAACTTTAGGAGTACATGGGTGGCCATTCCTGGTGCGCGTATCAATGTGACATGAGCCCTGGAGTGGGTCGTCCCTCTCAGCCCTGCTGCTTACTGCCTCCTGGGGCCCAGTGACTGAGGCTCTATGCTAGAACTGTGTATCACCAAATTCGCCATTATAAAGGAAACTTCCTGCTGCAACAACAACAACAAAAAAAAAAGAAAGAAAGAAAAGGAAAGAAATGCCCCTGCTCAACAAGCAGAGTCTGAACCACAGCAAGAATTACAACCCAGCCCTGAAACAGTAGTCACCATCTGTATCAGAAGCGGGGCTTGAGCTGGAAACAACTGTTTCTCTTCTAAAGTGAATGTATTTTAGGGGTGGGGGTAGTGCGTGCTTCTTGCAGGTTCAGATACTATTGGATATGTATTTATATTTTGGGGTGGAGAGCATAAAAAGAAGCCCTTAGTGTCTTTTGTTTATTTGGGCAGTTGATTTTTTTTTTTTAATCTGACTTCTCACCCCTTTCTTTCTCAATGTAATGGCTAGCCACAAGCAGCAACTCTGCCTCTAGTTCCTTGAGATCACTCAAGGCTTCCTCATACATGACATGCACCCCTTGCTGGTCCTGGGTGTGGATACAGCCAGCTTCCGTGCTGTAGTAGTCATCCTGGTTCTCCACTTCCGAGAACTCCATGAATTGGATGCTGTGGACCTGGAGAAAGAAAGCCAAGCCCAGATGTTACTGGAAAAGGGAGAGCTATATTTTGCCATCCCACATGGACAAGCAGCAGGTTTCTGCTCCCACACAGTGGGCTGCCAGTATGAAGCTGTAAATATTCTGAATGTATAAAAAGCTGTATGTAGAAAACATATATTAACAAAGAACGTTGGCAGGAAGAGGTAGTTCCTGAGGTGGATAACTAGCTGATTAGTTTGTTTTTCTGATAAATTCAGTAGCAACTGGGGAAAGGTAGGGAATAGAGCCCAGAGTGGTCTCTGGAGTCAGAATGCCCGGGTTCAGGTTCCGGCTCTGCCAGGATCTCATCCTGGGCAGGTCATTCAGCTATTCCCAGCCTCCGTTTCCTCATCCGTAACATGGAGACTGTGGAGACACTACAGACTACGTTAGCTGTCAGGAGTATGTGACTCTATGAGCGTAAGGCACTTGGAATCCTTAAACGTTAGGTTAAAAATATTTTTGTTTTAATTCTATAAGTACTTCTAAAATGTATTAGCACAGTTTCGTGGCTTAGTAATGAACTAAGTCGAATAGTGTCCTCCAAAATTCATGTCTACCTGAAACCTGTGAATGAGAACTTACTTGAAAATAGGGTCTTTGCAGATGTAATCAAGTTAAGATGAGGTCATACTGGATTAGGGTGGGCCCTAATTCAATGACTGGGATCCTTATGAAATTTGGAGACAGACACGTGGGGGAGAAGGTCATGTGAAGATGGAGGTAGAGACTAGGGTGAGTCAAGGAATGCTGAGGATTGCCAAGGGTTGCCAGCAACTACCAGGAGCTGAAAGAGGCAAGGCAGTATTGCCTCTAGAACCTTCAGAGAAAGCACGGTCCTGCTGACACCTGGATTTTAGATTTGTGGCTCCAGACTGTGAGAGAATAAATTTCTGTCATTGTGAGCCATGCAGTTTGTGGTACTTTGTTTTGACAATCCTAGGAATCTAACACAAGTAAGAAGTGTTTCCATCATAATGTTATTTTTCTTAGAAAACTGAGTATCTGCTGCTCCCTGAGAATCATTATTTTAATAATAATTTTCACAATTTCAAACTTTTCCACTCTCCTCAAGCCTCGGAACTCCCTCCCTCACAGGCGTAGTCTCCTCTTACTCCCAACAGGAGCTTCTCCGGGCACCCCTCCCCGCCGCCCCCACCAGGGCTCACACCTCTCCCCTCCTGCTTCCTCTGCACAGTGGAGGACAGTGGTGCCCCCTTCTCCAGGACCACTGCCTCCCACCTCAGCAGCATCCCTGCTCCTTCGTGGATATCCCACTCCTCTCCTCTGGACTCTCGACACTGAAATGTGCACACGTCCTTCTCATTGTGAAACTTCCTCACACCCTTCCCAGGTTCCACTGTGTGGCTCTCCTCCCCCTCACTGTCCAGTCTCCCAAGATGTTATCTACACTCTCCATTTCCATTTCTTCACCTCCCACTCTTCAACACATTGCCATCTGGCCCTTGGCTCCACTAAGCCACCCAAACCACCCTCGCTAAGACCAACAATGACCATTGCTCTACATGCAACAAACTTTCTTTCATCATCTTATGTAATCTCTCAGGAGCATCTGATACAATTTAGTGCTTCCTGACTCTTGACTCACTCTCTTCTCTGGGCATCTGGGACTCCACGTTTTCCCTGATTTTGCCTAGTTTCTGGTCACTCTGTCTGACACTGTGAAGTGTATTTATTTTTCTCTACCAAGTCATTAAATGACGGCCACTCTCAAGCCACCTCCTGGGACTTCCTCTTTTCCTCCTCTGTTCCTTCCCTACGAGGTGGCAGACCCTTTCATAGCTGAGATTACCACCTTTAGACCATTTGCTCCCCCAGTTTATGCCTCCAATCCCGACCCCCTAGAGCTCCAGACCTGCACATCCAATTACCTATTTGGCAACTGCTCCTGAGCATCTCAAAGCCCACTTAATTTTAACAGTGATCAAATCATTAAATCTTCCCCCCACAAACCCAGGCTATCTGCAGCTGATTTTACTAAATAGCACTACCACCCATCCACTTCCTCTAGCATGAATCATTCATGACATCTCTTTCTGCTTCACCCTACTTGTCCAATCTATCACCAAGTTCTGTTAGTTTTACTTCCTGTCTCTCAAATTCATCCACTTCTGATATAGGACGTGGGGCAGGGAAGTGCTGAGTAGAGAAGGGTGAGGGCTCCACCCTTGGGCCTATGCCCTCAGACCTAAGTGAGAACAGGTACTCCTGTTTTTGTGCCTGAATGTTGCATTTTCCAAGACCACTCTGGCCTGCCATCCTTTGCCCATATAAACCTGAGACCTTAGTGGGCACACACACAAGAAGCTGAATGTTGAGAGAAGTAGAGAACAGAGCAGTAAAGAGAGGCAGAGAGCGATGCAGAGCAGCAGAGAGCAGCCGGGCAGCATGACGGAGAAGGAGGGAAGAGGCCTCTGAATGTCCAGAGGAGTTCTGCTGAAAACAGCTGAACTCCAGGGGAAGATTGTCTCCCCCACCCCTCCACCTTCTGGCTCCCCATCCACGTCACTGAGAGCCACCTCCACCACTCAGTAAAACCTTGCACCCATCCTTGGAGGCCGCGTGTGATCCGATTCTTCTGGGACACTGGGCAAGAGCTCGGGATACAGAGGGCTGTCACACTGGCCCTCTGCCCTTGTGAAAAGGCAGAGGGTTCATTGAGCTGATTAGCACTCAAGCCATCTGCAGACAGCAAAGCTGAAAGGGCTTTGTAACACTGGGGTTGCAGGCACCCACTGCTAGACACTAAGTGGGGCTGAGAGCACAAAGCACTTGCCCTGGCCTCTGCACCTGCCCGTCTGCATGCTACTCCTTGGTGTTTAAGCTGCAGGGCCATTGAACAGGTGAGCCACATCCCTGCTGCACATTCTACGAGGGGAAATCAGGGAACTTTCCCGTTTCACTTCTTCCCATCTCCACTACCTACTACTCTAGTCCAAGCTATTATATGTCATGAGGACTAGTCTAGGAGCTTCTAAACTGGCCTAGCCTCTTAAATGGTCTATGCATGACTCCTCTGGCCTGGGCTTTCCCTCCTCTCCATTTTACTCACTGCTGGCTGGGGAACTTTTACAAATGCAATTCTGATTGTGTCATTCCCCCTTCCCCCTTTTATATCCCTAAGAGGCTTCCCATGGGCCACAGAATAGAGGAAAACTCCTTAACAGGGCCATACAATCTGGCCCATGCGTATCTCTCTAGTCCAGTGTTTTTCAGCTGAGAGTGATTTTGCCCCCCAGAGGACATTTGGCCATGTCTGGAGATACTTCTGGTTGTCATGACTTAGTGGGAGGTACTGCTGGCATCTGGGTAGAGGCCAGGGATGCTGCTAAATATCCTATAATGGACAGGAGAGCCTCTCACAACAAAGAATTATCAGGCCCCAAATATCAATAGTGCCAAGACTGAGAAACTCAGAGCTAAGTTCCATTGTGCATCACCTTCCACCTCGTGTCTGTGCCCCAACTACTCCTGTCTTTTGGTTTCTTATGGGTGCCATGTTCCTTCTGGCCACAGGTCCTTTGCACAGGCTGTCCCCACTCTGTGGAAAGGTCTCCCTCTCCTTTTTACCTAATTAAAGACTTTTCATTTTCCAACCTCAGCTCAATCATCACTTCCTTAGAAACCCTCCTGCCCAGCCTCCCTATAGTACCAAGGAGCTCTCAGTCTCTCTTTTGAGGAAATTGATGTCCCTGTTTTACATTATTTGTGTGATTTTTGACCAATATTTGTCTCACCCACTGGATTGCAAAGTACTGTAAGGGTAAGGAACATGTCTATTTTTATTCACCACCTATCACAGGGCCTAATACATAGTAGGTGCCTATCTGTTAAATAAAAGAATGTATGAATGGCTTTTATATTTGTGCATATAGGTTTCTTTGACTCTATGATTTGTAATCTCTACTTGTGCTTTTAACATATGCCCGTCAAAAATCCTGTGTTTTGCCTTCATAGATTCTGATCTCATGTCACCACAGCCTAATACATACATTCTATATGGGGGGATAATGCTCAGGTGGAAAGTGGCTCTTGGAGGACAAAAAAACATCCTATTATTTTTATATATAAAGCACAGATACACACATTGCACATAAGCAAATCTATGGCATATCTCTGGTGTTAGCATTTCTTCGTAGGAGGAGAGTAGGGAAAAAAGTTGAAAAAGGATATTTGTTGGGGAAGCCATAATGGAAAAGAGGTTAAAAAACACTGGCCTAGATATCTATCATCTCTCTCTCTCTCTCTCTCTCTCTCTCTCTCTCTCTTTCTCTCTCTCTCTACTATCTATAGATCTATCTATCTATTCTTATTATTGTAAAATACACATAACATAAAATTTACCATCTTAGTTTTTCATGTACAATTTAGTGACATTAAGTACATTCACATTGTTGTGCAACCATCACCACCCATCTCCAGAATTATTTTCATCTTGCAAAACTAAAAATCTGTACCCACCAGACAAGAATTCCCCATTTTCGCATCCTCTGAGTCCCTGGCAACCACCGTTCTACTTTCTGTCTCTATGAATTTGACTACTCTAGGTATCTCATGTAATGTCCTTTTGTGACTGGCCTATTTTACTTAGCATAATCCCATCAAGATTCATACATATTACAGCATGTGTCAGAATTTCCTTCCGGTTTCAGGCTGAATTATATTCCATAATAACTATGGAACTACCACATCTTATTTCATCTGTTGATAGACACTTGAGTTGCTTCCACATTTTGGCTATTATGGATAATGCTGCTATAAATATAGGTGTACAAATATCTTTTTGAACCCCTGCTTCCAATTATTTTGAGTATATAGCCAGAAGTAAAATTTCTGGATAATACAGTAATTCTATTTTAAATGTTTGAGGAATCTGCATACTGTTTTTCATAGTAGTTACACCACTTAACATTTCTACCAACAGTGCACAAGGGTTCCAGTTTTTCCACATCCTCACCAACATTTGTTATTTTCTGGGGTCTTTGTTGTTGTTGTTGTTAGATGAGTCTTGCTGTGTCACCAGGCTGGAGTGCAGTGGCGCGATCTTGGCTACTGCAACCTCTAACTCCCTGGTTCAAGCGATTCTCCTGCCTCAGCCTTTAGAGTAGCTGGGATCACAGGCACATGCCACCATGCCCAGCTAATTTTTGTCTTTTTTTGTAGAGATGGGGTTTCACCATGTTGGCCAGGCTGGTCTCGAACTCCTGACCTCAGGTGATCTGCCCGCCTCAGCCTCCCAAAGTGCTGGGATTACAGGTGTAAGCCACAGTGCCCAGCCTATTTTCTGTTTTAAAATATATATATATCGTATATTTTTGTATTTTAAGAAAAACAATCTGATTTTCTTAGTTGTTACTCATGAGTCATTTAAGCTTTGAAATCACTGGCTCCTAATCTTTCATCTTACATCTGTTAACTCTTATAAAAACTTTGCTAAGTAATCAGTTGTATAGAATCCATTTAGCTATAAATTTTAAACAATCATATCCTGGCTCTCCAAAGACCTATCAATTGTTTTGTGTATGTGGCATTGCCTATGGTACAACTACAGGAACACTCCTGGAATCTTAACAAACAGGACAGATTATCGTCTGCTTACATGGTTAATTGCCAATATTAGAAAGGTGGATGGGGCTGCTCTTTGGGTCCCCCTTCACTTCTGTGACTGTATAATTAGTTTTTATGTGCTGTTTCTTAACCATTCAAGCAGAAACATAGAAACCTTCTAATAAGTAAATGTGAACATTTCTAAATAGTAGTTATAGTTCATAATATTTCATCAAAAGAATACTTAATAGTTCATCATTCCTCTAGCAGCATTTTTTGTTTTGCTTTGATTTTTCTATGCTTTAAACATATAACTTTGGTTTTGTTGTTGTTGTTTGTTTGTTTTTGAGGCGGAGTCTCGCTCTGTCACCAGGCTGGAGGGCTGTGGCACAATCTCGACTCACAACAACCTCTGCCTCCTGGGTTCAAGCAATTCTCCTGCCTCAGCCTCCCGAGTAGCTGGGATTATAGGCACACGCCACCAACATGCCCAGCTAATTTTTGTATTTTTAGTAGAGGCGGGGTTTCACCATGTTGGCCAGGATGGTCTCGATCTCCTGACCTCATGATCTGCCCGCCTCGGCCTTCCAAAGTGCTGGGATTACAGGCGTGAGCCACCGCGCCTGGCACAACTTTTTAATAATTAATAGCTTCCTTTGACTAGAATTCCAAAAATGAAATTATCTTCTTCTTTCTTTTTTTTTTTTTTTAAATGGAGTCTCACTCTGTTACCCAGGCTGGAGTGCAGAGGTGCAACTTTGGCTCACTGCAAACTCCGCCTCCTGGATTCAAGCTATTCTGCCTTAGCCTTCTGAATAACTAGTATTACAGGCATGTACCACCATGCCTGGCTAATTTTTTGTAGTTTTGGTAGAGACAGGGTTTCACCATGTTGGTTAGGCTGGTCATGAACTCCTGACCTCAAGTGATCCACCTGCCTCAGTCTCCCAGAGTGCTGAGATTACAGGCGTAAGCCACTGCATCCAACCTGAAATTATGATTTCTTACAAAATGATTGGTACCAGTGGAAAATAGAAAACGTGCTGAGAAAATGACATGTTCCATTAAAAAAACAGCTAGGATATATAAATTACCATGTTGGCTTCTATTAGCATTTAGCTTCTGTCTCTTGTTATGTAAAATGAGCTTGCTTTTGAGGAAAAAAGAAACAACTTAACGTGTTATACTTCATTCACTTTGTTGGAAAAGACCTTTCCCAAAGTTCTTGTACAGAAGAATTTTATAAGACTTTCAGGCAATGGCAATTGGATTAAGTTCTGAAGCTGATGAAAAGCAATAATATTGTCAAGATGCCAACTCTAATGCCATCATCTATATTAGCGGTCATTTTTCCACTCTTCTCATCCACATCCCATTGTCCAAACCCTTTATGTAGGCATACATATTCTTTCTCTTTCTGCCATAATTCGCTCTCTTCCTCCCTTAGTCCTGTGTCTCTGAAATACATACTTGTGCCACAGGAGATACACTTTAAAGACCAGATGACTAAATTGCCTCATGCAGGGTTATGGCTCAGTTACTATAATGTTTCTTTATTTCCTGTTTATTTTCATTTTTTCCCCAGTCATGTGGAAGACCCTCCCTCTAATGGTTTTGTGGTCTAGAGAGTTGATGCTTCAATATTATGTTTGAAGGAGTGGCAGAAGGAAGAGGGCAATAATTATCTGTCTGCGTAAGAAATATGACCTTTGCAATGATTCATATGTTTTTAGTTTGAAAATTAACTGATGCCAAGATAACTACTTGCTGAATATAGTAACTATAGAAAAATTGGTGGTCCATCATTCATTCCTTTCACCCTCGTGGCTTCTGCCATCACTTGTTAATGTGGATTTTAGAACTTTTGGCAATATAGACAATACTTCTCTGACTAGTTTACCTTTTTCTAAATCATCTTGCATTAATTTTGGATAATAATAGTTCAGCCTAAGAATCCCATCAAAATTTGTTGGGTGAATGACTCAATCTATTGGCTATAAACTTTTAAAAAGAAAATCAAATATATTTTCTACTCTACCTTTCTTTCTAGTCTGTAGAGTATTCACAGCTAATTGTTCTGCGTTTCAACATGATAACTTTGCAAAGCACTTTCATGTACATGGTCTTTCTGTAAGCATGCTACCATTCTGTTACAGGCAGAACTTTTCTTTTATCAAATAAACATTTGATACCTGCAATGTGAAAGATATATATCCAGCTCTCTACTACCTTTTGCCACCTAAACATCTTGTTAAGCATCTCAAACTTTCCATGTACTGTACTGAGATCCGGATCTTCCCAACAAATCTGCTTCAACCAAATCTCAGTTGATGGCAACTCTAAACTTCCAAATGGAAAGGCCAAAGCTTTGGAGTCAAATTTGACTTCTCTATCTGGAAATCATGCTAGCTGCACCTTTAAAATACATCCAGATTTGTTCTGGAAGTCTGTGGAAGCTTTGGTGCTAAATCATTGAACGTTCTATATATGTTACTTATTTATTTAATGTCTGTATTTCTTCATGAAATAAGTCCCATGATGGCAGGATTTGTGCCCATGTTGTTCACTGCTAAATCCCCAGTGCCTGGAACAGTGCCTAGTATATTTATTGGTCAGAATATTTGTGGAATGAATGGATGAGTGATAGGCTCACAGCCTGTGGGAACAAACAGGCCAACAGTCAAGCACAGCAATGTGCTCAGTGCTATAATGGAAGTAGACAAAGTCATGGTGAGAAGCACTTAGCTCTGCATTGAGATGTCAAGGAAGGCCCAGAGAGGTGATACTTGAGCAGACTCTGGATAAGAGTACACATTTACCAAGGAAAGAGGAGGTGAGGGACAGAGGAGCCCAGAGGTAAGGATAGCTCTGCCCATTCAGGGGAGGTCTAGGCCCAGCTCCCTAAGGGCAGACACATAGAGACAGTGAAGAGAAATGAGGTCTGAGAGGTTAGCAGCAGCCAGATTGTGCCCAACATTGTCAGCTTTACCAAGGAGCCTGGACTTTGCCTTGTGACAAACAGGAAACTCACGAAGGACTACAAGCAAGGGAATAAATGTGATTACATATGCGCAAAGATCCTCTGGAAATTTACAAGCCAATGAAAAGAGCCATTCTCCTGTTTAAAAGAATTCTCTGGGCTGGGCATGGTGGCTCATGCCTGCAATCGCAGCACTTTGGGAGGCCGAGGTGGGCGGATCACTTCAGGTCAGGAATTCTAGACCAGCTTGGCCAAGATGGTAAAACTCCATCTCTACTGAAAGTACAAAAATAAGCCAGGCATGGTGGTGTAGTCTCAGCTACTTGGCAGGCTGAGGCATGAGAATTGCTTGAACCCAGGAAGTGGAGGTTGCAGTGAGCTGAGATCATACCACTGCACTCCAGCCTGTGTGGCAGAGTGAGACTCTGTCTCAAGAAAAAAAAAAAAATTCTCTGTTCCCCCACCAACCTTGGAATTAGTCCCCCATCCTAACCAGAGCCTAACCCTTCATGATCGGGCCCACTTTTCTGCCGCCTCATCTCCCACCACTTCCTCACAACAGCCTCTGCTACCATCATGTCAAGTCCTGGCAGATCCTGAAGGTGCCACAGAGTATCAGGCCTCCATGCCTGAGAAGACATAATCAAGGTCCACAGCCAGGTAAAAGCTGCTGGCTCTCATTCTGGGGCTCTTTCTGCTCTGCCACATGCCTTTAAGTAGGCTCACAGAATGGGAAAGTGTCCAAGACAGACGGTAGGTGCCTTTTTTTTCTGGCATTGTTGTTGAGTGAACATTTGTTAATACTAGCCCAAGACTTTCAGCATGGGATCAAACTCACCGGGCCCAAGAAAAGGGGTCTCCATTTTAGGAGTCTTCCTGAGGTCTGGTGAGCCCAGTGGTTTGCTCCCAGCAGCCTCAACCCTGGGCCTGGTGAGTTCAACCCAACATGTTAACATCTGTGCCTCCCATCGCCTGTGTGGGAAAGAATCACACTGTCCAGAGCTGGATATCCTGGTGTAAATACTGACAAGGCCACACCCATGGGGTGTAGCTAAACCACATGGTCCCATTAAAGACAGACAGAAGGCCACTTCCTTGAGTGTCTCATACGGAAGTAATAGCAGCTGGGAGCTGTTAAGAACAAAAATAGGCACTGTTTTTCTTATCATTTATGAGAGCATAGGAAAGAAATATTGCATCAAGGCCAGGCGCAGCGGCTCACACCTGTAATCCCAGCACTTTGGGAGGCCGAGGTAGGTGGATCACTCGAGGTTGGGTGTTCAAGAGCAGCCTGTCAACATGGTGAAACCCCGTCTCTACTAAAAATACAAAAATTAGCTGGGTGTGGGGGTGGGCACCTGTAATCCCAGCTACTCAGGAAGCTGAAGCAGGAGAATCGCTGGAACACAGGAGTCGGAGGTTGCAGTGAGCTGAGACTGCGCCACTGCACTCCAGCCTGGGCAACGAGCGAAATTCCATCTCAAAATATATATAAATAAAATGCATTACCCCGAGAAGTTCCTCCTATAATGAGTACAGCAGGACAGTGTTTGTCTGTCCTCTCCTCCTTTATTTCTATCTCCTACCCAAACCCAGAACAAAGAGACTGAGAGAGGGCTCTTTGGTAAGAACATTTTCAAAAATATCCATTAGCATAATAACATACCACAGCTGTGGTTGGATCAATATTAGTAAGAGAAAGATGTGTTTGTTTTGTAGCATGTTGGTATTAAAAGTATCTTAACTCACCTTTCTAGTTCCACTGAGGACCAAACTAATTGGGCTTGATGAGTTAGAACCCAAGCAGGAGGGCAGAGGGGTAAGGGAAGACCTGAGAGGAAGTCTGTGTGTCGTGAGGGAGTAGGAGTTGGTGGGTGCTTGTTAGGGCAGGAGACCCAAAAGAGAAGGGTGTCCTGAAGATTGAGTGAAGGTAGGACTCTAGAAGCCACTGGGTCAGGAAAATAAAAAAAAATTCCCAATATCTGAAGCTGAATTGTTCAGTACATGTGGCCTCTAGCCACTGGCTGTTAAGCCCTTGAAATGTGGCTTGTCTGAGTTAAAATGTGCTATCTGTATATAAAATACACACCAGATTTTAAAGACTTAGTACAAAAAAAGTATGATCACTCAATGATTTATTAATATTGATTATATGTAGAAATAATATAGATATTGGGCTAAACAGATTATATTATTTAAAATTTCATGTTTCTTTGTACTTTTTTTTTTTTTTTTTTGAGACGGAGTCTGGCTCTGTCACCCAGGCTGGAGTGCAGTGGCGCGATCTCGGCTCACTGCAAGCTCCGCCTCCCGGGTTTACGCCATTCTCCTGCCTCAGCCTCCCGAGTAGCTGGGACTACAGGCGCCCGCCACCTCGCCCGGCTAGTTTTTTGTATTTTTTAGTAGAGACGGGGTTTCACCGTGTTAGCCAGGATGGTCTCGATCTCCTGACCTCGTGATCCGCCCGTCTCGGCCTCCCAAAGTGCTAGGATTACATATACTTTTTAAAATGTAGCTACTGGAACATTTTAAATAATGTATGTGGCTTGCATTATATTTCTGCTGGCCAGTGCTGCTCTAGACTGTGTGCATATGAACAACACTTAACAGTAATATTTCACACTTACAGACACAACAGGCATAAGTCAGAGGTCACACTAGCTTAGAAAATGGCTTGTTTTGGAGCTAAGTAGATTTCATTTTTCACCTTTGTCAATCTAGCATTTTTAAGAAGATAAAAATTCATATTAAACTCTATCTTCAGGAATAAACTCTCTAGAAATTGAGATTAAAATATTACAAGAGTGTCTACAATAGTCCAATAAAATGTAAGCATTCTCAACTTTATTCCCAAAGAAAGGGAGTTAATATGAATTTTGTCTTATTGGCCTTTTGTTAGGCAGGATTGAAATTTTATAGACTTTGTAGAAAAAACTGTTCTAGAAACACCAAAAGCACTAAGGGTCAAGCAGGTGTTTAGAGGGATAAAATATTTCTTTATTGTTCAGCTCTGTCCAATGTTTTTCTACCTCTGTTTTGAGTCTTTTTTTTTTTTTTTTTTTTTTTTTGGAGGCTTGGAAAACAGAAAAGAGGCAAAAAAAGGTATATATAGCAATGTCGAGGGGGGGTCTTCTAAGAGCGTCTCTGTAAGGATGTAAGTTCTTAGGCCAGGGTAACAGAAGGGCCTCTCACACTCTATTTCTTCCTTCCCAGTGTGGCCTCCAGGGCTGCTTTAGGGCACTCTCTGCCTGTGAATTGCTCTTAAGGAGACCTTGTGTTTTATTATGATTAAAAGGCCTCTTCCCTAAGAACCCCCCATCTGTTACTGCATCATGTTAACTGATTCCAGGTCTTATCTAGAGGGTGGCTTTGGGAGGCAGGATAATCAAGGAAGAAAAAACGTCAGCACAACACCTCACCTTGTGCTCAGCAGGCGTCTCATGGACATAGTGGTGAGCGCCCAGGCCCTGCGAGGTGCCCAGACCTCCTTTTGCCATATTTACCCAGGAACTATCTGCCATGGTGGGGACCAGTTTCCCTGAAACCAAGGTAAGGCCCGAAGTGTTGATTGTCAGGGTTCGCTCAACAGATCTGAAATAATTCAGAATTCCTAAGCAGATGCGCTGAAACAAAGAAAGAACAGAGTCAGCTCCCTGCCCTTCGCCTAGTTCACCCTACAGAATACAACTTGATGGCAGATCAACCCTACTGTGGAGAAAGGAACACACCACCCTGGCAAGGGGCTGCTGATTCCATGTTAAAAAAAAAAAAAAAAAAAAAAAAGGAACAAAGGGCAAAAGCATAAAATGGCATTTGCTATTGGAATAGCAGAAAATCCTCTTTTCTAGACAAGCAGACATTTCTGATGCCTGCCATCCACATACCTGCAGTTCTCTGATTCGAAGATGGCGCAGATACAGAAAAGACAAGTAGGCACCTCTCATCAGGACAGGATTCCTATCACTGGGCTCAGTGCCGTCATCCAAGCCCAGCAGTTGTAGGGTCATTGCATAGTTGTACCTTTAGCAGGCAGGAGAGAGATCATAAATCCATTTCACCTCGAAGTGATGCCAAAAATTCACATGCCCAAAACTAAAGTCATTTTATTTAATTTAGGGGTGTTTCATGATAGCTTCATTTTATAAATGTACTGAGGGGAAATAATTACTCCATATATACATGTAAAGACAAGTTTCTCTTAGAAATTACTCTCATTAAAAACACAGTCATAGGGTGAAGCATTAGTTTAGTTGTCTGACCTGTTTTAAAAGTCTTGCTTTCATTCTGACTTCATATTTCATTCTGACTTTTTGAGTTAACATGTAAACTACATATTAATCAGTCACTCTGTTTCCCGCACAGTGTTTTAATCCACTTTTTGAGTCACTAATAATATAATTTACTTTACCCCGTCTCTTGTATCTGCTCGAGAGGCCCATTAGCATGTTGGCTGAGATTTATTTGTGATAGATCATTTCCATTTTGTTTCATGGAGAGGTCATCATCCTTCATATTTTTATTCTATCAAAAAATTAGCGTTAATCAAATTACATAAACATTTGCATTATTATTAACAAAATCACAGTCAGGTCATTGCAAAAGTAAACCTCATAATCCAAAGCATATTTAGATAAGTAAGTAGAAGAGCGGCTTGATCTACTTCAAGCTGACATATTCAATCCACAATAAATTAGGGAGGTAATTGTTTTTACTAAACTAATCTTTGTTTCATGAAAGTAATCACGGCTTTTAAATAATAGCCATCTACCTCCCTGTCTTTTATGTAATTCACTTTATAAAAAATTGATAAAAGCATGTATATGTTTGGCACCTCTGAACCTCTCTAATCTAGTCTTATTCTGTACTGAGAGAGTTCAATGGATAAAGCCTCTTTCTACGTATTAGCTATATGGTTCAGTCATTTACAGTCAAGAGCCTGTTTCCACATTTGTACAATGGCATGATAATGGAAGATGATAAGGTGTTGTGAGAGTTAAATGACAGAATGTCCATAAAACCTCCAGCTTAGTGCCCAGCACCTAATAGGTGCTCAAGATGCCAGTTTTCTCCTGTTATGAACTTCAGTAGTCCTGTAGGATCTCTCACAGTATTCAAGGTTTACACTTATTTCCACAGTCATCTTCCTTGATGCTGAGAGGGATGTGGTCATGCACCCCAGCCCCAAGTAACACTGTGAGGAAGGTAACGCTGGTCTAAGGTCCTGCCCTTCACCCTCTGGGCAGCCTCTTCTTAGCTGCCATCTCTGCCTGTCCCTGGGCATACACCCCAATCTCATAAGGTGTGCACTTTCATAGTGGCACCAATCCCCACAAAAGTACTGAGTGGCAATGACTGAGCTTGGAAACCCCCTTTCAGGGTTATATTCTAATAGTTGGTTCTTGGAATTCCAACGGACCCTTATCACAGAAACTGCTAGTTGTTCCCCAAGAGCCATTTTCCTCTTTTTCTACAGTTATTGAATATTTATCTTGCCACCTGACCACCCAGATAAAGACAACATTTCCAAGCCTCTCTTGCAGCTAGGTGTAGCTACATGACAACAGACTGGGAGTAAAGGGCCATGTTTTAGCTTCTAAGAATTTCTAGTAGAGGCAGCTTCTTCATCCCTTCTCCATCCTGCTACTTAGAGCATGAATGTGACAGCTGGAGTTCTGTCTCAGGCTGGGTGTTGATCTCGCATGTAGAGCCATATTTGTTAGAACTCCAAGACAGACAGGGCTGAGAGCCCTGAGGGTTCCATGGTGCAAAGCTATCACACCAGCTCTGTACATCCTACCCTGAAATGTTCATATGAGGGACAGAGAGCAAAATTTCCACCTCCTTTAATCCTCTGTCATATCATTTTACCATCACCAACAGCCAAACCTAATTTTAACTAATACAGTCCCCAAGACGCTAAAGATAGACTACCAGGCTTTTGACAGGGAGTGGGGAAGGAAAATGTTGACAGGAATATTAGGAAAAGTGGGTAAGAGAGAAAGTTGTCCAGTTGAGTAGCGTTAAGTGATTGTCCATTCCACCTGTAGGCAGACTTGGCTTCCAGCTCAGTGTACACATCTGTGTATTTCTATGTAAACATCCCACAACCCTAGGACTGGAAAAGACCCTGTGAGGTGACATGGTGCATTCCTGTTCGTTAAAATGGAAAGATTGTCATTCCAAAGTAAAGAACATCTCTGTTATGTTTTTAAAAATCTATAGGAAAGCATATACTCTGAGGGTAGCTGAATTTTGACAATTCCTATGAATTTGGGGTTCAGTGGAGCCTTTTGCCTCCTGGCTTGTAGTGTTCTCGGGTTGCCATTCAGCACTACTTGATGTGGTCCCAGAAGGAAGGCTATGAGCCACATCCTTTCTCTGATGGGATTGTGATACTTTCAGCTGCTTCTAAAATTACCCAGAATTACATAGGACAGGACAGAAAGTGACATCAAGTTACAGTGGAAGATGTTTGAAGGACCGACTGAACAAACCACAAAAGTACTGCTGGACCTGCAGGTGGCCTGGAAAAAAGGAAGGGAGCACAGATCAGCTGGAGCAGGAAAAGGAGAGCACCCAGCATCCTCCAGGAAAAGGGACCAACAACATCCCACAAAAGGAAACTGCTTAAGAAATACCAAGTCCAGAAGCATAGACCCTAAGTGTACTGGAGACAGTACATGCAGGTAAGCAGCAGGGCAACCCCGTCTGCATTCATTCTCCTGGCTTGGGTGTGAAAATCTGCTGACTTTTACTGCCTGTGGCTCTTTGTCAGCATGACCAAGTTCATGTGCTTAGACAGTTCTGAGATTTCCGCTGATTGCAAATCCCATTTTCTTCTGGGAAGTTGGCAGGGGAAATGGAGTGGAAGGTAGGTAGGAAAAGTAAGTCTGTTCAGTATTCCCCACACCCAGAACATCTCTGCTGCTTACATGGGTTTATCCACGGAAACAAAGACTAAAAGGATATATACCAAATATTAATAATACTGTTGTTATTCTGGATGGTACAATAAGGGGTGATTTTAGTTTTCTTTCTTGTATTTTTCTATGTTTCCCAAGTTGTCCATGTTAAACACATGCCACTATTGTCATCAGAAATTTTTTGAAGTAAATGTTTTATTGAATTTGATGAGAAGAACCAGGAAAAGGGTGTTTTGTGTTTCGCTGAATGTGTTGCACATTGGAGCTACTGTCTACACCACCATTTCTGTGCGAGCACACCTTCTTCTCACTACATCACATTACCTCTGGAACTGCAGGGGAGCAGTAACGGACAGAAAGGCATGATGGCTCTCTCCTTCCTTCCTTGGTGTGGTCAGTGGGGAGAGGCAAAGGGAGGGCTCTGACACTGCCCCCTGACCCTGTAACCTGGATGCGGTGTTTTCTGCTGCTTTACTACTCCATGAGGTTAAAAAAACAGTGACCAATTTAAACTGTATCTTTGAAAATACAATTGTCAATAGTAGTGTGTAATGTCTATACATAGCCATTTTAATAAACGTGCTTTTTTTGTGAACATGAGTAACTTGATCTAATAATTACAGGTTCCAGAGGATCTACACAGGCCTAGCTGGGGTGTAATCTGTAGGATACAATAAAATACAACTCAGCCATTGAAAAGAACAGCAGATCGCCAAGACATATTGTTGGGTGAAAAAAGCAAGTTGCAGAAAGATATTCATATAGTATGATATATCATTTATATAAAAACCTCAAGTGCAAACTTATCCTATATATATTTTATAGGGACATATGTATGGATGTAAATGCATTGAAAAGGCTCAAAGCAGTAACAGTGTTTGCCTCTAAGGAGGTGGAATGGGGAGCAGGATGGGCAGCAGGGATTAGTTAAAAGAGAATTTAAATTTTCAGTAATGTTTCAACTTTTTACAAGGAGAAGACTTTTTAAATTATTTCTATGATTTAAACTTATTTTTTAAAAACTCCTTAAAGAAAAAAATGGTAACTTCAGTGGAGAAACCTGGCAATCACCACTAGCTTAACCAAGTGAGCTAGCTTAACATCAGCTGTGATGTCATGTTGATATCATGTTCCCTGAATAGGATGTGGTGAGGACAGTTAGCCTCTGTGATATTCTTCTTCCTCTAAACCCATAACCTCAGTGTAACCATGAGAAAATATCAGAAAAACTCAAATCAGGCAAAGGTCTACAGATTGCAGGGCTGGTACTCCTAAAGACTGTCAATGTCATAATAAACAAGGAAAGACTGAGGAACTGTCACAGAGCGGAGGAGGCGGGGGAGGTGTGATGATTAAATGTAATGTGGTACCCTGGATAGGATCCTGGGGCAGAAAGAGAACATTAATGGAAAAGCTGGTGAAATCCAGGGGAAGCCTAATTAACAGTAATGTACCAATGCTGGTTCCTTGGTATGACAAATGTATCACTACAATGTAAGATGTCAATAATGTAAGAAACTGAGTGGGGGTATATGGGAACTCCTTGTACTGTGTTTGCAGCTTTTCTATAAATCTCAAACTATTTCAAAATAAATTAAAAAGACAAAAACTCCCTAAAGGAAAGTGGGGCCAGGCATAACGGCTCATGCCTGTAATCCCAGCACTTCGGGATGAGGCAGGTGGATTGCTTCGAGACCAGCCTGGGCAACATGGTGAAACCCTGTCTCTACAGAAAAAAAAATATATAGCTGGTAGTGATGGTGTGTGCCCACCCACCCGCAGTCCTAGCTATTCCGGGGATTGAGTCAGGAGGAGCACTTGAACCCAGGAGGCAAATGCTGCAATGAGCTGAAATCACACCACTGCACTTCAGCCTGGGCAACAGAGTAAGACCCTGTCAAAAACAAAAACAAAACAAAACAAAACAAAACAAAATGGAAAAGTTACTGGTGAATCGCATTCAGTGAGAATTGATCAGAAACTGTTCTGAAGTTGTGCTACAATTAGTGATTATATTCATTCTCTCAGAGATGCCAAAATGGACAGACAGTCATCCTATGAAGTTTGTTTTTCTTTATTCAGAAGGCCCTTAAGAAACTTATCTGTCACAAGGTATTGGTTGTCACTTGCCAGATTCAGAATCAAGATGCTGACCAGCATATAGATGCTAAAATCCACACTTGACTGCTACATGTTTGCAAAACAGTAACACAGCTTTAAAATTCATACTCACATTCCCATAACTCCTCCTAGCTGCCACATTTTTACTTAATTCTAATCTGATTTGATCAGCATTTAACATCCAGAATGACTATGTGCTACCAGTGGGGCCCTGATACAGTATAAAGTGGCTCTTGACCAAAGCAGAAATACTCGAGGAGGTCACAAAGTTACATCCATGGGAAAATGTGAAGAAAACTAGAAAATATTGGCCATTGCCTTGGAATTTCTATTCTTAAACCCAGTGCTATTTTCTGTTCTCTGCTTTGGAATAGAAAATAGCACTGGTTTTAAGAAGGGGAAAAAGGGAAGGGAAGGGAAGGGAAGGGAAGGGAAGGGAAGGGAAGGGAAGGGAAGGGAAGGGAAGGGAAGGGAAGGGAAGGGAAGGGAAGGGAGGGGAAGGGGAGGGGAGGGGAGGGGAGGGGAGGGGAGGGGAGGGGAGGGGAGGGGAGGGGAGGGGAGGGAAAGAAAGGAAATTCTTCTCTTCTCCAGGCTCTTTGCATGGCTGCCTCCTTCTCATTCATTAAATTCAACTCAATCCTCCCACCCGAAGATTTGGCTGGCCTCTGTCAGAGGGTGCTCCTCTCCACTTATTGTTCTCCGCCCACTGTTTTCTTCATGGCACTCACAAGTTAGAGATGTAGGTTTACTTGTTTGTTCACTTGTTTATTATATGTTGCTCTCAGGGCAGGGACTGGGTCTATTTCATCCCCTAACCCAAGTACAGTTCCTGACACAAAGGCAATATCCATATAATAATCATGGAATGAATGAATGAATGAATGAGAAAATGGAAAACTTCATGATCCTAATTTGTAGAGTGATTTGTGTGTGTTGTATGTCTCCCCTCATGTCCCATCTGTGGAATCTGCAGATCTACAGGTATTATTAGTCTCTTTATGGTCTATTTACCATAAGTCAACTTGAAAACACAGTGCTGATATTTTTCTCCCTTTGGGGAATTCCAAGATTCCAAGAACAACATTTATATGTCAGTAAATAGCTGGAGGAAGTGGTTTTCTTTTCTTTTCTTTTTATTATTTGAGCAATTGCATTCAAAACAGACTTTGGTGAAAGCACAGACTGCATCCTATCAGTACCTGAATTTCCATCCCCTCTGCAAGTGGAAGAAAGTAGTAAGAGCAAAAAGTGTTAGTTGTCCCCTCCACCGCATGGCTGGGAGAAGAGAAGCAGGAGTTACCCTACTTCTGTTTCCACCAGTTTCTTACACTGTTGCCCTAGCTTGGTGTTTTCTACTACTCAACACTTACCTGGAGCCACTATCTCCTGCTCTCACTGTTAACCTTCTGCTTTTCACTGGCACAGTGGTCCTACAGAAGTAACCCCCCTTTGTCCCCTAAGTGCCTGTGGGCAGTGCTACAACTCAGCTTCCCATTTGATCACTTCTCAATTTGTCTGAGCAAGGATCTAGAGATCAAATGAGAAATGAGTTGGCCACACAGATCAGGAGCAGAGGCAACATATCAGCATGGATCTCCCTGGCCTCCTGATCTGACCTCGTGATCTGCCTGTCTTGGCCTCCCAAAGTGCTGGGATTACAGGCGTGAGCCACTGCGCCCGGCCCTCTCCTCACTCTTATTCATCTCCTCTCACTCCTTTATGGACCCCTGGAATGTAATTCCCCTTATTCTCTCACTCAAGGAGGAAAACAGATGTGTGTTGATGGCCCTCAGATGTTAATACCATAACTCCCTGGGTAAAGGATGATTATAACATCTGCCTCAAGAGGTAAACTGTCCAAGGCTGGGCATGATGGCTCATGCCTGTTATACCAGCACTTTGGGAGGCTGAAACAGGTGGATCACTTGAGGTCAGGAGTTCGAGACCAGCCTGGCCAACATGGAGAAAATCCATCTCTACTGAGAATATGACAATTAGCCAGAGGTGGTGGTGCACGCCTGTGGTCCCATCTACTCAGGTGGCTGAGGCATGAGAATTGCTTGAACCTGGGAGGCAGAGGTTGCAGTGAGCCAAGATCGCACCACTGCACTCCAGTCTGGGTGACAAAGTGAGACTCTGTCTCAGGAAAAAAAAAAAAAAAAGATTAAAATAAAAATAAAAAGAGGTAAACTGTCCAGGATCTTAGGAGCAAAGACATGGTTCTGAGACACTGGGATAGACTCTGCCTTCTCACTCCTTTCTCCCCTACCCTATAGTCTCTATGTTTGGTTCGGGAATAGGAACCAAACATAAATTTTTTTTAAATGTCTCCTTGTTCGTGTAAGATCTTCCTGAAAGGTGATACAAACTTCAGTTGTAAAATGGCAATGGGATACGAAAACTGTGGCTATTTTTTCAACTCTGGCAGGATGCTAGCCAAGGAGTGTGTCACTGGTAGTTGCATACTCTGTCAGGAAATTCAAGGGCCAGGGAGATCCATGCTGATATGTTGCCTCTGCTCCTGATCTGTGTGGCCAACTCATTTCTCATTTGATCTCTAGATCCTTGCTCAAACAAATTGAACAGTTATAAAAGGTGTGTGTGTGTGTGTGTATGTGTGTGTATGTGTGTGTGTGTGTGTGCATGCTCCCAACTAATCCATAACTCACTGGATACCTTGAGGTCTCACTTTCCCCCATATCCCATATCACGGGATAATGAACTGTGACAGTGCTTCTTTCTCCAGCATTCTACCCAACTTCCCCAAAACTTTGACTTTATGCAATTTTCAGGTACTCTACAATCATTTTAGGGGTGAAAGTAATAGAATTTATACAAAAGGGGCTCACTACAAATTCATAGCATTGTGTTTTACCAGGGGCCTCTTGACTATGCAGTCATTCGTGTATTTTCCTCTCACTGATGGTCCTGTGGTCTTTATCATAGCCACGCACTCCCTCACATATAGCTCTTGCAGTTCGCTTCACTAATGCAGATGACCTCTGCCTCCTCCCTCTCTATGAGACAGCCAGGGCCAGTCAGGAGCACCCACATCTTACCTTTCTGCACCTAAAAATTCTGTGTATCCCATTCACCTCAAGGGAAGTGATGTCATTCTTGATTTCTCAAAATTACTCTTCCATCTGGTTTCCCCATCTCATCCCCTCCTCTTCCCCAGGGTCATCTGTTTCTCACATTTCCCTTTTCATATCTTCTGTCTCCTCTTCTCTACTGCTTCCTCACCTTAGACTACAAACCTTTTTGGGTCTTCCCAACTTAAATAGACAAATGACATGAAACTCTTCTTTTAGAGTGAAAAATAATAGCAGATGAAAGCTTCAAAAATGTTATGGTATCATTGTAAAGACAAGTATACACTAGCTTTGTGAACTTCTTTTCACTTCCAAACCTCATGCCTATCCTGTGCAGCAGCTACCTAACTGACTTCCTTGCCTCCAAACTCTCCCTCTTCCAGTCCAACTAACATTTTGCTACCACATTAATTTTCCTTAAAAATATGCCTTTGTATGAAATATTTTCCTTATAGGAAAAAGCACAGATTCCTTTGTCTGGAATGCATGAGCATTCACAACTAGCACCTCCCCTGACAAACAAACAAACAAACAAATAGCCTTTCTTTTCACTATATTTCCACATGAATCTTCCACTCAACTAAGCTGGCTCTGACTATATCACATCCAGTATCTCCTCAGCATGCTCTTCATGCTGTACCTCCTAGAATGCACTCGCTACTTTCTTCCCCATCACTTCCCTAAGTCCTATGCCTCCTTCAAATCCAGCCCAATTTCCTCTCCTTCAAGAGGCTTTCCTCAATAGAATCTACCCTTTGGGGACCACTTTCTAAATACGGTATTTAATAACTGTCCAGCTCATTGGGTGCTTAGCCCTTGGATGTACAGCCTTGCATTGGTATTTATTGGTTTAAGTATCTGTCCTCACAGGAACAACATCTTATGTTATACCTCTTTATATCTTTCTTTTTAATTAGCACTTAATCTTTCTTATAATGAAAATAAACCTGGCTAGATTATAGAGATTTTGGTGGGGAGGGTTTCAGAAAAACTACCAAAGTAAATGTCTAAGGGCTACACACAGGTAGCAAGTTGAGTAAAAAGGCATTTTGGTTATTTCTTCCTGTAGTACCTGACAGAGGTTGATGTTGCTGTAAATATTCTCCCAGACTTGGTGATAGTCGCACTGATGCAAACCCTGGGAAGCCACAAAGGATGGATGATGTGGAGCCAGCATGACTATCTTTGCAGCATGATCTTGGAGCACTTGCATTACTCGCTCAGGGTTGGAAATCTCAGGTAGAATAGAGAAGAGAAGGAATGGTTATGAGAAGTATGTTCCCTTTTTCTCAGCAAGACTTTGGTCACATACACGTGAACAAGGAAGAAAGTCTAGGTGGGACTTTATTCAATTAAAAAAATAAAATTAAAGTCCAGCATCATGATTCCCCAAATATGTTTGTCCATTCAGCACTGTAAGTATTCAAATATACATAGTAGCTCATTTAAAAATTCTGTGACAATCCCCTAAAGACAATAGCAGGTGGCGTTCCCACAAGTGTTGTGGCATCAGTGAAAAGATAAACACCCATCAGCATTGGGTGCAAACTGTGTCAACTGTTAAGAAGCTTCTGGGCAATGGAGGAGGGGGCAGAAGTGTAGCACAAGAAGAGCACAAGCTTTATAAAGATACAGACCTAGGCTCGTATCTCTGCAGGAATTCTGGCTTTTCCATGCAGAGCAGGGCAAGTCAACCTAACAAAAATGCTAATGATGTCTCTACCCAGAGTGCTGCAATAATGCCTACCATGTAGGAGGACCTGAATAAATGTCCCTTCTTCTCATCTGGAGGTAAATAATTGAATAATAATCCCAGAATTGAATTGCTACTTAAGTGATACATATATACTATATCACTTTAATATCACAAAGAACCTCAAAGATCATTTATTTCGATCTCTATCAAAATCCCAAAGACATTTCTTGCAGATATAGAAAAATTCATCCTACAATTTATATGAAATCTCAAGGGACCCCAAATAGCTAAACAATTTTCCAAAAGAACAAAGTTGAAGAACTTACACTCTCTGAATTCAAAAACTATTACAAAGATATAGTAATCAAAACAGTATGGTACTGGCATAAAGAGAGACATTTAGACCAATGGAATAGAGTAGACAGCCTAGAAATAAACCCTCACATATATGGTTAAGGGTGCCAAGACCACTCAATGGGGAAAGGACAACATCTTCAATATATGGTGTTGGGAAAACTGAATATCCACATGCAAAATAATAAAGTTTTATCCTTACATTATACCACATACAAAAATTACTCAAAATGGATTAAAGATCTAAATGTAAGACCTAAAATTATGAAACTCTTAGAAGGAAACATAGGGGAAATGCTTCATGATATTAAATTTGGCAACCATTTCTTGAATATAACACCAAAAGTCCAAGCAACAAAAGCAAAAATAGACAAATAGAATGACACCAAACTTAACAACTTTAGTGCAGCAAAGGATGCAAATCAATTGAAATGAAGAGTCAACCTACATAACGAGAGAAAAGATTTGCAAATTATATATCCAATATGTGACTAATAGCAAGAATACATAAAGAACTCCAGGCTGGGTGCAATGGTTCACACCTGTAATCCCAGCACTTTGGGAAGCCAAAGCAGGTGGATTGCTTGAGCCCAGGAGTTCAAGACCAGCCTGGGAAACATGGCAAAACCCCATCTCTACAAAAAAATCCAAAAAATTAGCCTGGTATAGTGGTGTGCCCCTGTAATCCCAGCTACTTGAGAGGTTAACATGGGAGGATCGCTTGAGCCCAGGAGGAGGAGGTTGCAGTGAGCCAAGGTCACACCACTGCACTTCATCCTGGGTGACAGAGTGAGACCCTGTCTCAAAAAGAGCTACAACTCAACAAGAAAAAAATCAAATAAACTGATTTTAAAATAGGTAGTCAGTTACAAAAAAAAAAAAAAGAAAGAAAGATGAAAGAAAAAATAAGCAAAGGATTTGAATAGATATTTATCTAAAGATGATATACAAATGGCTAAGAAGCATATAAAAGATGCTCAACATCACTAATCATCAGAGAAACTCAAATCAAAACCACAGTAAGATTTCACCTCACACCCATTAGAATGGCTGCTATTAAAAATCATAAAATAACCAGTGTTGGTGAAGACGTGGCAAAATTGGAAACTTTGTGCACTGTTGGTGGGACTGTAAAATGGTGCAAATCTATAGAAAACAGTATGGTGTTTCCTAATAAAATAAAATAAAATTACCATGTGATCCAGCAATTATACTTCTGGATATATATCCAAAAGAACTGAAAGCAAGATCTTGAAGAGGTATTTGCACATCCATGTTTATAGCAACATCATTGACAATATCCAAAAGGTGGAAGCAACCCAAATCCTCATATCAGATGAATAGATTTTTTTTAATGTGGTATATACTTAGAAGGGAATGTTATTCAGCCTTAAAAAAAAGGAAGGAAATTCTGACACACACTACAACATGAATGAAGCTTGAGGACATTATACTAAGTAAAATAAACCAAAAAGACAACTATTGCATGATTCCACTTATATGAGGTATCCAAAGCAGCCAAACATATAGAAGAAGAAAGTAGAATGGTGGTTGCCAGGAGCTGGGAGGAAGGAAAAATGAGAGTTGTTGTTTGATGGGTATAGAGTTCTAGTTTTGCAAGATGAAAACATCCTGGAGATAGATTGTGAAACACTATGAACGTATTCAATGCCACAATTACCATGTTCTTTTGGAGGTGTCATGTTTCCTTGCTTTTTTGCTTCTTGTATTCTTTTTTTTTTTTTTTTTTGAGATGGAATTTCTGTCTTGTTGCCCAGGCTGGAGTGCAATGGCACGATCTCAGCTCACCACAACCTCCGCTTCCCAGGTTCAAGCGTTTCTCCTGCCTTAGTCTCCCAAGTAGCTGGGATTACAGGCATGCACCACCTTGCCTGGCTAATTTTGTACTTTTAGTAGAGACACGGTTTCTCTATGTTGGTCAGGCTGGCCTTGAACTCCCAACCTCAGGTGATCCACCTATCTCGGCCTCCCAAAGTGTTGGGATTACAGGCGTGAGCCACCGCGCCCAGACGCTTCTTGTATTCTTACACTGATATCTGTGTATCTGGTGGAATGGGTGCCTCTTCCAATTTTATGGGGTAGCTTTTATAGGGATACATTTTCTGTATCCCTGAATTATATACAGTAAATATTCATTTAATGTCATCAATAGGTTCTTGGAAACAACAACTTTAAGCCAAACAATATAGAGCAGGTCCTCAAATAACATCATTTTATTCAATATCATTTTATTGTAATGTTGATGAGAAAAAAATGCTGATTTTTCTTATACGTTGTTTGGTTTAAAGTTGCAGTTTCCAAGAATCTATCGATGGTGTTCAGTGAGGACATACTGTACTTAAAGATGGTTATGGTAAATTTTATGTTACTTTTTTTTTTTAACCAAAATAAAAGTATCATTTAGTTGCAGGCTCCCCAGGGACCACTGACCAGCCCACCTGGTGCCTACAGCTGCCAGCAAACCCATCTCCTCCAGCGGCAGAGCCACCATGTACTACACCAGTATCCCAGGAACCAACATCCAGCCTGACTGGTGCCTGCAACACCAACCCTGCAACCAGCAGAGATGACATGCCCAGTGTGTGCCCTCCAGAACCTGAGAATTGGCCCTCTTGGTGGCCCTTATCCCAAGCAAAGCCATACCACTACTGCCTTCACAAATATCCAGAGCCTAGGCCGGCAATGTACTTGCAGACACCACTGACACTGAATACAGCCAAAGATATCACACAGAGACTACACTATTGTACCCATCCAGAACCAAAACTAAAGCATCCTTACGTAACCAACACTATAGGACACATCTACGGGGAAAATGTAGCCCTATAAAAGCTACCCCATAAAATTGGAAGAGGCACCCATTCCACTGATATGCAGATATCAGTATAATAATACAAGAAACAAAAAAGCAAGGAAACATGACCCCTCCAAAGGAAAATGGTAATTATCTAGCAACAGACCCCAAAGAAAAGGCAATCTATAAAATGCCTGGATAGGAATTCAAAATAATGATTTTAAGAAAACTCAGTGAGATACAAGAGAAAACAGACAGACAACTCAATAAAATCAGAAAAATAATTCATGATCTAAATGAAAAATCTGGCCAGGCATGGTGGCTTTTACCTGTAATCCCAGCACTTTGGGAGGCTGAGGTGGAAGGATTGCTTGAGCCAGGTGTTCAAGACCAGCCTGAGCAACATAGCGAGATCTTGTCTCTACTAAAAATTTTTAAAAATTAGCTAGGTGTGGTAGTGCATGCCTGTAGTCCTAGCTACTTGGGAGCTGAGGTGGGAGGATCATTTGAGCCCAGAAGTTCAAGGCTGTAGTAAGAGTTCTAATTGTGTCACTACACTCTAGCTTAAGTGACAAAGCAAGACTCTGTCTCAAAAACAAACAACTAATAAATAAATAAATAAGATATTCAATAGAGATCAATATAAAAAAGACCCAAACGGAAATCTTGGAGTTAAAGAATTCAGTGAATAACATAAGAAATACAACTGAGAAATTCAACAATAGACTAGATCAAGCAGAAGAAAAGTTTTCTGAACTGGAAGGTCTTTTGAAATAATCCAGCCAACCAAAAAAGAAAAAATGAAGAAAGCTTAAAGGATTTATATAACACCATTAAGTAAACAAATATTCATTTTATGGGAATTCCAGAAGGAGAAGAGCAGGAACAAGGCATAGGAAATCGATATAATAAAATAATCGCTGAAATCTTCCCAAGTCTTAGGAGAAATATGTATATTCACATCTAGTAAGCTCAAAGGTTCCCAAATTCAACCCAAAAAGCCCTCTCTGAGGCACATTATACTTAAACTGTCAAAAGTCAAAGACAAAGGAGAAAATTCTAAAAACAGCAAGAGAAAAGTGTCAAGTTACATATCATGGAATCTCCGTCAGACTAACAGAGATTTCTCAGCAAAACCTTATGGGCCAGAAGAGAATAGGATGATATATTTAAAGTGCTGAAAGAATAGAAAAACTGCCAGTCAAGAGTACTATTCCTAGCAAAGTTAACCTTCAGAAATGAAGGCAAAATAAAGTTTTTCCCAGACAAGGAGAAAATGGGGAATTTATCACCACTAGACTGGCTTAACAAGAAATATAGAAGTCCTGCATCTGGAAGTGAAAGGACAATAACTACCCTCATGAAAACAGACAAAAGTATAAAAATCACTGATAGAGCAGACACACATAAGAAAGAGAAAGAAATCAAATCTTTTTGCTACAGAAAACCACCAAACTGAAAATATAAACAAAAAGAAAGAAGAAAGGAACAAAGACTATATGAAACAACCAGGAAACAACGAACAAAATGACAGGAGTAAGCCTTCACCTATCAAAAATAACCTTGAATGTAAACAGTTTAAATTCCCTAATTAAAAGACATAGACTATCTGAATTGATTTTTTTAAATGATCCAACTATATGCTGCCTACAAGAAACTCACTTCATCTGTAAAGATATATAAACTAAAAAAAAAAAAAAAAAAAAAAAAGGGGGATGGAAAAAAATATTCCATGCAAATGGAAGCCAAATGTGAGCAGGTGTAGCTATACTTACATCAGATAAAATAGATTTTAAGTCAAAAACGGTAAAAAGAGATAAAGGTCATTACATAATGATAAATGGATCAATGAAAAGCAAGAGTATATAGTAATTATAAATATGTATACACCCAACACCAGAGGACCCAGATATTTAAGCAAATATTATTGGATCTAAAGAGAGAGATAGACTCCAATACCATAATAGTTGATGCCTTCAACACCCCACACTCAGCATCGGAGAGATCATTTAGATGGAAATTCAACAAAGAAATACCAATCTTAAATTGCACTACAAACAAATGGACCTAATAGATATTTACAGAACATTTTAACAAACAGTCACAAAATATACATTATTCTCATCTGCACCTGGAACATTCTCTAGGATAGACCATATGTTAGGCCACGAAACAAGACTCAAAAAATTTTTAAAAATCAAAACTATATTAAGTATCTTTTCAGACCTCACTGGGATAAAACTAGAAATCAATAACAAGGGAAACTTTGGGAATGGCATAAACTCACGGAAATTAAACAACATACTCCTGAATGACCAATGGGTCAATAAAGAAATTAAAAAGCAAATTTTTAAAAATTTATTGAAACTAATGAAAATAGAAACACAACACGCTGGCCAGGTGTGGTGGCTCACACCTGTGATCTCAGCTCTTTGGGAGGCCGAGGCCGGTGGATTACCTGAGGTCAGGAGTTCAAGACCAGCCTGGCCAACATGCTGAAACCTCGTCTCTACTAAAAATAAAAATTTAGCCGGGCGTGGAGGCAGGCACCTGTAACCCCAGTAACTCAGGAGGCTGAGGCAGGAGAATTGCTTGAATCTGGGAGGTGGAGATTGCAGTGAGCCAGGATCATGCCACTGCCCTCCAGCCTGGGCGACAGAGTGAGGCTCTGTCTGAAAAAAAGAAAAGAAAAGAAAAGAAACATAACATACCAAAACCTATAGGATACAGCAAAAGCAGTATAAGAGGGAAGTTTATAGCAATAAACACCTACGCCAAAAAGTAGTAAATTTTGAAATTAACAACCTACTGATGCAACTCAAGGAACTAAAGAAGCAAGAACAAACCAAATCCAATATAACTAGAAGGGAATACATAATAAAAATCAGGGCAGAAATAAATTAAAAACTAAAAACAATACAAAAGATCAATGAAACAAAAAGCTGACTTTTTAAAAAGATAAAATTGAAAAACCATTAGCTAGACTACCTAACAAACAAAGATCTGAATAAATCAAATTAAAAATGAAAGAGGAGACATTAAAACTGATACCACAGAAATACAAGAATCAGGCTGGGTGCGGTGGCTCACACCTGTAATCCCAGCACTTTGGGAGGCTGAGGCTGGTGGATCAACTGAGGTCGAGAATTCGAGGGCAGCCGGACCAACATGGAGAAACTCCATCTCCACTAAAAATAGAAAATTAGCTGGGCACAGTGGCGGGTGCCTGTAATCCCAGCTACTTGGGAGGCTGAGGCAGGAGAATCACTTGAACCCGGGAGGCAGAGGTTGTGGAGAACCGAGATTGTGCCATTGCACTCCAACCTGGGCAACAAGAGGGAAACTCCGTCTCACAAAAAAAAAAAAAAAAAAAAAAAACAAAAACAAGGACCATTAAAGACTATTATAAACAACTCTATGCCAACAAATTGGAAAACCTAGAGGAAATGGGTAAACTCCTGGACACATGCAACCTATCAAGATTGAACCAGGAAGAAGGAGAAAACCTCAATAGACCAATAACAAGGAACACAACTGCATCAGTAACAAAAAGTCTCTCAACAAAGAGAAACCAAGAATTGGATGACTTCATCGCCAAATCTACCAAACTTTTACAGAATTGATGTGGATTCTTCTCATACTATTCCAAAAACATGAAAAGGAGGGAATTCTTCCAAATTCATTCTACAAGGCCAATATTACCCTAATAAAAAACCCAGACAAGGACAGAACAAAAAAAAAAAAAAAGAAAACTACAGGCTAATATTCCTGATGAACATAGATGCAAAAATCTTCAACAAAACAGTACTAAAACAAATCCAACAGCACACCAAAAAGATTAATACACCATGATCAAGTGAGATTTATCCCAGCAATCCAAGGATGATTCAATATACATAAATCAATAAACATGACACATCACACAAAGAGAATGAAAAACAAAAATACATGATCATTTCAATAGGCACAGAAAAAGCATTTGATAAAATTCAACATCCCTTCATGATAAAAACTCTCAACAAATTAGGCATAGAATTACCTCAGCACTATAAAGTCTACATATGACAAACCTACAGCTAACATTATGAGGAAAAGTTGAAAGCTTTTCCTCTAATAGTTGGAATGATATAAAGGTGTCTACTTTCCCCACTACAATTTGACACTGTACTAGAAGTCCTAGCCAGAGCAACTAGGCAAAATTAAAAACAAAGGGCATTCAAATTGGAAAAAAAGGAAGTCAAATTGTCTTTTTGAAGACAATATGATCTTATCTGTGGAAAAACCTAAAGACTCTGCCAAAAACTCTTAGAACTGACAGACAAATTCAGTAAAATTTCAGGATACGAAATCAACATACAAAAATTATTAGCATTTCTATACACCAATAACAAACTAGCTGAAAAAGAAACCAAGAAAGCAATTACATTTTCAATAGCTATAAAAAATATTATGTAGGAATAAAACTAACCAAGAAGGTGAAAGATCTCCACAATAAAACTATGAAGTACCAATGAAAGAAATGGAAGAAGACACAAAAAAATGGAAAGAAATATCATGTTCATGGATTGAAAAGATTAATATAGTTAAAAATGACCATACCCAAATTGATCCACAGATTCAAAGCAATCCCTATCAAAACACCACTGACGTTCTTCACAGAAATAGAAAAAATAATCCTAAAATGTGTGTGGAACCACAAAAGACCCAACAAACAAAGTAATCCTGACTAAAAAGGACAAAGCTGGTGGCATCACATTATCTGACTTCAAAATACACTGTAAATATACTGTAACTAAAGCAGCATGGTACTGGCATAAAAATAGGTACATGGATCAATGAAACAGAATAGAGAACCCAGAAATAAATCCACATATTTACAGCCAACCAATTTTTAACGAAGGCACCAAAAACAAACATTGGGGAAAGAACAGTCTCTTCAATAAATGGTGCTGGATAAACTGGATATCTGGATGTGCAGAAAAATGAAACAAGACCCTTATCTCTCACCGTATACAAAATTCAACTCAAAATGGACTAAAGATTTAAATATAAGACTCTGAACTATAAAACTATTAGAAGAAACTAAAAGGAGAAATACTTCAGGACATTGGTCTGGGGAAAGATTTTAAGGATATAATCTCCAAAGCACAGACAACAAAAGCAAAAATAGACAAGTGGGATTATATCAGACTAAATACACAAACACACACACACACACACACACACACACAAATAATCTGATTTAAAAATGGGAAAATGATCCTGAATGGATATTTCTCAAAAGAAAGCATTCAAATGACCAAGAAGTATATGAAAAAATGCTCAACATTACTAATCATCAAATGCAAATCAAAAACCACAGTATGATATAATCTCATTCCAGTTAGAATGGCTATTAACAAAAAGACAAAAAAAAAAAAATCAAATGCTGGCAAAGATGCAGAGAAAAGACAACTCTTATACACTGTTGGACTTATAAATTACTATAGCCATTATTGAAAAAAGTATGGAGGTCCCCCTAAAACCTATAACTAGAACTACAACATGATCCAGCAATCTCACTATGGGGTATAAATTTTTAAAAAAGGAAATCAGTATGTTGAACAGATATCTGTACTCCCATGTTTATTGCAGCCCTATTCACAATAACCAAGATAAAAGTATCCATTAACAGATGAATGGATAAAGAAAATGTGTTATATATACCCAATGGAATACTATTTGACCATAAAAAGAATGAGATCTTGTCATTTGCAACAACACTGATGAGCTTGGAGGACTTTATGTTAAGTGAAATAAGCCAGGCACTGAAAGGTAAATACATGTTCTTACTCATCTTCTCCACATGTTCTTACTCATTTTCAGAAGCTAAAAAAGTTGATCTCATAGAAGTAGAAAGTAGAATAGCGATTATTAAGGCTCGGGGGTGGGGGGGGTGGGATAGGGAGAGATTGTTTAAAGGATACAAAATTATCAGTAGACAGGGAAAATAAGTTATTGTGTTCCATAGCACTGTAAGGTGACTATAGTTAACAATAATTTATTGCATATTTTCAAATAGCTAGAAAAGGGGATTTTGAATGTTCCCAGGGCAAATAAATAATAGATGTTTGAGAAGATGGATATACTAGTTACCTTGACTTGATAATTATACATTGTATGTATCAAAATATCACTCTGTACCCCTTAATTATGTACAATTTTTGTCAATTAAAATATTTTAAAAGATAATTTAGTTTAATATTTTGTTTCACAAATAAAGAAGCTAAGGCTAAAGGAGGTTACATGACTAGACAAATACCGCGCAGAGAGTTGGTGTTAAAACTGGACTAAAATCCAGTTTTTTGGGTTTTGCTTTTGTTGTTGTTGTTGTTGTTGTTTGTTGTTGTTGTTGTTGTTTGTTGTTGTTGTTGTTGTTTAAGACAGAGTCCCATGCTCTCACCCAGGCTGGAGTACAGTGATGCAATCATAGCTCATTGCAACCTTGACCTCCTGAGCTCAAGCAATCCTCCACCTCAGCCTCCCGAGTAGCTGGGACTACAGGTGTATTTCACCACTTCTGGCTAATTTTTTAAAAAAAGAATTTGTAGAGACAGAGTCTCTTTTTGTTGCCTACGCTGGTCTTGAACTCCTGGGCTCAAACAATCCTCCTGCCTTTGCCTCCCAAAGTGCTGGGATTACAGACATGAGTCACTGTGCCTGGCCCTAAAGTCCAGCTTTTTGACAATTTTTTATTCTTTACTGAAAGCTAACAAGGTTTTGAAAGTGTGGCAATTAGATTAGAAAGTTTCAAATAAGGCCAGGTGCAGTGGCTCACACCTGTAATCCTACCATTTTGGGAGGCCAAGGTGGGCGGATCACTTGAGGTCAGGAGTTCGAGACCAGCCTAGCCAATATGGTGAAACCCCTGACTCTACTAAAAATACAAAAATTAGCTGGGCATGGTGGTGCACACCTATAATCCCAGCTGCTAGGGAGGCTGAGGCAGGAGAATTGCTTGAACCCGGGAGGCAGAGGTTGCAGTGAGCTGAGATCGTGCTACTGCACTCCAGCCTGGGTGACAGAGCAAGACTCTGTCTCAAAAAAAAAAAAAGAAGAAAAGAAAAGAGAAGTTTCAAATAAAGCTGTTGTAGTGAATCCATGCCAACATTTTTAAAAAGGGAAAGAAAATTCCATATTTTGTGAATGATTTTAGCAAAAATCTTATCTACAAGGAAACGTAGTTATTTTCTCACCTTCAAAAATTTTGCTTGGAGTTGCAATAATGCATCTGTTCTTCTCCGTTCTTTTAATTTAGTCAAAAGCTTCCTTTGCCACGGATCACATTTTGGCTTGATCTAGTGGACAAACACGTTCACACAAAGTTACAACATAACAGAATGATTCTCAATAAAAGTTGCAGGCAAAGAGATTCAAGGACCTTCTGAAATGGTATCTGGCTTTGGTGCTAGGTTGGCTAGGACAAGTGAGCTTTTGGAAAGGGTCTTCATGGGTTCACAGATCCATTGAAGGAGACAGCAGCACCAGTTCCTGTTGGTGCCTGGCCTATAAGATGCAGTAGATCCATCTGGGATGACACCATAACATCCACAAGCAGCAGGAACCCTAAATCCATCAGAGTTGGTCATTGCACTTTATTTACAGGGCAAAAGAAGTTCACCCACAGACTCCTTGTGACTCCACATTTAAAACATCTTTCATATTAATAAACTGTATTTCAAAAGTAAGTTCTGTTGCTGTAAATACCATTAACACTCAAATTTATATCTCAGCCCTAAACTCCAGCCTATTATATCCAACTACTCCTTTGATATCTATTCTTGGATATCAAGCGTAACCATCTAAAACAGAAAGTCCAGCTTCCCTTACATGGACTACCTTGTTCCTCAAGCACTAAATGGACTTAGGAGCAATCTTTGATTTCTCTCAGTCTATCTTTATTTACTCCTATGGTCTGAATGTGTTCTTCTAAAATTTAAATGATGAAACCTAACGCCCAAGGTGATGGCATTAGTAATAGAATTTGGGGATGCGATTAGATCATGATGGTAGAGCTCTCATGAACAGTATTCATGCCCTTACAAAAGAGGCCTGAGGGACTTTGGCTTTTTTCTTCCACCGTGTGAGGATATGGGGAGAAGTCAGAAGTCTATAGCTTGGAAGAGGACCTTCCAGAACTTGACCATGCTGGCCCCCTGATCTTGGACTTCCCAGTCTCCAGAACTGTGAGAAATATATTTCTGTTCTTTATAAGCTACCCAGTTAATGGTATTTTGTAAAGCAGCCTGAATAGACTAAAACAATCATACAAGATTTATTTTATTTTATTTTATTTTTTGAGATGGAGTCTCACTCTGTCGCTAGGCTGGAGTGCAGTGGCACAATCTCGGCTCACCGCAACCTCCACCTCCCGGGTTCAAGTGATTCTCCTGCCTCAGCCTACTGAGTAGCTGGGACTATAGGCACGCACCACCACACCCAGCTAGTTTTTGTATTTTTTTTTTTTAATAGAGAGGAGGTTTTACCATGTTGGCCAGGATGGTCTCAATCTCTTGACCTCATGATCCGCCCACCTTGGCCTCCCAAAGTGCTGGGATTACAGGCATGAGCCACCGTACCTGGCCCAGATTTTTCTTTTCTTCATAATACAATCAATCCTTGTTGTTTGTGGATTCCACATTTGTGATTTTGCCTACTATCTAACATTTTTTGTGACCCAAAACTCAATACTAGTGGAGCTTTCATAGTCACTCATAGGCGTGTGCAGGGTAGTGAAAATTTGCGTCACCCTATGCGCATATTCTCAACTCAATTTGAACAAGGCAACACTCTGTCTTCTTGTTTCTGCTTGCATATTACTAACAAGGATCCTTTTCGTGGTCCATTTAGTGCCACATTCTTCACATTTTTGTGCTTTTTGGTGGTCATTTTACTGTTGAAAATGGTCTCCATGGGTAGTGCCAAAGTAATGTCTAATGTTTCTAAGCATAAGAAGGCTGTGTGATGTGCCTTTCGGAAAAACTACATGTGTTAGATAAGCTTCATTCAGGCATGAATTATAGTGCTGTTAGTCATTAGTTCAATGTTAATGAATCAACAATATATTTTAAATAAGATGTCATTAAACAGAAACACACGTAAAACAGTTATGTATTGATGAGTGTTCCGATGAGAGGTTCACAGGAACTAACTCTGTTTCCCCTAGAGGTAACGATTCAATGTTTGCTAACTCAGTGTTCATGGTGACTTTCCAGAGCAAAACTACCTTGAATAACAGGAACTGACCATAGTTAGCACTACCTAAAATCATCTTATTTAGTTTGCTTACTTGCATATTGTTTGTGAATTGTGTATCTCCAGCATGAAGGGCCATACCTGATATACAATATGTACCAAATAAATAGTTTTTGACTCAACGATTGGATTTACACAAGTCAATCACACCCTTGGATGATAAGCTTAGCTCTTGCCAAGTATCTGAGATCATTAGTAATAAGCAGGGAGTTTGGGCCCATCAGAGTGGGGTACAGGCATCTGGAAAGCCTTCAGGGAAGGCAGATCAGCATAGCAAACTTCAACACAGAGCCAAGGCAGGCAAAGAGCTGGAAGAGTGTGGCACACAAGGCCAGGTTCTCTGAGTTGCCTCAACTGAGGACACGGAAGCGTCTCCCCTAGTCAAAGAGGACAGTTTGCTGAGGGCACTAAGGAGAGAGGACAACAGGGACAACATAAACCTGGTGCTGCCAGGTTGCCTAGCCTGCTTAGATGACACTGTGACACTGCTGACATCACTGATAGATGACTATCACCACAAGTCTCCTTACCTTTATGAAGGAAATCCAGTTGGCTCTCTTTTTCAGGGTCATTCTGGGCCCTGCCAAACCCAAATTATCTGCTTTAGCTATTCCAGCTTCATAGTCTGGAAACGTTTGCAATCTCTGTTGCTCCATGAAGATGCTTTGAAATTTTTGGGAAACCTAAACAGGATGAAGTGAGAAGTGGAACCCAGAAAAAAAAAGTCTCAGAGAGTGGGCAATTTCAAAAACAGCTACTGATTGTCTTTGAAATAGCCTTGGAATCCAACTAATTTATAAAACACGACTCTGTGACAGTGACAAGACCTTAAATGGGCAAACCTGTGTGGCGCATGTTCTCAGTCAGCTCATTACCATAATTGTGTGTATTACCTGTTCTGAATGTCTGCTCCAGCGACTAGAAATATATTAATGTATTTATTTATATATATTTTGAACTGGAACCTAAATATAAGTGAGAAGTAAATTGTCTACCTTTGGAAATGCATTCACTTTTTCCGACCACCCAATAAACTATTATAGACTATCTAAGGATTAAATAAATCCTGCTCTCAGAGGCCTGACAAGGATGTGGCTAGAGAGGAGTCCAGATGCTAGAACCTGTTAAACTCTTTAAGGCATCTCAACCTATTCCTTTCATAGCTTACTTTCAGACTGAGGCTACAAGTGCTTTCTACAACATCAATTCCTACTGTCAAAATGCTAAACATTCCTTCTTCCCCCTCCAGGGTGGGCCCCTGTGGTGGCACCTTTATCATTATACTTGCCACGTTGGGTCAGGATTTCCTCACTACATGGTGAGCCCCATTCAGGGTATAGACTATGAATGTCAAGAATTCACCACAAGGTGGTGGCCACACAACAACGTGAGTGTACTTAATGCCACTGAACTGAACACTTACAATGGCTAAAATGGTAAATTTCGTTATGTTATTTTACCACTCATGCGTGCACATGTACACACACAGTAAGAACCTACCACAGTGCTGACACATACTAGGGCCTCAACAAAGGTTTCTGGAATGAGTGAGCAAATTTGTGAGTCACAGAGCTGAAGATTCTTCTAGTAATAACGCTGCTACCTCTGAGTTTGGGCTATCCAGTGCTGTTGCCCCTAGCCACATGTGGCTGTTTAACATTATTAATTAATTAGAATTAAACAAAATTTGAAATCTTGTTCTTCAGTTGCGCTAACCACATTCCAAGTGCTCAGATAACTATTAGTGTATGTGACTAGTGGTTAACGTGGGACAGTGCAAAGGCAGAACGCTTCCATCGCTTCTGTAAGTTCAGTGAGACAGTGCTGGCCTATGACTGGGTTGGCAAACTCCTTAAAGGGCCAGATCGTAAGTATTTTAGCCTTTACTGACCACAAGGTCTCTGTCACAGCTACTCAAGTCTGCTGTTGTAGTGTGAAAGCAGCCATAGAAAATACATACATGAATAGGCATGGCTGTTGTTAGGGTCTGAATGTTTGTGTCCCCACAAGATTCATGTGTTGAAATCCTAAACCCAAAGTGATGGTATCAGGAGATGGGAATTTGGGGAGGTGATTGGGTCATGAAGGTGAAGGCTTCACGAATAGGATTAGTGCCCTTATAAAAGAAGCCTGAGAGACTCTTGCCTTCTACCATGTGCGGACACAGCAGGAAGGCACCACCTATGAGCCAGAAAGTGGGCCCTCGCCAGACATCAGACTACCTTGATCTTGACCTTTCCAGCCTCCAGAACTGTAAGAAATACATTTCTGTTGTTTAGAAGCCACTCCGTTTATGGTATTTTGTTAGAGCAGCCTGAATGAACCTAAGACTGCTGTATTCCAAAACAACTTTATTTTAAGAAAACAGGTGAGGGCTGTAGTTTGCTGACCCTGCTCTCAGGCATTAGAGTATCAGAATAAACAGCACCTAAACATAGGAACTCTTCCTAGGCAAAAAAGTTGATGTAATGTGATTGGTTATCTTGGAACACAATTAGTGTTTCACCTAATACTGTCGTAAGAAAATTAAAAGTGGAAATTATCACCATAAAAAGGAGACAAGCTGCTCTTTGGGAAAAACATGGCTTTGTTAGAGTGCTCCACCAGGCTTGTGTTCTCTCGTTTATCATTAATAATAGTCTCCTGGGCTATAATTAACCTTTATTTTTTTTGGTTCTTCTTAAACACCATCATATTCTGATTCTGTGTTTCACCTATCATAATCCTTGATGATAATAAGGGTGAGGACACTCCCACAGAAACACTCTGCTGGAGATAGTGCTGCTGGTGGCATGAAAAGAAAGGCAAAAGCTAAACATCATCACCTTCAAGGAGACAAGAGGACATGTGATACCACTGGTTCCAGTGAGCTTAAAGAGGCTGTCTGTGTTACACACTAATAAAAATCATTCTGGGCCGGGAGCGGTGGCTCATGCCTGTAATCCCAGCTCTTTGGGAGGCCGAAGCAGGAGGATCACTTGAGGTCAGGAGTTCAAGACCAGCCTGGCCAATGTAGTAAAACCCTGTCTCTACTAAAAATACAAAAATTAGCTGGGCATGGTGGCACATGCCTGTAATCCCAGATACTTGGGAGGCCGAGGCAGGAGAATTGCTTGAACCTGGAAGGTGGAGGTTGCAGTGAGCTGAGATTGTGCCACTGTACTCCAGCCTAAGTGACAGATTGAGACTCTGCCTAAAAACAAAACAAAACAAAACACCCCCTCCACACACACACACAAAATCCTGGTAAAATTATGCTGGAACAAATGGAAATGCAAGTGAAATTTCAAACTCACGCAAATGGTGATAGCACAGACAGTAGCTTACTTCTTACATAAAGAGCATTCAAAACTATTCAGATCTTATTTTTACCTGTTTGGATCCATCAATTTCTTATTTTTACCTAGAAATATGTATACTTGCAAATAATATACAGCTAGAGCTAGAAAAATCTTTATTGTTGAAATTTTTGTTATTATAAATCTGAAGTTTGGCCAGGTGCGGTGGCTCATGCCAGTAATCCCAGCACTTTGGGAGGCCAAGGCGGGCAGATCACCTGAGGCCAGTAGTTCAAGACCAGCCTGGCCAATATGGCAACCCCATCTTTACCAAAAATACAAAAATTAGCTGGGCATGGCTGAGGCAGGAGAATCTCTTGGACCCAGGAGGCAGAGATTGCACTGAGCTGAGATTGCACTACTGCACTCCAGCCTGGGTGACAGAACAAGACTCCATCTCAAGAAAATATTTTTTAAAATCTGAAGCTATCTACCTATAGTCCTATTCTTCTCTTTGAAACAAGTTTTGTTTGTTTGTTTGTTTGTTTGAGACAGGTTCTCACTATGCTGCCCATCCTGGGCTCAAGTGATCCCTTGCTTCAACCTCCCAAAGTGCTGGGATTACAGACATGAACCACCATGCCCAGCCCCCTTTGAAACAAGTTTTAACATGGCTTTTGATAATATGAGTTGTCTTCATTTCAGGAAGTACAACACTGTGTTATAGCAGAGAAGACTGCATGACTTTAAACATCACTACACAAGGTACCTGCTATTAAATATAAAGCATTTTGTCAATAAGGAAAGCTATTGCAATACATTTTGAGAACTGGAGGGCTTTTTTGCCCTCCAATTGACAACTCTGCCAAGCAAATTTGCCAAATATTTACATCATCTACTATAGACCATACACTACTTTTGCTTTAAGTTCTGCAGAAAAACAAGTCCTGAAATCCTTCTGGGTTCACTATTTGAGTCCCATTACTCTTACAGAGGAAACTTTTCCTAACTGCTAATCAAAATTTCACCTATTACTACTTTATATGATCACTCTCGAAACAATTGTTGGTAGTAAAAGGTGCAACTCTGTGGAAAATAGCAGTGCTTTCTTTCATGAACACCTATATTTCTATTAAGAAAGAGTATATCAAATACCAAGGAAAAAAGTTCCATTTCCTTAGCAGAGTCCCATAGCTCTTCCACGTCACATGGGATATCGAAATGGGAGAGCAGGAGCTTCAGCTGAGGTTTCAGTTCTACTGTTTCTGTTGTGTGTTGGGGGAGGACAAAAGCAGCTTCTGTTCTCATTGTCCCTGAAGAAAACCAAAATCAAGAGCATTAAGACCAATGAATACTGCCAGGGAGAGAAAATGGAGAGTCCTTTGAGACAGCTAGAAGTAGGAGCTCCTCTACTGACGGGATGCCCATTCTGCTCCTTTGCCAACATTTTCTGCCGCAATTTACAGTCTGCACCCTACTTGACCAGGTGGATCTGACAAATTCTTGGAGCTGGGCTTTTGCAGGAGGCAGCAAGGACTCCTTGCCATCTCACAGCCTACAGGAGAAACCCAACAGACCTTTTGGGGAATGACTTGGAGCAGAATTGTCTACTTTGTGGTAAATGAAGAACATTATTTATAAATTTATCCAACAAATTAGAAGAAGGTGAGAGCCTTCAGCTGCTTTCACATAGCTAGCTCCCCCTCATCTCTAAGGACCCAGTTTGAACTCCCCTCCTTCAAGAAGCCTTCTCAGATGCCCCACAGCTGGGTTTGGCTACCTCTCCCAGGCACTCCCAGGACACTCTGTGCATCCAAGCAAGAATGTCACTCAGAGTAGAAATCTTATCAGGTTTCTTAGTCATCTATAACACAAGGTAAGGGCAGGAAAACTGCATTAATTTTATTCAGATGAAGAAATTATTTTAGATTTATGTAATATGAAAACTGGAAGGAGCCTTAGAGATCACTGATTCTGAAAGGTGTATTATGGAGATGACCAAATTGAGGGCCAAGGAAATGAAATTCAGGCCCACAGTGAGGCCAGGACAGGAACAAGCCTAGAGCCCAGTACTGCTGACTTTAAGTCCATTTTTTTCTCTCACTCTTAACTTGCTAATTATAAAGACAGAGATTAAAACATGTCTTAAAAAGTGTTTGTTATTTTTTCCCATCTGAAAATATTAAATTAAGATTTGTCTATTAAGAAGATAAAACCTTTTGGTATATAGAACAATTTTTAGCAAGATCATGGGACAACCAGCATAAGTCTAAAATTACAATCTTCTTTGCTCCACATTACCCGAGGGGAAAGAAGACTAATTTCTTACCAGAAATGCTGGTGTCCACAGGGTCAGGAGACGCAGGACCCTGAATGTCAGGGTCAATGTCATTGACACAGACCTTTTCATTTTTCTGACCAACTTCAGCGACTTGGTTGACAGCTACACTTAGCACTTTGGAGATGGGCAAATACTGAAGGGCCTACAGAAGGGCAAGACCAAGAGGCCAAACATCAACACAATTCTCACAGAAGCTTCCAGACTCAGGTTCAGGAGCAGCCCTTTGCTTTGGGAGGGAAGAATAGAAGTAGAGGTGGAGCCTCAGTAACCTGCCCAATGATGAGGGGCTACATTTGGAGCTCGGAGACCTAGTACTGTTACTGACTCTGAGTGGCCTTAACCTCCAAACAGGTCTACTTTGATCAAGGATCCAAAATGGACAAGGCACTTGTGAGGTGCTAGGGATACAAAGAGGAATAAGACAGGATACAACCTCAAAGAGCTCACGGTTTACTAGAAGACCCAGACTTACAAGCAGATTGTTATAACACCATGTGACTGGTGAGAAATGTATCAGAGGCAGAGCCCATAGTGGCTGGCTGGGTGTGGGGAAAGGATGAAGCCAGGTTTCTGATTTGGGCAATTCCGTGGATGATGGTGTCTCTGAGCTAAGGCAAAGAGAAGTAGGGAAAGATGTGTGTAGAAAAACAATAATCTTTCCAAAATGGAAATGTGATCATGTTACTCCTTTCTGACGCCTCTAGCCTGACTTAGGGCCTCTCTGTGACTCTCTTTACCCTATGCTTATACTTATCCTGTGCTTTGTTACCCCATTGTATTTCAGTTGAATATTTACTTACCCATCTTCCTACCAGCCGAGGACCCAGTTACTTTTCAGCAAAGGCCGTATCCTTGCTGCATGCCTAGGACAAGTACCTGGCACATATTAGACCCTCATTAAACATTACCTAATATTTAAAAAGTGGATCTAAATCAGAGAGCACAAATTCTGAACAAGATGATGAAGACAAGAACTTCCAGAGTGAATATGAAATAGTAAACAGAGACGTCTTCGAGAAAGCGAAATTAATTATTTCAGTAGAATAAAGTTACAAAAGAGAAAAATGTCTAAGGTTTCAAAGAGAAATCCAGTGACCCATTATGTTTCTGTCATTTGTAGGGCAGGTGGAGTCCTGAAACAGTGACAATCTAAAACTAAGTGACAGATGTGAGAAAACAATGTACTGATCATCCCTGGAAGGGTGCCACACCATCACGTCACTGTGCTTCACATACCTGCAGGTACTGGTGAACAGTCCTGAGAGACTGCAGGTGGCACACTAACCACTTTGTATAGACAGTCAGATCTTCCTGTGTCACTAAGTTAGGAGGATTGCTTTTTCCCATGAGGAAGTTTTCTCGCGCAACAGACAACCTTTCAGCTCTCTGAAGGGCATCATTGTACTCCTGCATAATGTAGCCAACTTGTTTCTGTTTAAGAGAGATACAGAGATAGAACTCGGTTATTTGCAATCCTTATGCTCTGTATCATTTGCTTCCAAGCATAGGGTAATGTTGTTTTGGGTCTAAATAAAGGGGTTCTTTGAATCCCAAAGTTCTTCCATATTCTGAATTTGACTTAAAAGGGCAGTGGTCATATTCTTAGGACTTTGAAGGAGACAGACTCCAAGCAAAGAGTCAGTGCATAGGGATACTTATAACTAGAGTCAGCTTCTGAACTTTTTACCTAAAGCTGAGGAAGCTAAGTCTGTGAAGAAAAATACATTTCCTCTCATACTAAACTTCCTTCAAATCTTATTCTTAAGAATAGTTTACCTTTACCATTACCTTCTGTCATTGGTAGAACATGCGAGAAGGCACATCCATTAATTTCTTTTCTATCTTTAGCTGTGACTTTTAAAAAACTGACAAGCTTATTGGCCATTTTGTTTCAACATAAAAAATAGCCCAGAGGTTCTGTTCATAGACTTCCTACCTTGTAAAGAGGATAAAGTTGCTCCATGATCTTACTGTGTTGGCAAAACCTCTTCCACCTAAGCATGTGTAAATATTTACTCTGGGCCAGCTGGGTAATTCTTTCTGTGTAATACTTTAACAAGAAAAACAAGCACTTAGAGAAAGAAGATTGAATAAGTCTTAATAACACTAACAAGAGGAAAATCGGTCTCTGGTTGTTTTGGAAAGATTATTTTTCTATATGAAGACCATAACATTAAGAGGTCTGGCTCGGCCGGGCGTGGTAGCTCACACCTGTAACCCCAGCACTTTGGGAGGCCAAAGTGGGTGGATCCCCTGAGGTCAGGAGTTTGAGAGCAGCCTGTTCAACATAGCGAAACCCCGTCTCTACTAAAAACACAAAAAATTAGCTGGGCATGGTGGCAGGTGCCTGTAATCTCAGCTACTCGGGAGGCTGAGGCTGGAGAATCACTTGAACCCAGGAGGCAGAGGTTGCAGTGAGCCGAGATCACGCCATTGCACTCCAGCCTGGGCAACAAGAGTGGAACTCTGTCTCAAAAAAAAAAAAAAAAAAGAAGAAGTCTGGCTCAAGATAGTATTCAAATTGAAATAAAGTTAGTAGACATTTCTAAGTCCTTATGATCTGTTGCCAAGTCAATAGATGTAAGCTAATTTCTCAGTTACAACAATTTTAGCAGTGACATAAAAGTCTGTCAAGTTATCTAAAGCTGAGCCTAAAATTTTTTATTAAAAACTGAAATTATGAGTCAAAAATACAGAGTACATTACAGGTAGGATTATAGCTTTTAATCTCAGATCAGAAATTTTATTTATATCTAAAAATGTTTAATTTTTTAAAGATTTTCTTTCTGATAATAAAAATAATACTGACTATGATGGAATAACCAGAACCAGACTTACCCTTTTATCATAAACAACTAGAAAATTGGACACAATATATAAGGCAACTGTTTTCTGACATTGGACAACAGGCAGTGCAGGACTCTGGTCCCTGAGAGAAGGACACAAATCATGTAGGCCCTGCAATCACCTTGGTTTCCTACCTGAAGGCAGTTTCTGAGCCATGGAGCAAGAAAGGGAATCCTAAGCAGAGTAGATGATATTTCTGAGTTAAAGAAAGAGAAACTGAAATTTGGAAAATTGAGTCAGCCGAAGTTTGCAGGAGACAAGGAAGCCATGCAAAGAAAGGATTCTAGAAATCTGCATCAAGATCCCTTTCAGTCTGTTGCTGAATACTAAGCCAAGCATGTAGAAGGTGAAACTCCAGTTAGTTGTCCAAAGAATAACTGACTAGGGAATTGTAAACTGAACAGTTCCGAGTTCATATGAGGCTGAGAGATGTTCAAGTCCAACCAGCTAGAGTGAGGGCTTTTCACTGAATATCTGGGACATTCAGTAAAGACATCAAAAGCTTTAGTGAAAGGATAAACTATGCCTAGAGTAATGATTCTAAACCTGCTCCAACAATCCCTAAGCCTTGAAAGGATTAAGCTGATCTGTAAGTAACTTAACTGCCTACCAGAATAAAGTCCAACAAGCTCTAAATAATACAAAAAATCTGGTACTTAATAATGAAAAATTTACAATTTTCAGCATTCAAAAAAAAATTACTAGACATGCAAAGAAAGAGGAAAGCATGATTCAAAAGCAAAAGAAAAATTAGGGATGAGAAACAGGCCCAGAAATGACAGAGATGATGAAAGTTACCAACAAGAACTTTTAAAGAACTATTGTAAATATGCTCAGCATGCTCAAGGATTGAAAGGAAAATGTGAACACAGGCTGATCATGGTGGCTTATGCCTGTAATCCCAGCACTTTGGGAGGCTGAGGTGGGCAGATCACTTGAGGCCAGGAATTTGAGACGAGCCTAGCCAACATAGTGAAACCCTGTCTCTACTAAAAATACAAAAATTAGCCAGGTGTGGTGGTGTGTGCCTGTAATCCCAGCTTGGGAGGCTGAGGCACAAGAATCACTTGAACCCAAGAGGCAGAGGTTGCAGTGAGCTGAAATAAAGCCACTGCACTCCAGCCTGGGCAATAGAGTGAGACTCTGTCTCGAAAAAAAATTACAAAAAGAACAAGAAAAGAAAATGTGAACATATGAGGAAAGAAATGGAAAATATCAAAACAAATCAGATGGGAACTTCTAGAAATGAAAAATACAATATCTGAATAAAAAACTGACTCGATGTGATTAAAAGTAGATTAGACAGTGCATAAGAAAAGGCTGATAAATCTGAAGACATAGCAGCAGGAACTATGCAAAATGAAGCACTGAGGGGGAAAAAGACTGAAGAAAATTAGTAGTCTTAATGACCTATGAAACAATATGAAGTATTTAACAAATGTGTAATTGGATTCCCAGAAGGAGAAGTGCAGGCAGAAAATATATTTGAAAAAATAATGGTTGAAGTTTTTCAAAAACTGATGAAAACAATAAACACACAATCCAAGAAGCTCAACCAACCCCAAGCAAGAGAAACACAAGGAAAACTTCAACACACATCATAATACAATATCTAAAAACCATTAAGAAAAAATCTTAAAAGTAGCCAGAGAATAAAAAGATACACTATGATCAGAAATGAAAACTATGTATATCCATAAAAAAGAATGAAATCATGTCCTTTGCAGCAACATGGATGCAATTAGAGGCCATTAGCCTAAGTGAATTAATGCAAAAATAGAAACCCAAATATCACATGTTCTCACTTATAAGTGGGAGCTAACTTTTGGGTACACATGGACATAAAGATGGGAACAATAGAAACTGGGAACTACTAGAGAGGGGAGGGAGTGAAGGGGAATAGGGGTTGAAAAACTACCTATTGCATACTATGCTCACTATCTGGGTGACGGGATCAATTGTACCTCAATCCTCAGCATTACACAATATGCCCAGGTACTTTCATTATTAAGTACTAGATTTTTTTGTATTATTTAGAGCTTGTTGGACTTTATTCTGGTAGGCAGTTAAGTTAACAAACCTGCATATGTACCCCCTGAATCTAAAATAAAAGTTGAAATTATTTAAAAAAGAATAAAATATCAAAAAAAGAAAGTTACTTGGGATTTTGTTGATAATTTAGGTTTTAATGTGTCTGTGAAATGCAAAGACTTTTGCTGGTCAATGCCAGTGACCAAGATGAACCATGGAAACATTACGTATTAGTCAGCTCTCACAATGCTAATAAAGATATACACAAGACTGCATAATTTATAAAGAAAAAGAGGTTTAATGGACTCACAGTTCTACATGACTGGGGAGGCCTCACAATCAAGACAGAAGGCAAAACATGGTGGCAGGCAAGAGGACATGTGCAGGGGAATGCCCCTTTATAAAGCCATCAGATCTCATGAGACTTATTCATTATCATGAGAACAGCATGGGAAAGACCCATCCGCATGATTCCATTACCTCCCACCAAGTCCCTCTCATGACACGTGGGAATTACAGGAGCTACAATTCAAGATGAGATTTGGGTGGGGACACAGCGAAACCACATCACATTAGTTCAAGTAAGCAAATGGTTAGAGGTTGACAGAAAAAAAAATCACTTAAATTAGTGAAGTGCTCTTTCCTGTTATGATATATATTTGAGTTTCCTTTTAGCTTATGAATAAACATGTGTACTTACATATAGTAGTGATAAAAATTCAAACTATTCCACAGTTCTATTTTAAAATGGCATGTTTTATATTTTTTTGTATAATTAATCTTAATTGCAAAAATGTGTATACTTAATCTCAGTGAAAATAAAGCTGTCACCTAAGAAAGAGAAGGAAAGAAAGAAAGAGAGAGAGAAAAGGAAACTATGTAAGACAAAAGACAAAAGACAGTGGAGCAGTATCTTTAAAGCAATAAAAAATCACCAACCCAGAATTCTATGTTGAACAAAAATATCTTTCCAAAATGAAGGGGAAATACTTCTTTCAAAACAACAAAGGCTGTGAGAATTTGTCCCTTGCAAACCTGAACTACTAGAAATGCTAAAGAAAATTCTTCGGAGAAAAGGCAAATGATATCCTATGGAAGTTTAGATAATACTAGAGTTTCTCAACCTCAGCAACTATTGACATTGGGGACTAGATAATTCTTCATTGTGAGAGACTGCCCTGTGAATTGTAGAATGTTTAGCAGCATCCCCGGCCTCTACTCACTTAATGCTAGCAGCAACCAATCACACCCCTCACCCAAATTGTGACAACAAGAAATATCCCCAGACATTTCCAAATGTCCCTTGGGGCACAAAATATCTTCTATCTCTACCCCTCCTCTCTCTCCATTGAGAAACACTGATATCCACAAAAGAATGAAGAATGCCAGAAATGATAGGGAAAGAGAATCCTGGCCGGGCGAGGTGGCTCAAGCCTGTAATCCCAGCACTTTGGGAGGCCGAGACGGGCGGATCACGAGGTCAGGAGATCGAAACCATCCTGGCTAACACGGTGAAACCCCGTCTCTATTAAGAAATACAAAAAACTAGCCGGGCGAGGTGGCGGGCGCCTGTAGTCCCAGCTACTCGGGAGGCTGAGCCAGGAGAATGGCGTGAACCCGGGAGGCGGAGCTTGCAGTGAGCTGAGATCCGGCCACTGCACTCCAGCCTGGGCGAGAGCGAGACTCCGTCTCAAAAAAAAAAAAAAAAAAAAGAGAATCCTGAATGAAAACAATGATGACAGTTTGACTTGCAAATAGTATCTCAATATCTTTTGTTTCTTTGTGATTAATTTAATAGTTAATTCCTAACTAAAGAATTAACTATTGCTAAAGAACTAATTTGTATGCATAGGTAAGATATAACTCGTAACACAGGAATAGAGAACAAGGAATTTTAAAATCTAAATAATATATACTTATTATAGAAAATTTAGCAAACATATAAAAGTAGAAAGGAGAACTTCATTATCCTGTCATCCAAACATAACATTCATTAACATTTGGTCTAAGTCCTCCAAGTGATTTTTTTCTATACATACTTGACCATTATTATGACATACATACACACACACACATTAGTTTTTGTTAACATTTCATATATAATAATTCCTTATGCTAATGTTAAAAGAAAAACTTTAGACAAATTAGATTTAACAGAGTTTAATTAAGTAAAGAACAATTCATGAATTGGGCAGCCCTCCTAGCCCCCCAACCAGAGTAAGTTCAGAGAGACTCCAGTGTTGCTGCACAGCGAAAGAGGATTTATGGACAAAAAGGAAAGTGAAGTCACAGAAAACAGAAGTGAGGTACAGAAACAGTCAGATTGGTTACAGCTCAGTGTTTGCCTTATTTGAACACACTTTGAACAGTTGGCTGCCTGCAAGTGGCTAAAGTATGACTTCTGTGATTGGCTGAGACTCAGCTACTTGTTACAAGAGTAGGTTATGGTCTATTTACAGTCCAGTTAGGTTACAGGTCACTATGTAGGGAGAAACCTTACCAAGGTTTCTGAACTTACAAGAAGGCAGCTTTAAGCTAAACTTAATTTAACAATAAAAAATGTTTAATGGCAGAACAATATTCTACCATGTACCATACTGTTTTTCTTAACTCTTTATCTTATTGGTGGATATTTAGGCAATTCTAATGTTTTACTTTTATTATAATGCTGTAATAATAATCTTTATGGAAAACTATTTTTCCCATGTCTTGAGTTATTTTCTTAATAGAAATTTCCAGGACTGGGCACAGTGGCTCACACCTGTAATCCCAGCATTTTGGGAGGCCAAGGTGGATCACTGAGGCTAGGGGTTCAAGACCAGCCTGAACAACATGGTGAAATAAAATTAAATAAAATAAAATTTCTCAGAAATGTCTTCTTTTATTTATTTATTTATTTATTTATTTATTTTTGGGAGGGAGTCTCGCTCTGTCACCCAGACTGGAGTGCAGTGGCACGATCTCGGCTCATTGCAAGCTCTGCCTCCCAGGTTGACGCCATTCTCCTGCCTCAGTCTCCAGAGTATCTGGGACTACAGGTACCTGCCACCTCGCCTGGCTAATTTTTTGTATTTTTAGTAGAGACAGGGTTTCACCGTGTTAGCCAGGATGGTCTCGATCTCCTGACTTCGTGATCCACCCACCTCGGCCTCCCAAAGTGCAGGGATTACAGGCGTGAGCCACCGTGCCCAGCCAGAAATGTCTTCTTTAGGTTAGACAATAGTTTTTTTTTTGTTTTTTTGTTTTTTTTTTTAAGACAGAATCTCACTCTGTCACCCAGGCTGGAATGCGGTGGTTCAATCTGAGCTCACAGCAACCTCCGCCCCCTGGTTTCAAGCGATTCTCCTGCCTCAGCCTCCCGAGTAGCTGCGACTACAGGCATGAGCCACCACGCCCAGCTAATTTTTGTATTTTTAGTAGAGACAGGGTTTCACCATATTGGTCAGGCTGGTCTCGAACTCCTAACCTCAAGTTATCTGCCTGCCTCGACCTCCCAAAGGGCTGAGATCACAGGCATGAGCCACCACGCCTGGCCATAGCCAATAGCTTTTTAAGGGCTGGAACTGTCCTAGTCAATGTTGTATTGCCCTACATAATCGACACAGAAAGTATTTAGCAGAAATTCAGTCAATTGTTCTATGCCTTTAAGCCGAATTTAAAGCTATGAAATAGATCTCTGACAGCAGCGTTTACACTAGCCAAGTCGTGCAAACTATACATGTCGAGAAAAACAAAACCTACCCTAGTGAAAGGATATACCTGAAAGCCAGTTTGCCCATACATTTCTACTAAATTTCAAATGAATTTTTCAAATTGCAATATCACTCTTACCTGCAACAGAAGCAAAGGTAAATTTTCAGGGGTGTACTCCCTTCTTAGGCAGCTCTCTAGCTCCCTCTGCATGATGTCCGCCTGAACAACAAAGGACTTCGACTCGGCCACCTAAACCCAAATAACTAGTTTTAATATCCCAAATTAAAGAACTGTAAAATTTCAAATATCCCCAAATCAGACTTTTCCAAGGAAATAAGGGTCTGCTCTGATCCAGTGGTAAGCTGAATAGTGGCCTGTTCTCATAAATACTGTTAATAGCATCAGCTGTTTGTCTGCAAAAATAAACTGTCCCTGCTAAAAGTTACCAATCAGAAAAATCAAACTTACTGTTGTATTGAAATAGCCCACTCTCCTACTCACCTGTAAGGTTTGCTTCAGTGCCAGTTCCCTCTCTCTTCTAAAGTAATAAATATCCTTTGGCGTTTGAACAGAGCTGCAGAAAGATTTATGCAATATAAGTAGTAATTACAGAAGCTGTAGTCGACCGGATTATAGATAGGCCATGATTAATCTGTAACTCTTCACAACTGCTCATTTCTGAATAAGTATATCATATTATACTGAATTATTGAGGGCATGCAAAGGCCACATCCTTTTGTTTTGGTTAGAATCTTTTTTGATTCTTCTTTGATTAGCATGTTTGCTAAACCTTTCCCTGGGCCAGTTTTTCTCTCTCCTCCCCATACAAACAGAGTATTTCGTTCTACCCTTGATTCACCTCACTATTTCCTACTGCAGAGTAAAGGGAGGGACACAATGGTGAGGATTTTTATTTCCCCAACTGTATTCCCTCCAGCAACCTTATCTCTGACAAATATTGTGCCTCTCAGATCCCACTTTCACCCTAACTGGCACTTAAAACCAATATCGTGTAATTTAAAATAAAATGCTTCTATTTTTGTGTTCTTGATGAATTATCTGCTGGGGGGTGGGAGTGACTCTTAAATATCAAAGATGAAATACTTCAGGAATCATTTTAACCAAACTTAATGCTTCAGGAAAATTACTGATTCCTAGGAAAAACATTTATAGCAGAAGCGCCTGTTTAAGCAGCCTTGTGAATTCCTGTTTACAGCGTTATGAGGGAGCTGTTGTTTTTACCATGGACTCTGATACAAGGAGGCACAAGCTGTGGGGTCACCTGGTAAGGGGGTGGGATGCTGGGTTGGGAACAGCAGAGTGCTCCACATTTGGGATAAGATATATCCCAAGGTTTGGCAGCTTTGGAAATATCAGGAAACAGCAACCCTGATGCCAACATCACTTTCTCAAGGTAGTATTTTGCAGACATTGGTAAGGGGCCAGAGCAGGTAGTCTAGAAAACAAGTGAGAGACCACCTAGAGATTATGAAGGAGGTATAAGCAGTGACATTTAGGTTAATATTGTTCATATGGCCCTATGAGTTCCCAGATAAGTTTTAAGGGAAGATAAAAATACACTGTTAGTTTGTACACTTACCAGCAATTTCCCCCACTACAGGCAGTGGTTCTGTGAAAAGAACCCCAGGCTGACAGTCAAGAAATCCATCAGCCAAGTGAGCCTAAGCAACCCATTTAGACACATTATGTCAAATTTCCAGCCCTGAAGCTGGAGATAATGCCCCACTTATCTCCTAATATCTTTGCTTTAATGGGGTGGAGGAAGAAAAAAGAGGTGAGCTCTGAAAGGGATTTGAGAATAAAAACAGTAATAAACCTAAGGTATAATTTCTGTGATTCTGAATCCTGGCTGCAGCGTTGTGGCAGTGAGGAACGAGTAACCAACCAGAAAAGGGATTAGCTATTACCAGGTAGGTAGAGAAACACAAGAAACTTTCCCCTGCCCTCTGGTCTTCTTATCTTTGGCATACTGGGAGATGAGGAGGGTCATGGGCTTAGCTACCCAGCTCTGTCTCATTCGGATCTTGTCTTTCCTCTCAGTTAACCTCAAAGTGCCTATGAATGACCCAGAAGAAACTGGTGAACATAAGTAGTGTGTATATCAACCTGCAAAAAGAGATTTACTCCTATATTCATCAAGCATTGTTCATTCAACATACATTCATTCATTTATTCATTCAGCAAGAGTTTATGAAACACTTAACCATTGCAAAGTCTTGGGTTTGTGGAGTGAAACGAGGGAAAGGATGCAAAAAAAAAAAAAAAAAAAAAAAAAAAAGGGAAAATGATTAAGACACACAGTTCTCCAGGCCTCAATAGATTTTTCAGTCTAGTGGAATGAGAATGTTAAAGTGATTATCGGGAGTGGATATTTCCATGTTCCTTGGACTCTAGAACCTAGCACAGCACCTGGAAAACAGAAGGTGCTCAAGAAGCATTTGTTAGACTAATAGATTCTTCCAGGTGCAGTGTTGGGTGGTTTGGGGGAGTAGACAAATAAGGCAATCCAGGATTTCCCATCACTCGATTCTAAGAGACATCAGAAAGCCTTTCTTATCCCAGTGTACACTGGGGAGCCACTTGCTTGACATTCTGACATTTAAATCATAAGAATATCAACACTCCATCTTTGCATTGTGTTTTCTTGTTTTAAAAATACTTTAACATGCATTATCTCATTATCCTCATGACCTCATGTAGGTAGGCAAGGTACTAACCTCATTTTTCAAATAAAGAAACCAAAGTTGAGAGAAATTATGACTTGCATGGTTCCATGATCTTTCCATCTCATCACACAATCTGATTTGCTTCAGACACCTGATGGTTTTAAATACTAATTAAAAAACATATGAAATGCTGGTTCTTCAGAATTGTCTTTGGAATGAAGTACTAATTCACCTGCTTACTGCATCTTCTGACCTCTCCACACCTCTCACCATCCATATTGTATTTTCTCAATGATTCAACCTAACAGGGTTCTTACACTGCTCCTTTTGATCAATTGCGGCAGTAACAGAAACAGAGGGATATGAAGGTCCTGGCCCCATGAGACTTGTCATTAGGGCCTGACCTATGTCTCTTGTTTCTCTACAAGAACTTGATTGCTGTTGTTGGCAGCATTTACCTATAGAAGAGCTCCTGATGAAACAGGCTGGCTGGCTTCCTGTTGTGATCTGCTCTAGAGGAGAAGAACAAAAGCCCCTCTCGCTCTAGCTTACGTAACTCTCAGCAAATCAGTAACAAAAGACCCAAGAAGTTATTAACAGCGAGTTCCTACTTTGGGGGGCTACAGACTTCCACGAAGCCCCACATGTGCAGTTAGAACTAAAACTCAACCTGTAGTTACCCCTTCCTCATTTTTGTGCTAAGAATAATGCCTTGGGTGGAGATTTAAAATGCTAATGCTACATCTGATGTATGAAGAAGCATGTTAAGCCACTGCATGAGCACTAGAAACTGCACCCCAGTCCCCCCACCATATATGCCCTGATGTAACCCTTCTCTATCAAAAGATCCTATAAAACTAACCCACACACTACCCTTGGAGAGCAGCTCTTTCCTTTTCCTTTCTTGGTGCTGGCTCCCTTGTGCACAAGCTGAATAAACTTTCCTTTGCTGCTCTGTTTGGTGATCTCTCTTGATTTCTATCCTGGCAGAGAGCAAGAATCCACAGTGCTGGTAACACTCACAGAATATCGTTTTTAATAATGTAGTACCAAATGCCTACCATTATTTCAGCTTTTAAATTTCTCACCAAAATCAAAGTCAAATTCAACTAAAATATTATTGGGTAAAAGGACATCTCCTTTCACTGAGTATGATTTGTATTACAGCTTCTGTAACTTTAAGACAATAGCATCAGTTAACATGTAAAAACACTTTTACATTTTCTTTGGTAAGACTTTTGCTTGGATCTGTCTTAACAAATCTAGAATATAGAAAAATCTTAGAGGCAGCAATCAGGTTAGAAATGGGTACCTGAAACTGCTATTATATACTATCTATCTGAACTGGAGATAATGCCAATTGTCCATGTAAAAAGAAGAAAGGGTGCTGATGGAGATTATGGAGTGAGAGTGGGAAGTAAAGCCCTGAAGATCACACCTTCTCACTGCCACTATTTACCTGTAAACTCGATTAGTTGTTCCCTGAAGAGCTCCTTGCTCTTCTATCTCAGACTTCAGTTCAGTCAGTTGCACAGCCAGTTTTTTCTCCAACAGCTGGACCCTTTCTGTGGAAGTGATCTTGTAAATTTCATCCATGATTTGCATTTGCTGTTTTTCTGTATCCCTGAAAAAGAGGATCACAAAGCTTGATGCCCTCAGTGACCATTACCCAGCATGTGGAACTTTGTCTATCTTTGTCCAAGAAATCATGTGGACTCTGTAGAAATGCATGCATTTTGCTATTAGACCGTTGTCATTGGTGATTTAATTAACATCTAGTAAACAGTAGAGAAAAAGTCGATCAGAATCTCCATGGGTCATGCCTTTGATTAACCCAGTTCACCTTCAAAAACATCTCTGCTTCAGCTTTGGCTGTTGGGGTTTAATAAGCGAAAATGCACCTCCCCTTAACCCCTCACCTCTGCAGTCTTGATAAATGTTTGTGGGGATTACACACTAACTACTGTGAGTGGCAGTTATTGCTGACTTCTAATAAAAAATTGTACTTTTACATTTGAATGTGTTTTCTTAATTTTGACTGCCTACATTTAGCACACAGGTTTTACCATTAAATAACAGCTGATAACCTCCCACCCCACCTCACCTGGTTCACAGTCTGTCAAATTCAACGTAATTGTTTGTTAAGTACTTAGTGTCAACATTCTCATTAACAATGTAGATTAACTGCATGACTCAGAAGTCCTGGGACCCATAAATTGCAGGGGATTCAACAGATGACATATTTCCTTGTGTTACTGCTGCCCTCACCTGTCCTGGACAAGTAGGAGTTAAGTCTCACTTAGGCCACATTAGAGAGATTTATAATACTTAAACCTTCTTTTTTTCCTTTGATATTTCTAGGTTCTCATCTTTCCTTTCGAGATATTTCATTTTCTCAAGTTAATATGCTGTCATTTCAACAAATAATTAAGCTGTAGAGATGTTTTGTCTAGAGGCTTCCTTTGGGAGCCTATTTATTCTTTTTCTAAATACATTAAAAATGGAAATGAGCATCCATGTTCAGTCCAGGTTGTGAACCTGCCTAGTAATAAATCTGTCATATTTGGCATGCCATTGGAGCTCAATAAAATGCACTGTTATTGTTCTTAGCAAAAGTAAAATGTTGTTATAGAAAATATTTGCCATTTGGCAGTGTCCTTTCAAGTTGGACGAACAGTTAAACAACTGCCTTAACAGCTGCATTCCAATCGGCAGCCAAGAGTGGGAGCAACATAGACTGGCTGATTATTCTCCCACAGGACAGACTTTCTGCCTTCATTACTTGATTAGTTTCAACACTTCACAGCTCAGAAATGAGAACATTTAATCCTGTACTGTTTAGCTTGCAACACAGTCAAGTACAGTTTTCAGAAAATTAACATAAAGGGGTCAGTCTTTGACAACAGTCCATGAAATGAATCCAACCCAGAGAAATACATGCCTGCTGAGCACTCATGTCTAGGTTTAAAGAGACAACTGTTTACGTGGAGGGGTTTGGGAGGTGTGCTTCATTTATTGAGAACGTGTCAGGCAAGCACTGGGACCGCATTTAGTCTTAGAAAAGAGATTGCGAGAAAAGAGAATTTCTTCAATCATGTTTTTAAAAATAAGTACATTTAATTATTTGTAATTCATAATTACATATCATACATAATTTTATGCATTTAAAAGTGGTTAAAATTTAAGACAAAAATAGTAAGATCAGCTTGAGCAAGGTTTGGGGGTGTTCAATGTGTGGTTACAGCAGGCTTGGATGGGGATAAAGCAGGCATGTTTAGAAGAGAAATACTGAGTAACTATTTTAAAAGTTTCAAGGTGATTAGTAAAAGAATAGAAATGCATCCTAGATGAGTTCATGTCCTTTGTAGGAACATGGATGAAGCTGGAAACCATCATTCTGAGCAAACTATGGCAAGGATAGAACACCAAACACCGCATGTTCTCACTCATAGGTGGGAATTGAACAATGAGAACACTTGGACACAGGGTGGGGAACATCACACACTGGGGCCTGTCGTAGGGTGTGGGGAGAGGGGAGGGATAGCATTAGGAAATATACCTAATGTAAATGACGAGTTCCTGGGTGCAGCACACCAACATGGCACACGTATACATATGTAACAAACCTGCATGTGGCGCACATGTACCCTAGAACTTAAAGTATAATAAAAAAAGGAAAAAATAAAAATAATAAAATATCTGTATCTATTAAAAGAAAGAAAGAAAAGAAAGACAGACAGACAGAAAGAAAGAAAGAAAGAAAGAAAGAAAGAAAGAAAAGACAGACAGACAGACAGAAAGAAAAGAAAGAAAGAAAGAAAGAAAGAAAGAAAGAAAGAAAGAAAGAAAGAAAGAAAGAAAGAAAGAAAGAAAGAAAGAAAGAAAGAAAGAAAGAAATGCATCCTAGAGGTTCCCAAAGAAGTGGGAGTAAGGAGTGAGACAGGACTTTTAAATCCAATAAACAGTGGTCCCCAGCCTTTTTGGCAACAGGGATTAGTTTCGTGGAAGACAATTTTTCCATGGATGGGAAGCAGCGGGTGGCCGGGAGGAGGGATGGTTTCAGGATGAAACTGTTCCACCTCAGCTCATCAAGCATTAGTTAGATTCTCACAAGGAGCATGCAACCTAGATCCCTCACATGCACAGTTCACAATAGGGTTCATGCTCCTACGAGAATCTAAATGCTGCTACTGATCTGATTGCAGGAAGTTCAGATGGTAATGCTTGCTTGCCTGTGCTCACCTCCTGCTGTGTGGCCCAGTTCCTAACAGACCACTGATCAGTACAGGTCCATGGCCTGGGGGTTGGGGACCCCTGCAATAGAAGGTAAGAAAAGTAGGGGAGGGGAAACAAAACGAAGTATGGCAGAATTAAGTTCAAATGTAACAGTAATTATAATAAATGTAAATGGTTAAGCTCATCAAAATACATAAATCAGCACAGCTTCAAGTGTTTTAAAGTCTCCCAAAACTTGATAATGTGATACATACCAAAATAAAACAATTATTTTTATTCTAGCAAATGCCAGAATTTAAACTGATAAGCAAACTGGTCCCATATCACTGTGGGCCAACCCAATTCTCTTTATTGATCTGCACAGATAGACACTCTGTAACCTTCTTGGGTAAACATTTTTGATGCATAGTCATCTTGATCATCAAATGCTTTCAAATCATCTATGCTTTCAAATGAAATGCAATACATGCCAGCTTCTGCATTAATAGAGGTGTGGCTAAGCCACCGTAACAAAAAGACACCATCACCAGTGACTAAAAGAACAAACTCACGCCTATAATCCCAGCACTTTGGGAGGCTGAGGCGGGTGGATCACTTAAGGCCAGGAGTTTGAGATCAGTCTGGCCAACATGGCGAAACCCCACCTCTACTAAAAATACAAAAACTAGCCGGACGTGGTAGCGTATGCCTGTGATCCCAGCAACTCAGGAGGCTGAGGCAGAATGGCTTGAACCCGGGAGGCTGAGGTTGCAGTGAGTACCACTGTACTCCAGCCTGTGTGACAGAGTGAGGCTCTGTCTCCAATCAATCAATCAATCAATCAATCAATCAATCAATCAAAGAAAAAAGATCTTTTAAGTTTCTCTAACCTAATGGTGCTAATGTAAATGGTCCGGGGTTGTAGAGCAGCCCCACTACTAAACGGGCACTCAACGGCCCGGGTTCCTTCCAAGTCTGCTTTATCATCCCCTAGGCATTGTTCAGATAAACACATTAGTGTTTTCCCTTCATTGTGTCTATAGAACATGGGGGACATGAGATAAATATATTTGATGGTCTGAGTTGAATAACCTGCTTCTACTTCTAGTTTGCTGAGAGGTTTATTTTAATTTTTTCTTGAAAGGGTGAATTATGTCAAATGCTTTTTCTGCATCTATTAATCATGTGATCTCCCTCATATATTTGTTAATGTGGTTAATTTCACAGATTTTCAAAAGTTAATCCAAAATTGTGTTTTTAGAATGAACTTCATTTGGTCATAATTTGTTATCTTTTTTTATAGAAAAGTTTATTCAATTTTCTGCTATGTTGTTTATAATGTTTGTATTTATGTTCATGAGAGACATTGGCCTGTCATTTTTCTTATAATGTTTTTGTCAGATTTTGGTATCAAGATTATGCTGGCTTCACAAGACATGTTGTGAAGTGCTCTCTATTTTCTGAAGAACGTTTATAATTGCTATATTTTTCCTTAAATGTTTGGAATAAGTCATCTCTGAAATGTAGTAAACTGAAGTTTTCTGTATGGGAGGACTTCCATTACAGAATCAATTTTTTAAACAGCTATATAACTATTCAATTTTTTATTTATTTTTGTGTTCATTTTATTAAGACTTTTAAAAGAGCAGTTTGATATATAAGTACATTTCATCTAAGTAGATGAATTTTGGGGGGAGTGAGGTTTTTCATAATATCCTCATACTTTTTAACAGCTTTGTTGAGATATAATTAACACACCATCTGATTAACCCACATGAAATGCACAATCAGTGCTTTTTATTTAGTATATTCACAGAGTTGTGCAATCATGACCATAATCAATTTTAGAACATTTCATTACACTAAAAAGAAACCCTTTTGCCATTACCTGCCACTCCTCATTTTTCTCTAAGCTACCTCTTCTCCCTAACAATAGGCAACCACTACTTGACTTTCTGTCTCTACAGATTTATATGAACATTTCATATAAACGGAACCATACAATATGTGGTCCTTTGTGACTGGCTTCTTTCACTTAGCATGTTTTCAAACCTCATCCTTGTTGTAGCATGTATCAGCACTTCATTCATTTTCAATGACTGAGTGATATTTCATTGAACAACTATACTACATTTTATTTGTTCATCAACTGATGGACATCTGGGTTGTTTCAATTTGGGGGCAATTATAAATAACACTGCTATGAACATTCATATACAAGGTTTTGTGTACATCTGTTTTCATTTCCCTTGGGTATATGTGTAGGAGTGGAATTACAGGGTAAATATGTTTGACCTTTGAGAAACTGCCAGACTGTTTTCCAAAGTGGTTGTACCATTTTATATTCCAATCAGCCACATATGAGAGAATTCCAATTTCTCCACAGCTTTGCTAACACCTGTTACTATCTGTCTTTTTAATTTAAGCCATACTAGTTGGTGTGAAGTGGTATCTCATTGCGGTTTTAATTTGCATTTCCCTGTGGCTAATGATGTCAATCAAATTTTCACGTGCTTATTGGCCATTTGTATGTCTTCTTTGGAGAAATGTCCATTCAGATTCTTTGCCCATTTTTAATTGGATTATTTGTATTTTATTGATGAAGTTGTAAGAGTTCTTTATATATTCTAGATACATGTCCCTTATCAGATATATGATTTGCAAATATTTTCTTCCATTCTGTGGGTCATCCTTTCACTTTCTTGATGTTGTCCTTTTAAGCTTCTTATCTTTTTAACATTTATAAAATGTGTAGCGCTGTCTCCTTTTATATTCCTGATATTGGTAATTTCTGTATTTTTTTTTTTTTTTTTGAGACAAAATCTTGCTCTGTCACCCAGGCTGGAGTGCAGTGGCACAATCTCGGCTAACTACAAGCTCCGCCCCCCAGGTTCAAGTGATTCTTCTGCCTCAGTCTCCTGAGTAGCTGGGATTATAGGCAGATGCCACCTCACCTGGCTAATTTTTCTATTTTTTAGTAGAGACAGGGTTTCACCGTGTTGGCCAAGCTGGTCTTGAACTCCTGACCTCAGGTGATGTGCCCACCTTGGCCTCCCAAAGTGCTGGGATTACAAGCGTGAGCCACCGTGCCCAGCTTGTACTTGTGCTTTTATCTTGATCAGTTTTATTAGAGATTTATCAATTTTACCAATTTTTTCAAAGAAACAGTATTATTGAATTTTCTCTAGGTTATTCATGTCTGCCTTTTCTTTTACTGATTTCTGCTCACCTAACTTAGATCATTGCTTTTACTATCTTGAGTTTAATTTGCTTTTCTTTTTCCGGTTCTTGAGATGGATGTTTAGATCAATAATTTTTAACCTCTTGTGTAATGTATTTAATGCTGTAAATTGTCCTCTAAGCACTATTCTAGCTACATCACAGAAGTTTTTAATGTTGTGTTTTCATTATATTTTAAATATTTTCTAATTTCTATTATGATTTCTTTTTTGACATAAAGGTTATTTAAAACTGGTTCTTTCTGTTATGGTTTCTAGTATGATTCCACTGTGGCCTAAGAACATACTCTGTATGACTTCAATTCTTTTTTTTTTTTTTTTTTTTCTGAGACGGAGTCTCGCTCTGTCGCCCAGGCTGGAGTGCAGTGGCGCGATCTCGGCTCACTGCAAGCTCCACCTCCCGGGTTCACGCCATTCTCCTGCCTCAGCCTCCGAAGTAGCTGGGACTACAGACGCCCGCCACCACGCCCAGCTAATGTTTTGCATTTTTAGTAGAGATGGGGTTTCACCGTGTTAGCCAGGATGGTCTCGATCTCCTGACCCCGTGATCTGCCCGCCTCGGCCTCCCAAAGTGCTGGGATTACAGGTGTGAGCCACTGCGCCCAGCCGACTTCAATTCTTAAAAATATGTTGAGCTTGCTTTATAACCCAACATATGGTTATTTTGGCAAATGTTTCATGTATACTCGAAAAAATGTGTATTCTGATGTTGGGAATAGTATTTTATGTATGTCAATTAGATCATATTGGTTAGTCATGTTGTTCAAATATTTTATATCCATTGATATAATCATTGATTTTTTAAAGGATATATGAAATAGGTATATTAAAATCTTTAACAATTACAGTGAATTTACCTATTTCTCCATTTTGTCCTCGACACTTTAGTTTTTTTTATATATATATATATATATTTTTTTTTTTTAATTTTTAATTTAATTTAATTTGGAGACTGAGTTTCGCTCTTGTTGCCCAGGCTGGAGTGCAGTGGTGCGATCTCGGCTCACTGCAATCTCCACCTTCCAGGTTCTAGTGATTCTCCTGCCTCAGCCTCCCGAGTAGCTGGGATTACAGGCGTGTGCCACCACGCCTGGCTAATTTTGTATTTTTAGTAGAAACGGGGTTTTTCCATGTTGGTCAGGCTGGTCTCAAACTCCTGACCTCAGGTGATCCACCTGCCTTGGCCTCCCAAAGTTCTGGGATTACAGGTGTGAGCCACCATGCCCGGCCCATTGTAAGGTTTTTATTCTTTGGCTAGTGTCATTTTGTTTTTTTGTTCATTTTGTTTTTTTAACCAAAGATTCAGTTCCACCCTTTTAGAGGTTTTAGTTTAGCTCTTTAACTGCCTGCAGCTTCAAAATCTGGCAAATGTCTAGAGAGGAAAGCTGGCCAAGTGTTTTGTGCTGGCTTCCTCTCTCCTGTGGGGTGTTGTCTCCTAAGCTAATCTCAGATTTTACCTGCCTTTCCAACTTCCTTCTTAGGTGTGCCTTCTGAGCCTTTTGAGTGATAGCTTGACATTTCTCTTTTTCCTCATCACCGAAATTCTGTCCTTCAAAGGTTTGAACTTAAGTTTCCCACCCCATGAAAGTTCAAAATCTGGCAAAAATTTGAGGGAGAGAACTGTCGTATATTTGACACAGTTCCTCTCTAGCAGGGTTTATCTTTTAAGCATGGCAAGACTGCAGATTTTACTTTGCCTTTCTAGACCAGCCCCCCAGTCTCCTTCATACCTTGGCATTCAGCAAATATCCAATGGGTATATTTCAGACATTAGATTCAAATCTGTCATTCCTGCAGCCATGGCCTTCAAAAGTCTCCCTGGCTTCTTTGTCCCATTTGGGTTCTTATGCCAAAACAGTGTCACTGTGACTAGAACTGGTAGTTTGGCTAAGGAAGCAAATAGCCAGGGATTGTCAACTCACCTAGGAAGGCTCTCTTATTTCTGGAATTTTGGTTCTTCTAGTCTTTGTTGCTTCTGTAACAGTCCAATGTCTTTCAACATATGACTGTAACTTAACTGTTTTAGTGATGTGGCCTTTACTAAATCTTACCCAAAGTAGCCAGGCACAGTGGCTCAAACCTGTAATCCTAGCACATTGGGAGGCCGAGGGTATGTGGATCACCTGAGGTCAGGAGTTCAAGACCAGCCTGGTCAACATGGTGAAACTCCGTCTCTACAAAAAAACCCACAAAAATTAGCTGGGCATGGTGGCCACACCTGTAATCCCAGCTATTCAGGAGGTTGAGGCAGAAGAATCACTTGTACCTGGGAGGCAGAGGTTGCAGTGAGCCAAGATCGCACCACTGCACTCCAGCCTAGGCACCAGAGTGAAACTCTGTCTCAAAGAAAAAAAAAAAAAAAAATCTTACCCAAAGTGAAAATCTCAACATTGGCTTGTACTCCACGCAATGTACTGTGACATTTTTCTACTCCATTAAAAACCAACTTTGCTTCACAAACCACTAAATCAAAGTCAAGATCTACTAATGGAACATAACCTACAGTTTGACCTAATAGAGCTCTGGGAAAAACCAAGGTGTCTGAAAGAGGCTCATCTAAGGAATACAAATTAAGTGAATCTTAAATCTTCTTAGTATTTAATATTATATGAATTTTTGAACTATAGAATTCTGCCTGTATGTTTTTCTTGAGGTCTTGACAGTCAGCTTCTGCAACCAGTCTAACTTCTAACTGAAATGTCTTGGTAAATTTAATTTTGTTCTACCCCCTTCTCTCCTGTCCTTTTCCTCAGTCAAAATTTCCTTTTTTATTATTTGTATTAATCATTAGAATTATAATAACCCCATGAATTATAAGCTTCCTACTATCTTGTCCCTAAAGATATGACAACTGCCTTCAAAGAAAAAAAACAAAAAAGAAAATATTCCTGTTTTCCAAAGCAACTTTTTTTTGAGACGGAGTCTCTGTCACCCAGGCTGGAGTGCAGTGGCGCAATCTTGGCTCACTGCAACCTCTACCTCCCGGGTTCAAATGATTCTCCTGCCTCAGCCTCCTGAGTAGCTGGCATTACAGGTGCACACCACCATGCCCGGCTAATTTTTATATTTTTAGTAGAGACGGGATTTCACCATGTTGGTCAGACTGGTCTTGAACTCCTGACCTCATGATCTGCCTACCTTGGCCTCTCAAAGTGCAGGGATTACAGGCATGAGCCACTGCGCCCAGCACCAAAGCAACTTTCTTAAACCTTGGCTCCCCCTGCTCCATATTATTCTCTTTTACCTCAAATAATAATACACCACCTCATTATCTGTTCATGGAAACATTTTTTAAAATTACCAAAGATCAAAAGAAGCATGTGTGAAAGCAAAATGTACACACTGCTCTGCCGTTATCAGAGCATTATCAACATGTACATTGTAGTCAGAAAATGTCTTGCACCCTGAGAAAAATAAGCAAACAAAAACAGGGTCACTGTCATTCATTTTCCCAAAATAAAATAATGCTTAAGTTTTGTTTATGATTTACTAATTCCTTTAATAAAAGCCATTTTATTGCCAACTTTTGCAATGATAATAGATGAAAATCTGTGATGATCTTTGTGGCTATAACAATCATTTGAGAAAATTGCTGTCTTTTCTACCATGAATAGACAACTACAAACTTGATATTACTGGTAATTTTGTGGGATTTTTTTCATTTTTTTTTTAGTATTTTTTTATTTGATAAGCCAGTCTTTTCAAAACTTGGAGTTGCTTGCAAACTTAAACTTTCCCCCCTAAATCCTTTATTTCTTTGACAATTGTATAGATTCTTCTAAGATTTTGTGTATCCATCAACCAGGGCAAAGTCCACCACATTGTCCATGAAGAGCAACTTAAGGGCTATTTTAGGTATACGTTTTCCAGTCCTGAGGCAGTAAGGTCTTAATCTAGTCGATGCAAGTTCTTTTTCTGGCTCTTCACATTTTGTTTCCTGGCCAAGTCTGCTTTCCACGCTGGTTCTCATTTGTAAACAGCCATTTATTTCTCCTTTGGTGGCAGCAATGTTGAAAATACACATTTTAATGGTCGATCTGTTCTTTGTGAGGCAACATGACAGGACATCTGATTGTACTTTGTTTTTGTCTTGAGGATTCTGTTATCTTCTGTCATCTAAGATACATCTTTTCTTTGCATCTGGGTCTTAAGACATGAGTTTGGCCAAATTGATAGGTTGCACTAGTAGGTTGGAAAGTTGCTCGTATCACTCCCTACATCACTGATTTACTTTCTCTCTCGTCTTCTGACCATTGACGAAACTTGTTTTTCATTTTTGTATGCCACTATGAGTTCAAATCAATTAAGAAAAATATTTTTGTGGCCACTGGGATGTAGAGAAGCCCTTGGAGATCTGGAGCTGCTACCATCAACCAATGACTCATGCTTTTTGTACTTTTACTACATTTGATCCATCTGTGGCTAATGTTATAAATTAAGGCTGGTAGTTCTGTATATTGCTATTATTTTTTGAGATAGGGTCCTCTGTCTCCTAGGTTGGAGTGCAGTGATATGATCATGGCTCACACAGCCTCCATCTCTGGGGCTCAAGCAATCCTCCCATCTCAGCCTCCCAAGTAGCTGAAACTACAGGCGTGCATCACTGTGCCTGGCTGATTTTTTAATTTTTGATAGAGATGAGGTCTCACTATGTTGCCAAAGCTGTTCTCAAACTCCTGAGCTCAAGCCATCCTCCCACCACAGCCTCCCAAAGGACTTGGATTACAGGCGTGAGCTACCATGCCCAGCCTGTGCACTAATTTTTAAAAAGCATTTTTTTCTCCTCAAAAAGGAAGGCATAGTATTTTGTAATAGTCCATTTGCAATTACACAGCTTTCTTTCTCCGAAGTCAATGTCCTCTCTCCCTCAGAAATATGTTGGAGATTGAACAGTCAGAAAAAAACATCATTTGAACACACTATTTAGGGATATCTAATTCCAACAGACAAATCTACCATGAAAAAGAACAAAATATACACAATGAATAAATTTTGAAATTGTTTTTATGTAACTTTAGAGCAAAGGGTAGAAACTCTACAGAAGGTTTTGCTTGGTTTGTGTAACCATTCTACAATGAGCCTGGATCTGTGATGGGATGGGAATGACTGCTGCTGGCTTGTCTGGAACATTATGACCTCTGCAAGAAATCTGAAAAGTTCTCAGTGCATAACATAACCTCTTTCCCTTATCAAGAGAAAAGAGTAAAGTATCCATCCTAGACACTGTAATTTGTATCCATCAGGCCCTACCTCCCAACACTGTTTCACTGGAGATTGTTTCCAACACAAGGTTTTTTTTTTTTTTTTTTTTTTTTTTGAGCCCAAGACTCACTCTGTTGTCCAGGCATGATCTCGGCTCACTGCACCCTCTGTCTCCTGGGTTCAAGCGATTCTCCTGCCTCAGCCTGACAAGTACCTGGGACTACAGGTGCGTGCCACCACACCCAGGTAATTGCTAATTTTTTTTTTTTTTTTTTTTTTTTTTTTAGTAGAGACGGGGTTTCACCATGTTGGAGGCCGGTCTCGAACTCCTGACCTCAAGTGATCCACCTGCCTTTGCCTTCCAAAGTGCTGGGATTATAGGCGTGAGCCACCACGGTCAGCCCCAACAAATGGCTTTCGAGTGACATATTGAAATCATAGCATGTGGCTAATGTTCTATTTCTAACGGACATATAAGAAAAATTCTGGTGGGCACAGTGGCTCATGCCTGTAATCCCAGAGCTTTGGGAAGCTGAGATGGAAGGACTGCTTGAGTCCAGAGTTGAGACCAGCCTGGGCAGCAAAGTGAGACCCCGTCTCCTCAAAAAAAGCCAGGTGTGGTGGCATGCATCTATAGTCCCAGCTACCTAGGAGGCAGAGGCAGGAGGACTGCTTAAGCCCAAGAGTTTGAGGTTGCAGTGAGCTTTGACTGCATCCACTCCACTCCAGCCTGGGTGACAGAACAAGACCCTGAAAAAAAAAAAAAAAGAAAGGCGAGGGGTAGGGTGGGGGGCGGGGCGGGAAGGAAAGGAAAGATTCCTTTCTTCTTTATCTCAAACTCTCAATAGGCTACCCTTCAATAAACTGGAATGAAATAATATTCTTTAAATGGTCTCATGTTCCAACTGACCTTTTAGGATTCAGGAAAAATATTAATAAAAATTATTAATATAACTTGTAAGTAATACAGTGTCAGGAAAATGCAAAAATAATAATCCTGTAGAAAATGACATTAAAAAGTACACAAACAGGCCAGGCGCGGTGGCTCAAGCCTGTAATCCCAGCACTTTCGGAGGCCAAGATGGGCGGATCACAAGGTCAGGAGATCGAGACCATGCTGGCTAACACGGTGAAACCCCGTCTCTACTAAAAAAAACAAAAAATTAGCCGGGCAAGGTGGCGGGCGCCTGTAGTCCCAGCTACTCGGGAGGCTGAGGCAGGAGAATGGTGTGAACCCACGAGGTGGAGCTTACAGTGAGCTGAGATCCGGCCACTGCACTCCAGCCTGGGCGACAGAGCGAGACTCCGTCTCAAAAAAAAAAAAAAAAAAAAAGTACACAAACAATGGTATACATGATTAAATATTACACAAAAGTATCCCTTTACTTTTCATAGACATGTGGCTATTTGCATAGGTTCAAAAAAAACATGTTCTCCTTCCTACCAGGCAATAATTAACAAATCACTTTTGTAACCATGGTCATGCCACACATCTCATTAAAGTAGATATGGCAAACCCATTATTAACCAAAGCAGTCCAAGCAACTTGGCTGAGGTAAATTGACTGGTTCTTGGTTCCTGACTTCAGTATAGTATGTGGGCAGTATCTTACACATAAAGTAATGACAACCTCTTGGGCTTGAAAAAGCCTCCAGACAAAGTTAACTCCTATGTTGTGGTAACACATGGCCCTAGTTTTATTAACTAGACTTATAAGAAAGTCTTTGTATATTAAACATAGCCTTTTATCACACTCACATAGTAAAACTAGTCATCAAATTAATGATACTAAATTAGAAAATCACTAAGCAAATTTATGGTCAAATCCATGCTTTAGGAGGAAATTTGGAGGCAAGACTGACACCTTAACCAGAGGCCATGATAGGTAAGCAATGCACATCACAGTTGGGTCAGAAAACAAAAAACAATACTGCAGTAAAGGATCAACACAGCAAGTCTTGATTGTGTAAACTTTTTACATTCCAAAGAAATGTTTGTCCTGTGCCCAGATTCAAGATAACCTCTAAGTCCTTGGACTATCCTGCCTGATATGAACGTTTTAATTTACCTGGGGGCCTTAGGCCATACCAGATAGTCTAAGCTAACAATGTGATTAATGGTGAGGTCCTTAGGCCATGTAGTATCAGCTCCAACTTTCGAGGGGCTGAAAACTGAAGGTCAGTCACATGGGCTATCAGCCATGCTATGCCTACGTGACCAACCCTCAAGAAAAAATCTGGACACTAAGGCTTGGTGGAGCTTCCCTGGTTAGCAATTCGCCAAGAATGTTGTCACACATTGTTGCTGAGAGAATTATGGGCTGTCTACATGACTTCATGGGCGAAGGACAACTGGAAGCTTGTGCCTGGTGTCCCCTGGACTTTGCCCTATGTGCCTTTTTTCAGTTGCTGATTTTAATCTATATTCTTTTGCTATAATATACCATAACCATAACTTAACAGCTTTTGTGAGTTCTGTGAGTCCCTCCAGTGAATCACTGATCCTGATGGTGGTCTTGGGGACCACCCGAGATAAAACACTGAGGTAAGGTTAACAACAAAAACAGTCACCACCCTGTCTAGTTCTCATTTCCCATGTAAATGAAACCTTGAGCCTTTCCTGTAAGTTACTGTCTAATAACTATATTCCTGGTCTTGGCAATGCTGATATCTAAGGATACATGATGACCTCTGATATGATGATTATTTGAGGAAACTGTTTTCCACCATGAAAAGAATAACTAAACTTGGTGACTTTGGCAGAAGAATCACTTGAACTCTGGAGGCAGAGGTTGCAGTGAACTGAGATCGCATCACTGCACTCCAGCCTGGGCAACAAGAGCGAAACTCTGTCTCAAAAAGAAAAAAAAAAAAAAAGAGAGAGAATCAAACTCTACTTTGTGGCATTACTTATGGGAACGCTCTGAGAATCAGAAATCACAGGCAAATATCCTACCCAAATACCAAAGGCACAGCCCTCTTTCGACTTGAGAGCCATTCTGTAAAAGAACACAGAAAAAAGAACCCTGTTTGAAATTTTGGCTTAAGTGTCCACCATTTAAATCATTCCTTGAGAGAATCAAAGAATGTAATACTGATATAAATTTTTCTAAGTTTATCAAAAGAGAAGTTATATACATAAAATAGAATAAGTTTTTTTAAAAAAATCAATTATTTTTGAGATTAAAGTAAAAGTAGGTATCTTTAAAGTAACTTCTTTTTAACTCTGGTACTGAATTGCCCAGCTTTAAATTGGTAGTTTGGTTCATTTCCGGGAAAATGAAGGCAATAATGCTTTCTATGTTTTCAAGCATTTCGACAGTGCTATTCTCTCATATGTATTACATATTTTGGATAAGCTATCTCTGAAAATATTTTGCAAGATATTAAATATACTTTTGCTAGAAATTGTCAGTTCTAAAACCGTAAATGTTCCACAGAATTCTTGAGAGCGTTTTCAAATTTAATTTTGAGTGGGTTTCCTGTGCACCAAAATGGTTTACGTTTTAAAGAACACATTCGTAAAGTGAAAAGGACTTACAGTGATGAAGAGTGAAACACTTTCCAATTCAGCGAGATTCTGGACAACTGCCCTGTAAACATCAATCTTGTATTTCAGGCATGAAATGATTCACATTCTGTACTAGGTTCAGTAATAGGTTTTTCCAAGAAATACCAAAGGTCAATGTACATTTAACTTTAAGGCAAATTAACAACAACAGCAGCAACAACAAAATGCCTCTCAAGGTTTTTTAGAACCTATCCTAAAATTTACTTAATTATATTAAGCCGTCAGGTTGAAAAGTACATTATTTTACATTATTTTAGCTATGATTGGAACGTCTGGCTCACTTTACAATCCTCTTTTCTTAAAGACTAAGATTTCTTTCTTTAATTGTTGAGGTTTAGTAATTTGTAGTGGTGAATAAACTTTTACAAGTGGGTAGAATGCCATTATAATGGGATTATATTTGGTGGCCTTATTATTGCTCATTACCCTATAACACTTCTTCCTACCTTCTGATCATAGTCCAGAGCTGGAGAGTGGCTTTGCTGATATGGTTATAAGAAATCTGTTAAATAGGATATTAAAAGTCACAGAAATCCTCTCAGGAGTTACTTTATTTAACGAAGCTATCTTTCAGGTAAGATATTCATCTACTTACTCATTTTAAAATATTCAATCAGGTTGATTGCTTAGTAAGATGACATGTTTTTAAAGAGTACATTGGTGGTATTATCAGGTTTTTAATTTTTATGGTGCCACTGACTGTTGATGCTCAGAAAAATAAGGTTTGTCAAATGACAGATCTTTGCTCTCTTCAGATTGGAGACATGCAGATAGTTTTTCTCCCACAAATCTCACATCTTTATTGGTTGTAAAACTGTCTGAAGCACCCACAGAGCAAATTTCTTTCCTAATCATAAGACTCATGCTTGGTTAGATTTTACCCAGAGGTAGAATAATAAGGTCATTTTGTTAAGGGATTCATATTGAATATATTTTTTTGCCCACATTAAAAAAGCAATATTTCTCTAATGTAAGTTGGCTAGCGTTTGAAACTTGAATTATATAGACCAGGAAATGCAATAGTATTGATTAAAATGAGACTTGTTATCTGTAAAACACATGAAACAGATACACAATATTTCTGGGATAAACAATAGATTGGCACATCCATAACAGGGGACTTGGGAGTATTCCTATTTTAAATTGGCTATTCCACTTTTCTCCACATCCTTCAAATTCATTCTCCCTGAATACTTATTAAGAGCCAACTTTTTCTTCCCCCCAAAACATTTAGGGTTACATTAAAAATGACAATCCAGTACTCACAAAGTTTCACAAAACATTAGCTACCTTAATTTTGTGTGATGCACTCTGATCTTTTTTTTTTTTTTTTTTTTTTTTTTTTTTGCTGATGAGAGTCTCATGCTGTCGCCCGGGCTGGAGTGCAGTGGCACGATCTCAGCTCACTGCAACCTCTGCCTCCGTGGTTCAAGCAATCCTCCGGCCTCAGCCTCCCAAGTACCCGGGATTATAGGCACATACCACCATGCCAGGCTAATTTTTGTATTTTTAGTACAGACGGGATTTCACCATGTTGCCCAGGGTGGTCTTGAACTCCTGAGGTCAGGCAATCTGCCCGCCTCGGCCTCCTAAAGTGTTAGGATTTTACAGGTGTGAGCCATCGCACCTGGCCACATTCTGGTATTTTCAATGCTATTTTATATCATTTAAAAAATGCTGGCCAGGCGCGGTGGCTCATGCCTGTAATCCCAGAACTTTGGGAGACCGAGGTGGGCAGATTGCCTGAGTTCAGGAGTTCATGATCAGCCTGGGCAACACGGTGAAACCCCATCTCTAATAATTAAACACAAAAAATTAGCTGGGCATAGTGGCGCACGCCTGTAATCCCAGCCACTTGGGAGGCTGAGGCAGGAGAATTGCTTGAATCTGGGAGGCGGAGGTTGCAGTGAGATGAGATTGCACCATTGCACTCCAGCCTGGGCAAAGGAGCAAGACTCCAATTTCAAACAAAACAAAACAAAAAAACGGTAGTGACCTGCTAAATTGATTCGACAATCCACCAGTAGGATATGACTGTATATAGTACGAAAAACACTGACTGGATCCAACCAATGAGGAGGCTGAAGTATGTAGAAATTGAGGGGCTTAAGTTCATAAGGAAAGTGAATGGCAATCCTTTGCATAATTCTGTGCAAGTCAATAGTTGGCCTCTAGAATATAACCTTTCTGTATAATTCTTATTGTTCTGTTTTAGTCTAAGTCATTATTGCTTGATTTTCCCCCATTTCTCCATTTACCTCATTGTTTCATACCCACTGTTTCCACTCATGCCTTTGAATTTGATTACAGACTGGCTATGGCCAGCATATGTTTGAAATTACTAAAGGAACTGGTATTTTCAATCAAGAAGCTTAATGAAGAGTGAAAATCCTAGACCAATACTGCTACCAAGCAAAAAATTTAAAAAGGTGAAGGTATATAAATCAAGATAGTTAGAAAATGAAGAAATTACAAACAGGCCAACTTCTAAAGCACTTTATCAGTAGACGAGAACAAATATTTAGTAGGCAAATATTTATTGAGCATCCGCTATGTGGTAGTCATTATGCCTTTCATGTCACTTACTGTTTTCTTCCTTTTAAATATATATGTCTTATCTCTCCTCAACACTATAAGCAACTTGAAAACAGAATTCCATAGTAGCTAGTACAGTATTCTGAGATCAATAATTAGAGATCAATAAATACGTACTGACGAACAAGTTTTATTTATTGGATACCAATATCCAAATAAAGGACTCTTGGCTCTCAAACCTCTTCCTCTTAGCATAGTATCAAAGCAAGCACCATTCTGGTGCCCACTGTTGGTGGAACCACACCCTGCCCCTCCCCAAACAAACAATACTGGGCTATTCCTTTTTTTTTTTTTTTTTTGGCTTTGAGGCAGAGTCTCACTCTGTTGCCCATGCTGGAGTGCAGTGGCACAATCTCGGCTCACTGCAACCTCCACCTCCCAGGTTCAAGCAATTATTCTGCCTCAGCCGCCCGAGTAGCTGGACTGCATGCCACCACGCCCAGCTAATGTTTTTTGTATTTTCAGTAGAGACAGGGTTTCACTACGTTGGCCAGGCTGGTGTTGAACTCCTGACCTCAGGTGATCTGCCTGCCTCAGCCTCTCAAAGTGCTGGGATTTCAGGCACAAGCCACAGAGCTCGGCCCCAAATGGGAACTGGATCCATCTATATCAATAATGAGAACACTCCCAATAAACCTACCAGGAAAAAAAAAAATTCACCTAATTCCTTAAGAAAACAATCTACAGCAAAAGTAACAACAAACTCTGGCCCAGACATTATTTTAAGTCTTAAATTTATAATTTTTCTATGTCTAATTCTCCTTACATGAAAAAAAAAAACAAAAAACGAATTGAAAGAGAAAGTTACATGAAAACAAGTAGATGGAATATGAAGAAAAAGGCTGAGGCATTGATAAGGTCTATTTAATTACCAATAACTAAATTTATTTTCAGATGAGTGACAGTCAATATTACTTTTATTTATCCTCATCTCACTTTAATTAAAAGGTGCAATAGCACTAAAGAGTTTTTAAAAAATCTCACAGTTGCTATTATGCCTTAGTGAGGGTTGTCTTGTCATATGTCTAAGAGTCGGCTTGTACTTATCTAAACATCACCTACAATTAAATGTTCTCAGTAGGTAAAGCTTTAGTTACAGCTGAATAGAGTTCCAGGAAACCCCATTAGGAGTTTCACTATTTACTCTACACCAATAATGGCAGCTGTTGCATTTCTGTCTGCAATGCACACACTTTCCATTGTGCATAACCAACTGGCCTCTTCCCCCTTAGATTGAGTTCTCACATTACAAGTAAAATTTTAATTTAATTTTTGATGTCTTATCATGGATTAAGAATACAGATTTAGGCCGGGTGCGGTGGCTCATGCCTGTAATCCCAGCACTTTGGGAGGCTGAGGCGGGGAGATCACCTGAGGTCAGGAGATCGAGACCATCCTGGCTAACACGGTGAAACCCCATCTCTACTAAAAATACAAAAATTAGCTGGGTGTAGTGGCAGGTGCCTGTAATCCCAGCTACTCGCCAGGCTGAGGCAGGAGAATCGCTTGAACCTGGGAGGCGGAGGTTGCAGTGAGCTGAGATCGTGCCACTACACTCCAGCCTGGGCGACACAGCGAGACTCCATCCCCACCAAAAAAAAAAAAAAAGAAAGAAAGAAAAAAAGAAAAAAAGAGTATACATTTATAGTTAAAATTATACTTTTAAAGTAAGACAGCTCTCACATCTACCTGCAGGTATAGAAAAAAAGAAAAAGAAAAACGAATAAAGTAAGAAAGCCACCAAAAAAACTACATTGTCTACATTATCCCAGCCAGTTAGCTGACTATGTACTAAGTATCTCCCACTTTAATCTTACATTGTTGAAAACTGAACATTTCCCTCTGACCCTCCTGTCTTTATCTACAACCTAGTAAAAATAGCTGGGTTGCCAATGATCTACCCAAGTACAGCTTATTCATGATTCCAACTCCCATTTCCAGTATCAGAATATAGTCACAATACCTGCTGCTTCAAATACTAGAACTTTCTGGCTTCAGTTTCATCAAAATTGAGACCTGCCTTGGCTAGAAAATTCCAATTCCATTATTTCAATTTCTAATTACATAAAAACCAAACAACTCTGTTTTTTACTTAAGTGAACAAAATCTGTGAAATCATACCAAGTTTCTGCTAGACAGAGCACAGCTGTGAGGTTGCTATAGCAACTCTTGTACACTGACCATAGACAGACTGCTCCACCCAGGAAAGAAATCTTTTGCTCCACCCCGAGGAGTCAAAGGCTCTGGCAAGCAGGCAGTCTGTGAGCTCAGTAGCTGTGATGAAGCAACAAGACACCATTCTTCATTGCCTCTCAATAATACATTTCACCTCAACAACCACACCATACTCCAAACCAATTTGCTGTGTGTGGTTATATATTTCAGCACCATGATAGGACTGTGTTCTTTACCCCCTCCCATTAGAAACCTGCGCTAGGAAAGATGCCAAAGCCATTTCCCTTCAGGCACACAGGAAGAGACAAAAACCAAAATAAGTGAGACTATTCCCACATTTACCAACAATATATTTAGGTGTTTGCTTTTAGGCTTCAACCCATGCAAACATGTATTCTACATTTTTTTTTTTTTTTTTTGCCACTCAGATTCAAAAAATATTTATTGAGTTTTTAATAAGTGCCAACTCTTCTGCTGGGTGCTTTCCCATGTTATTTCATTAACTCCTCACAACAAATTAGTATAGTCCTGTGAGAGATATAATAGTATAATCCTCACTTTACAGATGAGAAACTGAGGCTCCAGAAAGTTATTTGACTTGTCCAAGCTATTAAATGTTGGAGTCCCAGAATTTGAAACCAAGTTTCCCAGCTCTGAAGTCGTGGTTTTTTCTACTACACTGGACTAATTTTTAAGAAAATTGTCAGTTGAAATATTTCATGTTCCTAAAATGTTTTTGTTTGTTTTTGTTTTTGAGATGGAGTCTTGCTCTGTCACCAGGCTGAAGTACAGTTGTGCGATCTCAGCTCACTGCAACCTCCACCTCCCGGGTTCGAGCGATTCCCCTGCCTCAGCCTCCCAAGTAGCTGGGATTACAGGCATGTGCCACCACATCCGGCTAATTTTTGTATCTTAGTAGAGATGGGGTTTCACATGTTGGCCCAGATGGTCTCGATCTCCTGACCTTGTGATCCGCCTGCCTCAGCCTCCCAGAGTACTGGGATTACAGGTGTCAGCCACCGTGCCTGGCCGGTTTTTAAATTTTTAATGATAATTTTTAAAGCAATACATCTTCACAAGTAATGACTTTATTAATAACTAAATATATTCAGCCACCTTCCTCAATGTATAGAAAACAAAACCACAGAACTATAGGTCTGCATTATGGTCCTGGTGGATAGCAGAAAGCTAAGAAGTTTAGCACAAAGCTAAGCTTAAACTATAAAACTCATATCCTCAAGGAGGAAAGGCGAAGTAGAAAAACAGGTAAGGTGATACAACTGAGTTTAGATCAAACACCCTATGGAACATCTCCAGGGCTGAGGAGCTAAGGATGTGAATGAGGAGGGTGAAAGTTGACAAAGAGCACATGCACTATTTACACCAGGAGGAAATTTTGATCTCTGCCATTAACTGCTTTCAAGGACAATTCCAAGTATCAACGTGCCCATCTTCAGTCACCGCCCCACTTCCAGGTATGGAAGGTCTTCTAACATGGTATCTCTTCTCACCATTAGAATGAATTATAGTTCTCCTCCTCCCCAAAAGATCCATAATTACCAACTTTTTCCTACACAAGCTTCTTGCGAATTACCTAGGAAAACAGAAAAACTGTCTTTTAAAAATTGCTCTCCTTAGCTTCCCAAGATCCTGACCTAAAAATTCTTTCACATCTATAGCTTGAACACTCCATCAGCTGTGGATTCAAAGAATTCAGTAAATACGTACTTCCAACTCTGTCCCTTAGGAATCACCATCTCTTAAACTGCTCCCCTATATTTGAGCTCCTCCATTCCATTACACCTTTTCTGTCTGTCCTCTATTTCTACTTCAGTTCACGACTCTAGTCCCCCAGCTGCTTCAGAGGATTTGAGTGAGAAACCAAGAGTTCAGGAGAGTCATACTAGCTCCCCTAGGCACTCAGAAAAACGATCAAGTGCAAATTTATTACAAAGCATGCATACACAATGACATTTTTGACATTATTGATTTTAAAATATAAAAAATTAAAATAGACCATACTACCCTGAATTTCTGCTGGATGAGGTAATTTAATGTCCAGCTTCCTCTTCCTCCATACTTTCTTGTAAAAAAAAAATACCACTTTTGTGGGTCCTAGAAATTCAGTCTCAATTTATACTGATGGACATTACATACAATGCAAAGAATAGAAGTCAGCAAAAGTTATAAAGTAGTAAGATAAAATGGATCATTATTTTTTTTAAAAAAACTAGTTTTGTAAAAGAGAATGGGAATAGCAGATGAAAACTTCTGCAACTGAATTACTGTCTCCTAAAAATTAAGTAGCTATGGGTTCCTATTGTCTCATAAAACTTGGATTAAAGGCTTCTTCATAAAACTGTCTAATTGTTAAGCTTTTCCTTTTCCAAAAGAGAAAAACATTTCACAGCTTTAAAACAAAATAGAAAGAAGACACCAGGAAAGCTAAATGATCTTTCTGAACTCTGTTCATTTAACATTTGTTTTTAAGGTTGCAAACCTATGAAAAGTGGAATGAATGGTACTTGTAGCTCAGATTTAACTCAATTTTGAATATTGTCAATCTAGTACAATTTCTCAAATTTAGCTTAAGATATCTGCAAAGCAAACAATGTTTCTAAGACAAGATGAGGTTATAGGCTTCAATCAATAAGAAAAACAAAAAAGCAATTAATTTATTATTTGGAACCCAGTAGGTCATTAGGCATTAATTTAAAAATACTGCAACTTCATGTCTTATAGAAGCTAGAAACATGATTCAAAATGTCACAAAGTTATATTAAATTAAAACCACTTTAGACAATTCAAGGTCTCATTGACAAAGTTCATTAAGGTGACAGTTTTGCTATTTTGTTACTGTTCCCACATGATATCATCTCTTCTCAATTTCATTTGAAGATTATGAACTCGTATTGGATGAAAGCTGCTGTTTTTCTGAAAAAGTTTAGTGTCAGTCAAACATTTTCTGGGGCTATTTTTTATGTTCTTTGATCCTTTAGGGTTGCTGTCTTCTTGCTGAATACCTGAAGCTTCACTCATCTTTGAGTTTTGAACTTTTTGCTGCAGTTTACGGACCTGGAGAGAAAAAAAATCTAACATTTTAGTCAAAAATATACTAAAAATATATTCCAAAATAGGTTGAATTGATGGTTTAAAGTTAAAAAGTTAAAATTGAACATTAAAAAGTTCAATTCGGTAAGTTTTTAATTTATTGAACATCTATTACATGCCTAACACTGTGCTTGTCAGGTAGAATTATAATGAAGAAAACAGTTCTTACTTTCAAGGAGCTTACTGCTCCTATTAGTGAAAAAAAGCATATATGTGACAACTAGAGAATACAATGAACCAGGATAACTTTGAATAAGACAAAAAGTGTATATGTAAGAAGCCCAAAGTAAGATAAGGTCAACGTGGGCTGCAGAGACTGGGGGGAAAGGTTGTATGTAAGATAACTGGTAAAAACCAGAGAACAGAGAGCAGAGAGAAGAACTTTTCTGGTAACATTAACAGCAAATCTAATAATTGGTTCTAGGAATGAGTATCAAGTTTTGAAAATTATACATACACACATATGTGTGTATGTATGTGTATATATATGTGTGTGTGTATAAATATGTGTGTTTTTTTTAACTGCCATTCAGGAGTACTTTAAATTCAGGAATACCTTTGTGTACAAATACTTTTGTATATTCCTGAATTTAAAGTACTCCTGAATGGCAGTTTAAAAAAAAGTCAAGGGAATAACTTTATCACCTTGAGTAGTATATGGTAATAGTGGAGGCAGACAGAATTAAACAAAAACAATACGTATCAACCAGCCAAAACCCATTTCTTCAAAGTCTAACCCATTACTTAATCTGTTTCACTTGAGCATAGGTCGAATTTGTAGAGCTGACCCAGACTTTGGGTGAGTACCTAGTTCTCTATTTAGTTAATAATCAATTTTTATTACAGATATTACATTTATCATAATAAAGTGCTTAAAATTTATACTGGTATAGCTATTATGGAATATATATCATGTTTTTCAAAATACAGTATATATATACTAGCTGAGTTTTAAAAATGATCATTCTTCTATTCCTTTCAAGTTTCTCTTATGCAATTTCAAGAAAGTGTACAAGTTGTATAATCTTCACTCCAAAACATACAGAAATTTTTACTTATTATAGCCTTAAAAGCCAGTAAAATAAAAATATTTGTTTTAAAAATGTCACTTCTTTCTTTCTTCCTTTCTTTCCCACAATAAGAATAAAAGTAATAATATTCTGCATCTTTTATTACTTTCCTATAAAAGGAAGGGAGGCTTATTTGTGACATTCATATATCATTAACTTATATGAATGATGATTTTGTCCATAGGCAGATGGCTACATGAGGTGACTTGAGGGTTCCTGGGAAAGGCTCCCTCTGCCTTCTGCTCCAGCAGTGTAATAGTGCTGCAAGTTCAACCTACGGAGTCATTGTCTTGGAATTAAATATTATATTCCATGATTTTTCTGTTAAAATAATAAAACTGTTAGCTATTCTTAGTTATTACATCTTAACAGAAGTATAGAGTTTTCCTCACTATCCCTGTCCTACTCACTATAGCTAGCTGAGTATAGGTCCCCAGGAAATGGAACACAACACAGCCTGTTTTGGGAAAGAGGAAATCATGCTTTAAGGACTGGGGCACTGCTTAGGAGCCAGGTTTTTGTCTGGTAGTGAATAAGAGACCTGCTGACATAAGGGGTATCATTAAAGCATTAGAGGAGAGAAGGAAGAGGAAAAAGAATGCTAAAAGGGTAATTGGAGGGCTGCTAAGGCAAGTTTAGTTTACCTCACAATTTCCCCAAAGCAATTTCTGAATACATAACTGAACCTATTTGTTCACTTAAAAAATTTTAACTTGGAGAGTTACGTAGGAGGTCCATGTTATTCCAGTGGGACAGATGGCTCTATTCTGTCACAGGTCTAAGTGACTACCATCCATCTTTTCACTAAATCCCATATACAGACCTCAAATTTGGAAAGTCGTACAGAGATACAACACTGAATCCACGTTTTATCTTTTTATTAAAATCTCTTAGTAAAGCCTTCTTACACTGTCTTGATGCTTCTTCAGTTTGGAAATTTGTTCTCCTTTAATTTCCATTTTCTTGACTAAACACTCTAGTTCACATTCTATGTCGTCACAGACTGAATGGCTTTCAGTTTCCTTCATTTGTTTCAGTAGTTCTTGGTGCTCCCTATGAAAGAATAGCAAATATTAAGCACTACTATAGTTTATTGCATATATGTCTTTGCCATAATTAAGCAATTTTCTGTTCAATCATAAATTTTAGTCAGACTTAAATATTAACCTTTAAAAACAGCGTCTTTCTTTAGGGTTGTTTAATTAAATCTACAGTAACTATAACCAGGCTCCTGTGATTTGAAATTAAATACCTTTACAAATATCTTAAGACTGCTAAGCAACTTTAAAAAATATGTGAATTCCTGATGCTCATAGCTCAATGTAGTAAAATGTGTGATGTCTTTAACAGAGGTATTAAAGGGCTTTCTTCCTCATTATTGATATAGGATCTTTGGAAGAATTCCAGCTGTGGAAGTATTTGCCTGAAAAATTTCTGGATTTGGAGTTAGCCTACTGAAATGCTGTTAACAGAAACAGCTGTATCTTCTACAGGTGTCTTAGGTCAACTAGCTGGTCAGCCAAATCACATAGTTCTGGAATTTCTATTGAATATATATTTAAGCAAGTGGGCACAATATAATGTATCCCATATGGAAATCTTCCTTACTATAGATGCTTCAAAATTTGTAATGCAGACCAGCCAGAGTCTAAAACAAGGAATTACATTCCTACTTGTCTAATTAAATAATTCATTCAGCTAAAAGATTCTAAAACACAAAAGGAGAGCTTTTCTTATAAACGCTTTTGTGAGTTTTAATCTAGGGTCATCAGATCCTATATGTTAGAATGACAGTAGTAGCTATCAGTCCAGATCTTGGGAATACAGAAATACCTTAGAATGAAAAAGTAGTAGTTATAAAGAACTGAAATTTTAAATAGTAACAAATACAATGAAAAATAGTGACAACAAATCTTTCCAAATGGCTAAGTAAGGCCTTTAAGAATTTATAAGTGGTATTGTTCTTAAGACTAAGAAGAAAAAGTGATATGGTACTTCTCCTGATAAAGAATAAAAATTGCTGGCCAGGCACGGTGGCTCACACTTGTAATCCCAGCACTTCGGGAGGCTGAGGCAGGAGGACTGCCTGAAACCATGAGTTCAAGACTAGCCTGGGCAACATAGCAAGACACTGTCTCTTAAAAAATATATATATAAATACTTACATGCTCATTTGGTCCAGCTCATCTTGCATTGCCATCAAAAGTTCAGATAAATTGTCACAAATGGAAATGGACTTTTCTGAGTCACGAGGAATAGCCTTACACCAGGAAGTTGTTCTAGAAGGCCTGGGGAGACATCTAGTCTCAGCCATGTTAAAAGGTTTCTGAAGGATATGTGGGCCACGATGTTGCCTCCTCTGCAAAAGGCTTTGCATACTTGCATTCACAGAACAGTTTGCACTGGTGGACTTATGGGAAAAGAAACAACTGAGAATAATTTTAAATGACTGAAGATATTTTAATAGCACTTACAATGAAACAGGAGTTTTTTTGAACAACTATCTTCATTTTATCCCCTCTCACCTTTTCAGCCACAAAAGGCAGTGCTCCAAACTTTGAACAAATTTGCCAAGGTGGTCCTCTCTTTATACATTTAGTTTTCTAGAGATTGACAAGAAAAAAACATAAATAAGAAATTATTTTAAAAGTTATTTATGATATGAAGAACTCTCAAAACTCAACAGAAAACAATGCAACTGGAAAATGGGCAAAAAGACATGGACAGAATTTTCACTGACAAAGACATATGTATGGCAAACATATGAAAAGATATTCAACATCATTAATTATGGAAATGAAAGTTAAAATTAGTGAAATATCACTGCACATCCATCAGAATGGCCAAAATAAAAAATAGTGACAATACCAAATGTTGGCAAGCATGCAGAGAAAATAAAACCACTCACATATTGTTGGTGGGAATACAAAATGGTACAGCCATTGTGGAAGACAGTTTGGCAGTTTCTTATAAAACTAAAAATGTACTTATTACATGACCCAACAATTGCTCTCTTAGGCATTTATCCTAGAAAAATGAAAACTTATGTTCACATAAAAACATGTATACAAATGTTCATAGCAGCTTTATCTGTAATAGCTAAAAAATTGGAAACAATCGAAATATCCTTTTTTTTTTTTTGAGACAGGGTCTCATTCTGTCACCCATACTGGAGTGCAATGGTACAATCTTGGCTTACCGCAACCTCTGTCTCCCAGGCTCAAGCGATTATCCTGCCTTAATCTCCCAAGTAGCTGGGATTACAGGTGTGTGCCACTACTGCCCGGCTAATTTTTGTATTTTTAGTAGAGACGAGGTTTCACCATATTGGCCAGGCTGGTCTTGAACTCCTGACCTCAAATGATGCACTCGCCTTGGCCTCCCAAACTGTTGGGATTACAGGCATGAGCCACCATGCCGGACTCCAGATATCCTTTAACAGATGAACAGTTAAATTGTGGTACATCTGTAATGCAGAATATCACGCAGAAATAAAAAGGATGTATTGATACATACAACAACTTGGATGGACCTCAAGGGAAAAAAGCCAATCTCAAAAAGTTACATACTGTATAATTCCATTTATATAATAATATTGAAATAATAAAATATACAGATGGTGAACAGATTAGAGGTTGCCAGTGTTCAGGGAAGGGGATGTGTAGCTATAGAGGGATTGCATGAAGGAGTCTTTTAGTGGTGGAAGAGTTCTGTATCTTGATTGTTGTGATAGTGACATGAATCTACGCATATGATTCTCTCATAAAATCTACACATGTGATTTCTCTCTATGTAAAACTCTCCTACTGCTGTAAGTTACCATCTAAAATTACAACTCTAATCATGTCCCTACTTTTCTCAGAAGCCTTCAATAGTTCCTGTTTATAGAATAAAAGTTCAAACTCTTAACATGGCATTCAAGGTCAGCCATTAGCTCACCCCAAGCTGTATTTTCCACTTTAACTTCCACTATGATCTCATCTCACCCCCAATACTGGACTATTACTTATAGGTCCCTGGAAAAACCAACAATTCCCTCAGACTGTAATATATTTTTCCTTATCTCAGTCTGTCAATATTTAATTCTTCAAGGCTTCCTTTAATATTGCTTCTTGCATTACCTTTCACATATTCCTTTGTCTACATAACACCACAACACTTTGTTTAAACCTCTATTAATCTTCTATTATACTGTTTCATACTTATATATTTATCTGTTTCTCACAAATTCCTGTCCAATTTTTTTTATCACCTAGAGATACCAGTCTATGTACATCAAAATGTAAGAGTTGAATGAACTATGTCCAGGACATGGAGAAACAGTGTGATAGGAAGCAGGTCTCTCATAGAGGCTTCCTGAAATCTAATCCTACTTTCAGCAACTTTAGCACTTCCTCCGTCTTTAAAAAGAGACACCATTATTTGCATACCCTGTGAACTTGGGATTTGAACTAAGTACTTCCATGAAATGATTCTGCTGTTAATACTCTCTTCTCTTCCAGGAGTTACCTTTTCTTTCCTTCATTTCTTTTATCTTCTTCCTGTACCTTCACTATTTTTATAATAAATAGGTAAACTGAAAAAAAGTTCCATTAACTCATCAGAGAAAGGATGCCATAAAACATACATACTGGGCAGTATGTGTTCCACTGGCAAATTACTTACAGTGATTTTTCTATTTGGTTTTGTAGCTGTGAATCTCATTGCACAAACAAGACACAAAACAAATATTTAGGAAAGGAAACAGGCAAAATAAGTCATATTGGGAAAATATTGTTCGTTATTATAGTTTGAAAATTCTTTAAAATGAAAAAATTATGAAAAATACAGCCCAAGTATTGAACATTAATTTTTACTTATGTAATAAAAGAGTAGCCAAAGTTAAGTATAATGTTTTCTCCATTATTTTATCCACAAGCTAAGCATATGGCAGTGGCCAGAATTCCCAAATAGCATCTCCTGTCTCCCACAGCAAATGACACAGAGCAACACTCACTCCATTCATATCTGAATAAATAGTAATAATGGCCATCAAAACCATAATTCCAGAATCATAAGATTAAAAGGGATTAAAAACTTTTTTCATACCATTATATATAATTAAGAAGGGTTACTTGAATAGAATACACTCAAAACATCAATTCATCTAAACAAAATATTGGTCTATAAAGTACTAACTCTCCAATCCTTACTTTTAGGCAAATTCACAAGAAATAAGCATAGAAATTACATATAACAATAAATTCCCTATATAAATGACTTTACAGACTTAACAGGTCTGTAAGGAAAACCCTTATTTTTTTATTGTGTATATATTACATAAAACTGCTTTCAGGATCTATTATTTTTTCAATATCTACTGTGTTGTTTAGTGCCTCTTTTATAAAGTATCACAAAATATATTTCTCCAGAAGTTTAGAAAAATGTTAATCTTTCTAGAAAAACTGGAGTGCTTCCTGTTATTTCACAAAGATAGTGATACTGTCCATTATATGTTCCTTTTTGGTTTGGTTGTCAAGCAAATTCAGAGCTAAATTTTGTACATGACTGCTGCTACTTTTTAAAATCTGAATATTATGAAATTTTCTGTCCTTACACCCCAAACCATCATCCATTACTTGGCACGCATTATTGCATGTCTTTTATTATATATCTTCAAATCCTTTTGGGAAAGGGGTAGGTATAAGCATTAAGAGTGTGTATAAGTCAGTATTAGCAAATAAAAGTATAGTTTGGGAAAAAGTTTTATATGCACACCTTTGAAGATGTCTTCTTTTCCTTGGAGTGCTTTAGATTTGAAACTGAAGACATTATAATTTTACTGATTTCAAGTCCAGTTTGAAGCTGTAATATTTTTTTAAAAAGTTATAACATTGATTTATAACATGCAAAAACATTGTAATGAGATATCAGGTCTAAGTTTATAAATATAAAAATGCTTTTTGAAGAAGAAAAGAAAATTCAAGATACTGTTTTTATACGTGTGAAGGTCACTAAGTCTATTGGTAATTACAATACTTTTCTGTTTATAAAAGAATAAATTATTTAATATACATATAGAGATCAAACTGAAAACAATCTATCCTAGGAGTTCCTTCAACTGAGAATATGTGTATTTGTCAGAATTTCAAAAGATTAAAAGACCTCTTGGTAATACATCCACGTATCATACTGGCTGACTGAGAATTTCATTATTATAATGAAAAGACAATTTAGGAAGCAGAAATTAGAATCTAGAACATAGGTCTCAGTTAATGAAGATAAAAATATAATAAAACATATATGGTTTACTGTGATAGATTATATAGTGCCATATTTACCTCAGAAGCTTTGTCTTGAAACAGCTTACGTTGATGTTCTTCTTCCTTCAGTTTTTCTTCTAAATGTTTAATCTTGTCCTGCAAAAGAGTAAAAACTAAGATTGTCATATAAAAACTAGAGCCAAATATCCTTTGTTTCTTTTCCAAATAGAGTCCTAGGGGGTCCTGATTCTTAAGAGTTTGGCAAATTAAGGCAGAAAATAAGAAAAAGGAATGGCACAAGACGTTAAGATTTTTCCTGGCTTTCTTCCCACTTCTTTCTTTGCTCCTTTACCTTCTATTACACACAAGGAGAAAACAAAGGGAAAGCAAAGAATATACACACACATAGGCTTTATTAATTTCCAGCAACAAAATCATGATGAGGAAACTTTTAAGGGCACTAATGGTGTAGAAGGTCAAACAATTATAGTCTTGGGTCTCAATGTTTCATTCGAAACATAAAAAAAATAAGTTTCTACTATTTGCATATATATGATAAGAGTGTAATTTTGGGAGAAGAGTGAAAATACATAATAGAAATATACAATGTGGTCCTTGTTACTTAAGAGCTTATACAGATTGAGGATCCCTTATCTTAAGTGTTTGGAAGCAGAGATATTTTGGATTTTGGAATATTTTCATTACTAGTTCGGCATCCCTAATCCAAAAATTCTAAATCCTATATGCTCCAGTGAACATTTCCTCTGAACATTGTATTACTGTTCGGAAAGTTTTGGACTTTGGAGTACATCGGATTTTGGACTTTTGGATTAGGGACACCCAACCTGTATTGTATGAAAAGAAAAAAAGAGTAATATTCACAAAACAATAAAACAACAAAGCAAGGAAATAACTTGACAGGGACTATATATATGTAACCTTATATACGTAAGTATTATATCTTATATCTGTGGTGTGGTTCAGAATAGGAGGACAGTGCCATTTCAAAGTGAGAACTTCCTGAGTGTTGGAGAGGTCAAGGAGGACTTCCTAGAGGAGTACAACTCTAAGAAAACCCTATAAAATGGAAAGGATTTGGAGGGAAAAAGGATGAAGAGGGGAACTGGTATAGGCTTAAGTTGACTACAAGTGGTGAAAGACAATTTTTCAATACTCTTTAGGTAAAGTATCTGACAAATAAAAATATCCCGCCATATTAGAAGTCAAAATTACAATTTCACATCAAAAGACAGCTAGCTCATTCATACTGTGACAGAACACATTAACTTTTCACTCTATAGGTGAGAATTCATATCTGGATTATAAAAAGCTGTAAATGAAGTTTTATAAATCTAAGATTTACTCTACATTCACATAAAATACCAATTATGCTTAACACTAAAGATTTATTCCTGTTGTCATCACTTCAAAGAAAGCTTACCTCAGCAGTTTTCTGAGTTGTTGTAAGTCTAAAACACTCTTTTTCTAAGACATCAAGCTTTTCAAGTTTTGCATACAGCTTAATCTGATCTTGTTCTTTTTCCCTCTGAAGCTGGGCCTAGAAAGGATAAAAATAAAATAACAACCCTGAATTTGGCAAGTAATGCCAATGGAACAAGAATAATACAATTTCTGAGAATTCAAAACACAATGTAAATATCATAAGAAACATGTACATAAATGCACATACTTTAGGTGCTTACAAGCAAAAAAGAATATCAAACATGTTTTGTTATTTATTTTTTTCAATCTTAAAGTCATAATTTTTTAAATTTAAATTAAAAAAATTTTTTTTCCTGAAAATCAAACACTTTTAAGAAGCAAATATAACATGCAAAAAAGGCCAGGCGTGGTGGCTCATATTTGTAATTCAAGCACTTTGGGAGGCTGAAGTGGGAGGATTGCTTGAACCCTGGAGTTTGAGACCAGCCTAGGCAACATAGTGGGACTCCTCCTCTACAAAAAACTTAACAATCAGCCGGACATGGTGGTACATGCACACCTGTAGTCTCAGCTGCTTGGGCTGCTGAGATGAGAAGATTGCTTGAGCCTGGGAAGTCAAGGTTATGGTAAGCAGTGACTGTGCCACTGCACTCCAGTCTGGGCAACAGAGTGAGACCTTGTCTCAAAAAAAAAAAAAAAGTGCAGATTAGATGTGTTATATTAGTATCAGTGAAACAAACTTGTTTATGCATCTTTATATAGAATATAAATTAATTCTACTACGGAAAACTTTTCTTTTTTTGAGAGAGTCTCGCTGCTGCCCAGGCCAGAGTATAGCAGCGCGATCTTGGCTCACTGCAACCTCTGTCTCCTGGGTTCAAGCGATTCTCCCTCCTCAGCCTCCCAAGTAGCTGGGATTACAGGCCCCTGCCACCATGCCCTACACTAGGTTTTGTATTTTTAGTAGAGATGTGGTTTCACCATGTTGCTCAGGTTGCTCTTGAACTCCTGACCTCAAGTCAACCGCCCTCCTTGGCCTCCCAAACTGCTGGGATTACAGGCGTGACCTACCAATTCTGGCCTAAGAAAACCATTATTAACAAAACCTGTATTAAATAGTGTTATTTACAAGGTGACCAAACATACTCATTAACTTACCCTCTCTCTAACAAAGAAAAGCAGCTATCAGAGGAATAAAACATAAAAATAACATGGAGAAAGGGAAAGTTATATATTTTATATATATATATACACACACATACACACACATACACACACACACACATGCACATCTATATGCTATTTTGTAATGGCATTTATAACCATACTAATGTAAGGTATTAGTAATAGGGGCAACTGTGAGGGAGCAAGAACTCTTTCTATACTATCTACTCAATTTTCTATAAATCTAAAATGGCTGTAAAAGATAAAGTCTAGGCCGGGCACAGTGGCTCATGCCTGTAATCCCAGCACTTTGGGAGGCCGAGGCGGGTGGATCACCTCAGGTCAGGAGTTTGAGACCAGCCTGCCCAACATGGTGAAACCCTGTCTCTACTAAAAATACCAAAAGTCAGCTGGGTGTGGTGGCGGGTGCCTGTAATCCCAGCTACTTGGGAGGCTGAGGCAGGAGAATCATTTGAACCAAGGAGGCGGAGGTTGCAGTGAGCCAAGATTGCGCCACTGCACTCCAGCCTGTGAGACAACACTGGAACTCTGACCCCAAAAATAAAAAATAAAAAAGATAAAGTCTATTAATTAAAACAAAACCAAAAACAATACCAATAAACAGAGTCTTGGTAACCTGTGGTTTAATAACATTTAGGTGAAGTCTCAGAGAAGAAGAGAGAGAGGTGGGACAGAATAATTATTTGAAGGATAATGGTTGAAAATGTTCTAATTTAATGAAAAATATTGACAGATTCAAGAATCTCAAAAGGTTCAAGCATTAAGAAACCACTTAGCAACATATTGTTGAAAACCAGTGATAAACGGGAAAATCTTAACAGCAGTCTGAGAAATGATGACACATTCTGCATAGAGGAATAAAGAGAAGAACTCTGATTAGAAACTATGAGATCCAGAAGGCAACAGAAACATAATCTTCAATGTGCTGAAAGAAGAAAAGATGCCACCTAGAATTCTATATCCAGCCAAAATATCTTTCACAAATGACAGAGAAATAGACTTTTCCAGATAAATAAATGCTAAGACAATTCTTAGCATTCTGATATTTTCCTTCAGATGGAAGGAAAATGGTATCAAATGGAAAACAAAATCTACACAAAAATAAAAAGCACAGAAAATGGTAAAAAATATATATTTTTGTTTCCTAATTTTCCTGAAAGGATAATTGACCATTTGAAGCAAAAATAATAATGTACTGTGGGTCGTATGACATATGCAGAAATAAAATGTATGAAAACCATAGCACAAGGGTGAATAAGAGGACGCATATTGAAAGAGGATCCTACATTATATGTGAAATATTTTAATACAGATTTATGGCAGACTGTGGTTAGTTAAGAATACATATTTTAGTTCACAGAGCAGCTATTAAAAAGGATCATAATTTGTTTCAATATCAACTAGAGAAAGACCCTCATCTTATTCTTCTTCAGAATAGTTTGGCTATTCTTGGACCTTGGCGTTTCCATATAAATGTTAGAATTAAATTCCCTGGTTCCTTAAAAATCTGTTAGGTATTTGACTGATCAAAATCCAGTAGTGATTGGTACTTTTACCCTTCTGCCAAGAAAATGCAAGGATATTAGAACACTTTAAACTACTTTACTTCTTCCTAATATATAAGCCATTGTTCTGATGAATTTTAATTCTTTATATTTAAACCATACAAATCTTAATTATTGTTGCCTTATACAATATTCATTTAGATTTATCCACATTATTTACCATCTTCATTGCTCTTCATTCCTTCATGCATCTCTGACGTTCCACCAAAGGTCATTTTCCTTCTGTCTGATATCCTTTAGTGTTCTCTTTAGAGTGGACCTACTAGTAACAAACTATCTCAGTCTTTTTAGTCTTAAAATGTCTTTATTTCTGAAGGATACTTCCCCCAAGCATAGAATTCTAGACCAGTATTTATTTTCTTTAAACACCTTAACTCTATCAGTCCCTTGTCTTCTGGGTTCAGTACTTTCAGTTGAGAAGTCAGCTATCACTTTAATTGTTGTCTCTTTGAATGTAATATTTTTTTTTTCTGGATGCTTTTAAGATTTTACTTTTTTTTTTTTTTTTTTTTTTTTTGAGACAGAGTCTTGCTCTGTCGTCCAGGCTGGAGTGCAGTGGCACGATCTCAGCTCACTGCAACCTCCACCTCCCGGGTTCAAGCGATTCTCCTGCCTCAGCCTCCTGAGTAGCTGGGATTATAGGTGCCTGCCACCAAGCCCGGCTAATTTTTGTATTTTTAGTAGAGATGGGGTTTCACCATGTTGGCCAGGTTAGTAATTTTACTTTTTAATACATTTTGTAACATTCTTAGCCATTATCTCTTCAAATATTGCTTTTCCCCTATTTTCCCTTTCCTTTCCTTTTGAAACTCCAATTACACATAAGTTAGACCTCATTCTAACATTATGCCTCTTTTGCCTTTGAATTTTCCCATGACATTAAAATATTCTTCAAAAAGATACAAAATTATATTATCATTCCTTATAGAAAATATGCTCTCACCTGTTGTTCTAGGATCATGTTCTTTTCTCGCTCTACATTGAGAACCATTCTCTTTGTATATTCTAGTTGCTTCTCTAGAAGAGTACAACGAGACTGGGCTGAGCTTAACTGTATACTTATATCTATGAAAAAGACAAAATAATAACCAGTCAATTACTTGATTATCACATAGATCAGAGATTTGGTTATCACAAGAAATGTATTATGTGAATTCAATCAAGAGCTAAAAGTTCAGAGTCTCTTTTATCTTTGAGTATTGACTCTCCCAGAGTTATAAAAATACATTTGTAAATAGCTCATTAATTACATAGAACTGGTTTAATATTGTCTCCTCCTAAAAATCCAGAGGGCACACTTCTGAAAGAGGAGGATGTCAGTAACTTGTGGGGTGATAAATATCCTGGTTGTTAATGAAAATAACATCATCTGGAAAAACAGAGGCTGAAAGCTTTTACCTATCAGTATATTTCTTCTCTTTCAGGAAACTCAAGTATATGCATCTACCACTCTCATTTTCCCCTGTTCCTGACTGCTGGCAGAACAGCTAATTCCACAGCAGAAAGCAACCTATTTCTAATCCTTTAGCTCTTTAATTTCCTTACCCCTTTCTTCTACTTTTGTCCAATTACCTCAGAAATATTTTTCTCCCCATTTCTTCACTGTACTTCTAAGTTGAAACAAAAACTTGAGCCTTGTTTATAGGCATAAGTGTAGTGTAAAAATGAAAAAGAAGGTCGTAAGTTTTGAAGTGAAATTATGTAAAAGACTTATGTTCTAAATTTCTAACATTTTTCCTAATTTCCACAGAAGCCTCCCCCATTTGCCTATGTCTTCTAATTAACTTTGCTTTCCTCTCAAGTTAAATACAATTCTTTTGTATACTTACAAGGGATGTAAAGGACCTCTTCAAGGAGAACTACAAACCACTGCTCAGTGAAATAAAAGAGGACACAAACAAATGGAAGAACATATCATGCTCATGGATAGGAAGAATCAATATCGTGAAAATGGCCATACTGCCCAAGGTTATTTATAGATTCAATGCCATCCCCATCAAGCTACCAATGAGTTTCTTCACAGAATTGGAAAAAACTGCTTTAAAGTTCATATGGAACCAAAAGAGAGCCCGCATCTCCAAGACAATCCTAAGTCAAAAGAACAAAGCTGGAGGCATCACGCTACCAGACTTCAAACTATACTACAAGGCTACAGTAACCAAAACAGCATGGTACTGGTACCAAAACAGAGATATAGACCAATGGAACAGAACAGAGGCCTCAGAAATAATACCACACATCTACAGCCATCTGATCTTTGACAAACCTGAGAGAAACAAGAAATGGGGAAAGGATTCCCTATTTAATAAATGGTGCTGGGAAAATTGGCTAGCCATAAGTAGAAAGCTGAAACTGGATCCTTTCCTTACTCCTTATACGAAAATTAATTCAAGATGGATTAGAGACTTAAATGTTAGACCTAATACCATAAAAATCCTAGAAGAAAACCTAGGTAGTAACATTCAGGACATAGGCATGGGCAAAGACTTCATGTCTAAAACACCAAAAGCAACGGCAGCAAAAGCCAAAATTGACAAATGGGATCTCATTAAACTAAAGAGCTTCTGCACAGCAAAAGAAACTACCATCAGAGTGAACAGGCAACCTACAGAATGGGAGAAAATTTTTGCAATCTACTCATCTGACAAAGGGCTAATATCCAGAACCTACAAAGAACTCAAACAAATTCACAAGAAAAAAACACACAACCCCATCAAAAAGTGGGCAAAGGATATGAACAGACATTTCTCAAAAGAAGACATTCATACAGCCAACAGACACATGAAAAAATGCTCATCATCACTGGCCATCAGAGAAATGCAAATCAAAACCACAATGAGATATCATCTCACACCAGTTAGAATGGTGATCATTACAAAGTCAGGAAACAACAGGTGCTGGAGAGGATGTGGAGAAATAGGAACACTTTTACACTGTTGGTGGGATTGTAAACTAGTTCAACCGTTATGGAAAACAGTATGGCGATTCCTCAAAGATCCCATTACTGGGTATATACCCAAAGGATTATAAATCATGCTGCTATAAAGACACATGCACATGTACATTTATTGCGGCACTATTCACAATAGCAAAGACTTGGAATCAACCCAAATGTCCATCAGTGACAGACTGGATTAAGAAAATGTGGCACATATACACCATGGAATACTATGCAGCCATAAAAAAGGATGAGTTTGTGTCCTTTGTAGGGACATGGATGCAGCTGGAAACCATCATTCTTAGCAAACTATCACAAGAACAGAAAACCAAACACCGCATGTTCTCACTCATAGGTGGGAACTGAACAATGAGATCACTTGGACTCGGGAAGGGGAACATCACACACCGGGGCCTATCATGGGGAGGGGGGAGGAGGGAGGGATTGCATTGGGAGTTATACCTGATATAAATGACGAGTTGATGGGTGCTGACGAGTTGATGGGTGCAGCACACCAACATGGCACAAGTATACATATGTAACAAACCTGCACGTTATGCACATGTACCCTAGAACTTAAAGTATAATAATAATAAATAAATAAATAATTCTTTTGTATTCATTTTTATTGGTTTTTATATTGTTTAATTGCTAGTGTTGTTCTGTATTTCAAATTCTAAAGTTTAGTGTTAACTGCAAATACAAATAAATAAAAAATAAATATTCAATTACGGGTTAAATTGGATTTTGTTGGTTATTCTGAAAATATTCTAATTTTTAAACACAACTTGTCTAAAATCTTAATTTTTCCTTTAATTTCTAGAATTTATGAATTATGCTAAGTTAGATATGATAGAGGTAAGTTCAAAACTGTATCTTTTTCTCACAAATATCAAAAGGTCTGAGAACAAAGCCACAAAGTTTGAATATATATAAGAACAAAGATATCTGAGTACATCGGCTTAGACTAGGTTTATTATTTTGAACTGTATACTCTGGTAACTCCTGGTTTCTGAGAACTACTGCATTTCTTACCTTTTTTCTGCTTTATCAGCTCCTGGTGTGCCAGATTTCTCTCATTTGTTTCATTCTCTAAGGCCTTCTTATACTGCGCTGCTTCTCTGGAAAGAATGTTCAGGTTATCTTCAGCCTGTGTTCTCTCCAGCTCTAAATGATGAATTTTTTCCTGAAGAGTTTTTAAGGCTAAAATAAGAGCTGTTGAAAAAATATTTTGTTGATATTTTCAGTGAAAGTTTCTGAACACTTACAATCAAAGTAACATAAGAAAAATAAGCAGTATATTTTTGTTAGTGAGCCAGAAAAATGTACAAGTAATGCATATTCTTCAAAAAATGAAAAATAATGAATAACACTTTAAAGAAGGGCACATTTTCTCTAATATATCTTGTAAAAACAATATATCTATGATTGTATTTAGTGATTTCTAAGACTGAGAAAGGTAATAACCATGATTTTAATTTAAAAAATAAATATTTTCAAATGAAAGGACTTAAAGAAGACAATGTAGTCTAGGGAGCATAAGTGTCTGAATATGAATAAGGAACATTAAAATATAATTTCTACTAATTAACATGGCAATTTAGGTTTAAAGTTAAAGGTTTTTTTCTCAGTTCTTGATGTATTCCATTTTAGTCAAATCACACATATTTACTGTTTCTTTGTCCATGATACAGTATTAAGAAACAGGATAATTATAACCTAATGGTTTACCTAATGTCAGACCTGAAAGATAATAGTACACTATACCACTGTGACTTGTATTCAACTATATTAATATCTTCATGATTCAGATAAGTTAAGAGTTTTAACTGTCATATACTTTATATCAAATTAGAAAGATGCTTGCTAGAGATTACCATTTGATTTTTATAAATGAGATAAATAAATTATATTTATTCCTCTTTACATGGTATCTGTAGCTGGCACATTGATTTGCATTATTATTTCTTATAGTTTATTCCACAAAACTAGTTTATTTATTAACAGCAACCATTATTATAGAATATTTTAAAAGTAGGTGATAACAGAATCTTAGAAAGGAATCTGCACAGCTTAAAATATGCCTGGAGTAATACAATGTTTTCCTAATTCAACTTTAAGATCCTCCTACATTTCTATTTTAAACATTAAAATACTAGTATTTTGTAGTTACTCTGATATACTGGCTTCCTAAAATATTTTCAAGAATAATTTTGGATGTATGCAATTTCTGAATCTAATTCTTGAATAAGATGCAATTCCATTTAATTCGCTAACATTCTAATCATGTGGTTTAGAAGGATTCCAAATCTGACCTTTTATTCTTCAAAGAGTATTTTCCTGTTTTCAAATGATGTTTTTATGATAACCCTGTGATATGTGTCCAGCTGGTTATATTAATCTTCATTTTATGGCTGTAGAAGCCAAAATAAAAAATGTCAAGTAATTTGTCTAAGTTCATAGAAACTTTTAGCAACAGAATCAAAATTAGGAGTTTTGTTAAGATTAAATATATATAATCATATTGTATTCCACATAAATACGAAAGGTTTTTTATAGCAAGCTTTTTACCATTCTTCAAATTCTATATCAGCATTACCTTGGCTATTTGGGCTATGAAGTATCTTAGAAGAGGTAACCTCTAAGTTCGCAGGATGGCAATTCTGAGATGGTTCATTCTGGGTGAATGAGGGAACAAATACTCTTTCTGGAGGTTTATGATAGCTTCCCACTATACTATGCATTAACTCAGAATCCATTATCTGTAGAGAATAAAGGAACAATATAATATAGTATCATTCTTTCCTATTTTGAGGGTGAACGCATTATATAAAAATTCAGGTGAAACTTCAACATAACAACATAATCATATACTGTGGAGTTGTATCTTTAGGAACTTAATTATAAATTCAGCTCTAATAAGCCTGGCAATAAAAGAAAGAAAAATTACTATTTCTTGTGTAAGTAGTATCGACAATTCTGCCTGATTTTCAATAATCATATACCCTGGAGTAAGCATGACATGAGGGCCGTGAATTTACTGGTTTCTCAGTAACTCACAAATCCTATATATCTATCATAGTCTGAGCATCGCTCTACAAGCAGTGTGACTCTAGGATTTAAAGAGAAAGTACATATTCTAAAAGACAACAGAGCTTTTAAAAACAAGCCAATAATATGCACTGATTCTCTAATACTGATTGTTGAATTCTAATGTATGGCTTCCTAAAGGATTTTCAAGGGTAATTTTGGATATATGAAATATCAGAATCTAACCTTTGAATAAGACACATCTCTGCTTAGTGTATTAGCATTTTAGTCATCTAGATTAGAAAGTTTCCAAATCTGAAGAATCGAGACTACTTAGTTTTGTTAGTCTAGTTTTTATTTTGTTGCTGTTTTTATTTTGGTAAGAGAGCCCTTTTAACCATTTTAGCAGGTAATTTTTGGTCTAAAATTTCCAAATCATTTTATTATCCTTTCTGCAATTTAAATATTTTAGAAATGTATTCTATTTTTTAATAGATTCTAGTCAATGTTAATTAAATTAATTCATAATCACATAAGGTGATAACTGCTCACAAAAAAATAACTCACTGGCAGAATTTTAAGAAAGCTTGCTTCAATATGTAAATCCAAGAATTACACTATAACATTAGCTTATTTTGATTTTTGAGAGTTGTACATTTTCCATGATTTCACTACCGCCTCAATTCACAAGACAAGAAAGGCAGGCACATCCCAGGATTATATTTTCTGGAAGAGCAGAAGGCACACTTCACTTCCTAGAATTTTCTACTTTAGCCATTGCCATGATTGGCTATCTCCTAGAATATTCTGATTGGTCTAAATTAGAGGCTGTAAAGCCTAAGGTTTGCTAAGATACTTGATGTTTTTTGTTCTTGCAAGGCAACCATATTTTGCTATTGTTGTTAGTACCAGCTATCTCAGACACTGTCCCATGGGATACCGCATCTGTCTAAGTTGTTCCCTCAAAAAACAAGAGATCAACATTAGTCACAGCTGGCTCACTAGAAAGTGGAGGTAAGGCCCTAAAGTACGTAAGTCCTGAAGATGGTTGTATGTCTTTAGAGAGAGGTAAGTGGTTAAAGCTATCCCAAGAACACTGGAGCTACTCAAGATATCGGACTCAGTTTTCAGCTCCGGGTGGGTTTCTCCAATGATAGAAAGAATGAAATTTTGCTATTCGTCACTACACACTGAAGTCCTTGGGATATCTCTGCTTCCTCTGACCTAAGTACAATATTATTTCACAAACTGGATATTGTACCAATTAAAAAACTGGTCCAAATTTGAGGTTTTTAATGTATATGAAATAATGACTAGTTAGAAGGTTGCCAGTAAGTTAAAAATTAAACTACAGTTTATTTAAATTAAATGTGTAGACACATATTAAAGTGGGCACAAGCAGAATAACCCACTGATAGGATAAAAACAAGATGAAGAAAAAGAAAACAGTAAAGAAACGAGAGGACAAGTGATATTGTGACACAGAGCTCAGAGATTTTCATTGTAATGGGATCTCAGCTTAACCCTTATAATCTGGTCCTATGTTGTAAACAAGTGCATAAGCCTACTAGAAGCTTATTTATATAAAGCACTGAAGCATCCCGGGAGAAAAACTCACTCTGAAGGAAGGCGAAATAACTACAAAAGGCCTTACATGGCTAAGGAGAGGAGGAGTGATTCTGAGTAGACTATGGTGGTGGTCATTTTAATTTATCTCTGACCTAGTGCCATGACTCAAATGTGGGTTCTAAAAAGAGAGAGAGTTTAAATAAAAACTGAGAAATGTTTCATCAATATCTCTATAAAATATCAAGGCATTAGCTTCCCTGATTTGTGTAAGATGTTATATGACAATGGAGGGGGAGTCAGATGGCTAGCAGTTTTGGCCCCTTTCTGGTGCATCGGTTAGTAGTATTCAGCAAGAGAGAGAGAGAGCAAGAGAGACAGTGAACAAGAGTGAGAAAGCGAGCGAGCAAGAGAGAAACAGAGAGAGATCACAGATGGAAGGGACACATTTATGGGCGTGTATGAGAAATATTTCTAGGGAAAAATTTCTGAAAATACAGAGAAGTACTTAAATCCCAATCTCTAGAATTCTGGTATTTCTGATACCGGACTTAGCTAGCTGTTGGTAACTGAAAAGACCTCAGGAACTCTTATGGAACATTTTATTGGTGTCTGCAAGTAAGGGCAAAAGGCTATAAAATGTGAACCTCATTTGTATCAAGCCTGGGAAACTCAGGTTGTACCTGGAACCATTCTTTTTTTTTTTTCTTAAAATTTTTATTTACTTTTTATTCTAAAAACAAACAAACAAAAAAACGGAATACATGTGCAGAATGTGCAGGTTTGTTACATAGGTATACATGTGCCATAGTAGTTTGCTGCACCTACTGACTCGCCCTCTAAGTTCCCTTCCTTTACCACCCACAGGCCCTGGTGTGTGTTGTGCCTCTCTCTGTATGCATGTGTTCTCAATGTTCAACTCCCACTTATGAGTGAGAACATGCAGTGTTTGGTTTTCTGTTCTTATGTTAGGCTGCCGAGGATGATGGCTTCCAGTTTCATCCATGTCTCTGCAAAGGACATGAGCTCATTCCTTTTTATGGCTGCATAGTGTTCCATGGTATATATGTACCACATTTTCTTTATCTAGTCTATCATTGATGGGCATTTGGGTTGGTTTACCTGAAACCATTCTTGACAGCTTGTGAACAACCAGGGAAATTACTCCCTGTCTTTACGGTCTATAAAATAAAGATACTCTAATTGGCTGCCACTAAGATCCCATTGCATAAAAAAACTATCCCCCTAAAAAGAATGCTCTAGACACAAACACTTTACTGCAAAGCATTTTTTTACTTTTTATAGAGGAAAACACTTATTCCACAGGACTACTAGGGAGATGACATTCCTTTATTTCAAAAGTCTTCTATAGTATCTCTGACCATTCACCCAGAATGAACCATCTCAGGAAGCTGAGGCAGGAGAATCACTTGAACCTGGGAGGTAGAGGCTGCAGTGAGCTGAGATTGCACCACTGCACTCCAGCCTGGGTGACAGAGCGAAAGACTTTCTCTCAAAAAAATAAAATAAAATAAAATAAAATAAAATAAAATAAAATACAAGTTTCAGAGCAGACTTCTTTGGTTCAAACTGAAGCACTGCTGTGTGACCTTGATCAAATGTTTAATTTCTCTGTGCCTCAAATTCCTCATTTGCAAAATAAAAATTAAAATGGTATCTTAACACAGGGGTTCCCAACCTCTGGCCTGCGGACTAGTATCCATTCTTGGCCTGTTAGGAACCAGGCTGCCCAGCAGGAGGTAAGTGAAGGTGAGCAAGCATTACCACCCAAGCTCCGCTTCCTGTCAGATCAGGGCAGCATTAGATTCTCATAGGAGCGCGAACCCTATTGTGAACTGTGCATATCAGGGATCTAGGCTGCACGCTCCTAATGAGAATCAAACTAATGTCTGATGATCTGGAATGATCTGGGGTGAAACTGTTTCATCCCCAAACTATCCCCCTACCCCTGCCGCATCTGTGGAAAAATTGTCTTCCACAAAACCGGTCCCTCCCGCCTTAACATATAAGACTGCTTTAAGGATTAAATGAGACAATGTAAGTAAGGTACTCAGAAAGATGTCTGATACATAGTAAATGTTGATTCATATTAGCAATGATTATCTTTAAGGGATAAAGGAGAAGAACAATTCAAAGATAATTCTCAGATGATCTAACTTGGCTACTGTGTAGATATTAATTTAATTAATTTACCAGGGACTAGTACTCAAAATATCTGAAGAACTATAAATCAGAAAGAAACACAAAACCCAATAGAAAAAATAACCATAAGGGACACTTCAAAAAGAGGAAACATAAGTGGTTTATAAATACAGGAAAAGATGCTCAACCTCAGTAGTAGTCACGGAAATGCAACTTAAAACCACAAATTAGTATTTCATATCCAACAGTTAGGCAAAATGTAAAACTGACAATATAAAATTTCAGAAATGATGTAGAACTATGAGAACAGTAGTAAGTGTTGGCACATAAACTGGTACCAATTTTAAAACAATTTAGTATTATGAAATAAAAGTGAATATATATTTCTTTACATATACATATATACATACAGATAGATATTACAATCTGTGAATAAATCTTAGAGAAACTTTTACATATCATCACCAGGAAAGACATTATTAAGAATATTTGTAGCAGCACTATCTATAATAGCAAAAACTAGGAATAGCCGAAATGGATAAACAGATAAACTGTGGTATATTTACACAATGTCCTAACAAAGACAATGAATAATTTGTGGTAAAGATTTCAATAAGGATGAATCTTAGAAAATTGTTGGGTGAAAAATGCAAGTTACTGAAGAAGACTATCATAAAATTTTTTGTTATTGTTGCTGCTGTTTTGTGTTTTTTAGAGATGGTGGTCTCACTATGTTGCCCAGGCTGGTCTTATTCACACATTTAGAGTTCTAATTTTAAACTCACATTTCTTAGATCTTTAACTGTAGGAATTCTTCGAAGTCAATGTTTAAAGCACCTTTCTTCAGAGAAAACTTCTATTTTTCTGCTAGGATCTGAGGCACCCCAAACCAAAAGCATCATTAAACTAAACCTTTAGATTAAGATTATTTTTGCAAGGCGAATTTCAACTTCAAACTCACATGAGCATAGGATTGTGATGAGGAATTCTCAGGAAAGATTCTTTTTGTGTATTCCAATCAAAACCAAGGATGAGATAGGCAGTGTCATTCTAAAGAGCAGGCTATTTTCCTTAAATTATCCACAGAGGATGATTCACACTTTGGGGATCTCAGCTTTATGTTGCAGTGTCCAAACTTATAACTCATAATGCCTAGGCTCAGATTTCCTCTGTCCCATGCAAGCAGGACTATCTCCTTAAAGCCCAGGTTCTGGGCCATAAGGTATCAGAAGGCAATTTTAGAGGTAAAGAGGTTCTATGGCTCACTTATCTCCATGGAATTCGGCCTTCTCATTATTTACAGCCTTGTATTTTCACCTTACTTCGCTGCCAACTCAAGCAGACTTAAAAAAATTTTTTTTAAGTATTTTATCCAGCATTTAAAAACATGTTCTTTACCGGAAGTTTCTCTAAACATCTAGTCTGCCAAATCGCTTGAAATAAAATACTGCAATAGCTTTAGACATACTTTAGAGATACTAACTGCTTTAGACAAACCAGTTTTCGTTGCATACACAGAATGATACTTAGGCTTCAAAAAAGGAAAAGGAGTTTATATCTTTTCATTCCAGCTACAATTCTCAAAAGTATTCCATACTGTAAAGTTTGTTCTTCTTCAATTATAGTAAAGTGAATATTATCTGGTTAGTTATTAACTAAATAGAGAGTTCACTAGCAGGATTCAGATAACAGAACAAATAGTAAACAATCTATAGGCTGAGAATAAGAAAAAGTATCAGAACCTAATTCACATCTTAGGCACACTATATATTCAACATTAAAAATATGCAATGACTTTATAGGAATACTATAGTAACCATCAAATTCCAGAAATTTAGAAGCACTTTAAGTATTATTACACTTCAATGACATTCATGTATATTTACAGTAGCAGCAAATCTTACATTTAATATACCGATCTTTTGACACTCAAATTGATCTACTTAATGTAATTTATAATCAACTTAAGAAAATCCCTCGATAGATATGAAAAAATCATTATTTTGTAACCATCACAATAAAGGCTGATTTAGGCAAGAAGCATCAATAACTGCTAAATCAAGGGGACACATTTTAATGAGGAGCAGGATAGTTGTATGGTCCTAAAGTGTATTTCCCATAGAATGCTTATAAAATGCAAGGAAAAACTAGTAACTGAATAGTAGAAAGACAAACAATACTCTGATAGGATGATTAAAATTAACATCACCTATGAGAGGTAGAAGGCCATCGTGTGCCTCTGGATATGAAACCCGGAAAAGGACACAACATCACTTATGCAGTACTCTGGCCAGAACGCATAACCTGAATCTCAACATGAGCAAATACCACATAAACAACAAATGAAAAACATTCTATTTTTCTTTTTTTAAAAAAAAGCCAGCAGAGAGGTGGTTGTTTTCTTAAAAAATGTCAATTTCATAAAAGACAACCACACTTCTGTATATGTATGCAGAAGAACTGAAAGCAGGGTCTCAAAGAGGTATTTGTATACCTATGTTCATAGCAGCACAATTCACAATAACCAAAAGGCAGAAGCAAACCAAATGCCCATTGATAGGTAAACAAAATGTGATATATACAAGCAATGGAATATTAATCAGCCTTAAAAAGGAAGGAAACTCTGACAGAGGCTTGATGAACCTTGAAGATATGATGCTAAGTGAAATAAACCAATCACAGAAAAGACAAACATAAGATGTTTGTCTTATATAAGTTTGTCATATATGTGTTTCCACTTACAGGAAGTATCTAAAGTAGATGAACTTACAGAAACAGAAGGTAGAATGGTGGTTGCTGGGGAGGAGTGAAAGGAGTTATAGAGTTTCAGTTTTGCCAGATGAAAAACTTTTAGAGATTGGTTGCATAACAATGTGTGGTAGGGGAGACAAATATGATAAAAAGAATCTTTGATTCAATGGGCTTGGTTCCATAACAAAAGTATATGCAGAAAGCCATGGGAACACAAAGGAGAGGTTAACACTCTCTGACTGATGGAGAGATAACTAACGCCAGAAATAATCTGAAATTATGAAGAGTTTTGAAAGAGAAGTTTAGGTTAATATGGCAGAGTGAACATATATACTTACTTTTGCTTCCACTTGGAAACTCACTAAAATAATATTTTTAAAAAAGAAAGATATAAACCTGCGAAGAGAAGGATCAGTAGAGGTGACAACAAAACTTTGGAAAATGGAAAACAGATGTATGAGTAATAACAGGCTTAGCTAATGCAAAAAGGCAGACTCCAAATCCAAGTAAGAAATGTGACTTTTTAAATTTTACCCAGCAGGATCCTGGAATGGCTCAGGAATTAGCCACACCTCTGTAAGCAGTAGGTAAGATAGAGCTGGAAACTAGAGAACAGGTTGAAAGTTTAATGTAGAAGTAAATTATATGCCCAAATACCCTCTGCCTTTCCATGCAGCCATGAGTATTCTACCTTCATCTGGGAAGATCAGAATTTTGTTTTGTTTCTTTCTGAAGAGGAAATTATAGAATATCTCTGGACTGGGGGACACTCAGAACAACTGAGGGAGGGGCATGAGACTGGAAGCTGGAAGACTAATCAGTTCCCAGAATGTCGGCAGTCTATATTATTATATCCAAGTGAAGAACTGAGGATCCATTTTCTAGGAAATACGAATAGCTTAAGTTAATAAAGACACTAAAGACAATAAAATGAATTGATTGGATAGATTTGGAGTTTCCAATTAGTTTTTTTGGTTTTTTGTTTTGAGACGGAGTCTCTCTCTGTTGTCCAGGCTGTAGTGCAGTGGTGCGATATCGGCTCACTGCAACCTCTACCTCGCAGGTTCAAGCGATTCTCCTGCCTCAGCCTCCTGAGTAGCTGGGATTACAGGCGCCCACCACCATGCCCGGCTAATGTTTTGTATTTTTAGTAGAGACGGAGTTTCACCATGTTGGCCAGGCTGGTCTCAAACTCCTGACCTCAGGTGATCCACCTGCCTTGGCCTCCCAAAGTGCTGGGATTATAGGCACGAGCCACTGTGCCCGGCCTTCAATTAGTTTTTCAGTGCTCCCATCTTACATATAAGCTATCTAACTAAGGCTTACCAAACATTAGGAAAGACAGAGACCAAAGCAAACAAACAATAAGAGGTTTAGCAGGAACACAAAAACTGGCAATATACCATTAGTGAAGATAGAATGTATAATCATTGAGGACGATGATAGATCCTAGTGAATTTGTTTGGAGTACAGTGAATAAATGTTGGCAGTAAAAAACAGGCTAAAAACGTATAAGGGCCAAGCCACAAAGGATTTTGTATATCACATCAAGGAGTTTGTAATTTATTTGATTAGACCATAGAGAGGTAATTAAGGACATAAAAGGGAATAACATGACCAGGTTTGCATTTTGACAAGTTCATTCAGCTGGCCTTAAGGTGAACAGACAAAAGAAGGAAGAAATTATAGGCAGATGGACAAATTAAGAGGTTACTAAAGTAATTCAAACAAGAAAAATATAGGTCTAAAATAGGACTGGAGTAGATGAGATAAATATGAAAGATGCTGAGAAGATATAATCAAAAGGACTTAAGAATCTGCTACAAATATGCATGTAGGTTGGATCTAGAGATAGAGATTTGGTTATCAATTAGATCACCCAAGGACAGTATAAAGAACAGCAATTTTCAGTGTGTGCATGTGTGCATGACAAAAGAGGTAGCTGAGACTCACTGCCTTTGCCCATTAGGGAACCACTGTGGGTCCTCCTCAGATGTGTTGAGACAAAATTTTATAAAAGGTTAAGAATCACAGATTTGGCTGGGCGCAGTGGCTCACACCTGTAATCCCAACACTTTGGGAGGCCGAGGCGGGCAGATCACGAGGTCAGGAGATCAAGACCATCCTGGCCAACATGGTGAAACCTCATCTCTACTAAAAATTTTTTAAAAATTAGCCCAGCGTGGTGGCACACGCCTGTAATCCCAGCTACTCAGGAGGCTGAGGCAGGAGAGAATCACTTGAATCTGGGAGGCGGAGGTTGCGGTGAGCCGAGACTGTGCCATTGCACTCCAGCCTGGGTGACAGAGGAGACTTGGTCTCCAAAAAACAAAACCAAACAAACAAAAAAAGATTAAGAATCACAGATTTGGGAGACAAGTGAAGGAAAAAAAAAAAAAAACTCTCAAAGGAGATTAAAAAAAAAAAAGCAATAAGAGAAGTGGGGAAAAGCAGGAGAAAGTGATAACAAAGGAGTAAAAGTGAGAACAAGTACTTACTATTTATGTCTAATACACTATGCCTCCCTGAAATAAAAAGAACACAGGACATGGCTTCTGCTATCTGACTGAGTCTGCAATTACACTGTTGAAAAAAGACTGACATAAGACAATGAGAGGGAGAAAAAAGAAAAAGGGAGGGGGGTGAGTCAACAGTGTATCAAGTAAAATTGGTTTACTTCATAACTACTAATAAATTTTTACTGAGCAGCCTCTAAACTCATTAAATAGTCTGAATATAAGAAATACATTATTACATGAGTAGAACAGCCAGTTTTGGGGTTTTTTTGTTTTGTTTTTTTTTTGAGACGGAGTCTTGCTCTTTTGCCTGGCTGGAGTGCAGTGGCGCGATCTCGGCTCACTGCAAGCTCCGCCTCCGGAGTTCACGCCATTCTCCCGCCTCAGCCTCCGGAGTAGCTAGGACTACAGGCACTCGCCACCAAGCCTGGCTAATTTTTTGTATTTTTAGTAGAGATGGCGTTTCACCATGTTGGCCAGGATGGTCTCGATCTCTTGACCTCGTGATTCGCCCACCTCGGCCTCCCAAAGTGCTGGGATTACAGGCGTGAGGCACCGTGCCCGGCCAATAGGCAGTTTTTTAAGAGTACAAAGTAATGCCAATCTTTTACAAATATTTTATAAATTATAATATAGCATCTAATTGTTCATGTGCAGTTAATTCAACTCAATACATGCAATAAGAGCTATCTAATTTTCAAGTAAACTCATCAAGTGCTGAATTTAAAATAACCAGGCTTATGAATATTCTATCTAATAATTAGATTTCTCCTTATTGAACGTGTATCCATTTAGTTTAGAACATATAATGTCTAAGGTCACTTAAATGATTAGACTCCCCATCATCTTTACCAAGATCTAGTTTATCTTGACTATTCAGTTCAAGAGAAAATGTTCCTAATTTAATACAAAGTAAATGAGGAACAATATAAAACTGTATAATTATAGCCTATTTTTAAAGGACAAAGATAGATACAAAAAACAGATTTAAGTTATTAAATGTTAATAGATGGACAGCAGATTTTCATGTTCTTACTTCCACCTTCTAAAACATTCTCCCCAATGAACACATATTACTTTTATAATGAGAAACAAAAATTTAATAAAATATTTTCTCAATTAGATTTCCAAAGAGGTAGAAAGCAGCTGGAGATTTAGAGTATCAATTATTTATATGAATATCTGTTGGAAGCACTTACATGTTTTCATTTGTAAGGGTTTCATGTCTCTTATCTCAACATAAACTCAGAAAAGGCAATTATGTTTATTTTTTCTGTAAGTCTCCACAATCCAAATTCCTACACTCTGCAAAGGGGCATTGTATCTTCAGGGCCTAATCCAAAAAATATTTGTAAAAATAAATCCTCTGAAACTAATTTGTTAGGTCAACAACTTTTTCCTACCTCCCTATGCTAATGTTTATTATGGTTGAACCCAGCAAATCAGTAAATACTGTCCTAACTTAAAACACACACACACACACACACACACACACACACACACACACACACATTGTGCTTTGATATGTACTTTTACATACAGGTTTTAATTTAATGTCATTTTATTTAAGTAAACCATAATTCTTAGGATTTGAAAATATTACTGGTAATATTTCTTCAAAAAGTTCTAAGTTAAAAAATAAGTGATTTTGAAAGGGTTTCAACATTCTTATAATGTTTATTGTATTTATAAGGATAAAAGTATACTATAGTTATTTTCGTTGAACTTTAACCATTTCTATCCACCTGTCTATCAATCAATCAATCAATCAATCAATCAATCAATCAATCAACACAGGTTCTCACCATGTTGCCTAGACTAGCTTCAAACTCCTGGGTTCATGCAATCCTCCCACCTCAGCCTTCCGAGTAGCAGGTGTGTGCCACCACACCCTTTTCTCTTTAGAACGGTTGATGGTAAACTTAGTAAACACAGAGTTCAGAAACTGGGTAATGGGCACTCAGATTAGTTGCTACAAATCCACTTTCTAGGCCTTTACATTTTTTTTCCCCACAGGTTGAGCAGACTTCATAGTCAGAATTAATTGCGGGACTTCGCTGATTAGTCAGGCTGCCCAAGGGGGAATGAGCTATTGGACAATGATAAATATCTAAAGCTTGCCAAGTTCAGTACCAAAATTTATTTTGACTAGTTTTAAAAGAAAGATTTCTAAAGTGTTTAAACTGCTTTCCTTCCTTTTAGACAGAGTATATTCAACACAATTTAACCTTTAGGATGACTTAAGGATAGCATCATAGCATTTTAATTATGCACAATGATACTTAGGGACCCAGTGTGATATTGTATTGTTTACCCCTTCACTGGAAAGTTCCAGACCATCCTAGACTCTGTTTTCTGTTTTTTCATCTCTTGCTACCTCTTCCCTTGCTGTCTACCTACTTGTTTCTAGCAGAAGACTCCTTTCTAATCGGTTTCCCAACCTATAGCAAATAAACAAAGCAATCAAGTTTCATTCATTAAACATTCAGAGATGAAAAATACAATCCCAGGCAGTCCCTGAAACATTCACAACTTAATTATGCTACATAGGATGCTATGGGAATCCGGAGGAGAAGCATCTGACCCAGAGTCTGGGGATTTCAATGGTGACTTCCTGGAGGAGCTAGTTCTTAAACTGAGACATGAAGGATGAATGAATAGCATTTCACAAGCAAAAGAAAGTGAGAGAATGGGTAGAAGAAAAGATCAAGTGCACAGACAGAAGAAATAGCATGGTAAATATAAAAATAATGATATCTCGGCCGGGCGCGGTGGCTCACGCCTGTAATCCCTGCACTTTGGGAGGCCGAGGCGGGCGGATCACGAGGTCAGTAGATCGAGACCATCCTGGCTAACACGGTGAAACCCCGTCTCTACTAAAATACAAAAAATTAGCCGGGCGCGGTGGCGGGCGCCTGTAGTCCCAGCTACTCCGGAGGCTGAGGCAGGAGAATGGCGCGAACCCGGGAGGCGGAGCTTGCAGTGAGCCGAGATGGTGCCACTGCACTCCAGCCTGGGCAACAGAGTGAAGACTCCGCCTCAAAAAAAAAAAAAAAAAAAAAACACTCACATTTATTAAAAACTTCTGTGAATTAACTTACTAAATCCACATACCAATGCTATGAAGCACAATTATTCCTATTTTACAGATGAGGAAACTGTGGCACAGAAAAAACTGTTTCATCCAAGGGCCATACCTAGTTAAGTGGCAAAGTCAAGATTTGGCAGTCTGGCTCTAAAGTTCACACTCTAAATCATCACACTATATAGCTTATCTATGCAAAATTATGAAAGCAAGAGAGAATCCAGTGTTTTGAGCAATCTATTATGAGTGATTTACTAAAGCTGGAAAGCTGTATAGTGCCTAAATATTGCAGAAGATGAGGCAGAAACCAGACCTGAGGAGCCTTGTATGCCAGGTACAGGTGTTTAGATTTTATCCTGTAGGTAGTAAAAGCCATCCAGCAGAGGAGTAGCAAGACCACACTGCCTTTGATAAAGTTTTTCATGAAGAATGGATAGAAACAACCAAAGGCTCAAAGTACAGGTAGGAGACTATTCCAGAGCTCTATGTGAGATGATAAAGACCTGCATCAAAGCAATAGAAGTGATTCCTTTTTTATTTTTATTTTTTTGAGACGGAGTCTCACTCTGTTACCTGGGCTGGGCTGGAGTGCAACGGCATGATCTCGGTTCACTGCAACGTCCGCCTTCTGGGTTCAAGTGATTCTCCTGCCTCAGCCTCCCGAGTAGCTGGGATTACAGGTGCACGCCACCACGCCTGGCTAATTTTTGTATTTTTTTAGTAAAGACAGGGTTTCGCCATGTTGGCCAGGCTGGTCTCGAACTCCTGTCACCAGGTGATCTGCCCACCTTCGCTTCCCAAAGTACTGAGATTACAGGCATGAGCCTGGCCATAGAAGTGGTTCTATTTAGGTATTTCCTGCTACTAATCCTATGGAAAGGAAGAGAAAAACTAGAGAAAATCAGGATGTCAAATTCGTAGAACTTATGACCAGACAAGGAAAACTTGTGATAGGGAAAAATGAAATAAAGTTGTAACCAAGGTAGAAAACAGATTTTGAAAGCAGTGGAGGTGGTATAAAAGATTTATTCTAGACATAATTGAGGGGCTTGTGAAATAACATTTTTTAAAAAAACAGCTAAAATTTATATTGAGCTTGCTACATGTGAGGCACTGGTCAAAGAAGTTTACATGCATTGATCCACTGAATCATGAAGGCAACACTATGACATATTAACTTCTTTTTACATGAGGCATCTGAGAAGTTAAGTAACTTGCCCAGGGTCATGCAGCTATTAAGGGGCTGAGCTGGGATCTGAACCCAGGTATCCTGATTTGGAGTGTATTGTCTTTAATAGAGACATGCCAATTTTATAGATGAGTTTGACATTCAAGAATCGTTTAAAGTAAGGATTTGCCCCAGCTAGCTCAGCCGGTAGGTAATAATAATAATAATAATAACAAAGATAAGGGTTTGGAAGTCATCAATATACATAGATGGCAGTTGAAGCCATGAGTATTGAGTTAGATATAGAGTACGCAGTCTAAGTGTGGTCCTTCAATCACTTAGGTAAGAATACCCTGAGGATTTTTATTTTTAATAAACATGCAGATTCCTGGGCCTCACCAAAGTCCACGGAAACAAAAACTCTAGGGATAAGACCCATAAATATATCGTTTTGATAACTACCCAACTGATCCTTATATAAAGTTCGAAGATCACTAAAGGAATGAGCAAAGAAATGTGTAACAATGACATTGAGTTTACTAGAAGTGTGTCTACAATAAGAGTAAGCAAATTCTGAAGAAGGATGTTAGTAGGGGCCTGGGCAAGTGTCTGATGAGTCTTTTTTTTTTTTTTTTTTTGAGACAAAGTCTCACCCTGTTGCCCAGGCTGGAGTGCAATGGCACAATCTTGGCTCACTGCAACCTATGCCTCCCAGGTTGGGTTCAAACGATTCTCCTGCCTCAGCCTCCCAAGTAGCTGAGATTACAGGCACACATGACCATGCCTGGCTAATTTTTTGTATCTTTAGTAGAGATGGGGCTTCACTATTTTGGCCAGGCTGGTCTTGAGCCCCTGACCTCGTAACCCTCCCACCTTGGCCTCCCAAAGTACTGGGATTACAGCCATGAGCCACAAAGCCTGGCCCTCTGATGAGTCTTTGATCAAATCTAAGCCACAATAAATTATAAGATGTATTATTCTTTCATGTACCACCACCACCAAAACAACAACGTACCCCAAACAAGAGGCCTCCCATGTAAAGCTAGAACAACAAAAGGGGTACAAATGCAATATAAACAAATGAAAAATAAACCCAGCATTCAGAATGAGACAGCAAGGAAACCTGAAAGTCTCTATCTGTACACAAGATAGAAGAATTTTATCTAAAAGCCAGTACTCACCTAGCTTTGCAGTCTGAATTCATATTACCAGTAGGGTCAAAAACAAAACACAGCAAAACCAACAAAGACAAAACAAAACAAAAAAAATCTTTCAGGCAGAGAATTTAACTTAAAGTGGTCTCAGATTGGTAGTAGTGCAAATAACTGGCAGAGTGAAATGCAAATCCTTTCTGAAGTAATCTGACTTCGATTGAGGCTAATAATGATTACAAGACATTTCCTTATCCTAGACATTTTTTAATTTCTAAAATTTCTAAAAATATGTGTCTTAAAGCCACTGAAATACAGTAGATGGAAAGCATACCAAGCTATATTCTGAATGCTCAGAATCTTTGACGGTGGGGTTATTTTTGGGTTCTCAGATGTACTTTATAATTTCATATAGGTGTTGATTCGTTTTTAAAATAACTATAAAACAAAGACACTATTAACAATTATAAAATTGTTTCCCTTTCCATCACATTTAACCATATTTATAATTCCTCTAAATATAAAAAGTCTCATCCATTTTAAAACAAGAACCCCAAAGAGTGAGATCAGACCACTAATACCTGTACCCTGGAGTCTACGTAAATGCTCCCACACTCTGGGATTTTGATAATGAAACTGCAAAATGCACCACAGGCCCTGGTAACTGTCTAGACATAACAAGACAAACAGCAAACTTTGTTCCTGCCAAGGATGATGATTTACAGTCCTACTCTGACATTTGGTATTCCCTCTTTTGCTCACAGGCCACAAACACTAACTATTTTCATTATATCCAGAGTATCCTGGCTCTTTTTAAGAAAAATTAATCCCTTCTCAACAATGCCACAGTGAAAAAAAATTCTTCTAGAACTTCTGTAATTTTCCAGAAAAGCAGTCTTTTCCTAATTCAAACATACATTTCCCATCTATTCCAAGAGTAGTACAAACACTGCACAAATTACACACCGTAGTTGCTCTGGGGTCTTTTAAAACTGCAAATTTCATTGTACAGCAAGCACATCATCCAAATGAGTTGCTAGATGACTAAAATTGCTTTAGAGTGAAAATAAACACCAACTGATCACTGTGGGGAGTATCATAATCCAAAAGTGTGACTTACAAATAAACCAGTTATACAACCAACCACTGCTAACTTCCCTGTTTTTAGTGGGTGAAGGTCCTCAGAGTCCTTCTCACAACACAGTCCTGTCTAGAGCAATTGATATAAAAATTCTAATCTGACACTCATCCTTGCCACACCCCACTAGAGCACCTCTTTCACTCAGGAAAACTATTCTACCCCCAGAGCAAATGTTTGCCTATGAGTGAGTGACTGAGTGAGAGTGTGTGTATGTGTGTGTGTGTCTGTCTGTGTAAGTATAGGAATTTTCTAAGACTGTAGAAAGTGAAGTAACAGTTTCCACATTCGCATCTATAATTGAAAATTCACTTTCCCATAGAAACAAGGGAATAATGGTTTCATAGTGACACTACATTTCTAACCATTTTATAACAATATTGTTTCTACGTGGAACTGTGTAAAATCCACTGAATATGAATGTCAAGCTACTTAGTAATTCTTCAGATGATATCTGTTAGTATAATTTGTGTGCTATAAATATTTAAAACACTTTAAGAGTAGCCCATAATCCCATTATACAGAACCCCCATTAACACATTTTTTAATATCCAGAGGTAATAAAACTTAAACAGTACAGAAAGTCACAAAATGAAAACTCAAAATTTTTCTAATCCCGGACTGCTGATTCCCAACTACACCCACTACTTTCCCCTCCCTGGAGATAATCACCATCAACGGTTCTTGAGAACAGAAAGAAAACAATTATTTATAGACCTAAGCACTTTTCTTTTGGAAAAGAATATCATACGCATCAATTGGCGGGCAATGCAGAAAAAGGTTCATCAGATTCTAGAATATGGCAATCTTGTTAATGTCTAGAAATGCTACCTTCATATGAATTTTTGTTAGAATAATGCATTTTCATGTTTTCATATACCTGTAACCTAGATTATTTGATAATGAAGTATAGCATAGTGGTTAAGAGGTAGGCTCTGCAGCAAAACTCCTTGGGGATAAATCCTGTGTGATCTGCAGAAGGTTTCTTAAATGTTCCTCCTATCTATAAAATGGGAATAATATGACTACCTATTTAAGATAATTATACGTAATGAATCAACATGAAGTACTAGAATAGAGCTTAGTGTGCAGTAAGCACTCAATAAATGCTGGCTATTACTGATATCCAGAAATCTTTATATGTTGGATATTTCATCCAAATTTTTGTCAGTAAAATCACTGATGTGCATAATGATACTGAGAAACGACAAAATCAAAAAATCTCTTTTGAACTATCAAAACCTACATTATATCCAGTGTTTCTTAACATCATACTATAATCCTAATGTCTCCAATAGGCAATCTATAAACAGTATATGACTTTTCAGGTGAAAAGTCAGTATATCACTTTTCAAGTGAAATGCTTGATTCCCCACATAACCTACTTATAACTTTATACTGCTCCTGCACAAATCCAATTTTTACACTTAATGCCTTCTGTAGGCCCAGCTCTTCCTTTTTTTTTTTTCAAATATGGCAGGTTTTTTTTTTTTTTTTTTTTCAAACATGGCAGTTTTTTTTTTTTTTTTTTTAAATTATACTTTAAGTTCTAGGGTACATGTGCATGATGTGCAGGTTTGTTACATATGTATACATGTGCCATGTTGGTGTGCTGCACCCATTAACTCGTCATTTACGTTAGGTATGTCTCCTAATGCTATCCCTCCCCCCTCCCCCACCCCACAATAGGACCCAGTGTGTGATATTCCCCTTCCTGTGTCCAAGTGATCTCATTGTTCAATTCCCACCTATGAGTGAGAACATGCGGTATTTGGTTTTCTGTTCTTGCGATACTTTGCTCAGAATGATGGTTTCCAGCTGCATCCATGTCCCTACAAAGGACACAAACTCATCCTTTTTTATGGCTGCATAGTATTCCATGGTGTATATGTGCCACATTTTCTTAATCCAGTCTATCACTGATGGACATTTGGGTTAATTTCAAGTTTTTGCTATTGTGAATAGTGCCGCAATAAACATACGTGTGCATGTGTCTTTATAGCAGCATGACTTACAATCCTTTGGGTATATCCTCAGTAATGCGATGGCTGGGTCAAAAGGTATTTCTAGTTCTAGATCCTTGAGGAATCGCCACACTGTTTTCCACAATGGTTGAACTAGTTTACAGTCCCACCAACAGTGTAAAAGTGTTCCTATTTCTCCACATCCTCTCCAGCACCTGTTGTTTCCTGATTTTTTAATGATTGCCATTCTAACTGGTGTGAGATATTTCATAGTGGTTTTGATTTGCATTTCTCTGATGGCCAGTGATGATGAGCATTTTTTCATGTGTCTGTTGGCTGTATGAATGTCTTCTTTTGAGAAATGTCTGTTCATATCCTTCGCCTACTTTTTGATAGGGTTGTTTGTTTTTTTCTTGTAAATTTGTTTGAGTTCTTTATAGGTTCTGGATATTAGCCCTTTGTCAGATGAGTAGATTGCAAAAATTTTCTCCCATTCTGTAGGTTGCCTGTTCACTCTGATGGTAGTTTCTTTTGCTGTGCAGAAGCTCTTTCATTTAATTAGATCCCATTTGTCAATTTTGGCTTTTGTTGCCATTGCTTTTGGTGTTTTAGACATGAAGTCCTTGCCCATGTATGGTTTTAGGTCTAACATTTAAGTCTCTAATCCATCTTGAATTAATTTTCGTATAAGGAGTAAGGAAAGGATCCAGTTTCAGCTTTCTACTTATGGCTAGCCAATTTTCCCAGCACCATTTATTAAATAGGGAATCCTTTCCCCATTTCTTGTTTCTCTCAGGTTTGTCAAAGATCAGATGGCTGTAGATGTGTGGTATTATTTCTGAGGCCTCTGTTCTGTTCCATTGGTCTATATCTCTGTTTTGGTACCAGTACCATGCTGTTTTGGTTACTGTAGCCTTGTAGTATAGTTTGAAGTCAGGTAGCATGATGCCTCCAGCTTTGTTCTTTTGGTTTAGGATTGTCTTGGCAATGCGGGGTCTTTTTTGGTTCCATATGAACTTTAAAGCAGTTTTTTCCAATTCTGTGAAGAAACTCATTGGTAGCTTGATGGGGATGGCATTGAATCTATAAATTACCTTGGGCAGTATGGCTATTTTCACGATATTGATTCTTCCTATCCATGAGCATGATATGTTCTTCCATTTGTTTGTGTCCTCTTTTATTTCACTGAGCAGTGGTTTGTAGTTCTCCTTGAAGAGGTCCTTTACCATCCCTTGTAAGTTGGATTCCTAGGTATTTTATTCTGTTTGAAGCTATTGTGAATGGGAGTTCATTCATGATTTAGCTCTGTTTGTCTGTTACTGGTGTATAAGAATGCTTGTGATTTTTGCACATTGATTTTGTATCCTGAGACTTTGCTGAAGTTGCTTATCAGCTTAAGGAGATTTTGGGCTGAGATGATGGGGTTTTCTAAATATACAATCATGTAATCTGCAAACAGGGACAATTTGACTTCTTCTTTTCCTAACTGAATACCCTTTATTTCTTTCTCTTGCCTGATTGCCCCAGCCAGAACTTCCAACACTATGTTGAATAGGAGTGGTGAGAGAGGGCATCCCCGTCTCGTGCCAGTTTTCAAAGGGAATGCTTCCAGTTTTTGCCCATTCAGTATGATATTGGCTGTGGGTTTGTCATAAATAGCTCTTATTATTTTGAGATACATTCCATCAATACCGAATTTATTGAGAGTTTTTAGCATGAAGGGCTGTTGAATTTTGTCAAAGGCCTTTTCTGCATCTACTGAGATAATCATGTGGTTTTTGTTTTTGGTTCTGTTTATATGCTGGATTATGTTTATTGATTTGCATATGTTGAACCAGCCTTGCATCCCAGGGATGAAGCCCACTTGATCATGGTGGATAAGCTTTTTGATGTGCTGCTGGATTTGGTTTGCCAATATTTTATTGAGGATTTTTGCATCGATGTTCATCAAGGATATGGGTCTAAAATTCTCTTTTTTTGTTGTATCTCTGTCAGGCTTTGGTATCAGGATGATGTTGGCCTCGTAAAATGAGTTAGGGAGGATTCCCTCTTTTTCTATTGATTGGAATAATTTCAGAAGGAATGGTACCAGCTCCTCCTTGTACCTCTGGTAGAATTCAGCTGTGAATCTGTCCGGTCCTGGACTTTTTTTGGTTGCTAGGTTATTAATTATTGCCTCAATTTCAGAGCCTGCTATTGGTCTATTCAGGGATTCAACTTCTTCCTGGTTTCGTCTTAGGAGAGTCTAAGTGTCCAGGAAATTATGCATTTCTTCTAGGTTTTCTAGTTTATTTGTGTAGAGGTGTTTATAGTATTCTCTGATGGTAGTTTGTATTTCTGTGGGGTCAGTGGTGATATCCCCTTTATCATTTTTTATTGCGTCTATTTGATTCTTCTCTCTTTTCTTCTTTATTAGTCTTGCTAGCGGTCTATCAATTTTGTTGATCTTTTCAAAAAACCAGCTCCTGGATTCATTGATTTTTTGAAGGGTTTTTTGTGTCTCTATCTCCTTCAGTTCTGCTCTGATCTTAGTTATTTCTTGCCTTCTGCTAGCTTTTGAATTTGTTTGCTCTTGCTTCTCTAGTTATTTTAATTGGGATGTTAGGGTATCAATTTTAGATCTTTCCTGCTTTCTCTTGTGGGCATTTAGTGCTATAAGTTTCCCTCTACACACTGCTTTAAATGTGTCCGAGAGATTCTGGTATGTTGTATCTTTGTTCTTATTAGTTTCAAAGAACATCTTTATTTCTGCCTTCATTTCGTTATGTACCCAGTAGTCATTCAGGAGCAGGTTGTTCAGTTTCCATGTAGTTGAGCAGTTTTGATTGAGTGTCTTAGTCCTGAGTTCTAGTTTGATTGCACTGTGGTCTGAGAGACAGTTTGTTATAATTTCTGTTCTTGTACATTTGCCGAGGAGTGCTTTACTTCCAACTATGTGGTCAATTTTGGAATAAGTGCGATGTGGTGCTGAGAAGAATGTATATTCTATTGATTTGGGGTGGAGAGTTCTATAGATGTCTATTAGGTCCACTTGGTGCAGAGTTTAGTTCAATTCCTGGATATCCTTGTTAACTTTCTTCTCGTTGATCTGTCTAATGTTGACAGTGGGGTGTTAAAGTCTCCTGTTATTATTCTATGGGAGTCTAAGTCTCTTTGTAAGTCTCTAAGGACTTGCTTTATGAATCTGGGTGCTCCTGTATTGGGTGCATATATATTTAGGATAGTTAGCTCTTCCTGATGAATTGAGAATTGATCCCTTCGCCATTATGTAATGGCCTTCTTTGTCTCTTTTGATCTTTGATGGTTTAATGTCCGTTTTATCAGAGACTAGGATTGCTACCCCTGCTTTTTTTTTTTTCCATTTGCTTGGTAGATCTTCTTCCATCCCTTTATTTTGAGCCTATGTGTGTCTCTGCATGTGAGATGGGTCTCCTGAATACAGCAAAGTCATTGGTCTTGACCCCTTATCCAATTTTCCAATCTGTGTCTTTTATTTGGACCATTTAGTCCATTTACATTTAAGGTTAATATTGTTATGTGTGAACTTGATCCTGTCATTATGATATTAGCTGGTTATTTTGCTCGCTAGTTGATGCAGTTTCTTCCTAGCATCGATGGACTTTACATTTTGACATGTTTTTGCATTGGCTGATACCTGTTGTTCCTTTCCATGTTTAGTGCTTCCTTCAGGATCTCTTGTAGGGCAGGCCTGGTGGTGACAAAATCTCTAAGCATTGGCTTATCTGTAAAGGATTTTATTTCTCCTTCACTTATGAAACTTAGTTTGGCTGGATATGAAGTTCTGGGTTGAAAATTCTCTTTAAGAATGTTGAATATTGGCCCCCACTGTCTTCTGGCTTGGAGAGTTTCTGCCAAGAGATCTGCTGTTAGTCTGATGGGCTTCCCTTTGTGTGTAACCCGACCTTTCTCTCTGTCTGCCCTTAAGACTTTTTCCTTCATTTCAACTTTGGTTGAATCTGACAATTATGTGTCTTGGAGTTGCTCTTCTCGAGGAGTATCTTTGTGGCGTTCTCTGTATTTCCTGAATTTGAATGTTGGCCTGCCTTACTAGGTTGGGGAAGTTCTTCTGGATGATATCCTGCAGAGTGTTTTCCAACTGGGTTCCATTTTCCCCGTCACTTTCAGGCACACCAATAAGACGTAGATTTGGTCTTTTCACATAATCCCACATTTCTTGGAGGCTTTGTTCATTTCTTTTTACTCTTTTTTCTCTACACTTCTCTTCTCGCTTCATTTCATTAATTTGATCTTCAATCGCTGATACTGTTTCTTCCAGTTGATCAAGTCAGTTCCTGAAGCTTGTGCATTTGTCACGTAGTTCTCATGTCATGGTTTTCATCTCTATCAGTTCTTTTAAGGTCTTCTCTGCATTGATTATTCTAGTTATCCATTCATCCATTGTTTTTTCAAGGTTTTTAGTTTCTTTGCGCTGGTTATGTAGTTCCTCCTTTAGCTCTGAGAAGTTTGATAGACTGAAGCCTTCTTCTCTCAACTCTTCAAAGTCATTCTCCGTCCAGCTTTGTTCTGTTGCTGGCGATGAGCTGTGTTCCTTTGGGGGGAGAGATGCGCTCTCATTTTTTGAATTTCCAGCTTTTCTGCCCTGCTTTTTCCCCATCTTTGTGGTTTTATCTGCCTTTGGTCTTTGATGATGGTGACGTACTGATGGGGTTTTGGTGTGGGTGTCCTTTCTGTTTGTTAGTTTTCCTTCTAACAGTCAGGACCCTCAGCTGTAGGTCTTTTGGAGTTTGCTTGAGGTCCACCCCAGACCCTGTTTGCTGGGTATCAGCAGCGGAAGCTGCAGAAAATAGAATCTTGCTGAACAGCAAGTGTTGCTGTCTGATTCTTGCTCTAGAAGCTTCGTCTCGGGGTGTACCCCGCCGTGTGAGGTGTGAGGTGTCAGTCACCTAGTGAGGGATGTCTCCTAGTTAGGCTACTCAGGGATCAGGGACCCACTTGAGCAGGCAGTCTATCCATTCTCAGATCTCAGCCTCTGGGCTGGGAGATCCATTGCTCTCTTCAAAGCTGTCAGACAGGGGCATTTACCTCTGCCAAGGTTTCTGCTCCTTTTGTTTAGCTATGCCCTGTCCCCAGAGGAGCGGCCCAGCCCTTCTTAAGAGACGATATCACTTTGGAGTTTGTACTCATTTATTTGTTCTTTACTTCTGCCTAAGATAATAATTTTTTATCAAGTACAGACTACCATTTCTCTGCATTTTAACAGAGTTCATGTCTACTTGAATGTCCTAAAGGCACCTGAAACGTATATCCAAAACTTAAAACACCATTTTTGCCTCAAAACAGTTTTTCTTCCTATATTTGTAATCTCACTTTAACAGGATCATCCTCCTATTCCCCATTCTCAAGTCCTGAGGAGGTCAACACATAAAACACTTCTTGACTCACCTATCCTCTCCCATCTTACCACCACTGATTAGGTGTCCTAGCCTAGGCCCTCATCATTTATTGGGAAGGAAGACGTCTATACCATTCAGATCAGAGAGAGTGCTAGCTACTGATTGTAGTGTCTGAGTTACTCTGTGATGAAGCAACACAAACACGGGTTTGTCATAACATTGCCTTCCTTGGTATTGAGAGCTCCAAAGTCATAATTCCAAATTCTTATACCTATTAGCAAGCTTCGGTATGTTAACTACAGTGACTTTTGACCCACATATCTGAGGTGAACAACTGTTTTGAAAGGCTGAAGTAATCTACTGACGCACAGAGATGTTGATAGGCTGCAGAGAGACACCATTAAGCCCTTACTTTTTTTTCAAACCAGACTTGTTGGCACAGTTGTTAAGGTATTAACATGAGGAACAGCATATGTTGTCAAATAGCCCAGAGGGCAAAAGGAGAAAATCTGATTTTCCTGGCTAGACAAGGTGGGAGTTTAATTGATAAAAATATATTTTACTGGCCGAGCGCAGTTGCTCATGCCTGTAATCCCAGTTCTTTGGGAGGCCAAGGCAGGTGGATTACCTGAGATCAGGAGTTTGAGACCAGCCTAGACAATATGGTGAAACCCTATCTCTACTAAAAATACAAAAATTAGCTGGACTTGGTGGTGGGCACCTATAATTCCAGCTACTAAGGAGGCTGAGGCAGAAGAGTCGCTTGAACTCAGGAGGCAGAGGTTGCAGTGAGCTGGGACCGTGCCACTGCACTCCAGCCTGGGTGACAGAGTGAGACTCCGTCTCAAAAACAACAACAACAACAACTCTCTCTCTCTCTCTCTCTGTGTATATATATATAAAACTTAAAATGCACCTACAAAAATGTGTATTACTTTCCTCTTAAATGTTGCAATTTTTCTTCAGTTTCCAATGTGCTTACTTAACTTACAGCTCACTATGCCAAATGCTGAAAGTGCTGAGGGCCTTCCAATTACCACCAGCAGCCAAAATAGAGGAGCACAGAGAACGGACTATGATGTCGAAACATAAGAGATCATTATTGCGCCTATTGAACTTCCCTTGTATCCATATAGACATTGCCTATGACTATATCTGCATAATTCACTTCACTTAATATTGCAATGTCTATTTAGTAAAATTAATGTTGAGAATCTGCATAATTTTCCAATTCCTTTCCATCTCAATTCCAATACTGTTTGCTAAGCGTCTATCATGAGCCAAACTTTGTGCTTAGAGCTGGAAATGGAAAGAGGAAGAGGTCACAGTCTCAGGGGAAAATAAATGCAATGCCTCATCAACTCAGGACTTTGAACTTGCTCTAAACTAGTACAGATTTGGTGCCCACAAAAAGGGGGGTTAACCCTCCAATGTCGCTTTCATAATAGTAGTTGGTCCAGTTTGCCAGTCCAGCCAAGACAAGACCTGGCTAAGACAGCCCCAGCTTCCTTCAATATGATCACCTTTCATCCTTCAATTAAAAATTTCCTGTTAGCTGCACATTACAGACCATCAAAAGAGAGAGGAGGTTTGTAGAACAGCAAAGCCAAAAGGCATAGCCAAAGGCATTCACAATCAGTTCAATCATAAGTAATATTCTCTTGTACACCTGCATATTGCCTACAACTTTTTATGCTTATGTTATATATAACTCCATGATATCTTACTATAATAGCTGAGACTAGAATAACAGTGTTTGGAAAGAAGTTTGATACAAACTTACTATATATATATATTTCTGATTATAAAAGTAATACACGCTCATTCTACAAAATTTTGAAATTATAGAAGAAAATAAAAATCACGGGAATTTTATCAGTCTCAGATTATTAAAATATTGTTAACACACTTGGTATATATTAAATCAGTCTTTTATTATTTTAACCAAAGTTAGGACTGTACCATGTTTGTGTAAATTATCTTTCTATTTAATATGTGATAAACGTTTTCTTGAATCATCTTTTTTTGTATATAATGCTTCAGAAGTTTTTTCTTAATGGCAGTACATAAATGTTTTTGTAAATTACCATTTTTTTCATTAAGAAAGTCTATAAATTATATTGTTAGGTCAAAGACAGTTTTAAATGCTTCTGGTACATATTATCAAATTGTCTGGCCCTGTTTTGAATTAAGGCATTACTGGAGCTTTTTAGAACTTAGAAAAAATTCCTAAAGTTCACAGTTCTCACCATATCTTGAAATTATTTCTCTAGTCAATAATACTATAGACAAAATTTCTCTTGGATAACCTCTTATCAAAAGCTTTATGACAATGAGAACCTAGAAAAAGATTGAAACTGTACCTATATAAATAGAGTAACATATATATCAATTAGCCTACTCTACAGTTAATAAAAGTATCTCTAAAATGCTTATAGGGGCTGGGCACGGTGGCTCACTCCTTTAATCCCAGCACTTTGGGAGGCCGAGTTGCGCATATCACCTGAGGTAAGGAGTTTGAGATCAGCCTGACCAACATGGAGAAACCACCTCTGTACTAAAAATACAAAATTAGGCAGGCGTGGTGGCATATGCCTGTAATCCCAGCTACACAGGAGGCTGAGGCAGGAGAATCGCTTGAAGTTGGGAGGTGGAGGTTGCAGTGAGCCAAGATTGTGCCATTGCACTCCGGCCTGGCCAACGAGAGTGAAACTCCATCTCAATAAAATATAAAATAAAATAAAATAAGATAAATAAAATAAAATAAATAAAAGGCTTAATAGGGAGGAAATAGAATTCCAGGCAATACCTAAAACAAATTTACTTTCCCTTTTCTGACCAAAACTCATACAAATACAGATAAATCAAAACTGTTGAACTCAATTCTATAAAACGTATGTAGTCATACTTACATAGTATATTCTTCATATCTGTACTAAAAGGCAAAATCTAAAAATATCATCTCAACATTTGAAAAGTATTATCACTTACAAGCTTTTACATGCCAAATTTAGTCTTAACAACCTTAAAGAATGCTATTACTATTATTACAGTCATTTTTTAACACATTAGGAAACAGATGAAAAGATTAGGTGACTTGGCTAATTGAATATGTATAATAAATGAATAGCAAAGCCAGAATTCAAACCCAGGTCTCTGGACTCTAAATGTGGATCCTTTTTGTTTCTGTACTGTTTTCTATAAATCATAAATAATCAAATTTTTCTTTATACTTGGCTTCAGGTTTTAAAAAAAAAAAACAGATTTATTTCTTAATGTTTAAATAATTTATTTAAGCCAAAATTAAAATAAGTTTGCATTCCCTGAGTGCACACACTGATAGTGGGTGGGCCAACTAATAAAACTACTGATAGCACACAGATGCCAGCTTAAAGTTAACATTTTTCCATTGTATAAATCCACAAACAGAGAAACATGTTTGGCTGAGCATAATCTAATTTGTAAATTTCCCAAAGAAAACAAACATTACAACTACTAGAATTGTTTTCCCTATAAATAGAGTAGTGTGGAGATCACAACTGAGAACAACACGAAATTCCTTTAAAATGACACACTGAAGGAAGCCCTATTCTCTCCTTTAAAAAAAAATACATATATACTCATAAATAAATATTTCCTTCCATTTCTCCCTTTTATCCACTACCACCCTAACTTCTTCTAACAATGAAAGAATAAAAAATTAACAACAGAAGATTTTTGAAGTTAATTTATAACTTTTACAAAATCATCAACTATCATTAATTTAGCAATATTTTAATGTATTTATTAATCATGGTTTATCTGATTTAATTTAGTTGCTTTAACAAATATAGCTTTACATTTGTATTTTTATTAGTTTTATTTTAATCGGCAAATAATAACTGTATATATTTATGGGGTATAAGGTGATATTTCAATACATGTGTACTTTGTGGAATTATCATATCAGAGTAATTAGTGTATCCATCACCTCAAACATTTACCATCTCTTTGTAGTGAGACATTTAAAATATCTGTTTTAGCTATTTTGAACTACAATAACTATAGTCATCTTGCGGTGTAACAGAACACCAGAACTTCTTTTTCTTTTTTTTTTTTTGAGACGGAGTCTTGGCTCTGTCGCCCAGGCTGGAGTGCAGCGGCCGGATCTCAGCGTACTGCGAGCTCTGCCTCCCGGGTTCATGCCATTCTCCTGTCTCAGCCTCCCGAGTAGCTGGGACTACAGGCGCCCGCCACCTCGCCCGGCTAGTTTTTTTGTATTATTTAGTGGAGACGGGGTTTCACCATGTTAGCCAGGATGGTCTCGATCTCCTGACCTCGTGATCCGCCCGTCTCGGCCTCCCAAAGTACTGGGATTACAGGCTTGAGCCACCGCGCCCGGCCCAGAACTTATTTCTAGTAACTTAACTTTGTACCCCGTTGATCGGCATCTTCCCTTTCCCTGTCCACTCCCTACAACTCTCCTACCCCTCTTCCCATCCCCTGCCACTTGCTTTTGGTAACCATTATTCTACTCTCTACTGCTATGATTTTGACTTTTCTAGATTCCAAATATAAGTGAGATTACACATTATTTGTTTCTCTGTGCCTGGCTTATTTCCCTTAATACGATGTCCTCTAGGTTCATCCATGTTGTTGAAAATGAAGAAATTTCCTGTTTTTTTTTGTTTTTTTTTTTTGTTTTTTAAAGATTAAATAGCATTCTGTTGTTTCTATATACACGAGGGGCTAACACCCAAAATAAACAAAAAACTCAAACTATGAAATAACAAGAAAACAACCCTATTAGAAAATGGGCAAAGGACTTAAATAGACTTTTCTCAAAAGAAGGCATACAAATTGCCAACAGATATATACTTTAAAATGTTCAACATCTCTAATCATCAAAGAAATGAAAATTAAAACCACAATGAGATATCAGCTCATACCTGTCAGATTGGCTACTATCAAAAATATGAATGACAACAAAAGTTGGCAAGGATGAAAAGAAACCCTTATACACTGTAGGTGGTATTGTAAATTGATACAGTTATTTTGGAAAACAGTATGGAGGTTCCTCAGAAAACTAAAAATAGCATTACCATATAAGCCAGCAATCCCACTGCTGGGTATATACCCAAAGCAAAAAAATAAGTACGGAAAGGGGTGTCTGCACTCCCATGTTCACTGCAGCATTACTCACAATAGCCAAGAAATATATACAAACAACCTAAGTGTCCATTACAGATGAATGGATCTATAACATTTAAATATTAGAATGAAAAGTGTATATATATATATATTTTATTATACTTTAAGTTATGGGATACATGTGCAGAACGTGCAGGTTTGTTACATAGGTATACATGTGCCATGGTGTTATAGATCACTAAAGATTCATACTTTTCACCAAGACTTGCTCTATGGAACACTGGCTTCACAGTAACTTCAATGTTAATTGAAGTTACTCCCTAAATTAAATGTATTTCCTGGCAAATAACTTTCAGGAAATTGGTAAAACAAATTTAAGCTTCTTTACCTGCAAGTCTTATCAGTGTCTTTAATATGCTACTATCATATTAAACAAAGATGAAGCGTGCATTTCCCAAATTTATGTACAACAGAAACCTTTTTGGTGAATACTCTTAAGATTAGTATTCCACAGAACAGAACTTCAGGTAAGTTCTACAACGTTTATATACAGAATCATCAAAGGAGCTCTACACGGGAGACTACTATCGAGATACTATGAGGTATGTAATTGATAACAAGAAATAACAACTGATAATAGAAATAACAAAGAGCAAATTGTCTACAACATCCTTGTTAGAAATTTGTATTTCTACTGTAGGAGAGTAAAGGAAGAGAAAGAGATTCTCCTATTAAAAACGAGTTACGAATTCTAGCGTTTGTGTATTTAAGCTCACTTGATTTAGTAAATAATCAGCCTGGTATATCTGATGGAATGGCACATAAAAATTGCTAAGTTAATGTACCTTCAAAAGTACTTAACAGAATCATTATATAGCCAAATCATTCAATAGATGCTATAACATCTTCTTGTTAATATAATTCATGAAACAATGCTCTGGTTTCTCTTCAGAGCATATAAATCTTTCATCTTTTTAAATTCAAGAAATAAGGAGGGCTCATAAATGAGATGGGAAAATTGAGTAACAGAATTCAAACAATTTGCATGAATTTATTTTGGAACAAGAAATAGAATTTGTCTCTTGTATTTTCTAAATTAATAAAGGCCAAAAAAAATCACAGCACAAGGTCTCACAGGTATCATCTACCCCTTTTTGAACAAAGGAATGTAGGAAAATGCAATTAAGTCAAACAAAATAAGAAAAATGGGGCTGGCTGTGGTGTCTCATGCCTGTAATCCCAGCACTTTGGGAGGCCGAGGCAGGTGGATCACTGGAGTTCAGGAGTTTGAGATCAGCCTGGCCAAAATAGTGAAACCCTGTCTCTACTAAAAATACAAAATTAGCAGGGCATGGTGGCAGGTGAGGCAGGAGAATCACTTTTAAGCAACTTATAAAATTATATGTAATAAAAGGAGGAAAATATAAAAAGTTCTGATTAATGTGAAAGAAAAAACTCTCCTCTAACCTATACATAAAAATATTAGATGATAGATAACTTTAAAATTATATATAGCCAAGCTCAAAAGAAAAAGGGGAAATGCCCAGATGCTAAAAACAAAGAGAAAATTCAAGCCAGAACTGGTGAATCATGGTTGGATTTTTTAAAATGTTTAAAATGATTATGAAAATCAGATTTATTAAAAAATATAAGTCTAATTTATTAGGTTCACAAAAGTTGCTTACTTAGGAAGATACTGCTTATTAGAATTGAAGGTCTGTTTTGATAATAGCTTAAGTATTTGATAAAATGATAGGCTAAATTGAAAATTGTAGTTTGAAACATATAAGAAATTTGTTTGTAAATACTATTACATATTTAAGGAGAATTTTATCTTTTATCCTTACAGGTTAACCAAACATTAATTTTATTTTGTTAGTTTTTTGAGACACAGTCTCACTCTGTCACCTAAGCTGGAGTGAAGTGGTGCGATTTCAGCTCACTGCAACCTTTACCTCCTGAGTTCAAGCAATTTTCCTGCCTCAAAGGAGCTGAGATTACAGGTGTGAGCCACCATGCCATGCTAATTTTCTTTTTATGTATTTTTAGTAGAGACCGGTGGTGGTGGTAGAGGGGGTTGTTTCACCATGTTGGCCAGGCTAGTCTTGAACTCATGACCTCAAGTGATCCACCAGCCTCAGCTTCCCAAAGTGCTGGGATTACAGACATGAGCTATCATGCTTGGTCTTGAACATTAATTTTTAAAAAGCCAAAATCCTGATTTCCTTGCAAAAACTACTATACTTAAAAATAGATGTAGTACAACTTATAAGTTAAATTCAAAGTCTTAGGGAAAAGTACATATAAAAAATGACAACTTTAATAAATTGAATACTAATTAAAATAAATGAAAAGTATTGAGTTTCAAGAAAAAAAGTCCACCTCTGACACTAAAAACACTGACAACAAGGATACCCACTATCAGTAGTATTGTTTAATAATAAATTGGAGATCCTCACAAAGGGACAAAACAGAAAAAGAAAATAAGATGTATAAGAGTATAAAAATTGTTATCTCTAGGAAATATGATTTTCTATATAGAACAACCCACAATAATCTAGATCAGCGGTCCCCAATCTTTTTGGTACCAGGGACCGGTTTCATGGAAGACGATTTTTCCATGGACCTGGGTTAGGGGTGGGGACGGGATGGTTTCAGGATGATTCAAGCCTACTGCATTTATTGTGAACTTTATTTCTATTATTATTACATTGTAACACATAACAAAATAATTATACAACTCACCATAAAGTAGAATCAGTAGGAGCCCTGAGCTTGTTTTTGCAACCAGACAGTCCCATCTGGGGGTGATGAGAGACAGTGACAGATCATTAGGCTTTAGAGTCTCATAAGGAGCGTGCAACCTAGATCTCTCACATCCGCAGTTCGGAGAGCATTTGTGCTCCTGTGAGAATGCTACTGCTGATCTGACAGGAGGCGGAGATCTGGGGTAATGCAAGCAATGGGGAGCAGCTGTAGATACAGATGACGCTTCACTTGTTCACCTGTTGCTCACTCCCTGCTGTGTGGTCTGATTCGTAACAGGTCACAAACTGGTACCAGTCCATGGCCCGAGGGTTGGGGATTCCGGATCTAGATAACCTATCTAGAAAATGTAATTTCAAAACATACATTTGCACAATAGCATCAGAAACTACATATGAATCATAGGGATAATGGCAAATAAAATTTTGTAATGGCATTGTGAAAAAGAACAAAACGATAGGACTGTTTTTCTAGTTATTAAGATTGATTACGGCACTTTAGTCATTAAAATAGTGAGGCGAGACAAAAGGGATACAAAAGAAAAGAGAGTAAATAAACTTTTACATATGTGGGAATTTGGTATACGAAAAAGAGGGCATTTCCATGGAGACAGGATTGGCTATTCAATATTCACTATGCCAATATTCACTATACAGTGCTAGCCACACTGTAAAATATAGACATATATCTCTACTCCATGCCAAACACAAAAATAAATTCCAGCTAGACTGAATATCTATATGTGAACAACAAACCTTTGTTTTAGAAGAAAATACAGAGTGTTTCAGACTTTGGGTAAGAAGAGATTTCTTAAAACAAGATAATTTGCAAATAAAAAAAGAAAAAATGATAAAACTATATTAAAATTAAGATTTCTGTACAACAAAAAAATCATTGATGATATCTTTAAAAAAGCAACATATATAACATAAAAGATTAGTATCTGAAATACAGAAAAAAGTTCTATAAATCATTTAGAAAAACACAAAGCTCAATTAACAAAGGAAAAAAAGGTACAATGGAAGTTAAAAGACAAGAAAACATGAATAGCCAAAAGGACAAAAACATTCTACTTCATTGATCAGTAAATGCAAAATCAAACAATACAGAAATTATTTTACAGCCATTAGCTTGACAAAAATTTTAAAAGAAGCCTATCAGGACCCAATGCAGTGGCTCATGTCTGTAATCTTAGCACTTAGGGAGGCTGAGGTTGGGGGACTGCTTGAGCCCAGGTGTTCAAGATCAGCCTGGGCAACACTGTGAGACCCATTTCTACAGAGAAAAATTTTTTAATTAGCTGGGTGTGGTGGCACACACATGTGTTCCCAGCTACTTGTAGGGCAGAGGTGGGAAGATCGCTTGAGCCTGGGAGGTTGAGGCTTGTGGTGGGCTGTGATCGTGCCACTGCACTCTGGTCTGGGCAACAGAGTAGGATTCTGTCTCACAAAACAAAACAAACAAACAAAAAACAAAACAAAAAAACCACGCCTATCAATATTAAGTTTTGTCAAGGATGTGGGGAAATGAAAATTCCCATGAACTGCCAGTGGGAGTGTAAACTGGTAAAATATAATATTTTAGAGAACAACTTGAAAAATGTGATCCTGTATATATCCTATAATTCAGCAATTCCACTTCTCTGAATTTATGAGTGAACCCTAAAGAAAATGGCACATATCTGGAGATACATATAATGATGTTCACTGCTGCACTGCTTGCAACAAAAAAAAAATTAAAAAAATACATAAATATACATTAACAGGGACTGGATAAATAAGTTGTATCATATTCATACAATGAAACACTACACACCAGCCAAAATTTAAAAACAAGATCTACATTTAGCAAAGATAAGCTCTGAAAATATATTGAGTAAAATAGAAACCAAGTTACAGATAGTAAGACATCTTCTATGTAACATTTTTTTAAAAGGCAAAGACAATATATGACTGTGCCAAGAGCATTTTCACAACCTATGTGATATTTTATTTCATTGAAAAAGAAAAAAACTAAAGCAAATTAGGTAAAATGTTAACATTTGTTCATTCCAAGGGGTACTTAAAAAGGGTATTTATTTTGTTACTCTTATTTTTTGTTTGAAATTTGTAATGTTTTTTAAAATGACACGTAATTTTAATATCTTACCCCATATATGTATATATTCATGTAAAATATGGATACGGAAAATAAGTAGAAAAATAAGAATAAAGTCAGTAGTGAGACTGGTTTATAAAATTCATATTGTATGTTGCGTATATTGCTAGAGTTGGCTCACAAATCTTTCAAGAAGAGTAAAATGAATATAGATTCAGCAATTATTGGTTTTTAAAAATCTATCCATTAATATATGTCAGAAATATTAGAGATTTAGTCATTCAAAGCATACTACAGTAAATTTGGAGACGCCAAAAACAGAAAAACTGGAGAAAATACTGAAGAGTAAACTTGATTTAAGTGGTTTACTCATTTATTCCTGAAAGATGGAAGCAATAACATAAAAAAAAGGGGGATGGTATTTTGAGACTAGTATGTATGACAGTGTTTCAGAAAATACGTTTTTGAAAGGTTGAAAAGAATATCATTCAAATCAATCTTGTTAAGGAATTCAAATTGACCTTGTTAAGGAAAACTTAAAAATAAAATATACAGATTCAAATTTAAGAGTCTTCATGATTCATTTGGGCAATACACATACACCACTCACATAAAAGTACACATATAGTACTTGGTTGACAAGACATTTTTCAACAAGCCAAAAGAAAAACTAAGGAAGCATTTAGAGGTAAAACTGCTTATGTTACTATGTAGTAAATAATTAGTATAATTTCCCTTAAAAACTTAAGTTGAAGTCAGTTATCACAGAAAGAGATATTTTAAGTTTCCATGGCTTCAGTGTTTCATTGTAGAGAAGGGTCAAACTATTGTGGAAAAATCACAGGTAGATTTTTGCAACCTTGTAAGACTAGGCAAAAAAGTAGCAAAAAACAAAAACAAAAACAAACAAACAAAAAAACAGAAAAACAGCAATGTAGACAAATAACAAGGTAATTCAATTGGTGAATAATATTCTTAATTGTAGAAAGTCTTCCTAACAATTTGCACTTACAGCACTCAGCCAATTGCACATGCTGACAACAGATAACTAAAATGGAACTGTTAGTCCGGTTTCCTGATACGTTCCAGATAAAGTTCTCCCTGGCCTCATCTTTAGGCTGACTTCAGGTCTCTCTCTCAAGGAACAGTTTTGAAGAATAGTACCAATATAGTTGTACAGATTCAGTACGATGGTCTTTAAAAAAAAGTTTTTTACCTTTTAATATTATTGATCAAAATAATTTCAGATCCAGCAGAAACTTTATTAATAAAAATAAAAATGTAAGCACAGACCTTATACCTTTTACAAAAAAAAATGACTAAAAAATGGATCATAAACCTATACACAAAACACAAAGCTATAAAAGCTCTGGAAGACAGGAGAACATCTAAATGACCCTGGGTATGGCAATGACTTTTTAGCTGCAACACCAAAAGCATGATACATGAAAGCTGGACTTCACTAAAATTAAAATTTTCTGCTTTGCAAAAGACACTATTAAGAGAATGAAAAGACAAGCCACAGACTTGCAGAAAATATTTGCAAAATGCCGATCTGATATAGGACTTGTGTGTCCAAAATATACAAAGCACTCTTAAAACTCAACAGTAAGCTGGGCATGGAGGTGCATGCCTGTAGTTCCAGCTACTTTGGAGGCTGAGGCAGGATTGCTTGAGCCAAGGGGTTTGAGGTTACAGTGAGCTATGATATCACCACTGCTCTCCAACCTGGGTGACACAGCGAGACCCTGCCTCTAAAAAACAAAAATATTCAACAGTAATAATAATTTTTAAATGGACAAAAAATCTGAACAGACACCTCACCAAACATGATAAACATGATGGCAGCAAATAGGCACATGAAAAGATGCTCAACATATGTCATTGGGGAATCACCAATTAAAACAATAATGAGATACCATTACATACCTATCAGAGCGGCTAAAATCCAAAACACTAACACCACCAAATCCTGGCAAAGATGGGGCACAACAGGAACTCTCATTCATTGGTGGGAAATAGAAAATGGTACTGCTGCTTTGAAAAACAGCTGTGAGTTTCTTACAAAGCTAAACAAAGGGTTACCAGCAATCATATTCCTAGATGAGTTAAAAACTTATGCCCAGAAAAAGCCTGCACATAAATTTTTAGGACACTTTATTCATAATTGATGAAAACTAGAAGCAATTAAGATGTCCTTCAAAAGGTGAATAAGCAAACTGTAAACTGTAATATATCCATACAATGGATTATTTTTCAGTGATAAAAACAAATGAGCTCTCAAGCCATACATCTAAAGACATAAAATAACTATAAATGCACATTGCTAAGTAAAGGCGCCAGTCTAAAAGGCAACATACTGCATGATTCCATGGTCCATGGCCAAAGTTAGCAAAACCTCTCAATATCTGTTTCCTAATTAATTACTCTTCTAAAATGTAACTTGAATATTTACTGATCTAAAGAAGTTCTTCTAAATTCCATAACATCTATTTATACATCGCAGCAAAAAAAGGCAGACTTTTTTTTTTTTTTTTGTCCTGAGACAGAGTCATACTCTGTCACCCAGTCTGGAGTGCAGTGGTGCGATCTTGGCTCACTGCAACCTCCGGCCCCTCCGCCTCCCGGGCTCAGGCGATTCTCCTGCCTCAGCATCCTGAGTAGTTGGGATTACAGGCATGCGCCATCATGCCCGGCTAATTTTTGTACTTTTAGTAGAGACGGAGTTTCACCTTTACTCCACCAAAAGTTTCTTATCAAGATCCCAATGACCTCCATGTTGCTAAATGTAGTGGTCAATTATGAATCCTCATCTCATTTGACTTACAGCAACATTTAACATAACTTATTTTTCCTTCCTCCTTAATCACTTTCTTCATTTCGCTTCTAGCACACCTACTGAACAGTGGGTTTTCCTCTGTTCACTGGCTGCTCCTTCACAGTCACCTTTGCAGAGAACTCCAAATCCACCCAAACTCCATGGAATATCTCTTTTGGTGATATCAACAACTGCTATCTAAACACTACTATAAAACCCAAAATTATATCTATTGCCAGATCTTTCTCCTTACTTCTGGACTCATTTATTCAACTGCCTCCTCCACCTTCACATCTCAATGTGAGTTTCTTAGAGGCATCTCAAACTTAACATGGCCAAGCTAAAATACCAACCTTTCCTCTCTCTCCCATTCATAAATCTGCAGACTTTCCCGTAACAGTAAATGGCACTTCCTCCATTCTAGTTGCTCAGTTTAGAAACTTTGAAGTCATTTTTGACTCTTACTCTCACACAATCTGTCAGCAAAATCTGTTGGTTACACTATCAAAACGTATCCAGATTCTCTCACCTGGATTATTACTTTAGTTTCCTAACCAGTCTCTCTGTTTCTACTCTTGCTTCCCCATGGTCTATGCTCAACACAATTTAAAAGAAATATTCACTTCAGGCCAGTTGCAGTGGCGTCTGCCTCTAATCCCAGCACTTTGGGAGGCAGAGGCAGGAGGATTGCTTGAGGCAATCACTTGAGGAGTTCAAGACCAGCCTGGGCAACACAGTGAGACCCTGTCTCTACAAAAAGACAAAAATTATCTCCACTTTTATGTAATTTTGGTTAAAAAAAAAAAAGGAAAAAATACAAAATTAGCTGGGCATGTTGGTACATGCCCATAGTCCCAATTACCTGGGCAACTGAGTTGGGAGGATTACTTGAGCCCAGTTCAAGGATGCAGTGAGCTATGACTTCACTGCAGCCTGGGTGACACAGTGAGACTCTGCCTCAGGCAAAAAGAAAGAGGCCAGGCACGGTGGCTCATGTCTGTAATCCAGCACTTTGCAAGGCTGAGGTGGGTGGATCACTTGAGGTCAGGAATTCGAGACCAGCCTGACCAACATGGTGAAACCCTGTCTCTACTAAAAATACAAAATTAGCCAGGTATGGTGGTGCATGCCTGTAATCCCAGCTACTTGGGAGGCCAAGGATGAAGAATTGCTTAAACTTGGGAGGTGGAGGTTGCAGTGAGCCAAGATTGTGCCATTGCACTCCAGCCTGGGCAACAAGAGCAAAACTCCATCGAAGAGAGAGAGAAAAAGAAAGAGAGAGAGAGAGAGAAAGAAAAGTAGTCATTTTTAAAAAGTCAGATCATGCCCTCATCTGCACAAAACTCTCCAATGCTTTCCCAACTCAATTAAAAATGTTAGTCCTTTCAGTCACGTACATGTTCTCCCACCATTACTTCCTTTCTCTGTGACCTCATGTTATTCTCTTTGTACTCATTGTATTCCAGCCACACTAGCCTTCTTGCTATTTCTCAAATGTGCACTCAGGCTCCTGCCCGAGGCCTTTGCACTAACTCTCTTCATTAGAATGCTATTTGCCCAGGCATCTATATGGTTTATTCCCTCCCCTACTTCATATCTCCTCAATTGTCCCCTTCTGGATTAGGTCTTTTCTAACCACTTTATTTAAAAGTAAACCTAGCCCCTCACATCCTGACACTCCCCATTCCCCTTCCCAGTTGTTTTATTCTCCACTGCATTTGTCTTCATTTCATTTACTAAATGTTTTACATATTTATTTACTATCTCTTCTCAGTAGAATGTAAGCTCTATGACAGTAAGAATTTTTATATATTGTGGTCAGTGCTGTATCCTCAATGTCCTGTTATATAAAAGGGACTCAACAGAAATTTGTTGAGTAAATGCGTGGGTGAAATGGAATATGAGAACCAATGAGTGAAAAATGGTCTGTATGGTTGATCTGGAGAGCAGTATATGAAGTGAGTCTGAAAGAGTACCAGATGATGTCAGGCTTTATAAAGGAGTTTTGCCTTTATTTTAACAGTAGCAGGACACCACTGAATAGTTTTAACCAAGAGAAAATCTGATCAGATCTGCAGTTTCAAAAAAATCATTCTGGTAGCTATAATGGAGAACTAATGGAGGAGGGTCATTGTGAATAACTGCTACTGAAGCGGTCTTGAGAGATTACCACAGTTTGAAGACAGGTGGAGAGAAAAATATATTTGAAGGATATTTTGGGAGATAAGATTGGCAGAACTTGGTAATAATTTAGCCATAAAAGTATGAAGGGCAAGAAGAAATAAAGAATAATGTTTAGCTTTCAAATTTTCACAAGTAGATGGATGGTAGTGTCCTTTGCTGAAATAAGGAACACTGAAAAAGAATCAGATTTGTAAGAGATAACTACGCATTTGATTTTAGGAATGTTGAGTTTGAGATGCTTTTGAGATATCCAAGAAGAAATATCCAAGAGATAGATATGTGAAAGCTGAGAGGTGAAGTTGAATGGAGCTATTCATTTGAGAGTCATAAGTGTTGATGAAGCCATGGGTACACATGAGATCATATTTAACTACAGCATAAAAAGGCACCCAGCCTTAAGAAACTACCCTACCCTTTATGGGCTGGATAGAGGATGATCATCCCAAAAAGGAGATAAAAACGGAATGGTTTTGTTTTGTTTTCTCAATCACATTCATAAGTTATTCCCTTTTCAAACTTCGGATTCAAACTAGAAGTGTTAGAATGTAACAGGCTTTTGAAATTCGACCAATTCATCAGAACTATGCATCTATTCAAAAATAGCTCACTTACAGAAACAATGTAAAGAATTCACAATATCTGTCTCTTTGTAGCTTCAAAGCACATCAATACACAAAAAGCACCCTTCCCTTCCCACCCCACACCGCCAAGTATGTATGATTTGGCTTACTGACGTTTCCTGAAAGTACCCTATCTCTCGCTCTGGGCCTTAGCATACGCTGTTCTTTTGATCTTCATTTCCGCTGGGATGAAGATTTCCCTGGCTTTCCAAGACTGGGCTAAGTGATCTCCTTCTAGGCATCCCAGTGATATCATATAGTATTGTAACTGTATGTCTAACAACTGGTTCCTCTTAACTGGATAAGACTGTCTTTCTCATTGTTGTATATTCAGTGCCTAGCAAGATGAAAGTTTTAGAATTTAATGTAATGCAATTCTGCAACATAAAGAATTAAAATCTACACCGATTATCAGTCCACTGATGGCCGTTCAAACCTCGACTTTTCTCAAATAATGACTTTCTAAAAGCAAATAAAGCCCAGAACATCCCTAAGCAAAGGCAAACAAAGGTGCAAATGCGCAGAGATCCCAAATCCATCCCGCGCCTGCCCACAGAAAAGGGTGGAAGTAGAAGCAGCAGCCCGAAGCTCCAGTTTCCACAGCATCCTTCCTTCTTAGGCCGCTCCCTGCGACCCTCGGGATCAGGATCCCTAAATCCTCGCCTCACCCACCACACCCCGCGCTTGGGCAGCTGGACTAGTCCTTCCCACGCAAGCCACTGGAAAAATCCTTGGACTAAGGGAGGCCACGCTAGATGGCTTCGTCTCCAAAATCCCAGAGGAAATGGAGGAAGGAAAAACCCTGTCAAGGAAAGGTGACAACCCAGCCTACAGTGCTTACCAAGCAGACACTCTCAGTCAGCCCCTGCCACCGCTAACCGTTGGTTCGCGGGCAGCCACAGGCGACGTCGCAGTGGCCTCTGGGGATTGTAGTTTCTGTCGCAAACAAAACGCGCCGGCAGCATCAAAACTACATTCCCCACAAGTCAACGCGAAGACGTCCCACCGACTTAAATCTGGGGTTTGGAGTAATAAAGAGGCCGTCACTACTTTTACGGTGATCTTAAATGTAGACTCAATTTCGTCCAGGAGTCCCTTCGTGCCCTTTTTCTTTGTCGTGCTTGTTTTGTGTGTGACGAAGTCTCAGTGTACTTCTACGCCTTACTTTTTCCTTCCCCTTCTCCAGGACACACTCCAAACATCCGGGAACGGAAACCGCCCCAGGGCGCAAGCTTAGAGCCTCCGGAGGCGCTTGTGCCCTGTTCTAAGTCACGCATGCGTAGCAGCCGGCAGCGGTTGGCAGCCGCGCGCGGCGCACTGGGGGTCCGGAGGTAGCCTGCCAGAGGGCGGGGCTTTTTCCAATGGCTTTGCCTCGGCGGGTCGCGTCTGCCTGGGCGGGGAAGAAGGCGCTGGGGCCGGGGTGGCTCCCGGTTTGTGCCGGGCGGAGAAAGGGGAGGGGCTGGGGGTGAGGACCCCGTCTCCCCTCCCTGCTCCCGCCCTCTGGGCTGATCCCCACCGATGGGGCTGGGCGAAGGGCGGGCTTTGCGCCTTGGGCCCCGCCGCCCCGCCAGCTCCGCGGCCCAGCCCTGCGCTCGAGGATTGCTAGGGCCGCCCTATGCCCTCTGGCTCGACGGTGGTGGGCGAGGGTGCAGGGATCGGAGAAGTAGCGTCTTCCCGGGGGTCCGGAATTGGCGGGGCTGGGGACGCTTTTTTTCATCGCCGCCCGCCGAGACAGCGGCTGCCCGAGACTGCCGCCCTCCAGCAGCGCCAAAGCCTCCGGCCGCTGCGGCCAGTGGGCCAGGGTTCGGCGAGCCTTCCCTGCCGGCGCCCTGCCGGCTGCTGAGGCGCTGGGAGGAGCTGCGGAGGGCGGGGACTGGTGTCGGAGGAGGGGCGGGGTGGGAAAGCTCGAGAGAACCCGGTGGCTGCACAGACAAAAAAGCCCCGAATGGCTGGAGGGCGTTCAACTGTTACCAGCCTTTTGGGGCAGAGCACGGATTTGACAGCTCCACAACGTGAGGATATCCGCTGACCCCGCGAGACGGAGGAGAACGCTTCCCCGAAATTCTCCGTCCACCAAAGCCAGCGCTGCAAGGTTGCAACTTTCCAACTTTGTTTTCCAGAAGGAAGACTGCCCTTTAGTGTACAAGGAGAGGGTGAGAGGGTGATCTAGCTTGTAGATCGGCTGAAGACACCAGTGGTTCCAAATGTTACCCATATGTGTGTTTTCATGACGATTTGATTTCTCTGATTTTATTTTTACATTTTTCATTTTAAAAACACAGAGTGATTTTTGGGGACATGCTGAAAGGTAACTGAAGACCGCAAAGGAAAAACTATTGTCATGGCTGAAGGAGAGAATGAAGTGAGATGGGATGGACTGTGCAGTAGAGATTCAACTGCTAGAGAGACAGCACTGGAAAACATTAGGCAAACCATTTTGAGGAAAAGCGAGTGTCTTCGTTCGGTGAAAGAAACACCTCATCGTCCATCAGACGGGCTTTCAAATACCGAGTCTTCGGATGGGTTGAATAAGCTACTTGCTCATCTGCTTATGCTTTCTAAGAGGTGTCCCTTCAAAGATGTAAGAGAGAAAAGTGAGTTTATTCTGAAGAGCATCCAGGTAAGGAAGAGCATTTTAAATACAAAACTGTCTCCCTAGTACAGTGAAATTTTATTTGCAATTATTCACGTTGTGTTTGTTTCTATTAGGTTGTTATGTAAACTTTGATTATGAGTTTACATCTTTAAATTAGAGTGTTCTGTAAGTAAACAAGTAGCGTTTTTCTAGAGAGTTTTAGGCAGAAACTGCTTTGCTCCTGGAAGAATATATGAAAACTACAGTTAATTCCAAGTAAATACTTGTTTTTCCTTATATTTCTTTTTACATGTTGTTGGGAAATGTAGCCAGTGTGTTTTTTCACATTGTCACAGTGTTCTGAGTGGAAAGGCTCACATTTAAAAGCCTCTAAAATGATAAAGGGTATTAAATGTTTCCTAGTCAGCCCGTTCAATATAATTGGTGGAACAATTTTGTCTCATTTTTAAAAACAAAACAAACCAGGATGTGTTCTCTAAATGCAACCTCTCTTTTTTCAAGAAGAGAATTATATAAATAATAAAAAGCTCTCTTAAAAAAGCTAACATTTTCATGTTGAAAAGGTGGACCCAGGTGGGGTATTTGATAGAAGCACTTTTATGGCAAATTGCTCAACCAGCTTTCTCTGTGTTTGCCTGAATTGTTTCTTTTTCACATGTGTAGCTATTTAAGATATGAGTGCAGCAGGTTAAAAATATTATAGTTTTTCCTCCATTTTGTTCATAATTTATCTTGTTTTATTACAAGGTGTGTTAGAAGACTTTTTTTAAAAAAAGTTTTTAGATATTGAGAATATTCAGTAACACCTTATATATGCTTGTCAATCTTTACATTTCTCAATCTGCGTGTGTTGTCCAAAGTCATGTATGAGAGGTTCTTAAAATTTAAAATGTACTTGGGTAACTATGTAAGTTAAAATTGACAGTTTTTATATACTGGCTTGAATTTAGTTTAAAGCAACAGAAAAATAATATCGACAAAATGAAGACCCTATTTAAAATCTTGGGATATTCCTTCTCACTAACACTTCGGAAACAATTGTCACAATTCAGAGTTACCAGAGAGGAATTAATATACTAGGTAACTGAAGTTTACCCTTTGAAACACAACAAGTTATTTCTGTATCTTCTAGACTGTAGTGGCTATAATAATCATTTTTGTCCATAATGGGGTCATCATTAAGCATATCGAGTATTGTTGTGCAGCAAAGGGTGGAGGACTGACTATATGATCCATTAGTTTTTATATTTTTTGTGTGTAATTTTTATAGTTTTTCTCTTGTTTCCTTTGCCATCAGGATACTTGACTTTGGTCTCTTCCTGATCTTTCATTTTGCTGCTTAATTTATATTAGAATGGGAAACCAGATAACCGATTTTGTTAAGAGTTATATTGAAAATAAAAGTGAGCAGGCTCTGAGGAGTATAGTATCAAAGGATTTCAATATAATGATAAATACATGGATACTGGAGTCAGAGTTGGGCTCAAATTCCGCTCCTTTACTAATGACCTTGCCTGTAACCTTGGGCAAATTCCTTGACCTTTCTTAGCTTGAATTTCCACGTCTGTAAAATGGGAATAACAACACAGAGCTCTTGTGAGAATCAAATGAGATATAAAGTGCTCTGGTATATATAGTAGATGCTTCTCTCCCTTTCATAAGTGAAATACATAGACTATGCGATATATATTTCAAGACTCATTCATCCTGCAAAAGGACTCAAGAATTTCCTTTCCTGGGAAGGTTCCCTATAGACATACTCTTTTTTTTGCATCTCTGCATCTATGGTACAATTATAACAGGCACTTTACTTATATTGTGTTATAAACACATGCTTATGTGTCTGTCTCCCATAGGAAGGCTGTGAGTTCTTAAGAGTATTGGCTGGGACCTGGAAGCTACTAAATAAATATCCAGTGGATGAACAAATTTATACTTTCCTTCTTTCTGTTTTTCATCAGTAGTCTGAATAGATGAAGTTTTCAATTTAGGGAGTTTCCACCCAGCATCATTCATTTATGCATGCAGTTTTGCAACAAATGTTTATTGAACCCCTGCTGAATGTCATTCTGAGAACTGAGGACCAGTGGTAACAATTTTGACATTATACCAAAGGGAAACAGACCATAAAGAAGTAAACAAATAAAAAATTTAATTTTAGATAGTAAGGGAAAGCTTTCCTGAGGCAATGACATTTAAGCAAAGACATGATGAATGAATAAATATTATCCATGTAAAGGTGAGATTTGTGAGGGGACATTCCAGACATAGGGAACAGTATGTATGAAGGCCTCATGACAAGGAGAGCAAATGAGTTCTAGGAGCTGAAAGTAATGCAATATGGCTGGGGCAGACAGTTTGAGGGTGGCATGAATAGCTTAAGAGGACATACTCTGGAGTTTGGCAGACCTGGCTCCGATACTGTCATGTGTCACTTAATGACATTGATACACTCTGAGAAATGCATCATTAGGTGGTATCATATTTGTGTGAATATCGCAGGGTGAAATTACACAAACCTAGATGGTATAGCCTACTACACACCAAGGCTATGTGGTATATAGCCTGTTGTTTCTAGGCTACAAACCTGTACAGCATGTCACTGAACTGAATACACTTTAGCAATTGTAATACAATGGTAGGTGTTTGTGTATCTAAACATAGAAAAGGTAGAGTAATAATATAAAATTACAATTGACCCTTGAACAGCGTAGGTTTGAACTGCATGAGTCCACTTATAGGAAGATTGTTTTTTCAATAGAAGTTATACTAAGTTGGGTGGGGTGGCTCACACCTATAATCCCAGCACTTTGGAAGGCTGAGGTGGAAAGATCTCCTGAGGTTAGGAGTTGGAGACCAGCTTGAACAACATAGCAAGACCCATCTCTACAAAAAGTTAAGAAAAAAAAATTAGCTGGGTGCAGTGGAGCACACCTGTAGTACCAGCTACTCAGGAGGCTGAGGCAGGAGGATCTCTTGAGCCCAAGAGTTCGAGGTTGCAGTGAGCTATGATTGTGTCATTGCCCTCCAGCCCTCTGGTGACAGAGCAAAACCCTGTTTCAAATAAACAAACAAAAGTTACACTTGAGTGTGCCTGCCTTTTCTGCCTCTCCTTCTGCCTATTCCACCTCTATCACCCCTGAGATAACATGCCCAACCCCTCCTCTTGATCCTCCTCATCAGTGTACTCAAACTGAAGACCATAAGAATGAAGATCTTTATGATTATCCATGTCCACTTAATGGTAAATATATGATCTCTTCATTATGATTTTCTTAATAACATTTTCTTTTCTCTAGCTTATTTTAGTGTAAGAATACAGTATATAATATGTATAACATACAAAATATGTATTAATGGACTATTTATATTATCAGTAAGGTTTCCAGTCAACAGTAGGCTATTGTTGGCTAAGTTTGGAGGGAGTCAAAAGTTATACACAGATTTTCAACTGTGTGGAGGGTTGGCCCCCTAACCCCCTTGGTGTTTAAGGGTCAAGTGTGTAATCTTATGAGACCACTGTTGTATATGGGGGGTCTGTCATCAGCTGAAATGTTATGCAGTGTGGGACTACTTTATTAGCTCTACAACTTTGAATAAGTTACATAATCTCTCCTTGATTCACTTTCCTCATCTGCAAAATGAGCATGATGCTTATGATTCCTGCCTCATAATGTTGCTGTGAGAATAAAATAAATGATGTTTGCAAAGCATAGCACAGTGCCTAGCATATAAGGAATGCTCAGTTAATGTTAGGTATGCCTACTATTACTCGGCAGAAACCAGACCCCAGAGGGGCTTGTAGGCTATGTTAAGGGTTGTGGACTTTATCATAGAAATAATGGAAGCCATTGGGGGATTTTGAGCAAGGTAGTGTAGTGATTGATAGTGCATCAGAAGGATCACTCTAGAAAATGGATTTCCATGGTCAAAAGTGGATGTGTGACATCAGTTGGGAGGTTGTCCTAGTAGCCTATGACAAAAGTACTAGCAGACTAGGATGTGAGGTAGGGCAGGAGGGAGTGGAAAAAATTAAAATGGGTCTGGTAGATATCAAGGAGTTAGAAACCACAGGATATAGTATTTAGTTGGATTTAGAAGATGAGGAAAATAACAAAATTAAGCGTGGCTCTAAAGTTTCTGGCTTGAGGTACTTGGTGAATTGTGCAGTTATTTTCTGAGACACAAGAGTGGCAGGGGGTCAATTTAGGGGAAAAATGAATGCTGTTTTAGACATGTTGAGTTTAAGTTGTCTGTGAGATATCCAAGTAGAAATAGCTCCTAAATGAATTTCTGCCCCCGATACCACTCTTCTAGTTCTGTCATTGCTATCTCTCACTTCTCCAGATTAAACTCACCCTCCACTTCTATATCTCTCCTCCACATAGCTGTAGAGCCATTTATCTAAAATGAAAATCTATGTAACTTTACTGGCAAAAGCCCTTTAGAATAGAATAGAATTTAAACTTCTATGTCACATAGTACCCAGCATTATCTGGCTTTACCTCTCCAGCTTCACTGCCTACCATTTTAGCTTCAGCCTTGCATGAGAAAGCAAATATTAATTCAAATGTAGCACTCCATAATGCTTTCTGTTATTCATTAGTAAAGCAGCAAAAGCTGCGGTGCATATGCAATTTCTGTAGTTGTTCCTCAAGGCCCTGAATTGCTGTAGGTCAGCTCGGAGGGCTATAGTTGGCAGGGGAGAAATGATGACAAGGTGGTAGAATGGATTCAATTCCAAGGAGCTAAATCTATTTAGAAAAAAAAAAATGACACGTTGAGAGATAGCATCTTTTGTTTATACCCCAGTTCTCGATTTATTGATTCCACATCAACATGTTTAAATATATTGACATTTTTGAGAAATATGCTGGGCCAGACAGGCACTGTTCTTGGGACTTGAAGATCAGTAAGTGTTGTTTCCTGCTTTTGAAGAAGGTTTTCTAGTCTCATCCAAGGCTTTATTTATCTTGGGTTTTTAAAGAAACTTAAGAATTACACCTTTTGATACTCTGGGTTCTCTAAATAAGGGAATGGGAGTATTAATACTGGCCCACTTTACTAATATAGTCTACTGGTGAACTATATTCGTGATGATACGTGTAATTAAGGAGGAAAATGTGAGAGCACATATGTATCAAAAGATTTTGAGGCATATCCAGAATAGCCAAGTACTTTTCCAAGAATGATCATTTGATCATATTTTCATAAGTTTGCCAGCAATCAATACTGTCTGAAAGTAAATTGGCTTAAGATAGAAAATTTAGAATAAGCAACAAAATACTTATCTTTGGTAAGTGGGGTAGAGGAGGCTTTCATTTAGTAAAGTGATTATTACACCCCCCTCCTCCAGGAGAAATAAAACTTTCATTGTTGGGTATGAGGCATATTTGTAGCTGTTAGAGCTACAGTTGGAGTTGCAATATCTAGTTGGTATCCAATTGAGTAATAAATAGATTGAAGATCTAACAAGAAGTTTATTATTTCACATAATAAGTCTGGAGGTTGGCAGTTCCAAGCTTGATTGATTCATTGGCTCAACTACATTACTTGTCTGCTTTCTTTTTTTCTTCTCCTTTCCTCAGCATAGCAAGTGATGTCTCCATTCCTACAGCATGCTATTCCAGGCACCATGTGCAGACATGACTCTCTGCAGCTAAGAAAAGAATTTCTTCCCAGTGTCTCTCTCTTAGGGAAGAAAAACTTTCCCAGAAACCCTCTAGCAGACTTCCTCTCAGTTTCTATTGACTGGGATTGGGTCACATGCCCTTTTCTAAGCCAGTCATTGATGAGGAAATTGGGCATTTCTATTTTTGGTTTGGACTAATCAGCATTCAGCCCCTAAGGACCAGGAGACCACCACCCCCATCCCCCACCCCATCACTTGAACAGAAAATTTCTCAATGAGTAGAAGCAGGACAGAAGGCAGTCAGGCCTAATTACAGGCTTCCATTAAAACTGCATGTGTATCTAACTAGATAATATATCACTTGGTCTATTTATAATTTGGATCTGATTAGATTAGAAGCATACTTAATTCATTTATAGTGGGGCTATAAAATATAACATAACAGATTGGAGACATTCTAGAAGCAGATTTGGTCTTTTTAAATGATTGTTTTGTTTTGATTTTTTTTTTAACTGCCTTTTAGTGAGAGCCAAAAGTCTAAGGTAGTGCTTGTCAAACATTCACTGCTGACTCTTAGATATCACAGCAAATATGAGAGTCCTCTTTCAATATTTACACTAAGCTTCTCTCTTCCATACCACTATTTTCTGGCCTTTCTTATTTTATTGATACATTGAGAACTCGGTCCCTTTACCTCAGAAAGCCTTGTGGCTTACTTCTCAGTGCCTCCTCTCATTCCTGTCTTTGACCGCTTTCCTTCCTTCCTTTTGAGGCTCAGAGAATATTCTTTATTCTCAGGTTTTCTGTCCTTCTTTGGATAAAGAGTGTGAAGAAATTGAAGGCAAATCTTTAACTTTTTTTTTCTAAATTGTTTGAAGACAGAGCCAATCTTTTTTAACTCTCTGACTTATAGTAGGAATTATATCTGTACTATCTATACTCAGTGTCTTCTTTATAATATATAAATACATCTTGTCCTATGTTTTGACTCTTCAGAAAGATCAAAATTAACAACAATACTCTTATGTTTTCAGATTTCATCTATTTTATTTTATTTTGTTTTTTGAGATGCAGTCTCACTCTGTCGCCCATGTAGTGCAGTGGCACGATCTTGGCTCACTACAACCTCTGCCTCCCGGGTTCAAGCGATTCTCCTGCCTCAGCCTCCTGAGTAGCTGGGATTACAGGTGGGCGCCACCACACCTGGCTAGTTTTTAGTAGAGACAGGGTTACACCATGTTGGACAGGCTGGTCTTGAACTCCTGACCTTGCGATCCACCCGCCTCGGCCTCCAAAAGTGCTAGGATTACGGGCATGAGCCACTGTGCCCTGCCCAATTTTGTCTATTTTATTCCTGTTGCAGTGACCTCTAACATGAAAAAAAACTGATTCATTTAAAAAATATTTTTCTAACACAGTTATTTTGTTTACAAATGGGATACAGTATTTTGTACAAAGATGTTAAACACTTGCATAGTAAATTTTACTTTAAGGTCATGGGTTGTTCATGACATCATGAAGGATCCTCTAAAACAATGGCTTAATTAGAATTTTTTTCTCATTTTCAACACTTGTGTCCTTAAAGTGCTGTATGTGCAGACCATTTATGAAGTAAAAGAATTAGAAAATAGGTGTGCTGTTGTCTTTGTTTAGAGTTATATTTATTTTTCTTTTGATAAGCCATTAGAAATTTGCAAAATATCTTTTTACCATTTGAATAGGTAATAAATTAATAATTCAAACTGCTAACTTAAGGATTGTTGAAACTTTGGTCTGACAGAAAGTAGCTGTGGAATCGTGGGTATAATAAAGGATTCTTTTTTTTTTTTTGAAATGGAGTCTCACTCTGTTGCCCACACTGGAGTGCAGTGGCATTATCTTGGCTCACTGCAACCTCCACCTCCCGGGTTCAAGCAATTCTCCCTGCCTCAGTCTTCCGAGAAGCTGGGATTACAGGCATGTAATTACACTAAAAACTACACTAAAATTACACTAAAAACTACACTAAATTACAAAAAATGTAGACTAAATTCACTAAATTACAAAAAAAATTTAAAATTACACTAAAAACTACACTAAAACTAAAAATTACACTAAAAACTAGCCACACCCGGCTAGTTTTTAGTAGAGATGGGGTTTCACCGTGTTGGCCAGGCTGGTCTTGAACTCCTGACCTTAAGTGATCTGCCTGCCTCGGCTTCCTAAAGTGCTGAGATTACAGGTGTGAGCCGTTGCGCCCAGCCTAATACAGGATTCTTAATCACTTAAAATTTTAATAAAATGGTCACTACTTCGGGTTGTGTGTTAATCATGAAGAATTTTCTAATTTAAAAATAGGCAGTGTTTATGTTGTAGCAAATTAGCATAGACTGGAAGGAACCATAGACATGAGAAAAATCTTAGAATTTGTGGAAGAACAGAGTTGATGCTGGTCAGGGAGGGCAGCATGCTTAAAATGCTTAGAAGGATGAAAGTGCTGCTGGAAGTACATCAGCACCAAGCAAGCTTTGCCACCAATTCTAATGTCTACTTTGTCAGAATTTCTCATATCAGTTTATTTTTTCACACCATGGTAAAATATCTAAAATTTTAAATAGAAGTTAGTGGAAAGTAGGGTTTACTTTGACACATTGTTTCTAGCTCACATTTACTACATTAAGTGAGAAAGATTTCAAATGACCTTAAGGAATTACCTAGTACTTTAACTAGGCTGGCACAGTATACTCAGGAAATCAGATTTCAAGGATTCTTCACAATATTTGGTGATTGTATTTCAGATTTCAAGGATTCTTCACAATATTTGGTGATTGTATTTGTGTGTGTGTGTGTGTGTGTGTGTGTGTGTGTGACGGAGTCTCGCTCTGTCGCCCAGGTTGGAGTGCAGTGGCGTGATCTCGGCTCACTGAAAGCTCCGCCTCCCGGGTTCACGCCATTCTCCTGCCTCAGCCTCCCGAGTAGCTGGGACTACAGGCGCCCGCCACCATGCCCAGCTAATTTTTTGTATTTTTAATAGAGACGGGATTTCACCACGATAGCCGGGATCGTCTGGATCTCCTCACCTTGTGATCCGCCTGCCTCGGCCTCCCAAAGTGCTGGGATTTACAGGCATGAGCCACCGCAACCGGCCGGTGATTGTATTTCTGGGGCATTGACAGACTAGAAATTTAGGTATGAAAACCTTCGCTAGATAGTCACGCTTTGGGAACATTATTTTTATGCTTGTTTTTTTTTCCTGTTGGTTGCTACACCAAGTTAAGCCAGTGTCAGTAAACATCCATGTACTATAAAGTTAGTGTATAGAAGAAAAAAAAAAAAACTTTGAAAGATGCATGTTTTTTTAAAAGTGCTTTTTTCACTGGAGATACTTTGAGAGTTTCTGTAGAATGACTATTAGGAGCATTTATTAGATTTTCCCAGTTGGTATTATTAAAATCTGTCTATTACGAGTAGACTCACAGTTTGTGGCACACTTTTCAAATAAATAGATTAAAAACAACCTTGAGTTTGTAACAAAAAAAATTCATGTTAAATTTGGCAACACAATAATTATCTGCCTTCTCATGTAAAGAAATCTGATAGATTGTAATGAAATAGGGAATTACCTTGGAAAAACTAGATACTTTTAGCTTTATATTTTACATAAATATTACCTTATTTTTAATTTTAAAAGTTAGAGAAGGTCTTCCTAGAATTGTAAATTCTTTTATTTATTATAAAATCACCTTAGGACAATTCCTAAGCTTTTATTTATTTTTCATTTGTTTGTTTTGTTTTCTTTTTTGTTGTTGTTTTGTTTTTGTTTTTCTTTTTTTGAGACTTTTGCTCTTGTTGCCCAGGCTGGATTGCAATGGCGTGATTTCAGCTCACTGCAGCCTCCACCTCAAGGTTCAAGTGATTCTCCTGCCTCAGCCTCCCAAGGGGCTGGGATTACAGGCGCCTGCCACAACGCCCGGCTATATTTTTAGTAGAGATTTAGTAGAGATTTCACCATGTTGGCCAGGCTGGTTTCCAACCCCTGACCTCAAGTGACCCGCCTGTCTTGGCCTCCCAAAGTGCTAGGATTACAGGCATGAGCCACCGTGCCCGGCCTAATTCCTAAGCTTTTAAACAATACTAAAGGGAAAAAAATTTATGACATGAGCTTTGTGGTTTATACTACCCAAATAAACTTTAATATGTATATGTAATCATTTATTGAATATACATTAGTGAATATACATTAGTGAATTGAATATTCATTTAGTGAACAGTGTTCATTTAGTATTTTAACTTAAAAGTTGTTTAAATTGACAAGCTGGCAAATATATATGCCTTAAAATATTAACCATATGGCTAGAATAATTTATTAATTTTATGTGTAATGTTTAGTAAAGTCTAATTAGAATCTTAGTTTACCTTACTAAAAGTGAGCATTTACTGTTTTGATACCTCTGTGTTTGACAAGCACTGCACACTTGTCTTTAAATTTTACATGATTTCATTTTCTAGCTAGTTGGCACGTGTTAGCTGTCTATAATTATAACTGAGTAATTTTTCAAATGCTATTCATAGCCTAAACACAGCAAGAAATTCTTCCAATCATGTGATAAAGACTGAGCCTTGCAAAATAGTGGTAGAGTGATACGTTCAATGGTACTGAAGGACATATTTAAGAGAAGCCTTTCAAAAGTAAAAAGTGATTTAAATGTTAGGGAGACAGGTTTTCTCACAGTGTAAGATCTCTCAAAGTCATTGATAGTGATTATATCTCAAATTAAGATGTATCTACTTTCTCATTTAACAAGTTAATATATACATTGACTGACTTAAACTATAACATATGACCTTTGTTGATGACAGACATTCTGAGTATGAAAAATTGAAATTTTATTGAGACAATGTAAATTTTACTATTGAACCTAATGAATCATTTCTTCTCGTTTCATTCATTAGATTTGTATGTGTGTGTTTATCTACTATCTGCCAAACCCTATGCTTATCTATTTTTTGACATGGGAAAGAAAAGGCTATATATACTTCACTTAAGTTTAATAAAGGTCATACTTTAAAAAACAAAAAAAACTTTTTATTTCTGGTTTACTTTATTTCCTGACCATCCATTCTAAATATCCAGAGTCTCACTTTGACTAGAGATCTTACTTCAGAATGGTATAAAGATATGTTGAATTTTCTTACCAGCCATGTGCTCATGAATAAATTAACCTCTATAGTCGCAGTTTCCTCATCTAGTAATTGACATTTTATTATCTCCCTTGTGGTATGGTTCTAAAAATTAAGAGATGACATTGGTAAAGCATTTTGTAAACTTTAGTATACTGTACAAATTTAACTATGAATAAACTCTTTGAACCTTTGTTTACTTATCTGTAAAATGAGAATAATAATACTTCATACAGTGGGTTTGAGAATTATTTGAACATGTAAAGCATGTAGAAGTAAGCCTAACACATAGTAAGTGCACAACAAATATTGATGGTGGTGATGGTGATGATGATAATGATGAATTTGATCTAGGTCTTCCATCTAATGAGTCAAACTTGAAACTGCCATTAGTTTAGAAATAGACTTGATTTTTATGTGATTGACTTTCATACATCCCACACTTTGTATCCACATGTATTGAAAATCCCTGATTGTCTTTTGTACATTAAATTCTATTTTAATACATTGTGTCATAGGGTACCACTGCCCCAGTGTGTTAGTAGTTGCCCAAAGTGACAGCAGATCTGGAGGAACCAGCCCTTCATTGGAGGCCAGCGTCATTCTGGTATGCCAGCATGGCACCAGCAGGGAGAGGTTGCGGGGAGGCAGCTGCATGGGTCATCCGGGTAATCAAGTACACATGGAGAGGCCCACAGCCAAAGCTTGTGCTTCAGTACCTGGACAGCATTGGAGGATAATGGTCAAGACCATGGGCTGTGAAGTTAGTCAGACCGGGTTTAAGTCCTGCTCTGCCAAACTGTGTGACTGGGCAAGTTACATAACCTCCTTAAGCCTCAGTTCCCTTACAGAGTTATGAGCAATGCTTACTGGAACCCAGTAAGCGCTCAGTGAATGTGAGTACTTAGTATTCTATTCTGCCTCCCTCCTCTAGGGGAGGAGATAGGAAGTTGAGCCCTCTAGCACTATTTGCCCTTAGAGTCCCCCAAGTCTCCAAGCAACTGAGAAAGTTTTAAACTACTTTGAAGGTTCATTGGTCCTAGGGGAAATAATGCCTCTAGGAACTATAAGGATTTTATAAATACTGCTTTAGCTCTCTGGGAACTGGATTTCCCTTACACTGTGTTAGTCTCTTATTCTACTTATAAACATTTAACTTTCAGCATGTCTTCAGGGACACATAATATAGAAAAGTAAGTGATTGTTTGTATGCTGGTATTGCCAGTAAGCAACCGAATACTCTGCTCCTGGTTGATTCATGTCTAGTACTCCAAGCAAGTTACCTACTACAGAAGTTTCTTTCCTTGAGGGTCTAATGAGGACATTAGAGCTGCCCTATCAGTGTTTCTACTGTGCTTCCCCCAATGGGAGCTTGATATATTAAGCAGAAAGTCTTCAAAACAGTGCTTTCTCTATCAGACAGTTTGATATAATTTAGAAGAAGGTAACTAAACAAGGGTTGAATTTGCTTGGTAATATGTGGCAGGTGTCTTTGGGGCTCCTTCTGAGCTCCGATGCCTGCCTCTTTTATCTTCTGTGAGTTGGGGTGGATGGGAGGAGAGGGGCAGAGGTGGCACCAGACTTTCCTGTCTGCTTTAAAATGTGCCGTGGGATTGGAATCAGGTTGTCTTAAAACGCCATTAGCAGTCTGTATGCTTTTGAAAATAAGAAGAAAAGGCATTCTGTATGCCACACCTAACCCTTGGCCCTTTTCATGTAATAATTCATTCAACCTGCACAACATTGTATGGGTAGATATTTTTATTTCCATTTTCTCTGTCAAGAAAAAACAAGGCCCAGATGGGTTAAAAACTTGCCCAAGTTATCATAGCTAATACAAGTTGAATATGTCTTATCCAAAATGCTTAAGACCGGGCTGGGCATCACGGCTCACACTTGTGTTCCCAGGATTTTGGTGGATTGCTTGAGCCCAGAATTCAACACCTGCTTGGGCAACATAGTGAGACCTAATCTCTACAAAAAATATAAACATTAGCTGGGCATCGTGGTGCATGCCTGTGGTCCCAGCTACTTGGGAGGTTAAGGTGGGAGTATTGCTTGAGCCCAGGAGGTCAAGGCTGCAGTAAGTCAAGATTGCACCACTGCACTCCAGCCTGGGCAACAGAGGGAGGCCCTGTTTCAAAACAAAACAAAACAAAATACTTGGGACCAGAAATGTTTCGGATTTCAAATTTTTTTTTTTGTTTTGGAATATTTGCTTATGTATAATGAGATATCTTGGGGATGTAACCCAAATCTAAACACAAAATGTATCTGTTTCATATATACCTTATCACATAATCTGAAGGTAATTTTTATGCAATATTTTGAATAATTTTGTGCATGAAATAGTTTGTATTAAGTACTTGTATGTGGAATTTTTCTACTTGGGGTGTCGTGTCAGTTCTCAAAATGTTTCAGACTTTGGAACATTTGGGATTTGGGATTTTTGGATTAGGGATGCTCAATCTGTAAGAGGAGGAGTCAGGTTTTTTTCTCCAGTCTGTGAGACTCAAGAGTCTGTGCTTTCCAACATTATACCTCATTATCTGAATTAAAAATTTAATGTTAAGATTCCTAACAGTGAAAATATATTACTTTCTTTCCCAAATTATTTTCCTTCAAGGTAAAACTTAAAACTTTGTTGTTTCTAGGGGAAACCACATTCTTAGATGTTACTAAGTTGCATATCAAATCCTTATTTAAACCTTGACCCGTGTTTTAAATTGCATTTGAACCCTACTGAATCTTCATGTTTCACTCTGGTGTATAATTTTCGTTATGTTGTCATTATAAAAGTTGCCTGATCGCAAGGAGTATGTGGACTCTGATCCTGGAAATATGGTGTATAAAAGGCTTATTTTTATATTAAGTGATTCCTAGTAAGATGATTTCTTTAATGCACTACCTAAAAGAAAATTTGGTATATTTCCATGAGCAATAGACTCAAGATTAGCTTTGAATGTTAAAAGAGCATTCTCCTAGCTAGTTCATTGTTGCCATGACAGTGCTGGCAGTGCAAGTGTTGTAGTGACTCCTTGCAATGATCTTATTTTAGACCCTAACGTTTGCAGTGCTGAACGTCCCCTTCCCCACCCCACAAGTAACTCTAGTGGAAAAGTACTGGTGTTATAACTGGCTTCTGGCTTTATAGCTGAAAGACTGCACTATTGTGGGCTTGAAAAAATAGTGTAGGCGTGTTGAGTATTTTTCCTGTGGATTATAAATGTTTGAAATCTCCCAAAATACGGTTTTGCATTACATGTCATACAGCAAGTTGTTTATAGCTAAAAAGAAAAGGGACCTCAATTGTCTTTAGAAATCAAGCCTAGGTTGTATAATTACATTGAGCTTATACAGAAATCATTCTCCCATTTGTATGCCCATACATACTTCATATTCAACTTATTCTTTTATTCAGTTGTTATGGAAAATTATTAGAATCATAAAGGATTGTGTTTAAACAATGTAGAAAACTACATTTTTGTATGCCTTTCATAATTCAGCATTTATCTACTTAAATTGTGACATTTTAATCTTGATTTCTTAAAAAGCGAACTCACCTAAGTTATATAATGTTCAGCAATTACTCAATTTGAACTGGGTACCTGAACCAACGTAATTGTTGAGGCATTTTTAACTTTGTTGCTTATATGTTTTAAATTAGATTTTAAAATACTTCATTGATACTTTCTAATTGTAAGTCCTATTATAACAGTACCATTAAGCATAAAATATTTGCAAATTTATCAGAGTAAATGCCATTTTTATCCTTTTGCATACCGTTTGTTAGGTCAGATTTCGATATGTGCACTAAAAATCTATTATAACATGATGAAACAAAATGATTTTGGCAACTGACCTTGTCAAGGAAGATGTAAAGTCTAAATATACCTCATTAGTGACAACTGCTTTTTTCTTAAATACTACATTAAAGCTTAGTTCATCTTCCTTAGGTGTTAAAGATTTAAACATATCTTGCATGATTGGGCCTGTATTGAATATTAGTGTATGAATATCAGACAATCCCTTTTGTTTCTTTTTTTTTTTCAGTTTAACACAGAAAAATAACTTTATAAACAAAAATTTGACCCCAGGCTAGAATTGCGTTTGGCCTTTCCACCAGGCAATGAGAATTTATCAGAAGTGTGTTTATTTTTATTCTCTTAGTGGTAATTATTCAGATAAAGAAGTATCCAATTCCAGTCTACGGTGGTCTTTGATGGCTCCCTATTTGAATTTGGAAGTAGATGTACAGTAATATATGAAGATTCAAACCTTGAGATAAATATTCTTTCATTACATACAACATATTGATATTATTATTTTAATTGGTCAGAATGAGACTAAATTATGATTAGTTCCTTTCTCTTGTTAAAATACGGATTACAGGGCTGTTATTTTTTTTCCTGTATCCCACAGCACCTCTATAGCAGACCTCCCTCTCCATCTAAGACTGAAATAAATGTGCTTTTCAAAGATAAGGTTAGAATTCATTTAAAATATTTCTTTATGTCTGACACTGTTTTGGCATTGTGGGGGATATAAAAACAAAATAAAACAACTACTGCCCTTAAGAATTTTGTAGTGAAAATTGAAGAACAAATTAAGACTGCTAAAAATGTAAAATTTTATGGTACTATGTTGACAACAGTGCAGCTGTTGCTGGGAGAGTGCATCATACAGTGCATCACACTTTCTAGAGAGCAGTTTGAATATTAGTCGAAACCTTAAAAGTGTGTACATGTTAATATATTTATGATATAAATGTATTATCTATGTGTCTTTTATATACAAGTGGGTAATTAAAATCAAACAAGTGGTATTATAAAGGATTATTATTTTTATTTATATTTTATTTTAAGACCATGACTCACTCCATCACCCAGGCCGGAGCACAGTGGTGTGACTACTGCTCACTGCAGCTTCAATCTCCTGGGTTCAAGTAATCCTTCCTCCTCAGCCTCTTGAGTAGCTGGGACTACAGGTGCACACCACTGCACTCAGCCAATTTTTAAGTTTTTTGTGGAGACAGGGTCTCATTATGTTGCCTAGACTGGTCACAAACTTATAATTATTGAAAATTGTTTTAAAATGCATGTATAGGAAAAGAAATATACAAATTTCAATGGAAAAGACAGCTTTAAAATAGTATGTAAAATATATATTTTTATGGAGAAGAGGGAAAAGTCAGGAAACTCTCATGCACCAAAATATTAACCATAGTTCTCTTTTAGAAATAGTTATTGGTGATTTAAATTTTTCTTTGAATAATGGTAATCATTAGTAATTAATTTTTCATATGACTTATGAATTAAAAAAATGAAAATCACTGAAATTTATTGAGTGCTTACTATATGGCATTGTGGTAAGCATTTTACATATAACATTTGCAGTGTTTCCATGGGTTACAGGTTTTGAGGAAGAGATCTTTCCCAAACAAAAGAAGTACACAAATATGCATGAACCCACTCACTATAATATTAGATTAAGTTTCTGATTTATTTAGTCAAGGAAACAGGAACGTTCTAGGCATCCTCACTGAGAAGTACTTGCAGCCACCTTAGTGCTCTTTCCTTGGACCCCAGGGTTCCCAAAGGTGGGGTGCAGCTGCTGGTGACACTGTCTGATCATGTGGGTCACACCAGATCTGCAAAACTCAATTCATGCCATACTATTGCCTTTTTATATTTGGGGTTTACATTCATATTCTGGATGAGTTTACACAACTATCTGTGCACTTTCTCTGAAGTCTCATTTCCCTGCAGTCTCCAATTCTATAGCTACAACAATTCTGTGAGGTGAGTTTTAGGTTTTATAGATGAGGAAACAGACTCAAAAAGATGAACTGAAACAGTGAGTACTGGAGTCAAGAGAAGGCATGTCTGATTTCTAAGTCTCTGTTCTTAATCACTAGTCTATTTTCCTATAGTTTTTTTTTTGTTTTTTTTTTTTGTTTTTGCTTTTTACAGTGAGCATGTATTATTTTTGTATTGGAAAGCAAGATCAATGGGAAAAAAGTATGTGAAATATAGAGTGGTACAGTACAGTCATGTGTCACATAATGACATTTCAGTCAACAACAGACTGCATAAACAATAGTGGTCCCATAAGATTATAATATATTTTTACTGTACTTTTTCTATGTTTAGATATGTTTAGATACACCAATACTTATCGTTGTGTTAGAACTGCCTACAGTATTCAGTCCAGCAACATGCTGTAGAAGTTCGTAGCCTAGGAGCAATAGACTCTAACATAAAGCCTAGGTGTTAGTCTGAGTTTACCCTCTAGGTTTGTGTAAACACACACTGTGATTTTTGCGCAAAGATTAGATCACATAACAACACATTTCTCAGAATATATTTGTGTCATTAAGTGAAGCATAACTGTAATTCAGAGCAAGGAAATATCAGGATGGGTTGGGATAATAAAGACAGCTTAATAGAGCAAATAAATTTTACTGTAATAATTAACTTTTTTTTCTCAGTTTGTCGTTTATACAAGTATACACTGCCTCTATCCCCAACATGCCTAAACCAAATCTCGGATGACTGGCTGAAAGTAATTAATGCTCTGTTGTTGTTTCCTGCAGACTAAGTTTTGGCCTCATTTTTGTTTCCTTTTTGTGGCCTCCTTTTATCTTCCTTGCGCCATCTGTCAGTGCCTGTATGAACATGTAACTATAACTTGTGTCAAAGCTCTTCACTACATTGATGGGCATTATAAATAAAACAATTCCAATAAAACAAGTTTCCATAAAGTAATACCCTCATAATTTAAAGACTGAGATGGCCAAAAGAAGTTGTAAAAGTTACATTAAATAATTGAAATTTCCCTAGAATGTTACTATGCTTGACATTCAAACTCATGCACTTATACTGTATTGAAAACTTATTGAAAGAAAGTAGAACTAAGATCTTGATTCTTGTCAAGCAAATTAAACTTACAGCATAAACTAGGACTGATATTCAGCCAGTATGCATTGGCACAGCAGTACTTGTTAAAATACTGAACTAGTTTCATACTAGTTGGTAAATAGTAAATAGAAGCTGCAAACCACAGTACAATTAATGATACATAATAGAGATGGATGATTTTTCTTAGAAACCACAAATGCACTTAGATTCCAAGCTGGTCTGGTCACTGAAGCATGGAACTAGGAAGTTTGCTCAAACATCATATTATTTATTTCAGATGTTGGGGAAAGTGCAGAAGCCCTTGGATGACAGAGAAGACTATGCAGTGAACTGGAGAGGACCTAATCTGTAATGTGTCATTCATGCCAAAGGGAGGAGCAGGGTCCAGGCTTAGGTGGCGACTGCAGAGGCTGCCACAAGCCAAGGATAAAGACCCTCCGAGTCATTCTCTCTGGGGGCGGGGAGGGGGTGTTGAGGAGCTTTCCTTTTTTTAAGAACTGAATTAGTTTTTTATAGCCTCATTACAAATGTGGTGGTTTAAAACAAGAAAGAAGTATTATTTCACAATTTCTGTGAATTAGGAATCTGCTTACACCTTACCTGGGATCTCTGTTTCAGGGTCTCCCATAAAGCTGCAATTACAGTATCTACCAGGGCCGTGGTCTCATTTGAAGGCTCTAACTGGGAAGGGTTTTCATCCAAGTTCATTCAGATGATGTAAGATTCAGTTCCTTGCAGGCTAGTGGATTGAGGGCCTCAAGTTCTTGGTGATGTTAGCTGGAGGCCACCCTCAGTTCTTTGTCGCATGGGCCTTTCCATTTGCTGCTTCAAAGGAAACGTAAGGAGCTAGAGAGAGTACTAGCCTGAGAAAGAGTGCCAGCAAAACAGAAATCACAGTCTTTTATAACCTAATCTTGGAAGAAACATCCCATCACTTTTACCTTAATCACTTCATTAGAAACGAGCCAACTAGGTTTAGTCCAAACTCAAGAGGAACAGATTACAGAAAAGAGTGAATACCAGGAGGATCATTAGGAACCATTTTAAAAGCCATTGGGAAATATTACCCTAACAACCTATCTCCTGAAGCTAGGAGTTAGGAAAAGAGTCCTTCCTGCATACTATGAAGAGAGCTGTGATTTAGGGTATATGCTTAGGAGCCTGCTTAATGTCAGAATAGAGTGTGCTTCAGCTAGTGATAGTATGAGCCCAGTCTCAACTTCTTCCTACCTTTGCAGCCATTCTCCAGATAAAGGAGCCTCACACCAGCCTGAACAATAGATGCCCTACCCCAGTGTCTGCCCCCTCACTAGGTGGGGCCCACCGAGCCTCAGTGGGAGAGGCCTGCCTGACTCTAGCAGCTTCTTCATCTTCCTTGTTCTTCTTCCTTTCTTTCATGACTCTTGGCCCCCATTATTCCTATGCAACCTTAGGAAATGTTTTACTTCCCATTCTTGGTACTAAAAGCAAAACAGCATTTGTCCAAAAGGTAGGAAATGGCAGTCAGCTTTCTTTTCATCATTTGATAATTCTCTAGAGAGCTGTGAGTCATATCTCTTCTGTGTCTATGATTTGGGGGTAAAGGGAATTAAAAGCAAATCCCAAAACTTTAATGAGCATTCTCAAATGAATAAGGAGTGAGATTAAATATTAAGCAACCCAAATTTTATTCAGATCACCCAAACTCAAGTTGGTGTACTTTACTATCCATTTTGTGTTATCTGTAAGGAACAGATGAAATAATTTTATCTTTTTTCACTTTATAAGCCATAATTCTTATGTATTTTGGGTATTGTAGAGCTACCCACAAATGATTATGTAATTTATAGCAATTTATTTTAAAAATTTAACCCACTGAATACAATGTTGAGACGAGAGCTTTTCAATGACAGAGAAAGCTCTTGATTTTAGTAAAGAATTATCAATATTTATAATTTTCTCATTTCACTTTTAGCATCTTGGCCAAATGTTTTATTAAAATTAAATATTTTTAATGTATATTTTAAATCTAGAAGGGGTATATACATATATATACACACATATATATACAGTTATGTGTTGCTTAACAGAGATATATTCTGAGAAATGCATTGTTAGGCAATTACGTAATTGTGCAAACATCATAGAATGTACTTACACAAACATAGATGGTGTATAGCCTACTACACATCGAGGCTATTGCTCTTAGGCTGCAAACCTCAATAGCATGTTACTGTACTGAATAGGCAATTGTAACACAATGGTATTTGTGTTATCTAAACATAGAAAAGGCACAGTAAAAATGTGGTATGATAATTTTATGGGATGACCATAGTATATATGGTCCATTGTTGACCAAAATGTTATGTGACACATGACTGTATGTCCCAATACTAATAGCGGTTATCTCTTGGCAGTGGTTTATGCTTCTCTTAATTTTTCCAAAATTTCTATAATTGGTTAATCTATTATAATGAGACCAAACACATGTCATTAAAAAGAAAATAAGTCAAAACACCACTTTCTATTCATAGAAGAATGGCTTTTAAGGTAAGTAGAACTTCAAAAACTGTACTCTCTGAAATGTCTCTTCTAATATGATATATACCAGCTTTTAAAGCTGAGATTCTTTTATTTAGAAGTAACATTCTTTCAAACATCTTGGCTGTTAATGAAGAATATTTTTTCCTAATGAGTTTTGCATTTGTGGGTTTTTTCCCCTTTGTGTTTACACTGAATAAAAATTTACTCCTAATTCTCAGCTTGCAGCTTTTATGAGCACTAGATGGCACTCTTGCTCAACTAAAATCTAGTTTATCGCCCATGTTTTGGTGCTGTGGGTCTTAGAAGACGGGTTTGCAATGTCACAACACTTATGTTTTTAAAGGGGGGTTGGAGAAAAGAGAGCAAAGTTTCCAAATTTAAATAGCTGAGCTTAACTGATTTAGTTTTTCCGTCTATCGAGAAAATAACCGTATAATAGCAATGATATCAGTCATTTATTTCACAAATATTTTCTGAGCACCTACTATCTTTAATACTGTTCTAGGTACTCATATGCACTAATGGGAAAAATAGATAAAAATCACTACCCTCATAGAGCTTACATTAGAATGTTTGGATTTTTGTTTTTTTTTTTTTTGCAGGTGCCACTTTAAACTCTGTACATGCATTCACCCATGTAACTCACCCACTTAATAAGAGGAGGCTGAGACACAAAGAGGTTATCTAATTTGCTCCTGTTCACCTAGCTAGTGCAGATGGCAGTGCAAGGATTCAAACTTAGACATTTGGTCTCCAGAGTTTATTCTGTTTAATTTCAATACTATATGGCCTCTTGAAACTTAAAAAAACAAACAAACAAAAAAAACCACTTTATTTTTTATTCTATTGAATGCAAATAATAAAAGTTTACCTATTTATAATTTTTTCTAAATCTGCTTAATTCAGATATCCTTGCCATTTTATTTTTAAAAAATTGACTAGATAAAATGTCTGTATTTTTTGGTGATTCTGTAGTCAACTATCATGTTGCCTTAGCTCTCTTTCAAGTCACAAACACAGCTGGCCTTAAGTATATATTTAAGCATCTTTATATTCCTGTTTACTCTGAACTCCTTGAATTAGCCATACAGTAATTTGGATATGTTGTATTAAGAGCTCTACCACATTATGATTCAGTCATTGTATAATTAAACATGGGGCATCAAGTATGAAAAGTTACTGTTTTACTTGTCTGCTCTCTCCATTGTGTCATTTTACATTTTAGTAGTACTATATTTTGTTTATTAAAAAAATTAAAATCAACAATATACTATGAAGCCGAAAAATGATACAGAAGCCTAAATCACTTCTTAGTCTAGAGATGCATTTCATGATTTTTAGAGGGCAGAAGGAACAAATTTACCTTTCTCTAAAAACATGTGACTTAGGGAAATTATAGTTGTGTTTCTCAAGGACCGGAGTTGCATTCAACAACATACTTGTAAACTACTGACTATAGAAGGGAAATCACCCACTATACAATAAAAATATTTATGGTTAATTCACACATAGATAACCTATAATTGAAACTTGCCTTTCAGGAAGCTGAAATAACTAATTCTTAACAGCTAGCTAGCTCCTTTTTCTTTTTTGCTGAACTGTGTTAGAGGACAAAGCTGTGTTTTTGAAATGCTAATAATTAGAGTTAACTGTGTCTTAATTAAATTAAGTAATTAGTAAAAGAGGATCACTCCCTTCACCAGGGAGAAGAAAGTTTTCAGAGCAGAGATTCATTTAGTAAGATGCTACAATGTAAGCGTTCTCAAATTGAGGATTATTGCTATTTTAGGTGTCTGAGCCCCTTAAGTTGCATGCAGAACTGTGTACTCACTTGCATTTTCCTGAGAGCGAGCCCGTGTTTTATCAGATTTTCAAAGGGATTGTAATCTTAAAAGATTAAGAACCATTGCTAAAACTGGAGTGTCCTGTTGCGTGTTAAACTTGTTTTCCTTAGAGAAAAATTGAAGTGACTGAAATTGGGGAGTTTTAAACCAACAAAGGGAAAATTTTGTTGACTAAATGTTAGCTCATCCCTCTGAGTCTGCTGAGTGAGTGCAAGACACACTCTTGCAGTGTGTCTGGTGAATCTGGTGAATATTTGTGCTTGAGTTTCTTATGATGCCAGTCTTAAACTGGCAGGCCCACACCTGGCAGTTTACAGGTTAAAAGTTTAAGTCTGGCTTGCAGAATATGAAAACACAGGGAGCTCGGCTGAGCACAGCAGAGTTGCAACCCTCATGTAACATGAATAAGAAATACATATTAACACAGAAATGGACCCTAGACTGCCAGGGTCCGTATCCCGTTTCTGCCTGTCTAACCTCAAGGAGGTTACTTAACATCTCTGAGCTTCAGTTTTCAGCAAAATGAAGATAAAAGGACCTTCATCTCTTTAAGATACTTAACATTGTGCCTGTCATAGAACTTAGTATGGTAAAAAACAAACAAACAAACAAACAAAAACTATCTTTGTATATGCCTTAGTTATCTAAAATAGCACCTCTTCTTACCCTCTAGATCCTTAACCTTGATTTATTTTTCTTCTTTGCCCCAAACATGACCTGAACTTGTTATTTATGTATATATTCATTCTGTCTGCCCTAGTAGGTTACATGCTTCAGGAAGACTGAGACTTTTTCTTGTTCATTGCTGGATCCTCTAGGCCAATGCTATCACATACATTGTCCAATAAATGTTTGTTGAACGAATGAATAATGTTAGCTGTTATTATTACTTGGCAATTTCTACCTACCCTCCCTCCCATCTGCCTGGACTGGCTATAGCTTTTTCTCTTTAAATGAGATGGGTAAACCAGGAGGAAAGCCTCCTTCCCTACCTGGGTAGCTGAAGTCATAGCTTCAAAAGGAATATTAATTTCTTATATGCTCTTACTACTCAAGGTGTGGCCTGTGGGTCAGCAGCATCTGTATCACTTAGGAAAGATATTGGAAATGCAGAATCTCAAGCCTCACCCCAGTTCTACTGGAACAGACTTGAATCCTCAAATGATTCTAATGAATGTTATATAGTTCGAAAAATGGTATGTTGACCACTTTAAGAATTTTGGATTTTATCTTAAGAGAACCACTAAAATACTTTAGGTTGGAGATTACATTTTCAGGCTTTTGATTTGAAGTGATTAACTTGTGTTAGAAACAGTAGTTGTCTTTGGAAAAGGTAAAGGTAGTCATTGGCTGGGGACAGGAATGGGTCCAGGGCTTTTCACTGTATAACTTTTCATAAGCCCATTTCAACGTGGTGGGCCCTGGCCAGCAGCTGGCCTGCCTATGCTGTTCTCTCACCCGAATCCCATGCTCCATCCTACACTGTAAAGGATAGACACCCTGCTCTCACATCAGCTGCTGTACGTCCCACATACAGCTGCTGCCTGTCCACTTTCTGAACCTAAGGTTGTGCACATGGGCCTTGTGTTCAGCCATAGGAGGACAACCCATGTGTAGGCCCAGAGAGCAGGCTCAGCCCATTTGAGAAGAGATTTGTAGGGTTCCAAGTACCTGAAGCATAATCTGGGTGGGCACATGCCCTAGTCCTGTGGGCTTCATCTCTCAGAGGGGTACAGCTGGAGGAGGTCCACAGCAAGCCCTCTAAAGTGTAGGGTCCCCACTGTCTGGGTCTCAGGGACTTAACACTCTTTTGCACTTCCTCCATTCAATCATGTGAAAGTATTTTGTTCAATGTAACTCTGTTACATTTAAAAAAATAAAATGGAACATTAAAATGGTGGTTCTTGTGTGGGGCATGGATAGGTACAACAAAGGAAGCATGAAGACCAGTTAAAAGGCTGTTGCAGTGTTTCAGCAGTAGGTGATATAATGCTTAGAGTAGCGTGATAATAATGAAGATATGGTTTCATCACATTTTTAAAGTAATTCATTGCTATGTTGTTTAAGTTTCATAGGCTCAATATTATTAATTTTCTTAAGAGTTTGTGGAGGCTGGGTGCAGTGGCTCACCCCTATAATGCCAGCACTTTAGAAGGCTGAAGCAGGAGGATTTCTTTAGGCCAGGAGTTTGAGACCAGCCTAGGAAACATAGTGAGACCCCCATCTCAACAAAAAAAAATAAGTAAAAATTAACTGTGTGTCGTGGTGCACAGCTGTGGTCCTAGCTACTTGGGATGCTGAGGCGGGAGGATCACTTGAACCCAGGAGTCCCAGGTAACAGCGAGCTGTGACTGCATCACTGCACTCCAGTCTGGGTGACAGAGCAAGACCCTGTCTTAAAAAAAAAATTAATTAAAGTTTGTGGGAATTAAGCTTTCTGGCCCATTAATATTTGAAAATGTTTTTACTTTTACCTCAGATTTTGTTACAGTTGATTCAAATATTAGGTTAAAATCATTTTCTTTCATAACTGTGAATGCATGATTCAATTATTTTCTACTATCTGGTATTTATTATGAGAAATCTTATGCCAGCCTCATTCTTATTCTTTTAGTATGGAACTTGTTTTTTGTTTGTTTGTTTGTTTGTTTTATTTTACCCCTCTCTAGGAGCCTTGTTTTTCTTTTTTCCCAGCTTTTTTTTTAAACCTATCAAATAGTTAAAAAAAAATAGTACAGAAAATACCATATAACCTTCTCCTAAGGTCACGTATTATTAACTTTTTGCCACGATGACCTTCTCTGTTTTTTTCTCTCCTTTTGCTCAACCTCTTGAAAGTTACAAACACTTCACCCCAAAGTACTTTACCATGTTTTTCCTAAGAAGAAGGACATTCTGGGAACTTAAGATGCTCTTATTTATCTTTAGAGTTTGAAATTTCAGCTGGGCATGGCGGCTTACACCTGTAATCCCAGCACTTTGGGAGGCTGAGGCAGGTGGATCACCTGAGGTCAGGAGTTCCAGACCAGCCTGGCCAACATGATGAAACCCCATCTCTACTAAAAATACAAAAAATTAGCTAGGCATGGTGGCATGCGCCTGTAATCCCAGCTACTTGGGAGGTCGAGGCAGGAGGTCAAGGCAGGAGGTGAAGGTTGCAGTGAGCCAGGATTGCGCCACTGCACTTCAACCTGGGCAACAAGAGTGAAGCTCTGCCTCAAAAAAAAAAAAAAAAAAAAAAGAAAGAAAGAAAAAAAAATTTCACGGTGTATGTCAGAATGTTTCTCTCCCCTATACTTGGGTCTTTTCAACATAAAGATTGAATCTCAAATTACTCTTCTATCATTTCTTTTGTTACTTCTTCTCTATTATCTCTTATGTCTGTCCTTTTTTTGACCAGTAGTTAAGTGTTAGGCCTTCATCTTAACCTTTTTTCATATACCCTTTCTTTTTTGGTCTTTTTACTTTATATCTTGGAGAGTTCCCTGAACTTATCTTCCAAATAACAAATTTGCCCTTCAGCCCAGTTCTGTTATTCAGTTCTTCTATTGACATGTTTGTTTAGCAGCCATGTTTTTAACTTTCAGTAACTCTTTTGTATTCTCAGATTGTTACTTTAGCTGAGCAACTGGTTCTTACATTATGAGTATTTTATTCTCTGAGGATGTCAATTAAATTTTTAATTAGTTTATTTTCCTCCCTTCTGAATCAGCCACGATCCTAGCAGAAAACGGATGGCACACTCAGATGGGGCGACTAAAGACAAAAAGGACTGTCTACAAAGGTGTATGCAGGATTAAGAGAAACCAATAAGGGATGATGAGCATTCTGAACTAGTGACATCTGGAAGTCACTGTCCCCCCCAAACTTCAGGGGCAAGGGTTGAGTGTAGCTACTGGAACTCAATGAGGTCTGCAGCTATAAGAGAAGCCTGCCTGCCTAACAGGAACTGTGGCCTTCATTAGAGGAATATACCCACTTCTGCCTTCAGAATATTTGTTAGTGCCTCTCTATCATAAACCAAACAGTAAGGGAACCATAATGATACAGTCCGTAATGGTGAGCATTTGAAACACAAAACAGTTCAGAGTAGGGCAGGTACATAATTTGCAAGGGCAACTAGAGCATATCCAGCATACCTGTATTGTGTCTGTTTCATGCTGTTTAGGAAGACATCTTGATGAGTGGATTGAGACTGTGAAAAGAATAGTACTTGGGGCTGATCTGGTAGGATAAGGCAGCAGCAAAAATAAATTGCTGTCGTGAATAGTCAAGGTGAGTGCAGTTGAGAGTCCTGAGGAAGTGTGTATAGGATTTGAGTACTCAAAACTAAGAGATGGAAGAGGAAAGACCGGAGAGAGGAAGAGGTAATAACACAAAGCTATAGCCATAGAAATGAGGCTCTGCCAATGAAATGGCTCCCTTTGAAGAGCTTATGTTCCTTTTTTGTTTTCTTTGAGTTTGGAGGACAGTCATCATATTTAGCATTCAGTTTTGGGGAATTTTCTCTCCTATTTTTACTATCTTTTACCTCCAAAATGTCCATAAAAGACATCTACCCTTGATGACTGCACATTAATGATGCTCTGTGGAGTGACAGCAGGGTGGGCACTGTGCAGGAGGGTGCCATGGGAGCTCAGGGAAGTTGGTCATGGTGTGGAGGAGCTGCAGTGACAATGATACAATCCCTTTGTGCCCAGAGAGACTGGAGACCTACAGATGGGGAGGGGAAGTTGTAGTGAGTGAGGGGGCATTGAGATTCAAGCTGTTTTTTTGAACAGCAAGGGCTGGAGGATGGTGGGACATCCAGACTACAGGCTCTTGGAGTTATATACTCTTTCCCTCTTCAGAAAAGCAACCAGATTAAATTGTATTAGAATGGGCCAGGCGTGGTGGCTCATGACTGTAATCCCAGCACTTTGGGAGGCCGAGGCAGGTGGATCACGAGGTCAGGAGATCGAGGCCATCCTGGCTAACATGCTGAAACCCCGTCTCTACTAAAAATACAAAAAATTAGCTGGGCGTGGTGGCGGGCGCCTGTAGTCCCAGGTACTTGGGAGACTGAGGCAGGAGAATGGCGTGAACCCAGGGGGCAAAGCTTGTAGTGAGCCGACATCGTGCCACTGCACTCCAGCCTGGGTGACACAGCAAGACTCCGTCTCAAACAAACAAACAAAAACTTATATTAGAATGAAAGGTGAATAGTATACATTTTGAAAGTAGGCCTGTCTGAGGAAACGTAATTGGTTTTGCGAATATTGCACCAGAAGAACCAGGGCCAAGGAGATAATAAGATGATGATGGCTTTTTGCTTTTTTCCCCCAGATCTGAGAGTTTCTTTCGTATTCTGGCATCTGTTTGCTACTTCAAGTGTGACTTACATTTGCTGTACTGTAAGTCTTCATTGACACTTGACCCAGGCAAATCCATTTTTCTCTACATAGTCTCTCTGAAACTTTTAAGCTTAGCACTGTCTTTCACTATTGCAGCATGTTTCTGTTTGGAATGGTCATTATTTCTTCCCTTTTAAAGATAGTATCCATTTACATCTGTTGGTTATTGGAGTGGTATGGTGTGTCCTCCGTTTGAGGTGTCTTCATGAGCCCCTTTTTTCTGCTTCATATCACACATACCTGAAAACAGAAGACTATAGTTGACTTGTTTAGTTTCATCTTATTTTTATTAAAATTTAAATGCCATCACATGATCTCAGTGCTATGATACATGTCTGGATCTTCGTTACTTGAATTGGTCAATATTTCCTAAGGGAAATAGAGTAGACCCACATATAATTCCCATCTACTTTCTTTTTCATTTTATCCCAGAGGGATCCACATTCCTTCCTTACCCTAACTCACTGCAGGGAGACAGAGAGAAATAATAGCCCTCTTCCCCTACTGCTCCAATAAAAATCACAACAAATCATAGTGACTTAAAAAAAAAAAAAAACAAAAAAAAACACGAAACAGCAAACCTTCGTGATTTAAAAATAAGCAAGCTTGTGTTTTGCTTCTTCCCCTGTGAGGAAGCTACAGCAAAGGCTCTAGGGAGAGAGAGTTTGGTAGAAATCACAAGTGTGTGTATTTTTGTTTTAGTTTACGGACATATTATTAGGCCAGAAATCAAGATACAGGATCTAACAAAGGCTTTGTATTACCTGTCAATATATGTGTTAGTTGGAAATAATTGATTTGAATGTAGAACCAGGAACTGTTGTATTAGTTTCATAATTTTACCTTTCACTGAGTATGGATAGTAGTGATTCTTTTATTCCTCTTAAATTTGCCTCTTTTAAGATTTAAGGGGTGATCTTACTCTTAGTTTAGGCTCTTACGTTAGACAAAAAGGAGTTCTAACTTTGTAAAATACCTTCAGTGTATTGGTTTTAGATTCTAATTATAGATAATATCTTCTATTATAATAGAGAAAAGGTACAGTAATAATTTCAATATTTTAAAGTAATATCAAAGTAATTAATATTTTAAAGAAATTTTTTTTTGTATTTTAATAAGGGGTCAATATTTTAAGACACCAAGAATATTACAATCACATATGTCAGAAAGACGAATGTGTGATCCAGAGTCTTTTCTACACCTGAACACACATTTATTTTATTTTTTGGCCTGCAACCTTGTCCTTATTACAGTGGCCCAATATCTTGCTTTTCTTTGTTTTTTAATCCTCTAGTCATCTTGTTATACATTTGAAGCTATTTAAGAAAGAAAAATGACTCTGCTTCAGAGTTTCCTCCCTATGTCTTCATGATCAAATAGAAAGGAATGTGTGAGAGGGACAATTGGGTGATTTTTAAAAACCAAGTGAATTTATATTTTAGTTATTTCAATCACAGTGAATTGTTACTTCTTTCAAAATTGGAAAAATAAAAAGAAATCTCTGAAAATTGAATGAGTAAATGGAAACAGGAAAAGAAGAAACTAAATAACAATAGTTATTCTTAATCTGAGAATCATCATAATAAATAATAGTATTAGAGGAAAATAATATTTTTTTATAAACCTGTAAGAACACTGATAGTGATAATGATTCTCAGGTATGCCTATAGTTAAGGAAAATATATGCTTATAAAGGTTATGAAAATAGATGTAAAACTGGGAAATAATAGGAATAGAGAACTGAAAAAGAGTTAATGGGCTATTCAATTCGGGAACTTAGAGAGGGATTGAAAATAAGTGCAAAATTTTGCAATTCAAATAGCACAATTTCTTATGTGACAGGTAACCTATGTTACATACTTGATGAGGAAAACAAGAGGACACAGTACTATTCTTGGTAACTATTTTTAAATTGTCACAGTATGTAATATGAAGACATGCAGGCAACTAGAGTGTAGAAAGTAAAACAGAGGACTGGTTATTGTTGCTGTTGTTGCTGTTTTGCCTGTTACATATGTAGAGATTGCTAAATTGTTACTAGTTTATCACCACACAGATTTTGCCAACATGAAAGTATACTGTTAGCCATATAGACTTGTTTATACTTCATATAATCTATGCTTGCTCTTCCTTCCTTCCTTCCTTCCTTCCTTCCTTCCTTCCTTCCTTCCTTCCTTCCTTCCTTCCTTCCTTTCTTCTTTCCTTCTCTCTCTGTCTCTCTCTCCCTCGCTCTGTCTCTCCCTCTCCCTCACCCCACCTCTCTCTCTTCTCTTCTCTTCTCTTCTTTCATTTGATATTTTTTATGTCCCATGTTTTGATTTGGTGATGGATGATGAACTGTGGCTTTCAGATTTTCCTTTTGTTCTAAAGTACATACTATCCTAAATCATTTTCTATTTTGGTGTTAATTAGTACATCATTGGGCAGAGTATTGTCTAGGTAGCTGAATCCATGATGCTTTGGGGCTAAATACACTATTTTCCATTATAGCCTGATATGTGGACTAGGTCACCTTTCGGTTTATTGACTCTGAGCTAACTCTGGAGTCATCTATAAACCTTTATTTATCATCTTGGCATAAAATCAAGAACATAAGGGTATAGCTGTTTGAGGATTTGAATGATCATAGCCTGCAGGAAAAAAAGGGGGCAGTGGGGGAAACTCTAGAAGTTGACAGATATCAATCAAGCCAGTTTAGTGACAAGGCTAAATACTGGTTCACTAAGATTCTAAGACTATTTCATGATGATTTTACCATTCATTGTTAATTTCCATGTCATGAATTTCAGTTCTTTAGATCCAAAATCTATACATGGCTTAATTTTATTTTTTCTATTTAATTCAGCATTGATATGGGTAGAGTAAAAGGCTACAAGTTGGGGTAAATGAAAATCTAATTTTTTTTAGTTTTTTTGGCTTTTTTCTTCTTTTTTAAAAGGATAACTATTTTCAGACATTTTTGGGTACCAGACAACTTGTAGAAGGTATTTTTCTTCTTTTGAAATGCATTAACTTCACAATATATAATGAACAGCTTTGTGTGTAAGTGGTTAAAACTCCCCTGGTGAGGAATTTGTAGATTGAGTAGAAAGACAATCAAATTAAAAGATGGTAACACAAGACATATTTGAATCAAAGTATCATCAAAAGTTTAAAAGCAAAAGGATCAGCAAGGGTACATAGGAAAATGCAAAGGGGAAACAGTAGTAATCACAGCATTAATCTCAGAGAAGACCTCAGGATTCAAGGATTAGGCAAAACTCATCTTCACTGGCAAGATAGTGAGTTCTCAGTTGGGATGAGCAGACAGTTCCCCAGCTGTGGTTCCCTAAATTTTGATTGCTGTGTCTCCATGAACATTTCCATATCATCTCTATCCCCTCTGGTCCCATCACTGTAATTAAGTTGCCTATTGGGTATGGCTCATGGAAAATTTGGGGCAAGTCGTTGGTCTTTGCAGCCTGCTGGCCTTCCCCCGAACCCCCTGCCCAAGGGCAGACTTCCTCTCTTTTCTCATGTGCTCCCTCCCACCACCCCAACCTCCTACTTATTTCTCTTCAAACAGTTATTCCTGAGCCTATCTTGGCAGTTTCCTTCTCCTCTTCTCTCTAATATAGAGGTGTGTCTCTACCCTGGCTGACAGACATATTCATGTTCCCCTCTCAGGCCAGAAGCCTGCCCGACCTCTGCAAGGTGATTTTCTAGGACTCAGACAGGGAGGGCAGTGACCAAGGGCTGTTTCTCCCTGCAGGAAGACTTTATTACCCATTCATTTGGTATAATGTCAGATATCTTGTTCTCCCTGAGACCAACTATGAAGTGTGTTTCAAACTTTGCAGATGAAGTTGTATATTTACCTTCATACAGCAGTCCTACCTTATCTATGGTTTCACTTCCCTTGCTTTCGCTTACCAGCAGTACAGTGTAATAAGGTATTTTGAGAGAGAGAGAGAGAGACCACATTCACCTAATCTTTATTACAGTATATTCCTATAATTATTCTATTTTATTGTTACTTAATGTTTTTAATTTCTTACTGGGCCTAATTTCTAAATTAAGCTTTATCATAGCCATATATGTATAAGAGAAAACATAGTACATAGGGGGTTCAGTTACTACCTGTGGTTTCACACATTTATGGGGGTCTTGGAATGTGTACCCCACAGATACCAGGGGACTACTGTGTATTAATTCATGTTGTAATACACCTTTTTCTCTGTCTCTCTCTCTCACACGCACACACCACCTTAAAATTTTTATATATGACTTCTCATAGTGTTTTGGTTAAAGATAAATGTGTTTACATGGCCTCACATAATTAATCATCCAAAGTGGGACACTGTGAGAGAAGGGATTACGCCAAGTCAACAGGGGTAAGCCAAGATGAATAGTCAGCCTCCCTGCAGGGCCCTCCGTGGTCTGGCTGCTGACCTCGGCAGCCTCATCTTGTGATGTGCTCTTCCTCGCTCTGTGCACCCCAGACTTAGAGGCCCTCTTTGCTTGCTGCTTATGTTTGCTCAAAAGCCTTTGACATGCTTTTTCCTTTACCTGGACAGAGCTTTGCCTCTGCTCTCTTATTCATCTAATAAACTCCCCCTGTTCATTTTTCAGATTTCTTTCAATGCTAACTTCCTCAAGAATGCCTTCTAGGCTGGGCGTGGTGGCTCATGGCTGTAGTCCCAGCTACCTGGGAGGCTGAGGCGGGAGGATCGCTTGAGAGTAGGAGTTCAAGGCTGCAGTGAGCCGTGACTACCCCGCTGCACTCCAGTCTGGGTGACAGAGTAAGACCCTGTCTCTTAAAAAGAAAGCCTTCTAGAGCTTCCCTAACTTGATCCGTTCTCTCTCATTATTTCTCAGAGCACCATATTTTACCATGCTTACATAATTCTTGGATTAATTTCTGTCCTCCACTAAAGTGAGGTTTAATGTAGGTAGAGACCATATCAGGGTTTTCTCATCATTTATTTTTTCATCACTCATTAGGCACATAGTAAAAACTAAATAAATATTTGTTAGATTAATTTTTTTTTTTTTTGAGACAGGATCTCGCTCTGTTGTCCAGGCTGGCGTGCAGTGGTGCGTTCTTAGCTCACTGCAACCTCTGCCTCCTGGGCTCAAGCCATCTTCCCACCTCAGCCTCCCGAAGAGCTAGGACTACAGGTGTATGCCACTATGCCTGGCTAATTTTTGTATTTTTAGTAGAGATGAGGTTTCACCATGTTGCCCAGGCTGGTCGCGAACTCCTGACCTCAAGCAATCTACCTGCTTCCATCTCCCAGAGTGCTGGGATTACAGGTGTGAGCCACCTCACCCAGCAGGTTAATTAATTTAAAAGAGGAAGATGAATATCAAGTTTGCTGCATATTCCGAAATATTTAGGTAGAATTAATTCTGATGCATCCCCTTTAATTTTTGCTTAAAATACATAATACAATTTTCATTTATAGCAAAGTGTTCAAAATTTAAAATTTTTATTTTACATGTTATACACAAATATAAAATTTCTACATATTAAATTCATTGAAAAAAGTTTTTGGTCAAGGCTGTTTTTTTCTTAGATAGCATGCCTGTCTATTATTTAGGTTTAATACATGGAATCAGATGTGGTTTCACAGGTATCTATATTAGTACATTGTTCTTTTTTCCTAAGGGAAATGTAAAATTAGGAGTAACTTACTGTTGCTTTAATTTCAGATTATGTACATTTTAAAGTCAGATATACAACTGAGTTATGAATAATATATGTGAGGTATTTCAAAAAGTAAAATGCATTTTTAAAGAAATTGTTAACTTTCTGAGTAGCAATTTAATCACAAATTAAATCAGGGTTCATATACATGTATTGATTTAACCATTTAAATGTGTTTGATTTGAAATTGGTCTGTCCTGATGCAAGGACTGGGAGGGGAGGATAGAAAGAGCAGTGGATACTTTTCCTGGAGACATTGAAAGTTGCCTGGCATAAATTTAACACAGAGAGAAGGAAGATTATGTCATTATTCCTGATTCCCTTGGTCATTCATCTTGTGGAGAACAATTACTACATTCCAGTAACAAGTTTTCTGAAGCTTACTAATAGCTCTATGACACATTAAGTACTGATCTCATTTAATTATAATTTAAGTGAGATTAAATTATTCTATGTAGTTAAAGTAGAATCGAGCATCCTACAGATGCTGCACTAATTATAGTTATTGATGGCCTACTTTTTGTGACCTAAAAAGGTAAATGAGTGAGGGAATTGTCTTTGCCTTTGAGGAATTTTCCTTCTAAAATAGATTAGTTCACTGTCATTGCTGTTTATTTTCACCTAACACTTTTCTAGACTCTTCATAAAACTGCACAGTACTGAACTAATCAATAGAAAAGGCAGATGAATATTCTCCCAAAGGAAAAAAGACTTGGCAGGTCAAATCAAGCATGTCAGATCTCTCTTCCCACTCCAATTAGAAATTGTAAAGTCTGGCCGGACGCCGTGGCTCAAGCCTGTAATCCCAGCACTTTGGGAGGCCGAGACGGGTGGATCACGAGGTCAGGAGATCGAGACCATCCTGGCTAACATGGTGAAACCCCGTCTCTACTAAAAAATACAAAAAACACTAGCCAGGTGAGGTGGCGGGCGCCTGTAGTCCTGGCTACCTGGGTGGCTGAGGCAGGAGAATGGCGTAAACCTGGGAGATGGAGCTTGCAGTGAGCTGAGATCTGGCCACTGCACCCAGCCTGGGCGACAGAGCGAGACTCTGTCTCAAAAAAAAAAAAAAAAGAAAAGAAATTGTAAAGTTTTATAAACAGGCGCTTTAAGCAAAAGATGGGATCTATGGATCAGGATACATATACAAGACACTAATTTTAAAAGCTATTACATTTCTTAAAATATTTCTCTAAAAATTCTCCTTTTAAATTTTTTAGAATCTATTCTAGAAAAAAAATTATCCTTTGTTAATGTTTTATTTAGTGGTGTGGCTTTTTCCACAGATTAGATTGTTTACTCCTTCATCTAAAGTGTGTGTGTGTGTGTGTGTTTACATGTATGTGTGTTTCTCTTTTTTGTTGTTTGTTATTGTTTGTTAATCTATGATTAACAGAGGCCTAGCTTTGGTGCTTTCAGGCTGAGAACTAAAGGGATGATTTGTAGAAAACCAAAGTAGGTCAAAGAGTACCATGGTGTAGCAAAGGGGAAGTCCCTGAGTTTAGTCACATTGTCTTGCCTCTGGTGGAGTTCACGTTCATTGTTACAGTCTAGGCCTGTCTTCCTGTGAGTGGACGACATCGTCAAATTGCAGAAAAGTCTCGGGAATATTATCATAAGTAACTTTTTAAAACAATATGTTATTGTAAGTTATTTGAAGAGCCAGTAGGGGCAGCAAAGGAAAAATAAAAAAGTAGAACTGAATTTATCCCTAAATTAATTTCATAGATCAAAAGCAAAAATATGCATGAATATGACAGCTTCTCTAAGTATGATGTAAGGAGTACTGTGTGGGTCTCTGTGGGATGGAAACTAGCATTTCAAATTTTGCCCGCCTTGTGCTTGCTTCAGCAGTACATATGCCAAAGTTGGAATGATACAGAGAAAATTAACATGCCCCTGCGCAAGAATGACATGCAAATGTGTAAGCATTCCATATTTTAAAAATAAAAATGCAAACAAAATTTTGCCCTCTTATTCTGCTTTTTTATATATAGCCGTTATGGAAGTGACCATGTTTTGAAATCAAGGAGCTGTTTCAGGCTTTAGCAATCCATGTCATGTTCTGAAAATATGCAACTGAATAAACATTAAAAGCAAACTTACTGATCATTGCAGTAGCAACTATCACACTTTTATGAAACACCATTTTGTGTCTGCTTGGCTATGATTAAGCAGTACTATTAGAAATCAGGAATGTACTCTGGCTAGCTTCAAAGATCTTAGACTGTTTTTTAAATCTCAAAGTTAAAATGAATTTATCTTAAAATTAAATTTTAAGAAATAGCTTCCTTAGGTTGGTTAAATGTTAAGAAGTTATTATCTGTAAATTATATGTGTGTGTGTGTTTGTATATATATATGAAGTGATATATATGGAGTTACATAAATTTTGAAAAACTTCATTTTAAATTTGGTGTTTCCTCAAATATAGTATACTTGATATTTTGGATTATGTTATCTCTTACAGCAGGTTTATTCTCTGACTAAATTTCCTTTGTTTAGGTACCCCCCCACCCACCCACCCTTTATACGGGCAAGACACCCATGAGAATATTAAGCCTTTTAGCTCAGAGTTTTACTGAAGTTATTTTCTATTCTTGTATTTGCCAAGAATTGCTGACAACTTAAAAAGCTGTCATACAAGTGAACACCAGTTGCCTAGATTGTTTGATGATTTTGGTCAAGTGTGGATCGGGATTTCCTGTCATTTTTCTTCCTCTTCTGGGGATGCATTGCTTCTATCTCTGAGCAATTGTTCACTTGGAAAGAAAAAACAAAGCAAGGTCACTAGATCTAAATTACTTTGACTTCTGTGCCAAATGAAACTTTTCTTCTGTTATGTGTTACAATGTTTGGCATCTTTTGGCATCTAGAAAGAGATAAGCAGTTAGGAGGAGAATGTGGGATTATTTAAGAGAGATTTTTCTGAGCTGAATTCTCACTCTTTCTGTACAGTCACACATCTCCTAATGATGGACATACGTTCTGAGAAATGTCATTAGGCAATTTTGTCATTGGGCAAACATCACAGAGTGTACTTACACAAACCTAGATGGTATAGCCTACTGCACGCCTAGGCTATGTGGTGTAACCTAGTGTTCCCAGGCTACAAACCTGTATAGCATGTTACTGTACTGAATCCACACTGGCAGTTGTAACACAATGGTAATTATTTGTATATCTAAATATATCTAAGCCTGGGCAACATGGTGAAACCCCATCTCTACAAAAATACAAAAATTAGTCCTGTGTGGTGGTGTGTGCCTGTAGTTCCAGCTACTTGGGAGGCTGAGGTGGGAGGATCACTTGAACTCAGGAGGTCAAGGCTGCAGTGAGCTGTGATCATGCTATTACACTCCAGCCTAGGCAACAGAGCGAGGCCCTGCCTCAAAAAATTAATTAATTAATATATCTAAACATAGGAAAAGTATAGTTAAAAAAAAAGATACCATACAATATTAGGGGACCCTGTTGCATATGCAGTGCGTCATTGACTGAAACATCATGTGTTACATGATTGAACCTCATCTAGAGACAGCCAGTTCCTTCTCTTGGGCTGAAACATGTTCCTGGAATTCATGTGATATAGCAGATTATCATCAAGAGAAACTCATTTTCCTATGGATTATATGATCCAGCAGCTTGGAATACATTTCTGAATTCTTTGTGTTTTGGGGTATAGCTGAATGAAGTTTTTAGTATGTCAAAGGGAGACATGTTTTAAAAAGTTGGCATTCTACTAAAAGTATTGTAATTGCTTGCTGAATGAAGGGGATAATCCTTGAGACTGCCTTTAAATACTAGGAGTTCCTGCAGGACAGCCTGAATATTTTTTCTGGATCATGAAATGAACAACTGGGTTCCAGAAGATAAGAGAAGTATGAACTTCGGAGCAGAGGCAGATCCTTCAATAAGAGGAACCTTTCTTTAGAAACAGTAATTGAGTTTTGGGAATTGATGTCAGTCTGGAATGTGTTTGGCTGCAAATAACAAAAAACCCTACTATGTAGTAGAAACAGATAGGGGTCTGCCTCCACAAGAAGTCTTAATCAGGCAGTCCAGAGCTGATGTGATGTTCAACTACATTAATAAAAGCCCACTGCCATCCTTAGAATGTGATTTGTATCAAGGTTGTAAAAAGGCTGTTGTACCTTCAGGCATCACTATATTTCTGGCATCTATTGTTGTGTAACAAAATTTCCCTAAAACGTATCAGATTAAAACAATAAATATTAATTATCTCACATAGTTTCTGAGGGTTGAAAATTCAGGAATGGCTTAGCTGGGAGGTTCTGGCTCAGGGTCCCTTATGAGGTTGCAGTCAAGATACCAGCTGGGGCTGCAGTCCTCTGAAGGCTTGTTTGAGCTGGAGATCTGCTTTCTAAACTAACTCACATGACTGTCAGCAGGAGGATTCAGTTCCTTACCATAGGGATCTCTCTACAGGGTTCAAGGCATGGCAGTGGGCTTCTCTCAGAGCAAATGATCTGAGAGAGAGGGGAGGGTCTAGAGTGTGTGTGTCAGGGGAGGGAGAGGACAGATGGAGATAAGAACAAGATGGAAGTTGCAATGTCTTTTATAACCTAATCTTGGAAGTGAGCTATCACTCCTGCCATATTATTTTTTCACAGAACCCTGATACAGTATGGGAAGGGACTATACAAGGAAGTAGTCCCTTCAGTAGGCAGGCATCATTGGGAGCCATCTTGGAAGCTGCCTCCTACACATCACAAATAATGTGCTATGCAGCGAGAAGGAAAGGAGACAGTGCTAGCAGACTTCTGTTTGTATCTCATTGGTGATAACTGTGTAACATAGCTTCTCAAGGGAGGCTGGGAAGTCAGGTGTTTAACTTTCATAGCCTCTGTAGTAGAGACAGACAGAAGGAAGCTGGAAATGGAACTTGGGTTAGCCTACTGTCCATTTTCTGCCACTACCAGGGCATTTGATGACAGTGACTACTTTTAATTTGCCTGTATTGCCTCTTCTTAGAGTTAATGATGCATCTTGTAGGAGATTAGAAGTAGCCCAGAAAATTGCTTTTTGTGGTTGTTGTCTTTCCGAGACAAGGTCTTGCTCTGTCACCCAGGCTGGAGTGCAGCGGCATGATCATGGCTCACAGCAGCCTCAGCCTCCTGGGCACAGGTTATCCTCCTGTCTCAGCCTTTCCAAGTAGCTGGGAAAGGTGTAGGCTACCATGCCTCACTAATTTTTAAATTACTTGTAAAGATGAGGTCTCCCTGTGTTGCTCAGGCTGGTCTCAAACTCCTGAGTTCAAGCAGTCTTCCTGCCTTGGCCTCCCAAAGTGTTGGGATTACAGGCATGAGCCACTGCACCCAGTGAAAATTACCTTTTTAAAAGTGTGGTGGTTTCTCTAGTTGTTTTAGAAATAAAGTTCTCACTGGCACCTAGCTAACAGAAATAACTAAAGGTTACTAAATTGTGAATCATAAGTAGTTTGTTGTGAGGAAATTTTAGGTTGTTTTCTCCTTTGTATTCTTCTACATTTGTTGGCATAAAATATTTTGGCAGTAAAAATTCTGAAATCTAAAACTATACCCAATGCCTATGTTTTCAGATCTAAAAAGAAAAATTCTTCCCAACCACAAACATACTGAGTACCTACCATATATCATGGACAATTAGTATAGATCTTACACAATTTTTGGAAATTTAAAAATAATCTCTCTTAGGCACTATCTTACTTAGTGATAATTTTTTTGTAATGGTTACTAGACTTCTCTGAACCATATTGTTGATTGAAATAACCATTCTGGTTTCCTTTTTTTTTTTTTTTTTTTTTTTTGAGATGGAGTCTCACTCTGTTGCCCCCAGGCTGGAGTGCAGTGGCGTGATCTAGGCTCACTGCAACCTCCACCTCCTGGGTTCAAGCAGTTCTCTGCCTCAGCCTCCCAAGTAGCTGGGATTACAGGTGCCTGCCACCACACCCGGCTAATTTATTTGTATTTTTAGTAGAGACAAGGTTTCACCATCTTGGCCGGGCTGGTCTTGAGCTCCTGGCCTCGTGATCCACCCGCCTCAGCCCCCCAAAGTGCTTGGATTACAGACATGAGCCACTGTACCCGGCTACCATTATTTTTATTATATATTCTTTCATTAGTTAATACCAAATTACATTTCTGAAAAATACCACACAACTTGAAAACAAGAAAGTAGAGTCTGAAAAACTAGGGACCCAAGAAGGATTGGAGAGGAAAGTGAAGAGAGTTAGATGCAAAAAATAAATTGAAGGGAGATGAGGACCAGGATTATCCTACTCTCCCTTTCCTCTTTTCACCCAGGGACCAGGTAGAAAGAGGATTCTCTCTTCAGGAAGGAGAAGCACGTGGCTATTAGCAGGTAGAGGTGAGGATTAGAACCTTGTGTGGGCAGATGTCATGCCTCAAAAACGTATCCATATGTTCCGGACAAACGGCTGGTTCCATAGATATACTGGAACAACTGTTCACCTTCTTGAAGAAAAGTATGAAGTTTGGACCTACCTCATACTAACAAATAGAACTGCTATTTAATTTGACCTTCAGTTAGGGAAGGTCTTTTAAAGCATAAAAACAAAGGAAGAAAGCTTTAATGGAAAAGATAGTTTTGATTGCATAAAAATTAAGTACATCAAAAAGCACCTTAAATTTAAAATATAAACCATAAGTTGGAAAAATGAGTTGTATCATGTATGAAAAAGGTTAATATTCTTAATGTATAAAGAAGCTTATAAAATCAATAAGAAAAAGCAAAAGACAAAAATAGAAAAATGGATGTTATAAATAAAAATTTTGAACAAGTGTGCCAAAAAGCTCAGCTTCACAATGACAGAAGAAATGTTTTGGGGGACTATTATTTCTTTTGTGCCTGCTATCTTAGTAGATTGTCTTTCAGGAGATAATCCTCGTGTGGGTCAGGATGTTATAAACCAGGCTTTCTTATACACTGCTTATAGACACGTAAATTGGTGTAACACAATTTTATCTTTTTATCAGTAATTCCACTTAGGGCAAAAATAATACTTACTCCCAATAGAGCTCTAAAGGAATTCTTTACTGTATTTTTTAAGAATTATAAAAAATCAGGTATAAAAATATCTTTTGAAACTGTGTGTTTCACCTTTAGACGGTATCACTCTCTTCTGTTAAACTGAGAAAATTAATGAACTTATTTTTTCCTTCCTCTTACCTCCTATTTTTGTTAGGTTATTATTTTAATATTCTTAAGATTTATGACATTTAAGTTCTATTCCATCATCCTAACTTCTAGAGTTAGTCTCAGTTTCTATATTTAAGTAAATTTGTTGTTCATCATTGGTATGAATAATCGGCAGAAAATTAAATTGACAATTACTTAGATCTGTGTTCAGGGAATTTTTCCCAGATTCTCCCCAAAAAAATTAAGAAAAAAAGGAAAAGAAATGTCTTGCCAATAATATTAAAAATATAAAAAATTGACTAGGATAAAACTGGGACAAGAAGTAATTCCAAAATAAAGATGAAAACTACTAAAATTGCACAAAGTAAATGTAATTGCCCAGACCCAGAAGGAAAACCCAAACCTGTTAAATTTGTCTACATTTGGTTTATTTTAAAGGGTATTTAAAAGCTACCACTTTTTAAATTCCTGAAGTATGCATATTTATTAGTACAGATATGATAGGTCCTAGAAAATATTTTCAAAACTGAGCGAGTATTCGTCCTTCTAGTTCTTGATTCATGAAATCCTCCCTGTATGAATTTTCTTTCCCTTAATTGTTTGAATTTCAAATAAAAGCAGTGAAAGCATCTAATGCCTTCTCATTGCATTTAGGAATGCCTTCATGTGGCCCATGAGAGCTCTCACTGGCCCAGCCTCATCTCCCAGTCTCATCTCCGTATTTCCCATTGCTCTCTATGTTCTTACTTAGTTCACTGATTTTGTTACTGCTGTTGTTCCCACTTTAATTTATCGCAGTCTCTCCTATCTTGGGGCTTTCTCATGTTTCTCAGTCTGCATAGAATGTTCTGTCTTCCCCTCCCCAACACCATGCTTTATTAACACCAGCTTATCCTTTATATCTTAGTATAATTGTCAGTTACGCAGGGAAGTGGGATATGTGGCATATGACTTAAGCGCTCTGCTGTCTTATTGTCTGGGTTTGCATCCCAGTTCATTATTTAGTGGCTGTATAATCTTAAGTAAGTTATTTGACTTATCTCTGAGTCCGAATTTCTTTATCTGTAAGGTGAGGGAAGATAATTCTTACTCATAAGATACTGTGACTATTAAATAAGAAAATGAGAGAAGCCATATGTTTCCAATACAAGGCCTGACTAACACTGAATGAAGTACTTGTTAAATGTTAGACAAAATTGTTTCCAACCTACCTCCTACCCCCAATTCCCTGCTGTGCGCACACACACACAACACACCCACCCACACACACACACACACGCACCCCAGTCTAGAACAACTCCTTTTATTGAATAGTGACGTATATGACCATGTACCTCTTATTCCTAACATTTATAACTTTCAATTAATTTATTGATTGTTTGATTAATGTCTGTCTCCTTTGACTAGATTACGAACTCTGTGGGGTAGTAGCTGTGTAGTTTTGCTCATCGTATTCTCAGTACTTAGTCTGGATTAAGTCAACAATAAATATTTGTCAAGTGTAGAGGCGAATGAACTAAAGAAATATTCTATCTCTTCTCAAAACTGCATACTTAATGGTTGAAATGTTTCCTGTAGTATAGTTTTGTCTTTAATCACAAATTAAGTATCAATGACTAGAGAGTAATCTACTGCCAGTAACTTATATAAAACCTGTTTGTCGATAAAAATTGTTTTCAGGTCTTTTGGAATGTTTAAATACAACATTTAAAAAGTATATAATGAATACCCTCATTTTCAATAACATTGGGAAAGGATTACATTAAAACTTTAAGTGAACATTGAAGTCTAGATAAACTATTTTAAGTAATGTTTGATCTCAGCTGTCTAAAAATATACATAAGAAAGAGAACTGAAAGTAAATATACCAGTATGTTATAATAGTAGTGGCTTTCTCTGAGTGGTAGGACTATGATCAATTTTAATCATTTTGTATTTATGCTTATATATTTATATCAGTATAGTTTATACTTTCTTACAGTAAAACATCACTTTACATTAACAAAAATTATCTTTAAAATTTTCTCAAATATTTCTGGAATTTATAGAGGGAAACTTCATTCATTCATTTATCTAACAATTATTTACTGAGCAACTACAAAGTGCCAACCACTGTTTTAGGCTAAGAGGATGAGATTATAAATAAGCAACAATTCCTGTCTTTGTTGAATTTTCATTTTGATGTATTTGCAGCTACCTGTCTGACTTTGGTTTGAAACTTATCTTCTACATCTGTCGTATTAAAAGTAATGGCAAAAACCACAATTACTTTTGCACCAACCTAATAAAAAGCCATTGATGTCTGCTGTGGTTTGAATGTGTCCCTACAAAATTTAGGTGTTGTCAATATGATAGTATTAAGAGGTGAAAGAGGTGAGGTCTTTAAGAGGTGATTAGGCCAGAGGACTGCTCCTTCATTAATGGAATTAAGGTCCTTATAAAACAGGCTTCACCCAGGGTTTGGCTAACTTGCCTTTGTTCTTCTGTCTTCTGCCATGTAAGGAGATAGCAAGAAGACCCTTATCAGACCAAATGCCAGCATCTTGACCCTGGACTTTCCAGTCTCCAGAACTGTAAGAGAAAACAAAACAAAACAAAAGATTTTTTAAATAAATTACCCAGTCTCAGGTATTCTGTTACAGTGGCACAAAATGGAGTAAGACAATGTCACATTAATGTTTTATCATTTTTATCTTGTATTCAATTACAGAAAAAACGAAAACCAGTGACCACAATTTCCAAACTCTTTGTAATTGTACAAGCTTTTAAATGTTTTTCATACTTTAGAACCCCATCTTTGACTTCTAATGGTAAGCAAAAATGTAATAAGAGGACCCTATTTAAACATTCCTTGAACGGTTACATTTTCTCCTTCAAAGAGTCCATTCATGTAGTATTACTCACTAATATATAGTCTTGCAGTTTGTTCAACTCCTTTTATGTTAAAAATACACAACTGATGTGTTACATTTTTCACTGAAGTAGCACCATTATTGTCTGACTCAGTTTCAATAATAAACAGTTTTTAAAAAATCTTTATAATATTCTGATCCTCAGTGAAATTTCATGGCACCCTGCTGTTTCATAAAACCAATTTTAAAGCTACTGATCCAAAAGAAGTTTTAAGCTATCGTGAAACTGATTTCTGAAATGAGTTTTTTTTTTTTTTTTTTTTTTTTTTTAAGAGATTTCCTGTTTGCTTCTGAAGTTAGTTTGCAAATGAGTTGTTTAGGACTCAGGCTATATTTCTGTGTCTAAGCAGTATTAATACTTGGTGATTAGCTTAAGGAATCAGTTCAAAAAAGGTATTCAGCCCTTCTTACTTGAAGTCAGGCTAATTGAACAAATTGAACCATAACAAACTTCCACTTAACAATATTATTTCTATGGAGGTGTGGCTGGGGACCACATTTCCCCTACCTAAGCAGTAGAAGCTGTGTTTGTTCCTTCTTACCTTACCTTGCTAGGCTGGAACCTGGAGACCAGAAAGTAAGAACGGAAAGGAAGGGATGCTACTGGTAGATGAGTGATTGTCAGCAGCAGTATTTTTTTAATTCCTTTTGATTACTAAAAGAAGATGGTTCTCTTGGAGGGTTGTTCTTCCTATGGTCAGACTGGAAATCAGCTTTTGCCTTTAGGCTGAGAGACCTTAGTTAAGGATTGTGTTTAAGTCTGTATTGTGATTTGGGAATGGGAGGGAACTTCTGCTGCCTGCCCATTTGTATAGATAGGTTATTTGAAAGTTGGAGACTGCTTTGATGTTTGCCTGCCTCTCTTAGGAAGCTAATTTCATCAGTCTTTCAGACCAGTCCAACTAATTTTTCCTCCTTCAATCAGTTTTATATATTTAAAGTCTATTTTTAATATTTAAAGACTTGCCATACTGTCTTCTTAGCAAGATGGAAAGTCTATGATTCACTATACGTTAAAATGACTTTTTTTTTAACAATTTAAAAAATAGCATTCTGTGTGTCTTTTTCTAGGCTGGAGATGTGTTCTCTGCTTGTAACCCCTGAATGTTTTGACTGCTACTTAATGGCGCTGTTGCAGACAGACGCCACCTTCAGCTGTTGTAGCACAATTGGTCAGTCTTTGAACAGCTCTGAGTTGAGCCCGTTATTGCTGTTTGGACATGTTTAGATTTGAAGTTTCTCCCTTCCATTGTGAGTAGAGCAAGGTTGTCTCATACCATAAACCTGTTGAAAAGTGAAAAAGTAGTTAAATCAGATGCCTATTCACCAGTTTGGCTTTTTCACCAAATTGGCCAATATTTTTACTTCATATACAGAGTTTTAAAAATCAGTTGTTGTTCCTTTACTTACAGCCTTTCCTTTGTTGTGTTTTCAACATTGTTTTATAAATCTCCATTTTAAAATTTCTTTTAAAGCTGTTGCCTATGTTTCAAGCCAAAGTCAGACATGTAGAATTATTTACTTCCTCTTCTCTGGGTATTTATTTGTTTTGACATTTAATTCTCATGATGCAACTTTCTTGAGAATTTTTTAAAGAGGGTTTTTTTGGTAAGTTAATTTCCTTTCAGTTCTATGTTATTAAAAATACATGTAAATATATATGTAAGGATTTCAACATAATATATATTATACACCAATATTAGTAGATAATATATTAATATAAATATATGTCCCCTCTCCTCCTGTTTATTTTTTGTTTTTTAACTGACACATAATAATTGTACATAATTATGGGGCACATAGTAGTGTTTCAATTACAATGTGCAGTGATCAGATCAGGATAATTAGCAAATCCGTCATCTCGAACAGTTATCATTTCTTTGTGTTGGAAACATTCAGTTTCCTCTCTTCTAGCTATTTGACAATATGTAATATTGTTAACTATAGTTATACTACAGTGCTATGGAATGCTAGAACTTATTCTGCTTATCTAGCTATAATTTTGTATACTTTAGCAGATCTCTTCATATTCCCCCCTTTCCCCCTACTCTTCCCAGCCTTTAATAACCTCTCTTCTAACTTTTACTTCTATGAGATCAGCTTTTTTTTTTAGCTGCCACATATGAGTGAGAACATACGATATTTAACTTTCTGTTCCTGGCTTATTTTACTTATCATAAATTCAGTTCCATCCATGTTGCTGTAAATGACAGGATTCCTTTTTTATGGCTGGATAGTATTCCATTGTGTGTATATAACACATTTTAAAAATCCATTCATCCTCTTTTTTTTGATACCAACTTTTCCTACTCTTATGTGCCAAGATGTTCTCAAAGCCTTGCAGAAATCATAGCTGTTATTCATTCATACATAGGTTCTACAGGTGTTTGTTGAAAGGTAGCTCTGTGCAAAGAAGCGTGCTAAGCAAAAAGGACAAAGACACTAAGTCCTAGAGAGACTTGCTGTTTAGTGGAGGAAACAGAGAAGGAAGCCATTGTTATGTTTTCAGTATTCATCCCGTCACTTTTTATAGCTCTGAACTTCACACATTGGAGTATGATTACAGCCTGCGATATATGGCCATATCCCAGGGTATGCAGGAACACATAGAATAAATTGTGACATATCTTCCTGAAATTTAGAATCGGGGGAATGGGAGGCAGGGATGAGGAGGAGATAGGTAATTTAGCTGGTAAGTAATGAAAAGCATTATTTTAGGTTAAAAATAAGCATAGCTCTATTAGGGAATAAGATTTTTAAATTTGACATAAAAAAATTCTCCTACTTGTGGCCATCTAGTCACAGGCTCGTCATCATATTATCCGCTGTGGAAGGAGTTCACTCCTCTCAGAGGTTAGAGGTCCTCTGGGAAAGATTTTGTAGCAGCCCTTCTATCTGTTCTAATAAACCTGGTTGTGTGAGAAGGTGCCTGCCTTTTCAGAGCACAGCCTTGGTATTTCCTATGCAGTCACTACATTTTAACAGTAATCCTTTAAAAATACTTTCACTACTTTTGTTAACTAAACCCACCGTGCAATACTGTGGTGCAGATCTCAAGACGAGTAAACAAGGGAGGTGGAGGAATGAATGTCTCAGGAAGGTGGCTCCTCAGATTATTCACCTGTGGTAAACTGCCTGCACCACATACAAGCAGGGTCAGTTGAAGGTAGCTGAATGTTTATTGAGGCCTTTGTGATCTTGGAACACAAAAGATAAAGGGAGGGCATTTGTGAAGGTCATTCTTGTCACTGTTTCAGTGAATGCTGACAGCAAAAAGATTGCATTAGATTTTTTTAAGCTTGTAAATGTAATATTTTTACTTATATTCCAAAGTATATGAATTATTGAAGGTTAAGGCATTAGTTTTTCATTTAGAGCAAAGGACAGAATACACTTTTTTTCAGTCCATACAAGTTCAAAATCAAATTCTTATTTTCAGTTAGAGTTCTTCCATATCGTGCCTCAGATTTATTTATTTCAGAAACATGTATTATCTACTCTGTGTAATATTCCATGCCAGACACTGGAGAAACAGATAAGGCAATGATCTCATTCTCAAGGAGCTCGCAGACAGGTGGGCAAGATAAACAGGCAGTTACGGTATATACTGGTAAGTGCCATGCAAGAGAATTCGGTAAAAGCTTTGGATGGTTGGGGATGAGGGGACACAGAAAGGGAGTAGTCGGGGTAGCCTCTGTAGAAGAGTAATGCCTCAGCTGGCTCCTGAAACCTGACTAAGGAGAGGCCAGTTGAAGAAGTGAGAGATAAGGTGCTCTGGTCAGAGAGATTAGCATGTGCAGAAGTACAGAATCATGAGATTTACTGTGTTTGAAGAACTGTAAGTAAGTTGAACTCAGTATCATTGGAGACATAGATAGAGATGAAATCTGAAATGGAATTATATGCCATGTGAAGAATCTGGATTTTATTTTGAAAGTTAGGGGGAACCTATCAAGGGTTATATCATCATCAGATCTGCATTTTGGAAAGACTGCTCCACTGTAGAGAATAGGCTAGAAGGTGGCAAAGGCTTTGAGACAGAAAGGAGGCTATTGTTCTAATCCGGGAGAGACATGGTGAGGGGCTGTTTTGATGGGATTGGGAGTGAGGTTGAAGATAGGGGATAGATTTGACAGTTTCTAGGATGTAGAATATTCAGAACTTGACAAGAGGTTAGTAAGGGTGTCAGAGGAGCCTAGCTAGGCACAGACTTGCAGGTGTCTGCACTGGACAACTGGAGGTATAATAAGGCCTTCGTGGAGATAGGGAATATAAAAGGTGGTAGCGTAGTGCAATGGGTTTGGGGAAGGTGATGAGTTCAGCCTTTTTGTTTTTTTTTTTTTTTAGAGATGGAGTCTCGCTCTTGTTGCCCAGGCTGGAGTGCAATGGCGCAATTTCGGCTCACTGCAACCTCTGCCTCCCAAGTTCAACTGATTCTCCTGCCTCAGCTGCCCGAGTAGCTGGGATTACAGGCGTGCACCACCACGCTCAGCTAATTTTGTATTTTTAGTAGAGACTGGGTTTCTTCATGTTGGTCAGGCTGGTCTCGAACTCCTGACCTCAGGTGATCTGCTCGCCTCGGGCTCCCAAAGTGCTGGGATTACAGATGTGAGCCACTGTGCCCGGCTGAGTTCAGCTTTTTATTTTTTATTTTTTGATTCGAGATGTCTGTGTGACATCAAGATTAAATATTTTAAGCAGATAGAGAAATAGGCCTCAGATTCAGGAGAAAGGACTGAGATGTAATTACAGGTTTGGTCAGTGATGAAAGAATGAGATCATTCAGAGTGATCTAGATCTAGATACTCTCTTATGTTTTCTTCTAGATGTTTTTTAGTCTCATGTTAAATTTAAATTTAGGTCTGTGATCCATTTTGAGTTACTTTTTGTTAAGGGTATGAGGTTTGTGTCTGGAGTCATTTTGTTTTCTTTCTTTTTTTTGCATATGGATGTCCTATTAGTTCATCATCACTTGGTGGAAAGACTATCCTTTCTCCATTGAATTGCCTGTGCTCCCCTTTTTTTTTTTTTTTTTTAAGGCAGGTTCTCACTCTGTCACCCAGGCTGGAGTGTGGTGGTATAATCACGGCTCAGTGCCAGTATCCTTGGCTCAGACGGCCCTCCTGTCTTAGCCTCCCAAGTAGCTGGGATCACTGGCATGTGCCACTATGCCTGGAGATATATATATATATATATATATATTTGTTTTTGTAGGAATAGAGTCTCCCTGTGTTGCTTGGGCTGGTCTTGAACTCCTGGGCTCAAGCAATCCTCTTGCCTTGGCCTCCCAGAGTGCTGGGATTACAGGTGTGAGCCACCATGCCTGGCCACTTCTTTGTTAACAATAAGTTGACCATATTTTTATCAGTCTATTTCTGGGCTCTCTATTCTGTTCCATTGATATGTGTATCTGACCTTTCACCAATATTATGCTGTATTGATTATGATAGCTTTATAGTGAGTCATGAAAACAGTATGACTGTTCTAGGTCTTTTGCCTTTCCATATAAAATTTTGAATCAGCTTGTTGATACTTACAAAATAGCTTTCCAGGATTCTAATTGGAATGTTGAACTTAACAGATGGGAAAAATGAACACTTTACTAGTATTGAGTCTTCCAATCTTTGAGCATTGAGTATTTCTCCACTTATTTGGATCTTGGATTTCTTTGATCAGAGTTTTGTAGTTTTTGGTGTATAGAGTCTGTACATATTTTGTTGGATTTATACCTATTTTATTTTTTATTGTAATTTTTTAAATTTCAAATTCCAATTGTTCATTGATGGTCTATAGGAAAGCAATTCACTCTTGTATATTAACTTTGTATCCGGCAACCTGCTCAACTCCCTTATTAGTTCTAGTTCGTTCGTTGTTTTTTATAAATTCCTTGAGATTTTCTGTGTACATCATTGTGTCATCTGTAAGTTGGGACAGTTGTATTTATTCCGTTTTTTTGTTTTTTGTTTTTTGTTTTTTTTTAATCTGTATGGCTTTTACTTTTCTTGCCTTATTGTCCTGACTAGAACTTCCAGGACTATGTTGAGTAAGAGTGATGAGAGTAAATATTCTTTCCTTCTTCCCAGTCTTAAGAGGAAAGCATTCCATCTTTCACCATTAAGTATAAAAATAGCTGTAGGTTTTTGTAGAAGTTTTTCATTAAGCTGAGGTAACTCCCACCCTGTTCTTTTTTTTTCTGAAAGTTTTTAAAAATCATAAATCAGTGTTAAATTTACTGATATGTTTTTCTGCATTAATTAATATGAACATATGGTTTTTCTTCCTTAGCCTGTTAAAATGGTAGATTATATTGATTGATTTTCAGATGTTGAACCAGCCATGCATTCCTGGAATAAATCCCCCTAAATCATGATATATAATGCTTTTTATACATTGTGGAATTCTGTTTGCTAATTATTTTGCTTAGGATTTTTGCCTCCATTATCATGAGGACTGTATTTTTCTTTTTTTGTACTGTCTTTGTCTGGTTTTGGTATTAGGCTAATACTAGCTTCATAAAAATAATTGAAAAATTTTCCCTCCTTTCTTATTTTCTGGAAAATACTATGTAAAATTGGAGTTAATTCTTTAGATGTTTGGTGGAGTTATCCAGTGAAAGAAACTGGATTTGGGAATTTATTTTGGGGGAGTTTTTAAAAATCACAAATTCAGTTTTCTTAACAGTAATAGGACTATTCAAGTGATATATTTCATAGTAGGTGAGTTATGGTGGGAATTGACCCATTTTGTCTAACTTGTCAAATGTATAAGTATAGAATGTTCACAGTATTCCATTATTATCTTTTGGTCGTTGCAGGGTTTTTTTTTTGCAATAATCCTCTGTTTCATTCCTAATAAATATTGGTAACTTATGTCTTCTCTTATTTTCCGTGTCAGTCTTGATAGAGGTTTTTCCATTTTTTTTCTTTTCAAAGAACCAGCACTTGGTTTCACTGATTTTCTTTTACTCTTTTGTTTTTCTGTTTTCAAATTCATTGATGTTTGTTCTTTATTATTTTCTTCCCTCTGCTTGATTCTCAGTTTATACTGCTCTTCTTTCTAGGCTCTTGAGGTAGAATTTTGGATCATTTATCTGAATTTTTTATTTTTTTAACGTATGCATGCAGTGTTATAAATTTCCCTCTCAGCACTGCTTCAGCTGTGTTCCACAAATTTTGATATGTTGTATTTTCATTTTCATCCTATTCAATGTATTTTTTAAATCTCCCCAATACCTCCTCTTTTACTCATGAATCATTTCTGAGTGTGGTGTTTAGTTTGCAAATGTGTCCAGGCTTCCATTTTCCTATTATCTTTGTGTTATTTATTTTTAGTGTGACTTTATTTTGATCAGAGAACACATACTTTGCATGATTTTTGTTCTTTTAAATATATTCAGATTTATTTTATGGCCATGATGTATTCTGTTTTGGTATATATTCCCTGAGCATGCTAAAAGGATATGTATTTTCTTATTAGGTGGAGTATTTTATAAATGTTGATTACATCCTGATGGTTTATAATATTGTTGAGTTCCTCTACATCTTTGCTGATTTTCTGTCTAGTTGTTCTAGCAATTGTTGAGAGAGGAATGTTGAAGTCTCTTACTATAATTATGAATTTGTTTATTTCTTCTTTCAGTACTATCAGGTTTTCCTTCATATATTTTACAGCTGTTTGGTGGATGTGCATTTGGGATTGCTATATCTTCTTGGTGGGTTTAACTTTTTATCATGATATATAATGTCCCTCCCTGTCTCTGGTAATTTTCTTTGCTCTGAAGTCTACTTTATTTGATATTAATGTAACAATTCCTGCTTTTTCAAAAAATGTAGTAAAACAACAATTATGGTAAATAACTTCTACTACTTTTTCATTGTCCTCAAAATCCCTCCTTTGGCTTCATAGTTACTTGTTGGTGGCGTGAGTACTTTTACAAGTAGGTTTGGTAGATCTGAGTTGTTGTTGGAGACGAGAAATAGCAAAAGGTCATCTGCTATTTTTATGTTGCAATTTTTTAAAAAAATTATTATTTATTTAGTTTTTGAGACAGGGTCTCACTCTGCCACCCAGACTGGTACAATCACAACTCACGGCAGCCTTCTGTGCTCAAACAATCCTCCTGCCTAAGCCTCCCAAGTAGCTGGGACTATAGGTGCATGCCACCATGCCTGGCTAGTTTTTTTTTTTTTTTTTTTTTTTTTTTTTAATAGAAACAGTGTCCCACTATGTTGCCCAGGCTGATGTCAAACTCCTGGGCTCACACTAATCTCCTTCCTCAGCTTCCCAAAGTGCTGGAAGCATAGGCAGGAGCCACCGTGCCCGGCCTGCAATTTGAAATGATGCACACTCTGTAAATTGAGGATATATTATTTTAAAAATTTATGCTAGGTTGGGCTGAGTGCGGTGGCTCACACCTGTAATCCCAGCACTTTGGGAGGCTAAGGCAGGCAGATCACGAGGTCAGGAGATCAAGACCATCCTGGCTGACACGGTGAAACCCTGTCTCTATTAAAAATACAAAAAATTGGCCGGGCGCGGTGGCTCAAGCCTGTAATCCCAGCACTTTGGGAGGCCAAGACGGGCGGATCACGAGGTCAGGAGATCGAGACCATCCTGGCTGACACGGTGAAACCCCGTCTCTACTTTAAAAAAATACAAAAAACTAGCCGGGCGAGGTGGCGGCGCCTGTAGTCCCAGCTACTCGGGAGGCTGAGGCAGGAGAATGGCGTGAACCCGGGAGGCGGAGCTTGCAGTGAGCTGAGATCCGGCCACTGCACTCCAGCCTGGGCGGCAGAGCGAGACTCCGTCTCAAAAAAAAAAAAAAAAAAAAAAAAAATACAAAAAATTAGCCGGACGTGGTCACAGGCGCCTGTGGTCCTAGCTGCTCAGGAGACTGAGGCAGGAGAATCGCTTGAACCCGGGAGGCGGAGCTTGCAGTGAGCCGAGATTGCACCACTGCACTCCAGCCTGGGCAACAGAGGGAGACTCCATCTAAAAAATAAAAATTATGCTAGTTTGTCACATATATGGTTAACAGTTCATTTGTTTTTAAGTTAAAATCAAGGAAGCGACACCAAGAATTCCTGTTTTAATTTAATCATTGTAGTGAAACACCTGATGTAATTTGCTGGCGTTACCCCAAGAGTCCTTGGACAAGTATGTACACAAAGAATGAGAATGGCACAACTAAAACGATACATTCATAGTAACTTTCCCATATTTAACAACTAAATTGTCAGAGAAATCAAAAGTCCAAACAATAAATGAAACCTTTTAATCCTTCCTCAACCCCAGTAATTTATTATTACTCCCCCTAAAAAATCCTCAGTCCTAATACTTTTCTGCCTAATTTATTCAAAAACGTGTATTTAAATATAAGAAAAAGGAATGTCATATAAAGGAGAAGAGACTTGCCAAACTAGATTTTTTCTCTTGTGAAAGAAGGGAGAGTTGGGGGTTGTGGTGGGGGTCATTGTTGCTTAACATTTATTAGTGCTGTAGTTGAAGACTAGCAATTCAAATAATAATCTCTAATCTCATGATTGAAGTTTTCATGCTAAAGATAATACTGTACTTGGTATCAGTAGGCCATCTCTTTCCAGGTAGTTGTTTCCCCAGTCGTGGTTCCTAAGTGAGCTCAGCCATCCACATTCTCTCACTGTCCTTCATTTGTCTGATGGTACATACACATTTGTGAAATCCCAGCCACAGCTGTGTTGCAGTCTGTGGCCAGGAAATAATCCCCCTCAACTGTGCCTTCTCCTCTCTCCCATCCTGCTTCCTTTTCAGAGTTGAAGCCACAATAATTCACTTGACTAACTTATTTTCTATATGAACAAGACTCTAGTTAGGAAAATAGAAAAATCAACAAGGTAAAAAACTGAATTGGTAGCTAAAAGAACTCTTACTAGAAAATTTGTAGTTTATGAAAATACTGGTTCTCATTTCTAGTAACTCATTTCGCTATTTGGGTTAGCAAGTTTAGAATCTACAAATGTAAGTCATTTTTATATATTTTGGTGACTTAGGGATTTTAATCCCAGTGATGGAACTATGACCTCTCCACTTGAGATGTTTTAGCAGTGCTTCTCAAGATAAAGATAGCCAGTGCTTGCTGGCAGTACTCAGTAAGAAAAGATACCAGACAGGTCTGTGATTTGCAGATTTGATGTTCTTGCTTCCAAATTGTCTTAAATTGGACCTCATCTTGAACTGAAAATCGTGAAATACAATGATGACACTTGGACATTAATAGTATTTGTAAAAGTAAAGGGAAATTACAGAAAATTCTCAGGTAATCATGTTTGAGAATGTAAGATGGTATGGTTAATAAGCTATTATGACTTAAATGTTTTATGCAGCATATACAATTTATATTCCAGACAAATTTGTGAAGTAGGCAAAATTTATCTTTGGTCATGGTCTTCCCTGCTCTCTGTAGTATCCGTTCCTTGCCCTCAGGCACAGAGCCTCTTCTTTCTTCTGTCTTCTGTCTTCTTTCTTCTTCTTCTTCTTTCTTCTCCTCCTTCCTTCTCCTTCTCCTCCCTCCTTCTTCTTCCTCCTCTGTCTTCTTCTTTTTCTTCTTATATTCTTTCTCTTCTTCTTCTCCTTCTCCTCATCCTCTTCCTCCTCCTCCTCCTTCTTCCTTCTTCTTCTCCTTCTTTCTTCTTCCTCCTCCTCCTCCTTATTCTTACCCACTTCTTTTCTTCTTCTCTTCTTCTTGTCCTCCTCCTCCTTCCTTCTTCCTTCTTTTCCTCTTCATTCTTCTTCTTCCTCCTCCTCTTGCTCTTCTTCTTCCTTTCTTTCTGCCCCAGTTGGCCATCAAAATCTGTTCTTAGGGAAGTAGCTGGTCCCTACAATGGAATTACCTCATTCATATACTTATGCAAATTTAACTATTCTTGCTTATCAAAAATTTCTTAATATAGGGCAGAAAATATTTTAAATATAAATTGTATAGGCAATTCTGTCCCACATCCCACTTAGAGAGCATATGCCCCTAAGTGAGTGTGAAATGAGAAACAGAAATGTGTTGTATTCCCTTTGGCCTTGAATTCCTGCTTGCTTCTCTTAGAGTCAACATCTCATTGTGCTGTGGGTAATTCAGGTGCTAAAGACTTGTGTTTGTTGTTGTTGTTGTTGTTGTTGTTTTTGTTTGTTTGTTGGTTTTTGGGTTTTTTTGAGATGAGTCTTGCTTTGTCTCGCCCAGGCTGGAGTGCAGTGGCACGATCTCAGCTCAGCTCACTGCAACCTCCGACAACTGGGTTCAAGCAGTTCTCCTGCCTCAGCCGCCCAAGTATCTGGAACTATAGGTGTGTGCCACCACACCTGGCTAATTTTGTATTTTTAGTAGAGACAAGGTTTCACTATTTTGGCCAAGCTGGTCTTGAACTCCTGACCTCAAGTGATCTGCCCGCCTCAGCCTCTCAAAGTGCTGGGGTTATAGGCATGAGCCACCGTGCCCAGCTGACTTGTGCTTTTTTATACAAAGCCCCTAAATACCAGTGACTCCAACTAGTGCTAGAAAATAAAGTCATCTATTCTAATGCTGCAGGACAAAATGTCTACTTTGGCCTTACTTAAGAAGTGGACTGTCAGTTCTAGCATGGAGCCATCCAGAAGAGATTTTCAAGAATACTCATATAGACATGATTTTGACCTTAAATGCCTACCTAAGGTTTGAATCTATTATATTGCTTAATGATTTTTCTCTTTTTCAGAGTACTTGCATTTTAACAAAAGATAATGGAATTAGTCAGCTTATAGAATTATAGGCATCATTGAACATCAACTAAATATGTAAATGGAAGATGACTAGGTATCATTTTACTATTTTTATCTCAGGAAGAATTTGGGTGACAAGTTTCTATGCCTTTTTTTTTTTATAATAGCGCTTCTGAAATTATACCAAGCAAGCAGCCATATACTCTAGCAAATAAGGCCAGCCCTGATTTTATTGATGATTGTCCAAGTTTCTAAAAACTATAATATGATAAATATCTCAACATTAAAACCATATATTTTCCTTCTGGTTCTCAATTTCTTCATCTATAGAATGAAAGTATCAATACTTAGATGCTCCAAATCTATTCTAGCTTCACCCAACTTATAATTGTTTTAGCTCTGAAATTCTGTAATTATTACATCACATTGGACTAGATACAGAATATATTAATAATTGCATTGTTTAATGGAGGAAATTTTAACATCTTGGTATATTTCAGAATCATCCCCGTGAATTAAGGTTGCTTTAATTATTGCTATACAAAGATACTAATTAGTGGAGTATTATGGTTTCTACGGCCTGGTAATGTTTCCTAGGTGAAATAAAAACATACTTCTTTTCTGTGCCCTAAATTCCAATTTAAAAGGATAAGAGAAAAAACAAGATTTTTATAACCTTGATGGACATTTTAGCTAAGATTTTGATTTGAAAAGTACATTTTAATAGAAAATAGTAGTGCAATATTGTTGCATCACAGACATGGTTCATAATCACAGCATGGTTCATAAGTGAGGTAACTTGTTTTTCTGGACTTATGGCCCATTGGGGAGGGAAAGATTGTCTTTACTACTTAGAATGTTTTCATGCCTTTTTACGCTGTATCAGGAATATAACAGCTATATTTTGGCAGCACATTATTGGCACAGGCCCTGTAGAAAAAGACAAGGGACCTTGATCGGTAAGTTTCCTAACTGAGGTGCTGAACCAAAGCCAAAGAAAGTTTTTAAACATCTGTAAACCTTTTTGTTAGTACTGATGGGGCAGTATGCCTATTTTTCTCTCTCAGATTTATGACTTTTATTATTTTACTGTAATTATTTTAAGAGCATTTTTTATTAGGCTAGAAAGAGAGCTGTAAGTGAATATATGATACTTTACTAATGGGGAACAGGTGGGAATAATAGCTCAACTGGAAACAAGAAAGCTAAAATTGTGGTAGCACTTCCTCCAGGTATTTAACTGAGGCTTAAGCAGAGTTGTCTGAAAGTTAACAGGAAAAGAAACTGCTTGTGAAGTGTTAAAAACCACAACCTAAGAAAAAAAATTTTATCATATCATATTATAGTGTATTAAGAACTACCTGTCACAGTTAATCTGGTTTAGTAGTATTTGATAAATACACTTTCCCTCAAACCTCAGATAAAAACAAAAAGCACTAGATCCCAGCATCAGAAACTGGTTCATTTCTTTTTCATTCTCCTGGAGCCAAGTGTGTAATAGTTGTGCCATGCCATCTTTCTATTAGGCAAAGAATGATGGTTAAGCTTTCCATTCCTCACAAAAGGACTACAGTCTAAAGTTAAAATTCATATTAATTATTTGAAACTCTGAACTTACTTTCTCACTCAGACAAATCCTAAAGCCAACCCACAAATGCTGATTTTAACTGCACAGGTTTGCTGAACTATAAAGCTGGAAGCAGAAATGACATTTAGATTCTACTTTAGCAATGTTTGTATGAAAAAAACTAAATTTTAACTGAGAATTCCAACAACACTCCCTCCCTCCCCATTCTAATGACTCCTCTCTTCCCTAAGTGTACATTGGTAGGAAAAGGTCCTAATAAGAGGCTGGAAGAGGGTGGGGCCTAGAATTGGAAAAGAATGGTGGGGAGTCTTGAGGGTTTCTGAAAGTCTTTGATTTTAACAATGCAAAGGGCAGATACAGTAAGGAGGGCAATCACTATGCTCTAGAAGTTACAGAAGTTTAGTAATAAGCTTGTCCCTATTAATTATTAATATGTTACAGAGGGCCAGGTGCAGTGGTTCACGCCTGTAATCCCAGCAGTTCAGGAGGCTGAGGCAGGAGGATCACTTGAGGCCCGGAGTTTGAGACCAGCCTAAGTAACATAGCAAGACTCCATCTCTACAAAAATAAAAATAAAAATAAATTAGCTGGGTGTGGTGGCATGCACCTGTAGTCCCAGCTACTGGGGAGGCCAAGGTGGGAGGATCACTTGAGCCCAGGAATTTAAGGCAGCAGTGCACTATGATTGAGCCTGGGCAACAGAGTGAGACCCCCTTCTCAAAAAAAATAACAAGTTCTAAGGCTATATGAAGCCCAGTAAGAGTCAATGAATGTGTTCTTTTCCTTTTCCCTTTTTTTTTTTTTCTCTGCTGAGTAGTCACATCTTTGCCTTTGTCCCCGAGAGTCCTCAACACCTTATTTCCTAAATTTCCAGTACTAAGGTTCTTCCTACCACTCCATATGTCAGCTTTCCCCCAACCTTTTATACCCAGTCTTTTACTTCAATCCTGTAAGAAAATTTGGGACCACACAGGTGTAGTGTACAAATTAACAGAGGAAAATTTAATGTACATTTCTTAAAATGCCTGACTTAGCTCTCTGAAGTTAGGGGTCTGTTTTATTCAGCATCTAACACACACTAGATGCTCAGCAGGCATTTGTTGAGTGAAAAATGAACAAATGAATGCTGTTTTGGGGTCAGTTCTTTTTTGCAATTGAACTTGAGGATGAAGAGCAAAATGGACCCTAGAATGGGTAGGGGTAAAAGACAGGTTAGGAATATGATGTGAACTCTAGCAGTGGTGGGGCAGCTGAATGAATCCTCTTGCCCCCTTTCTCACCGTAAGTTGAGGAAAAAACCTATTAAGAAAATAAGTGAAATTGAAATTCAGATTTCATTTTCTCTGTATTATTTAGGATGAGATTAGGCTGCCAGTGACAGAAACCCTGATATAAAAGTTCTTAAATAGGAAAGTTTATTTTTCTTCCTTGTAAATAAAGGCCATACAGGACTGGTTTAGCAGCTCCATAATCATCAGGAACTCAAATCCCTTCTCTGTTGTTCCAACAGCATCAAGATGTGGCTTCTGTCTCTAAGACAGCTCCAGCTCTGGCCATCACATCCACATTTCAGACAGAGGAAGAATTTACTGGGAGAATAAGCATATGCTTTCTCACTTTAGTGACATTCACTGTGCACACTCCCATTCCCTTTTATATCTCACTGGTCAGAGCTTAGTAACTTAGTAACTCACACCCAGCTTCAAGGAAAGCTGGATAATATGGTCTTCATTCTGAGTGGTAATGTGCCCAGCTAAAGATTTGAGCTTTTATTAACCATGGAAGAAGGAGAGAATAGATGCTAAGGACAACTACACATTTCTACGATGTTGATCAGTAAATTTTATTGAAAATGTATCAATAATGAAAGATACTCAGAATTGATAAATAAGAGATAATATTCAATATTGTATTTAAAATGCAGATTCTCTAATATATAAAATCAGTGAGGGTAGATTGTACTTAATACTAAATTATTTACAGATACTTAGTAAATGTTGTTTTACTATGTAGTAAAATTTTGGTATTTGTAATGGTATAATTACTTAAATAATTTAGTAAATACTAAATTATTTATAGATACTTAGTAAATGTTGTAATTGAGAGAAGTAATTATACCATTACAAATGCCAAATTTTTAAAAATACATAAATACCTAATAATTTTTATCTTAAATACATATTATTCAAGTCCAAAACACAAAGAGGAGGAGTAAAATCAGGGGTGTTTCAAAAATGCTGCGCTAAATAATTAATTTATATTCCAAGTAAGACAGGACAGTTGGTTCAATGTACTATAGCTCTTACAAGGTAGGTCCCACAACTAATATTTACTGACCACCTACTATTAACCACTCGCTGTGCATGGTTTCATGTAATCCTGTGGCTCTCTAAGACTGCTGTGTTATCATGCCCATTGTATGGGTGAGGACATTGAGGCTAAGAGAGATTTAATTTATCCTTGTATCCCAGGTTGTTAGGCTCTAATGCTGATGCTTTGAGCCTTGCCTCTGCTTCTTTACAAATGCTTAAGTCCATCTGATTGTCATCTTATCACTAACAGAAACATGGCTGGAATCAGTTATGAGAGGCACTGTTAACTAAAAGCTTGTTCTTAATTTATTATAAATATTTCTCCTGTCCAGATGGCAACCAGAATCCAGCATTTTGGCACTGTCATACAGTAACTTGCCTGTTTCTAGCAGTTTTCATATTATCAAATTTTGTTCTTAGAACTATCCTATGAAGTATGGCCCCTCCCATTTTACAAATGAAAATCTAAGGCATGAGGAGATAAAATAATGTGCTGGGGTTGCAATCTAGATCTCAGTTTTACAAAGTTCAGATTCTTTCTACTTAATTGTGCTACCTTAAGCGCTGAAGATAATTGCAGAGGGACATTATGGAATAAAAACAGCTGGAGGCATCCTGTCTAGAAGTGAACAGGTTTTAAATAAAAATAACCTTATCATCCTATTGATAAGCGTCTCCATCAAAACCACCTCTGACAATGCCACCTTTGCTTATATTTGTTTGGGTATAAAGTTAGAAGCAAGAGGCTTCTTGGGAAATAAATTTTTTTCTTCTAATTAATAATCAGTTTTTAACAGTCTGCCTTCTTACATTTACTTAAATTTACTTCATTTCATTTCCACCGGCATCACTGGTTTATATCCTTGTGACTTCTTAACCAGACCACTGCACTGTCTTTGGCTTTAAGTCTGTCTTTAGCTTCTCCCTACAACTCAGACTATCCTAGAGGTTTCTTTTCATCTTCCAAAATCACAGCTCAATCACCTCATGTTCCTGCTTGCAACAGTTTTAATAATCCCTTGACTTTTTCCCCTACTCTGAATCCATAGCATTGCCTGTACCTTTAACATAATTTTACCTCATGGGTTTTTAAAAATTGGATTATAAGGTTCCTTAGGGCTGGAATTATGATTCATCTTTGTATACATTGAAATACCTGTGTGGGTTCTTGCAAAGCACTGTGCTCTCAAATGACAGTTGTTGAATTCTTTGTTCCCTTTTAGCAGAAGAAAAAATTGTTTTTTAAAAAACTATAGCCTATTGTCCTCAAGTGATGGTTATAAAAGGTGTATCTTCCTATCTTAGCTCTGACCCTGATCCAGTCCTCCGCTTCATTAAGGGGCTTGGGTAGACAAAAGAAAAGAAGGCTTGGAATATCTCCATCACTGAGACAAGAGGCCATCGTCCAATTTATATTCTTCCATATTAGCATGGTTATATATGTATCTGTCTTCTTACCTTTTCTTCCCCCGCCCCCCACCCCGCCCCCCCCCCCCCCCAGATGAAGTCTTGCTCTGTCGCCCAGGCTGGAGTGCAGTGGCCCAATCTCGGCTCACTGCAACCTCCGCCTCCTGGGTTCAAGCGATTCTCCTGCCTCAGCCTCCCCAGTAGCTGGGATTACAGGCATGCACCACCATACCCGGCTAATTTGTTGTATTTTTAGTAGAGACAGGGTTTCACCATGTTGGTCAGGCTGGTCTTGAACTCCTGACCTTGTGATTTGCCCGCCTCGGCCTCCCAAAGTGCTGGGATTACAGGCGTGAGCCACTGCGCCCAGCCTTACCTTTTCATATACAGGGTGAGCACCCCTAATCCGAAATGCTCCAAACTCTGAGACTTTTTTTTTTTTTTTTTTTTTTTTTTTTGAGGCGGAGTTTCGCTCTTGTTGCCCAGGCTGGGGTGCAATGGTATGATCTCGGCTCGCCGCAACCTCCGCCTTCCAGGTTCTAGTGATTTTCCTGCCTCAGCCTCCTGAGTAGCTGGGATTACAGGCCTGCACCACCACATCTGGCTAATTTTTTTGTATTTTTAGTAGAGATGGGGTTTTTCCATGTTGGTCAGGCTGGTCTCCAACTCCCGACCTCAGGTGATCCGTGGGAAATTCCACACATAAGTACTTAACACAAACTTTTATTTATGCACAAAATTATTTACAATATTGTATAAAATTACCTTCAGGAGGTCGGGCACGGTGGCTAAAGCCTGTAATCCCAGCACTTTGGGAGGCCGAGACGGGCGGATCACGAGGTCAGGAGATCGAGACCATCCTGGCTAACACGGTGAAACCCCGTCTCTACTAAAAAATACAAAAAACTAGCCGGGTGAGGTGGCGGGCGCCTGTAGTCCCAGCTACTCGGGAGGCTGAGGCAGGAGAATGGCGTGAACCCGGGAGGCGGAGCTTGCAGTGAGCTGAGATCCGGCCACTGCACTCCAGCCTGGGTGACAGAGCAAGACTGCGTCTCAAAAAAAAAAAAAAAAAAAAAAAAATATTACCTTCAGGATATGTATATAAGGTGTATATGAAACATAAATGAATTTCATGTTTGGACTTGGGTTCCATCTATAATTTCATTATATATATGCAAATATTTCAAAACCTGAAATACTTCTGGTCCCAAGCATTTGGTATAGGGGATACTCAGCCTGTAATCTTAGGGGAAGTTAATCCCTAAATCTGTTTCCTGACTATATACTTCTTTTTGCTTCCTCTAAATCACCCATTATGTACCAAGGGATTTCAATGCTGGAAAAAGATGGGCCATTTCCTACTCTGGGAGCTTTCAGCCTAATAAGGGAGACTGGCTAGCTCACTGGAAATTATAGTGCTCAGAGATAAGTGCTGCCACAGAGGAAATTTTCAAAGGAGGAGATCTAACTCAGACCAGGAGGGGTCAGGGAAGGGTTCTTCAAGGCAATGACTTCTAACTTCAGGCCAAAGATGAGGGGTAGGCCATGATTAGAGGGGAAAGACTTGAACTCAGAGGGAAGAGCACATACACAAGTCTAGGAGTGATTCCAGCAGGTGGACTTTTGGTGGTGGTGTAAGGCTGGAGAGGTGGAATGGTAGCACTGCCTCTTCCACTGAAGTGCACATATTTAATTTGCCTTGAGCTCCTCATGCACAGTCACTGCTTTCACTCCTTTATATCACTGCTGAGAAATCTTTTAGGGCTCCTTTATTACCCCTTGCAGTATCTAATCACTTCTACTGATTTTATAGACTACCTAAAACTGACCGTTTCCCACTACTAACTCACTCATCTCCTGCCAGAGCCAGGGAAATCTCTTAACTGTCTCTTGAGTTCATCCAGTTTATTCTCTCCTCTATGTCATTCCCGTTTACCCATCTTTTAAGCCTTTACTGACTCCCTACTTCTGGATATTTGCAGTTGGTGGTGTATAATTTAATACAAAATTACACGTTGCCTAGAAGTGTTCTCTAATTGTTTCTGAGTATTTTATGATCAACTGGATTGTAAGCCCCCTAAGAGAGGCTCTGAAGCTGCATTTTAAACTCTTGAGTGGTGGAAAGCAAAGGGCACTGGACCTGAAGTCAGAGCAGACCTGCATTGGACTTGTAGCTCTGCCACTTGTCAGTTGTGTGACGTTTCTTCATGGGTAATACAGGAATAATGAGATACATCTTACAAGGTTGTTGTAAGAAATTGTACAAGTCATTCTATGGGAAATTAATTTGTTGACCATAAAACCCTACATACATCTTACATTTTATTCTGTAGTCCCTAGGTAGAACCATAATCATTTCTTAATGTGAGATTTTTATGATTCCTTTCCAGACCTTAGAATCTTGAAGATTCCAGACTTATTTTTTTCCTTTGTGACATATTTTTCTCTAAGCCACATCCCAGCTATTTTTATTCTTCCTCTTTTTCACCTATTCTCACTGCATCCTTGAACTTATGGATAAAGTAACTTTAGGCAGCTGAGCATAGAATATTTTGAGACATGAGAAGTTCAGGTGCCTCATCTATTGATACACTGGAGAAATCTTCTACTGTCTTTTCCCCTTGGTATACTCTGCATGCATAGGAAGAAACTTACTACTAGCAATCTATACCTTTACATAAATGCTCTGGACATAGAGCCTTGATCATGCTTTTGTGGGCATTCACAGTCCTTAGAAATTTATTTGATATTCTTGCTTTTCCAGAACCATTCTTTTTATTCTTGATTGTCATATCTCTCCTTAGACCAGATTCTTAGATCGGGGGGGGTCCTAGCAATGGCTTTCTCGTTAGGTACTAAAGTGCTGATTCTGAGGGTTCAGAGCTAGGGGTCTTGCTTATACTAATGCAGGACTAGAGAGGAGAGAATCAGAGGAAACAGACACATGTGTCTAAGACCCAAGTGTCTCCAAAAGCTATGGCCAAGTTAAAAGGCTGTTTTATTTTTACCTGCCACTTCCATTGGGTGCAGAGATACTTAACATTTTGAGGGTTAGGTATCGTAATATCTCAGACCTTATGTTATCTGTCATGTTAATAATGTCTAAGAACCTTACTGAGGAGTTCTAAGAGCTTGAAGGAGCTCAGCAATTTTAATATAATTAGATACAAACTTATGTAGAAAAATAACTTGAACATTTCCTTCCTCACTAGGAAAAACAGCAGCTGGGTGTGATGGCTTATGCCTATAATCCCAGCACTTTGGGAGGCCAAAGTGGGAAGATCATTTGAGGCAAGGAGATAAAGACCAGCTTGAGCGACATAGCAAGACTCTGTCTCTACAGAAAAAAAAAAAAAAAAATAGCTGAGTGTGGTGGCATGCACCTGTAAAACCCTACTTGGGAGGATAAGACAGGAGGATTGCTTGAGCCCCAAGCTCAAAACTGCAGTGAGACATGACTGTGCCACTGCACGCCAGCCTAGGTGACAGAGCAAGAACCCATCTTAAAGAAAAGAGAAACAGAATAGACAAATCTGCTTGTTATTGGAGGAAAGGAGTGGATTGAGGAGGGAGACGTCGTAGGAAGTGAGTGGCAACATTTAAAATTCAGTATTCACAGCATTTTAAGCAATAATTTACACTCAAGAAAAAGATTTAATAAAGCAAAATCATTCCTGCTTCTCGTAAGAATTGTTCTGAATAGTACAATTGCCATAAATCAAGTGCATTTAGTCTGGAGACCAACTTTTTGGTTCAATTACTGTGTTTTAACCCGTGGTTCTATTGTTCCTAATAGTGTCCTTAGTCATCAGTGGCTGAGAAGAGTCTTTCTGGGACACAGAGCTCTATTATGCTTAGAAATTGTAGGTCTTTGAAATTCTTTGTAAAATTTAGGACCATTCCTCCTCTTTTAGTCTTTCATTTACTGCTTACATTATTGCAGATCTTCCACAGTAAATAATTTCCTTAAGAAGAGAAGGTAGAAAAGTATCCTAAAACCATCTTCAAACACTAAATCTGTTTCAGAGTAGACATGAAGCTATAAGAATTTTTTACTTATGAAGTGAACAATTTAGACTAAATCTCTATGAGACAGTTAATATACATAAAGGTAAACTTCAAACCCAATTCAGAGATACCCTCTCTCATGTCACCATATGCACCACTGTGCAATCCTATACCATTTTTTCATTTCTTCAGCTGCAGATTTATTGGAAAGTTTGGGGGGTCGTTCTTTTCTGATACTAGGAGGCTCTCTAAAATAGTCTGTTTTTCCAGTGCACTGCTTTCATGACCCAGTCTTTGTTCTGTGCCAGTTCTGAGATAGGGGCAATTATTTTTAAGTAGTAGATTCTCTTTGCTTCTATGGTCTGTGTTGCCCAGTCTTCCATGTGGCATCAACTAATACTATTTTTAAGAGATGCTTTTTTATGACCCAAGGGTACTAAAAGTAGAACCATCTTGTTTAACCCTATCTTACCCCCCAGTATTGCCTGGAAGAAAGGCACTGGTCTCTGGAAGAAAGACCACTTTACTTTTTTGCTGCATGGAGTTAATGTAGTAGAAACTCATCAGACAGTACTTAATTTAACATACATACATGCAAATTTACCAGAAGACTTTAAGGTCAAATTTGGTCCCTGTGATAACAACAACAACAAATTAGCCCCATTAGATATAAACTTCTCATTCCCATTCTTCCCTTAGTCCAAAAAGTTATCTATACTGTAGAATGTTTAATAATTATTGTCAGATACAACAGATGTATTTAAAAAGTGAATGCCATTCACCCATAATCCCATTCCCTGAAGAGAAACTTCAGCAGTTTTATTTTCAAATATCATAAAATTTATATGACCTATTAAATTAAAACCTAAAGTTATAAAACTTTCAGAAGAAAACAGATGGGAAAAAAAAGTGTATAACCTGGGGGTAGGCAAAGGTTTCTTATCTAGAATACAAGCATGAGACATTAAAGAAAATATTGACAAATTGGATCATATCAAAATTAAAACATGATCTTCAAAAGACACCATTAGGAAAATGAAAGGCAAGCCACAGACTGAAATAAAATTTGTAACACGTATATCAAAGTACTTGTATTCAAAATATATAAAGAATACTTACAGCACAAGAAAATAACCAGCCCAATAAAAAATGGACAAAAGGTTTGAACTGATACTTCACAAAAATATCTGTATGTATATAAATGACCAATAAGCACATTAAAACATGTTCAGTATCAAAAGTTATCAAGGAAATGCAAATTAAAATCACAATGAGATATTGCTACATTAGGCATCTTGGGCCAGATAATGCTTGGTTGTGGGAGGGGGAGCTGTCCTGTGCATTGTAGGATATTTAGCAGCCTCCCTGGTCTCTACCTCCTACATACCAGTAACAACCTGCTCCTCACCAGTTGTGAAAATCGAAAGTATACGCAGAAATTATCAGATGTCCCATGGGAGAAAAAAATCACTTGTTAAGAGCAACTGCACTACACCCATTAGATTGACTAAAATGTTTTAGATTGACAATGCTGAGCATTGGTAAAGATGTCTCTTATTTTTTTCAAAACAGAGTCTCCCTCTGTCGCCCAGGCTGGAGTGCAATGGCGCAATCTCAGCTCACTGAAGCCTCCACCTCCCTGGTTCAAGCAATTCTCCTGCCTCAGCCTCCTGAATAGCTGGAATTACAGGCGCATGCCACCAAGCCTGGCTAATTTTTTTGTACTTTTAGTAGAGACGGGGTTTCACCATGTTGGCCAGACTGGTCTCGAACTCCTGACCTCGGGCAGTCCGCCCGCCTCAGCCACCCAAAGTGCTGGGATTACAGGCGTGAGCCACCGCACCCGGCCAAGATGTCTTTTATTGTTTTTTAGACAAAGTCTTTCTCTGTCACCCAGACTGGAGTGCAGTTGTGCAATCTCAGCCCACTGCAACCTGCACCTCCTGGACTCAAGCAATTCTCATGCTTCAGCCTCCTGAGTAGTTGGGATTACAGGTATGTGCCACCATGCCCAGCTAACTTTTGTATTTTTAGTAGAGACAGGGTTTCACTGTGTTGGCCAGGCTGGTCTTGACCTTCTGGTCTCAAGTGATCCACCCGCTTTGGGCTCCTGAAATGCTGAGATTACAGGTGTGAGCCACCATACCTGGCAGAAGATGTCTTATACACTGATGAGTGAGAATATAAAATGGTACAACTACTTTGGAAAACAGTTTGGCAGTTACTTAAAAAGTTAAACCTGGCTGAGCGCAGTGGCTCACGCCTATAATCCCAGCACTTTGGGAGGCCGAGGCGGGCAGATCACGAGGTCAAGAGATCGAGATCATCCTGGCCAACATGGTGAAACCCCATCTCTACTAAAAATACAAAAATTAGCTGGACGTGGTGGTGCATGCCTGTAGTCCTAGCTACTCGGGAAGCTGAGGCAGGAGAATCGCTTGAACCAAACCCGGGAGGCGGAGGAGGTTGCAGTGAGCCGAGACTGTGCCACTGCACTCCAGCCTGGCAAAAGAGAGAGACGCCGTCTCAAAAAAAAAAAGTTAAACCTACACCTATTATATGATTTAGCCATTCCACTCCAAGCCAAGGGAAATTAAAGCATATGTTCACATAAAGCTATTCAGAATTCATACAGAATGTACTGTTCTGGGTAGGTGAGAATTTTACCCATAAAATGAAAATCTTAAGTACAAAGAACTTTTTCTTTGTTGACTATTCTTTGGTCTTTTTCACACTTCCTTCTGAAATCTTTTTGCTTCTTCCTGAACTGACACTCCTTCAGTTGAGGATCTGTTGGTAGTAGATTCTTAGTTTTTGTCTCTTAAAATGTGTTTCATTCACTTTATGAAAGATAGTTTCATGTGTTAAATACAATTCAACAATGGTCATTTTCTCTCAGCATTTTGATCCTCTGGCTTCCATTCTTTAAAATTAGGCTGTCAGCTTAGTTTTCCTTTTATAGATAATCTGACTTTTCCCTTTCATGGACTTTGAGATCTCTTTCCTTGAAATTGTTCATTTTTACTGTAGGCCAAGGTATAATTTTTCTAAGTTATTCTGTGTGAGACTCATTGTGCTTCCTGGGGAGAAAAAAAGAGTATTGGTGTCTTTAATCTGTTCTGGATAATCCTTAACCATCATGTATTAGAATATTACCTTTGTCCTGTTCTTTCTGTATTCTCCTTCCAATTAGATATGTATTAGACCTTCATTTCATCTTCCATGTCTTTTATTTTCTCTCTCATAAATTTCATTTCTTTGCTGTATGTGCTATATTCTGGACTCTTCAGATTTACTTTCTAGTTTACTAATAATTTTTCAGCTATACTGAATATGCTGTTGAATTTTAAGTTTTAATTACTATAAAAACTATTTCATTCATTTTCAAATCTGTCTGGTTATTTTTTGATAGTTTCCTGTTTCTCACCCATACTTTCCTATAAAGTTTTAAAAAACATATTGAACTGGTCTTCTGTATCTAGTAGCCAAAGTCTTTACAGATGATTTCTGGCAGTCAGACTGCATCTGACTTTGTAGTCTTAGGTGATTATTGTTTCCTATAGTCCTCACTAATGGCATCTTTTTGCATAGTACTTTTTATTATTGTAAGCTTATATTCATTGGAATTGTATCTCCTTCAGAGAAAATCTATATTTATTTCTAACCGGAACCTGGGGGACATAACCAGCCCACTTTACACTAAATATTTGCCTTGCTTTTAAGAGCAGGTAGGTAATAAGGGAATTCATCCCCCAACTCCTCATGTGTGATCCCCCTTGTGTTTATGAATATTCAGGGGAGATTTTACCCCTTCCACCAAGAATAAACATTAAAACAGGCAAATCTTGTCTTCTTTTGTAAATGGGGTGTTTTTCCTTCTTTATGCTTTCATTGAGCATTTAGCCCCTTGGGGTTTGGCTTTGTGATGGGGTCTCTGATCCACCTCTTAATTTCCCAAGTCCTAGGATTTGCCTTCTGTTTTCTGTGCTGCTGCTTTAGGTCCCTAAGGATCCACAGCTGCCAGCCTCAGTGCTGACTGTCTCCCTGGACTCCTCCTGTTGGTGGGTTTTGGTTTCTGAGGATTTCTGTTACTTTGCCAGTTCAGCCATTTTAAGCAGTATTTCTTACACACAGGTCTCCAATTTGCGATAGTTCCACTTAACAATTGTTTGACTTTACTAAGGTGGGTAAGCAACACACATTCAGTAGAAAAATGCTATGGAAAGTAGTACGATGCAATGCTGGGCAATGGCAGCGAGTGACAGTTCTCAGCCACATAATCACAAAGGCAGACAACCAATACTCTACCACATTGCCAGATGATTTTGCCCAAATTTTGCCCACATTTTGACAAAGTAGGCTAATGTCAGCATTCTGAGCACATTTATGGTAGTCTAGGCTAGACTATAATGTAGATTAGGTGTATTAAATGCATTTTTTACTTATGATATTTTCAACTTATTGAGTCATAATCCCATTGTAAATTGAGAAGTATCTATAAAAATATTTTTAGGTATTTTGTCCAACATGAGTAAGAAGCACTAATATCGAGGTCAGTTTTTAACCTCATCTGGGAGACAGCGATGCTCTTAGGGCTTTTTAAGGCTTATAGGACCATTACCCTTATAGAAAATGGCTTCCTGCTACTGTGATATCCAAGTTCTTGTTTCTGCTTGATAGAATTTTTCTGGTTCTTCCTTTGTGATTAAGAGGACTTAGAAATTAGATAAAGAACCTTCTTATAATTTTGTACCAAGTAAAAGTAAATTGTCTCTAAGAGAGGCAGGCGAAAGGTTTTCTACTAAATACAGTACATATGCTGTGGTATGTAAACTTTGTGACATCTATTTTACATCTTTTTTTTAACTTGTTCTAGATTCATGAGATTGTTTTTTAAAAAGTCAATTGAGATATAATGAAATGTTGCTATATCAATAGTCAACATCTATTTTGACAAAAATTACTGATTTTCAAATGTGTGGGAAAACATTTTAAGGGTGTGTGTGTGTGTGTGTGTGTGTGTGATCATTGAATTTCATTCTACAAAAAAAAAAAAATCACTCATTCTTGGAGTAGGCAGTAACATAATTAGCCACTAAGAACAATCTACAATATTCTCTTATGCTTTAAATATATGAAAGTGACTTTAATAATGATTATTTGACAATGTAAGTCTTCATTTATGTTTTTATAGTTTTCCTTTTACATAAAATGTTACATTTTGTTTATGCTAAATGGTAATTTTACTCATTTTATTTTGTTAGATCCAAATCTGTTGCTTTCTCTTTAGTGTTCTATATGCAAAGCCTGTAACATAATCAAAATGTAGTTTAAGTACCTATTTGTATGTGATGTGCCAGTAGTTACAATTTCAAAGTAAGATAAACATATGTCCCCAAACATACTTCCCCAAATCCTTGCACCTGGGACAGAATGTACTCTTAACATCGACCAAAAGGGGCTTATAAATACTCTGTGGTTGTGCCTTAAAACTGAACACAACATAGGCACATCCACTAACATTATTTATAAAAGTATCAAAAACATAGTGGATCATATTTTGGAGGTTAACAGTCACTGTTAACATGGTAGACTGTCAAGTGGTAGAAGATTTTCCTTATTTAGCATGATAAAATTTACAAACTTTTGTTCAGAAGATGAAATTTTAGAAGACTTTTGAAGGAAGTTGTAATAATGTGTCCTTAATGAAACTCTGAGAGAAGAATGTTTTCAAGTGTCAGGGAGAAATGTATAAGTTTCAAAGGGGAACCATAAGTAGGTAAATGGAATCAAGAAAGTTGGGATAGGATTAACATGTATGAGGAGGGCAGCAATTAGGGAGAAGATATATTGAGAGATGTTATAAAACATTTTTATTTTGTCTCAATGGGGAACCAGTTCAGATTTACTGGAGAGGCATAGTGTTCTACTGATTTGGGTGGTCACAGAGGGTGGAGTGAGCAGTCATACAGAGCAGATTGCAGGGAACATAGTGCAGGGGAAGACAGGAGAAGATGGTAGGAGTTAGCATCCCTTGGCCTCTTTCTGATGGGCACACCATCACTGGAATATTAACATTAACAAAACTAAAACATTATCAGGCAGCATTATGGTATAGTAGAAAGAATATGCTTGAGTTCTAACCTTTCCTCAGGCCCCTTGCTGTGTGGCCTTGGGTTGAGTACTTAACCTCTCTGAGTTTCCCATTTCTAAAATGAAGATAGCGTGTACCTGAGGTGTTTTGAGAGTTAAATGAGTTAAAATGCTTTAGAACGGCCTGGCATGGTGGCTCATGCCTGTAATCCCAGCACTTTGGGAGGCCGAGGCAGGCAGATCATGAGGTCAGGAGATTGAGACCATCCTGGCTACGGTGAAACCCCATCTCTACGAAAACAAAGTACAAAAAATTAGCCGGGTGCGGTAGTGGGTGCCTGTAGTCCCAGCTACTCAGGAGGCTGAGGTAGGAGAATGGCATGAACCCAGGAGGCGGAGCTTGCAGTGAGCTGAAATCGCGCCACTGCACTCCAGCCTAGGCGACAGAATGAGACTCCATCTCAAAAAAAAAAAAAAAAAGAAAAGAAAAGAAAAAAAAGCTTTAGAACAATGCCTGATGCATACATGTTTTAGACGTTCTATTAATATCAAATCGAAACTATGGAGTATAGCATTGCCCTGCTTCTGGAATCATATCTTAGATTAAAAATCTGAGTTACTAGATTAAAAGCTCTCCATCAATTGACATTCATTTACCTAACTGCTACAATAACAATTAGCTTTTCAGCATTACATGCATTTGTAGCTTAAGGCATTCCTCAGTCCAGATGCTCCTTTAGGAGTGAAAAAACTTCAAGTGGGTGCATCACTATAGGAAATTAAAAGAAGAAAGGAGAAAGGAAGAAGATATGGATGTTGTTCTCAGAAAAATATCTACTGGGAAGAAAAAAAATGCCTGGCACATAGTAGGGGCTTAATTAACACTGGTTGACTGAATGATGAATAAGTAAGACTAGTATATCCACATATATAAATTTTTATAAATTTAACCAATCCTTTATGTATAGTATACATGTATTAATGAAACTTTCAGTAATATTTGGATGGATACTGTTCTGAATTATTAGGGTTTAAAAGTCCCCCCAAAAACATGAGATTGATATAGAATTGATGTTTCTTCCCCAAATGATATATTGGAACTACCTTTTTTTCTGATTCAACATAGCTTAGTTATCTGTGACAACTGAAGATAAAGGAGAAGGATGAGGCTGGGTATGGTGGCTCATGCCTATAATCCCAGTAGGAGGCCAAGGCGGGCAGATCACTTGAGGTCAGGAGTTCGAGACCAGCCTGGCCAACATAGTGAAAACCCCCATCTCTACTAAAAATACAAAAAAAATTTAGCCAGGCTAGGTGGCAGGCATCCGTAATCCCAGCTAATTGGGAGGCTGAGGCACGAGAATTGCTTGAATCCGGGAGGCGGAGATTGCAGTAAACTGAGATTGTGCCATTGCACTCCAGTCTGGGTGCCAGAGCAAAAACCATCTCAAAAAAAAGAGAAGGACGAGGCAAGATATGACTGATAAATAAAACCTAGAGCTAGTCTCTAAACTTTTCCCCTACTCTAGGGGTGTATGGAAAACAATGAAATATTGGGGGAAATATACATCTATACACTTTTTTTACAGCATCCTACAATGTTATTAGCAAACCTCCTTTGCTTTAAAGTACATGGTGGGCTGGGCAAAGTGGCTCACACCTGTAATCCCAACACTTTTGGAGGCTGAGGTGGGAGAACCACTTGAGCCTAAGAGTTCGAGGCTGCTGTGAGCCATGATCACCCCATTACTGCCTGGGTAACAGAGCAAAACCCTATCTCTGAAAGATAAAATAAAAGTGTCTCCTAAAATGGTGGTTGAAGGAGATTATTAATGATAATGACAAAGCAAACTGTTCTACTTTAATTCCTTTTTCAGGGAACTAAAACCATCAAATGGTTTAAGTAGTATTTGAAGAGAAAAGAAATGTTGTTCATGAAGATAGTCACAGAAAATATTGGAAACTGCTTTAGAATATAAATTTGGCAAACTGAAGCAAAATGAAGAAAACTGTTAACTATTGTTTCACAACGTTTTTGTGTCTATATTGCAGGTAATGCTTTGTCAGTTTGAGCAGATCTGAGGTCTGTGCTAAATATAACAGTGATGAAATCTGTAACTCTTGAAAATCCCTTCTAAATCCTCTGAAAACCTTCTTCTCTCCAAGAAGAAGGATATGTATTGAGTGATAGAAATAAAGAGGAAAAAATTGTATAGAATTGCACTGTCAATTTGTTCAGTTTGCTTGATCCTGCGTTTGTTCTGAAAGTTGTATTTGTGGTATGGTTGTTTTTACTAGTATTTTATATTTTTGGATTTGGGCTGTAGCATTTCATCATCAGTGTTTCTCCCCCTGTGTATTTTAGAAATTGGATGCTAGAGAATTTAAAAAGAGAATAATAATTTTTAATAGATATTTCTACCTTTATTTTCTACCCCCAGCAAGAAAGAATATTTCCCACAAAATTCTGTTGTTTTTTTTTTTCCTACTAAAAATACCCTATTATTTTAATGGTAACTTGATGTATACGGTATTTGGCATAATAAAGATGAAACAAATAATCACTACAATACTAAAATCTAATCTGTTTGCCAAGGGTTGGTGAGAAGATTTTATCAGTTACTTTTAACCTAGGACAATATATCCTGTTTTATAATTTGTTGTTTTCTCTTGTGACACTATATAATTTAAAAAAAAAAAAAAAGAGAAGCTTAGGCCTCATTGGTATCTGGAGCAGTTGAGTCCTTACCTGTTTGTCTGCTTTGTGATTGGCTAAAAGCTGTTGCTAAGCTTGTGTTTTTGTTCTTAGGGAAAGTTAAAAGTTGAGTGTGACCTATTTGAACTGCATCCTGCTGCTTTTGACTCTGCTTTGCTCTTTCCCCTGATCCACATACTTTTTTCTGGCATCTTTTGAGTTTAGATTTTTAAAAACCCACTTATGTATAAATTTAGTGTGCAATATTTGAAGATTGTAACATTTTAATATGTATTTGTGATCTACAAACTACTGTAGTTTAATTTTTAAAATCTAATTGAATACTAGAAAGTTGAATTTATTGACATAAAGCAAGTTCTAATTGTAGAAAGCAAATGCATTTTAAAACCTGCCTATTATAAATACTAAAAACTATCTGGATATCAATAATATCTTTGTTAATAAGAACAAATCCAAACTATTTCACTTAATTTTTTTCAATTGAAATGTAATATGAAAATAGTTATTAGGTCAAATTTTTATGATTTAGGATAAAGACTGTTGCTCATACTGGCATGTATGTCACTAAAGGATAAGAGTGACTTTATTTATGTTTTCTTGAAGAAGGCTGAAAAGATTGATAATGCTTTCGGTTATAGACCAGACTCAGGACAGGCTAAATGAAAGTTATATTGTGAAAGTGAGTTTGGTCTGTAATTCAGTAGACAAACATGAACTGTTGTAGTTCCAACAGCTTTTTCTCTTTAAGGCTCTATTTGGCATTGATGAGAATAAGACTTTGAACTAGATTCCCCCAAGCACTCTGCTGGAACCGGTAGAAATGATTGGAGCATTCTCTGAACCTTAAAGCCTGACCCAAGTCTTGGGTGAGTGATGTAGAGAGCCACAGACTAGCTTGGATCCTCCAAACCTAATGTGAGTTCCAGGATACAGATCATGAGAGGGTGTGTGTGTGTGTGTGTGTGTGTGTGTAAAATGTGTTTTAATTTCTTTGTCAGTTTAGTCTTTAATAAAACAATATTATCAGAATTCTGATGTATATAGTATCTAAAACTGTAAAAGTGTTTTATCAATAAATTATTTAAATTCAAATTAATTATCAAATCAATTAGTGAAAACACGGGGGCTATTTTATATTTTCAGAAAATTTGAAATTAAGGGGTTATGAATGATGGTTGCAATATTTATATATTTTCTTGTATGCATAATATCAAGAAAATCTAGATTCACACAGGTAAGTGCTTTTCTGGGTTTTTGAAAATATCTTTATACTTTCATTTTTTATTGTGCTCTATATGTTCAGAGAAACTTCTCTAGTAATGAACTATAGAAGTCATCCCTGAAATTATAGACTTAGATAAATGGTTTTGAGTGAAAACTTTTTAAATAGTTCACCTTGCATTCTCAAGATACTCTGTAGTTAAACTGATCCAGAAGCTTGAACAAAAAAGTAAAAAGAATGGTTGATTTCAAACAACTACTTGCATTCTTTATTATAAATATAAAAGTTAAAACAATAAGCACCAAAATGTACAATATCCACTAAAACTAAGGAATCATGATGGGATGTGCAATCTATTCCTTCGACCTTACAAAATTGACAGTTACACCCTTTCAGGAGCATGTACCAAGCAAATGTGCCTGAGCTTCTCCTGGCATCTTTAAAGCCAAATATCCACTTGCTGTAGCAGTTCACTCACTACTGTAGTTTTACTTGAGCTGATGTAGACAGGCATGAGTATTTTAAAAGACTGGAACACATAAACTATACCCCTCCTAATCACTGACACATTTATACATGTATGAGAATGTTCAAATGTGCTCACACAGATGGTGGGAGAGAAATTATTTAATAACTGAATTACTAGTGGCAACAAATTGTTGTGGCAGTCTTCCAATGAATTTAATGTTGATATACATTTGTAGGTTACTTTGAAAAAGAAAGTTCAAATCTAATATTTTATAATATCTCTAAAGTATGTGTAAGGAATGGATTTTAAGAAATATAATTTGAAAACTGGTAATATACAAGAAAGTCCAGAGCAGGAAGGGGCCAGGTTCTAGTTAGCTGGAAGCATGGAACTGTATAAAATCAGGAATTATATTTTTGCTATTTCTTCTTCTTATTTTTTTCTATAGAAAGAGACAGGGTTCTCGCTATGTTGCCCAGGCTAGTCTCAAACTCCTGGCCTCAAATGATCCTCCCACCTCAGCCTCCCAAAGTGCTGAGATTACAGGCATTGAGCCACTGTGCCTAGCCAGGAATTATATTAAAAGATTAGAACTTTAGAGTTGAAATAAAGTTTGAGAGATCATTAAGTTCAGTTGCCCTTCATTTTAAATTTAAAGGGATTACAACTAGAGAGGTTTTCAGGCTTTTTTTTTTCTTTGCAAAGATAATAAACTAGATGACCCTCCATTTAATGCTTCCTAACAGAATCCCAAGCTATCTACTAATCTGTATGATTTATGTAAGTGGTTAAGTCTAACCTTAAATCCCAATCTCAAATTAAGAGATTTCTGCTTGTTCATATGATTTAAGAAATGCATATATTTGGGCCGGGCACAGTGGCTCACACCTGTAATCCCAGCACTTTGGGAGGCCAAGGCGGGCAGATCACGAGGTCAGGAGATTGAGACCATCCTGGCTAACACGGTGAAACCCCATCTCTACTAAAAGTACAAAAAATTAGTGAGGTGTGGTGGCAAGCGCCTGTAGTCCCAGCTGCTCAGGAGGCTGAGGCAGGAATGGTGTGAACCCAGGAGGCGGATCTTGCAGTGAACCAAGATCGTGCCACTGCACTCCAGCCTGGGCGACAAAGCTAGACTCCATCTCAAAAAAATAAATAAATAAAACAAAAATTTAAAAAAAAAGAAAAAAGAAATGCATATCTTTGACATTTAGTAAATATTTACAAATAATGAATGAATGCTAAATGGTTACATAGTATCAAGTTTTCTGTTAATTGGTAAAGTAATAGTATTATTTTACCAATGTAAACTTATACGAACATATATTTTAAAAATTAGACTCATAACAAATTAAGAATGTTATGTTCTCCAATTTGTATCATCTGAAAAAAATACTATTTTAGTATTTCTGAGTTATTTGCCAGAAAATAAAAACGCAAAAATTAAGAAGATCATATTCTCTATTACTATAAGCAAAATGATCTTGAATTCCATTCAAATCTGAATTCCTGTAAAAAACATACATTTTTAAGTGGTATTGTATCTTTTATTTTTTGAGAGTATGTTTTAGCAAAACAGAAAGCTAGAATGGATAAGCAAATATAAACATTTTTATTTGATGAACTATTCCCCTAAATGTATCTATGCCCTTTGGGTAAAGGGGAAAATGGCCCACAGAGTGAGAATTTGGGAGAGCAGAAGAACAGACAGGAAAGTTCAGTGAACAGCATTTTATTTTTAAAATACATAACAACCTCCTAGTAGTCTCCAGATGTGGCCTTGTACTTGTGCTCAGGTTAAGAATCTACAACTTGATACCCTCTTGGAAAGCAAGAGACCTCCGAAGGAGGCAGAAAAAGAAGGTGGCTTAAAGGATTATAGGACCTACAACTAAAGATCATCAAAAAGGAACTGAGTAGGAGTTATTCACACTGTGCAAGAAAAGCACACATTGCAGAATTCTATTCACCATTTGGTAGTAAAAATCATAGGGTAGGGAGGCATGGATAGGGAAGGCAGGATAGCTGTTATAAACAAAAAACAACTGGATTTTAAAACTTTAGAATATTGTCATTTGTTTCTTTGAATAAAAATTATCTTTAGTATAAACAAAGCATTTAAAATTCAGTCATGATTAAGCTAATGACTCATTAATATGCATTTAGCCCAAACATTTTGACCACGGGTAAAAATCCTATGGTTAAATGGGATTAGTTCAGTTCCATCAAGTCTGTGGGTTCAGGATAAGTTAAATATATTAGGTTTGGTTTTAATCTATTTTGAATGGATAATTTTTAGTATTATGCCTGGCTAATTCCTTGTATTTAAAATTACAGGTTACATACTAAACCAGTTCTTGGCCTGTGCCCACAAATAGAAGCACTATGATCATTTCATGTGTTCACATTGTTTAGGTACAGATGAAATCCAGCCCCTCAGAAACTGTTAGCAAAATTATACGACGCAGAGTATATTCAGTCTGAGAAATATTTTCTACTTGCATATATTTAGTATCTTTTGTTGCCTTTTTTTGAGATGGTATATTTCCTTCTCCTTCTTTAAAACCTTCAGTAGCACCTAGTAACATATAGCTTAAAGTCCTAACTGTCCATTTCCCCCTCACATTCACCTTTTTCATAGACCTCATAGTATTCTAAATTAAACCCATTCCTTCTTACTTAACTCAGTGATGATGCTGAAAAGTAGCCTCTAAACATTGTAATATGTCTGCATGAATTCTGCCACTTAATTTTTATATTTCAACAGACACTTTATTTTCTATCACTTCACCTTGGATAGACCTAAGGATTATTTAAAGCCAAACTTGGTTACAAAATGTTCCATAATCTTGTCAAACAATGGTATCTTGTCAGACACAGGAAGTGTCTGACTTGTAAGTACATGCCTGACTTAACAAGTGATCCATAGATGCCTCTGTCAGACCCTGTATAGCTGCTTACCTGGTAGTGCAGGAGAGCAGTCACAGAAATATCAAAGAAAAATCAAAGGAGCTTGGATATCATATGATTTAAGAAATGCATATATTTGGGCCAGGCACGGTGACTCACACCTGTAATCCCAAGGAGTTCCAAGGAGATATCTGTGAGTTCCAAGGAGAAGTGGAGAGATTCTGAAAGACAGTGCTTAGCAGAGCCGAACCCAGTAAAAGCTGATTCCCTCACAGAGCCAGCCTGCCTGCCTATAAACAGGCAGGTTTTGTGGCCCCTAAGCCTCAAAAATGTTTACCTGAAGAGTGAACTTGAAATTCATTATTAGGCTTTCAATTAAGCTTAAATAATTGTTTTAATGGAAACATCTCCTCAAAGTTCATTCATTCGATACATAATTTTTGAGGGTCTCCTCAAAAATTTGAGGGTCTCCTAGTGTGCAGGGCACCAGGACATTGGAAATACAGCAGTAAACAAAAAAGACAAACATTCTGATTTTATGGAGCTTACATCCTATTGAGACAAACTAAATAAATAAATGGGAGATACCAGTAACTTACAAAATTAGTGTGATTAGTTTGAGAAGCCTGCTTTCTTCCTAAAACCTACCACTTTTTGAGAAATGGGGGTCATGTGAGGAACATGTAGGAGGTTGGGTAGATTCAGATGAGATATGTAGTGAAGAGGCTTTGGGTAGCACGAGGCCACCAAAGGCCCAGAAAGAGACAGAGAGGAGTGACAGAGAGAAATATGGAGGATAGAAGCTCTCAAAACCCAAGATCACCCATTCCATGATTTCTTTAAAAAAAAAAGAAAAAAGAAAAAAAACTCACCCTGAGTAAAAGTAAGGGAGATAAATTTTTCTTTCCTCCTACCCTCTTTTCTTGCCTCCAGAATCAAGAACTTAGGTGAATACACAGTTATCAAAATTTTAAATATATATTCAGTAAAGCAGCAACCTCATATAGTGACTGCTGCTTTGGATTCTGACAGACCTGAGTTCCAATTCCAGGCTGAATTTTACAAGTTTTGTAACTGGTCAAGTTGCCCATACTTTTAGTTTCTATGTCACAAATTTGTAAAATAAAAATAATTACATCTGCTTTATACATGTAAAGGGTTAAGTGTCTGATACACAGGAGTTAACAAATTAGTGGTCTTATTATTACCAGCCTAGAACACCTGACCATTATTTAACACATTGTTTCTTTAGGGGTAAAAGCAACTTTTTAACTTAAAAGCACTGACACTTCTTGGAATAATAACTATTTACAAATATTGGTGATGCCTCATATTTCTAAATAGCTATGTAGAAAGTTAAAACACTGTGCATTTCTAAAAGAAGAAACCCTAAATGAGAGGAAAATACCAAAGACTTGTCAACATTCTTGCTCCTTTAAAGTGATATAATTCTAAAAATTGAAGAACTGAAAAAAAAAAAAGTATAGAGCAAATAAGAGGATCAGTTTAAAGTTCAGTGCTAAAAGGATCTTAATGTACCCAAAACATGATGTTGAAAAGGGAAAAAGTGCTTAGCAGACAAGCTATGTAGATAAAAACAGGAAGATATGAGCTGGAGGAGAAAAATCTAGACAAAATTAGTAAGCAGAAGTAGTCTTATAAACCAGCATTTGTTCTAAATGAAACGTTTTAAATGACAATAGGGGATTTTTCAAGAATGCTTAAACCACATAAATCTAACAACTCCCACTCCCACTCTTAAAGGAGTTCTTTGGTTTAATGGCTAAAACCATCACTCTATGTTTTCTAACCAATTACTGCATTAAGTATAATTCTGATTCCAATGAGGAGATGTGCAAATCTATAGTACAGGGTTTAACATGTGGTCCAGAAAAGTATGATTATGCCTTTTAGCCTAATTACTGCTTTTTCTACTAAAATATATCTATTCCTTGTCATGAATTGATTATAGTTTCTAAAGACCTAATGAGTTCAGGGAAGCCACTTGATCGGGAAAGCAGATGATTTGAGATTTATCTCCTAAATTTCAAAAACAAGAGTTTGAGGCATGATTGCCTCCCTCAAGGAACTTACTACCATACTGGAGAGACAAAATCCACTGTCATCTTCTACACTTCTCTCCCTTCCCATTGTTCCGAAGACTGCCCTCTTGCCTTGCCAAGATTGCCTCAGCAGCCTTTCTAACTCACTCATCTCCTTGCCCCCAGTTTTGCCCCTTCCAATATATTTTTCTAAACCTTAGCTGACATGCAAATCTGATGTCACTCTACAGTTTAGAACTTTTAGTAACTCCACAGTACCCTTAAGAATGAAATCCGTATTCTTTAATGAAGCTTAACAATCTCTCGTTAGTGTTTATCTTTTTTTTTTTTTTTTTTTTTCCTTTCCTGTTGCCAGGCTGGAGTGCAATGGTGCAATCTTGGCTCATCACAACCTCTGCCTCCCAGGTTCAAGCAATTCTCCTGCCCCAGCCTCCCGAGTAGCTGGGACTACAGGAGCACGCCACCACGCCCAGCTAATTTTTTTGTATTTTTAGTAGAGACGGGGTTTCATCATGTTGGCCAGGATAGTTTCGATCTCCTGACCTTGTGATCAAGGGAGGCCCGCCTTGGCCTCCCAAAGTGCTGGAATTACAGGCGTAGGCCACCACGCCCGGCCTACTGTTTATCTTTTACCTAAACTCCTTCTGTTAACTCTCCTTACCCTCTTTTCCAGACCCATTGAGCTTCCTGTATTCTGCTTCCCTAATGGATCACTCTCTCCTTTTTCTGGGCCTCTGCATATGCTAGATCTTTTACTTAGAACTTTGTGTCTATTCTCCCAAACTCTCCCCCAAATTTTCTTTCCAAGGGCTCCCTACTAATACTCTTCAGCTGTAGCTCAGGTTATCTTTTTCCTTCAGGAAGCCTATCTTGAACCACCATTCCAAGTGCAGACTCCCTAATGTTTCATAGTTCTCTGTTAAAATCAAGTCATTTTACACTACTCTGCTTTTACACAGATTATCAGCTTGCTCTTGAGAAAAATAAGGTTGAGTGCATTACTGCTAAGGACAGATGTAGAGGCCATGAACCTCACTTTGATACAGTGCAGTAAGTTGACCAAAATCTTTTTAAAAGAAAGGAAATATTTCAGAATTACTATTACTTCTTGGATTAAATGTCAAGATTCTTCCTAAAAGAAATATCAAAATGAAGTGTTTAAATAGCAGACTTTGTAAGGTAGCTCTGGCCTATACTGACAACCTGTGGTAAATATCAAAAACACAGCCCTTTGTAATCACTGTTCTGTGTTCAGGATGTTCATCTTTTCAGCAGATGTTTATTGCATTCCTGTATGTGCTCAGCCCTAGAGGTTGAGAGGAGAAGCACCTTCAGGACATCTGGCCTACCTTCGAAATCCTTAGAAAATACTTTTTATTGAGTGGTTTAAAACAAAACGTTTCAAAAGTTAAATCTGCACAATGATAGTTGCTGGTTAATTAATATATTTGTTGGACTGGGTATGGTGGCTCACACCTGTAATCCCAGCACTTTGGGAGGCAAAAGCAGGAAAATTGCTTGAGTCCAGGAATTTGAGACCAGCCTGGACAACATAATGAGACCCTATCTCTACCAAAAATTTAAAAAGTAGCCGGGTGTGGTGGCCTCTGTCTGTAGTGCCAGCTACTCAGGAGGCAAGTGGGAGGATCACTTGAGCCCTGGAAGTCAAGGCTGCAGGGAACGTGAACCAGGATAATGCCACTGCACTCATCCTGGCTGACAGAGCGAGACTCTGTCTTGAAAAAAAATTTTAAAAATGCATTTGTTGGAACTCTTGGTTACTGTAAATTTATTTGGAGGCAACCTTTTTATGTTGGAGAATAGAGTGACTAATTCACTCTGGTGCTCTACAGCAGAGAGCAAGAAATTAGTACTCTTTGAGGAATTTAGGTCAGTCTTTATAGAGACCATAAAGGAATCCTGACGTTTAATGGCTTGAAGGTTCTCCATAAACCACTAAATTAGAATATTAAATTAAAATTATTTTTTTCTTTTTAGTTTCAACAAATAATTTGAAACTATCTGGGGGAAAAAGGAATCCTAATTGGAGCTTCCTATACAATTTCAGTATATCTGAAATATTTCTTCAATAAATATTTATCAAGCACTAAGTATCAGACTACTGTATGTATGCAGTTTGCAGTTTTCACTTGCATTTACTTATTTTAAGCCACTTTTGATTTACCTGAATGCATGCTTTTCCCTTGCCTCTCATTAGAAAATGGAAAGATAAGCATTCCTCATTTTACAAATGTCATAACTAAGATTATGCCCTACTAGACAACTAAAACTGTGATTCCTTCAGAAATAAAATCATACCTCAATTCTTCTAGAACCAGAGTCATCATTTTTCACATACTTCTACCTAACTAGCTTTTGTAGCTCACAATCCCATACATCAAGTGCGTTTATGTTTCCAAGTCATTCATTTACAACCCATTTATTTCTCAGCGTATGTCATATTGCTGCAAATTGGATGATGTACTGGGTTGGTTTTGTTTTTGTATTTGCTTACAGCTGAGTGGGCATTTGATCATACTGTTTATTTTTGTGGCTGTGCTCAGTGGATGAGAGTTTGGAAGCCTCTGTAGCCTTTTCTTCTATATCGACATTAACTCAACATTGCTTCTTTTGATCGGTAAAAAATATTTTGGGTGCTTTAGCTATATTTTAAAAGCAGTATAGAGAACATGTATCATTTGTCTTATTAGGAGATAAATAAAAAGTAACCATTTTGACATGCCACTTTAAACATGATAGTTGAAGAGCTAAAAGAGTAACTTAGTCTTCACTGAGACACTGTAGCGTCACTTCTAAGACTGAAACTTATTTTCATTTATGAGTCCTGTTCTGTGGCCAACACTACTGCTATGAATTCCACTTGTTTCCTTGTCAGAATGTTCCAACTTTTTTTGTTTTTTAACCTGAGCACTTAAGCTTTGAAAACAGCATAAACATGCAAAAAGAGATCTAATTTAGGAATTTATTTATTTTAAAGGGAGAGAATAGAGTTATGTAAAGAAATAGTACTGACATAGGACTGTGGGGATCTGGATTCTGGGCCCAACAATGTTGTTTTTCTCCTTTGTAACCTGTATTTTCCCAAGTTCCTCATCCGATTTCAGAGATTGAAATTCTGTCTTTATAACCCAGGGAGGGCACTTATGAAGGAATACTAGAAATTTTAAAGGCTTCGAATATACTTGAGAGGAAAAAGACAATTCAAAGATAGGCTGCCAAGGTTTATTATCTCTGTAGGGGAGTGATATTTATAGCTTTTACGTAGCTTACCAAAATGAATTTTGCATTGATTATAAGCCAAGGTCCCATACATGTTGCTGCATTCTGCCGCCCATTTAGCGTCGTTTGGACATAATGGGAAAGGAAGAAGGGAAATTTCAATAGTTTGTCGAATTTACAGAGAACTTCATTACTCCTGGTGCTGTCAGGGTCAGTCTCGAAGTTGGCTGCTGTTTGACTCTAGGTAAATGGCCGAGCGGGGGTGTAGCGGGCAGATTCCCCTGTCCCTGAAGCCCGAAGACTCGTGCTGCACCTTCCTGACAGTGCACGCTCACGTCGCTGCCTTCCAGAGCCCATTCCGTACCTGAGAATTAGCAGTTGGTGGGGGACCTGGGCCCCCGAGGTGATTTTCACCCCGTCGCCTCAGACTGCCAGCTCCTCACCTCCGCGCCGGGGGGCGGGGCTTTGCGGAGTCGTGGGCCCGCATTGGCTTGCGTGGCCGCCAGGGTGGTGAAGTGACGGGCGCGGGGCGGGGCCGCGCGGCTTGTTTGTCGGCGCCGCCCCGCCCCCCGCCGTCCGTGCTGACTGAGGCGCTGCAGCCCAGAACCGCGGCCGGCTTCCCAGCGCTCGCCGCCTCCGTGCGTCCGCAGCCGTCCCCGCGCCGACATGCGCCTGGCCACCGCCGCGAACGAGGCGTACACGGCCCCGCTGGCGGTCTCGGAGCTGCTGGGCTGCAAGCAGTGCGGCGGGGGCCGCGACCACGACGAGGTACCTGGGCGAGGGGCTGAGCGGGCGGCTGGGTACCTGGGCGGGTGAGCACCCGGCCGAACTGCCCTGTGCAACACGGAGGTCACGTCACCTCCTCACAGTCGCTGCCGGTCAGCATCCGAAAACGCTCCCCAGGTAGGGCGGGCGGGCGCCCGGGGAGCAGCGTCCCGGCCCTCCCGCGCCCTTCGGGGAAGGGGTTGCCTGCGGTGGGTGGGAGACCGGCGCACCGTGAGTCGTCCCTGGGCAAGAAGATGCTAAGCTGGGAGAGACTGCGACCCCGGTCATGTAAATGAAAGTCTCCAAAACGTAAATAATAATGTCGTCTGGACAAGTCTCCACAAGTCAGAAACCCAACAGACCTCAGTCTGAGGGTGAGACAGCCTGTGGATATGGCCCCTCGATGTCTTGTCAAAACAGATTATTTAGCCACCTTCACCCCCTTTGCCTCCTACTTAACACACACACACACACAGAAAAAAAACACATTTGACTCAGGGAAGAGCTGATGTTGCCTGGAATAAGTGTGTCCTGCAAGCTCTATGACGTTATGCACAGGGTATACTCTTGCGTATTAAGCCATCCCTTTTCTGAATTGGCCTTCAGAAAGAGGTACTTAATTGTAACATTTTGTGTTTTTTCTAAGTGGTTGCAAATAGGAAGCCATTTGAAAGTTACTAATGTAACCTTAGGTAAAACTCGAACCTTAAATTTGAATTGAAATCAGATGCTGTGAGAGTATTGCCTTAGTTCAAGAAATCTAAATGTGAATTCTTCTCTCTGCAGCTTTGCCCACTAAAATGACGTGGTTTCGTAATTTCTTTAATGGAGTCTAATATCAGTATACTATGTATATTCATAGAAACTTAAATGAAGACACTTTGTCATGAAGGTTGTAAAGCACCAAATATTTTTTCGAGATTTTAACATTTATGGACATATTACATGTTCCTTGTTTACAGATGATAAAACAATCTTTGAAAGTCTCTTACAATATTGCTTTGGAAATTTTACCAAAAGTGAAAACAGTATGAAAGTGTTGAATTAACATTTACAGTTTCTGTTTGCGGGTCATAATAGATCTTTTCTCTTTTTGAGTAGAAGTGAGCCCCAATCATCTTGCTTGAATAGATCTGTTATTTCTGCTGATGTTTGTGTGCAGAGTCCTGGTTCTTGCCCAGATCTGGAATTTCTAAAGATAGCCGTGTAAACTAAAAGATAAAGAAATAGATTTTGGCTTGCATATTGTTACAGCACTTATGGGACTGTGTTCAGGAAACCAGGAAACTTTGTATAGTTGTATTTCATTTTTAACACATCCCAACATGTGGGAAGATAAATTAAGAAGGAATGCTTTGTAGGAAAACTATTCACTTTACAAAAAGAATAACACAATTCTTTCAAATAGCTAGCTTCCATAATGCTTTTAAATTAAACACTTTCCCGAAAGGGAACTCCTGAGCAAACTGTAGGGCACAAATATGGCCTAAGTATTACAAATGCAGTAACTTAAAGTAAGTTTTTTTCTAAAATACAGTTCATAGAAGGCAAAAAAAAAAAAAAAAAAAAAGTACCTGGACTTTCAGTATTTCTGAATTACCTATTAGTATTAATGACAATATTAACAATTATTAGTACACTTTGCTATAGTGGGCATATTTCTTTCCAACACTTCTAGATCTCTCAATTTCTATTTAACATTTTTGAATGTCAAAAGCCCAGCACCCAGCTATAGGCAATCTCTCAGAGAAGGGAGAGTGGGATGGGAACTTTCACTTTTTATATAACATATCTTTACCTTGTTGAAATGTTTTTCAAAAAACACATGCTGGTTTTGAATTTAAAAAATAAAATTACTGTGAATGTTGTGATAATCACAACAGTGATAGTGTAGTGAGGAAAACAAAATGATTCAAATTATTTGTGTATTTTTACTTCTCAACTAATTTTGCAGGTGGGTAATTACTGTAAGCCAACAATGCTTTCATTTTGCACTTGTCATTTGTTATTTCACTTAAGGATATTGGTATAGATGCATAAATGTATCTCACAAATTTGAAACATCTGACTGGAACAGTTCTTTTCAGTACACAGACATTGATTCGTACAATGATACAATAAATACATAGTCTTTCTGTGGTACTACTGTCAACATTCACTAAGAATTTTCACTCTGAAAATTAGTGTTTTGCATTATACACTGAGGCGACATATCAGAAGTAATATTGTGATGGTGGAAACTGTTGTTGTCTCTTTCAAAGATGGTTATTAGGTTGTTGAGGGGAAAAGTCTCTTAGTTCTCATGTTAGTTTTCCAGCCACACCTTCACATGGAGCCTGTGAGGTTAGTGCTGTGATTAGTATTTACATCTGCTTTTCAACAAGGCCATTTGTTGGTGGCAGCTCTGCCTCCTAGAATCTGGATTGGCCAAAATTTGTTCAAAGTCTGTAGTTAAGTTTCTTACAGCTACAGATGAAGGAATAATTGAATTAACCTAAATAGGAAGTTATGAAATGTATTTAGTTTGGCTTATGATGACCCCATCGAACACCTGCAGTGCCTTTTTTGATCAGCATCTACTAGAAAAGAGTTGTAACCAATTTAACATGTGACCAAGAAGTGTTTCAAAAGTGAGTTTTCTAGAAAATGGAAACTTTTTATAAACCAAGAATACTACTGTATAATAACAGCGGTATCTATAAGAATCTCCAGGGTATCAAGAAGTCTTAAAGAGGCTCAAAAGAGTAATAATGAAAGATACCAACTCTAGAACCAGATGTCATGGATTCAGCCCCCATCTCCACCACTCACTAGTACTGACTAAGCCAGAATATTTGGGTTCAAATCTCAGGGCTTTCCTTGGACACAGGGTGGGGAACATCACACACCGGGGCCTGTCGTGGGGTAGGGGGAGGGGGGAGGGATAGCATTAGGAGATATGCCTAATGTAAATGACAAATTAATGGATGCAGCACACCAACATGGCACATGTATACATATGTAACAAACCTGCACTTTGTGCACATGTACCCTAGAACTTAAAGTATAATTTAAAAAAATTTTTTTAAAGTTAAAAAAAAAAAAGCTCAGGACTTTCATCAGTTAGTTATGCTAAATGGAGATAATAATAGTACCTGCTTCATAGATTAAGGTAAGGATTAATCTAAGACTCGACTTTTTCATGAATATTGTAGAACACCAAATACTCTTTCTAAACTTTAGTATCATAGACACATGGTCTTTGTTTACAGGTAATATAATTTAAAACAGTGCTCAGCTCATAAATACTTTGTGCTAGCTGCTGCTGCTGCTATTGCTATTCATTATTATGAGCCCTAGTTGTTTTTTCAATGTTATTCAAGAAATAAGCAGAAAACTTAAAGGCAGTTTGGTTCTCAGATATCATTGACTAGTGTTAGGGTACCAGCCACAGTCTAGAAACCCCACTTTACCCTCTTTTCCTGTGCTACTTCTGAGAAATTAAACAGCCAAATCTGTTAGACCTTATACCTAAAATAAGACTAGAATCTATCATAAAAGACTCACTTTTGTATAATTTGTAAAACATTCTATAGTTTATAATATGATGTAGTTGGGATTGATGGTATTATTATTTTGTCATCATCCCTATTTTACAGATTAGGACTCTTCAATTTGGAGGCTAAGGAAGAAGGGAGACAGTGTTATCAATATGCTCACTAAATTTAGCAATAGGATGGACTTATAAAGACAAGAATTACATAGAATCCTTGCCATAAATATAGGAAATACTCTGTTTCTCAAGCATTCATAGCCACCTTCTTGGAATTGTAAACCTGTGGTTTTATAATAATTTGGCATATAAACTATATATTTGGTAGAGAAATAAAACCAGAATAATATAATTTGTATACCTCTTTGTTTCTAAACCTATGTGCTGTCAATCTGGTCACATTTTTAAAAAGATGACTACCTTTCATGCTGCTAATGTATTTGTAAGATAAAGGCCTAGAAATTGAATCGGTGAGGGTTTTTTTCCTGCTTACAGATAACATTTTACATATTATGCACTTTGCTTCTCCTCCCCTCCCCCATTATCATAATATAACTTGAAGAGCTTTTGAAGTCAACTCATGTAGAAGTGCTTCATTCTTTTCTAAAGACTGCATGCCACTCTATTATGGTCATGCTGAACTTTATTGAAACAGCCTTCTATTGATGAACACTGAGATTGTTTTCAGCCTCGTACTATTAGAAACAGTGTTGCAGTGATTATCCTTTTACATATGGCATTTCACAAATGTGAGCACATCTATAGGTTAACACACTTAGGATGGAATTGTTGATTCAAAGGCTATGGGACTTTTTAATTTTGATCACTATTGCAAATTGCCCTTCCGAGAGGTTGTAGTAATATATACTCTATACTCTTTTTTCTCATACTTCAAAACACTCTCATCAGCAGTATACAAACAATTAATGACTGTTTCTCTGCCGTCTCTCCAATACAGCCTGTGATCGAACTTTTTGATCTTAAGCAATCTTTTTGGAGGAAGATGGTATCTCAGCAGAGTTAACTTGCAGTTGTTTTATCTTTGAGTGTCAAGCATTTTATTTTCTTTTCCTTGAACTGTCCATGTTGTTTGCTCATTTTTAAAATAAGATTGTTGGTCGGGCGTGGTGGCTCACACCTGTAATCCCAGCACTTTGGGAGGTCGAGGCGGGCAGATCACGAGGTCGGGAGATCAAGACCATCCTGGCTAACATGGTGAAACTTCATCTCTACTAAAAACACAAAAAATTAGCCGTGTGTGGTGGCACATGCCTGTGGTCCTAGCTACTGGGGAGATGGGAGAATCGCTTGAACCCAGGAGGTGGAGGCTGCAGTGAGCCGAGATCACGCCACTGCACTCCATCCTGGGCGACAGAGCGAGACTCCGTCTCAAAAAAAAAAAAAAAAAAAGATTGTTGGGGATTTTCTTATTGATTTATAGTAGTCTTTCTTTAAAATTTAGCCCTTTGTTATTTGAGTGACAAATATAATTCCTAGCTTTCTGTTTACTTTTGACTTTGTATATATTTATTTTTCCCATGTGAAAGTCTTTATTTTTATGTCATTAAATTTATCAATCTTATATTTTATGACTTTTGGCTTTTGTGGCATTCTTAGGCCTGCTGCACTCCATGAGTGTTTTCTTCTAGTACATAATGTTTTTTTGCTTTCTTTCATTTTTTTCTTATATTTAACTCTGATTTATTGTGGGGTAAAGCATGTTCTAGTGTTCCAGCTTCACTTTTTTTCTGAATGGCTATCCAGTTGTCCCAAGATCATTTGTTGAATAATTCATTTTTCCCCATTTGAAATGACACCTTTTCGTATACTAAAGTCCCAAGTCTCTTAGTTATAAAACAGTAATAAACCCTTGAAACAGGCATTTTCCTAAAATACATTTTGTTTATTAAAGACACTTTTCAAGATTAAAGAAATTAGAGGGGATAAACGTTAATTTTAGCCTTAGTTTTATCCAACAGTTGTTGTTTCAAATGTATGTAATTGGATCAGAAATTCAGCAGTTAGAAAAGCTAAGAGTCATCATTGTATATAAATGGCTGCTATTGGTACCAAAATTATATATTGAATAACAGGGATGTCCTCTGGCATTTATTACAGAATATTAAAATTGAAACAAATACGTGGCCAGACCAGTGAATTAAGTGCCTCCTCTAATGAAGGGTATAATGTTAAAGCATTACTATCTTCAGTGTAAGGATGGAATAACCAAGGAGAAATCACCAACCTCCAGCATAAGATTATTTTATTTAAATATTATTTTATGAATTCTGTTGGCAAATATAGACTACTTTGAATCTTGATTTCTCCTAATAAAGATTATCTTCACTTTTGTCCTTCCTGCTTACTTTTTAAAAGTCTATTCTGCTTTAAAGATTTTCATTTGCTGGGACTAGATTTCTTGGATTGCTGCCACATGTCCTTCTCTCTGTGAATCCACCCATCCCCACTTTTTTCTTTAAAAGGCAGATACCTGGTTTATATCATGAAGAACTTTTAAAAGCAGTAAGGAGAGAGTAGAATTATATGAGTATTTAATTATATATATATAATATATATGAGTGAAGGGGTTAATCTTTAATTGTATAAATTCTAAAAAAATTTTTAAATGACACTAGATAGGACATACCTCAAAACAACAACAGAAAGTTGAAATATATTATTTTGGTTTTGTTTCTGTAAGCACACTATATGGGGAGGGTGAGGGAGGGAAAGGAAACCCTAACAGATTTTCAGTTCTTGTTAACCATACTATACCATCACATAAGGTACAGGGTTCTAGAGTCACTGTGTCAAATGTCAGAAAACTATTTCTCAATTATTTGAGCTTCTCTAAAATATAATATGGGCAAGGTTGATGACATCCTATAAATAAAAAAAAACTTAAGGCAAACTTACAAACAAAATGAGTTTCTCTAAAATTATTTAACTACAGAGAAAACATGCCCTGTAATGCTGTCTCTTGTGAATATAGTTTTTATTTTTCGTAAATTTACATTCTGTGAGGTGTTGTTTTAGATGTAATAATAGTTACACTTCTAGTTTAAGACACCTAGGTGGAAGTACTGCTTTTTCATTTTCTGACGACACACAGGGATTGATATTTGGGTTGGTTGAGTTTTAGATGTACAAACACACTGGTCTTATTTTGTATCACTGATGATCCACAGGGTTGGTTGGCTGCTATGTGCTGAACTTTCTGTTCTAGACTTTCTGCCAAGTACTTTATGCAAAACTCTGGTTTTAGTGAAACAGGTTTTATTGTTTTTAGTCAGAGTTGTATTATAAGCTGTTGTTAGCTATGCAATGCTAACAGAAGAGTTGGTATGTATATACAGCCATGAAAACAAACCACCAAAACAAGCCTGTCTCTGTTCAACTGGTGGTTTTTCCCTCCCATTCCTTTAGCCTCAGTTCATTTTGTTTACTGCCAAAGGCCTGAGATGGTGTAATTTTCTTTTCTAGGAACTTGGCATTAGAATTCCTCGACCACTAGGACAGGGACCAAGCAGATTCATCCCAGAAAAGGAGGTATGTTGTTTGTGAAAGTACATAGTGAACTGTATGCTTTTAAGGAAGAGCTTTCATGACCCACATCTTGGCATCTGAAGAACTGTTGGTCAACAACATGTTTTAGTCAGAGTTGGTTGCAGTTAATCATGCTTTGGCAGTGAATGTGTGGGAATAAAAAGCTGTTGTACTTGTGTTGATTTCTAGTATTTCATGGTGTCTTTTTAACACCCATATTTAATCAAGTAAAGCCAAGATTGGTTTTTGACCAATGATACTCCATCTGCTTATATTTAGATGTTGTTTAGGTGTGCCTATAACCTGAGTTACTTAGTCTTGACCATCTCCACAGGCTGATATCAATGCTAGATTGGATCTTTAATTCTATATATGTGTAAAAGCATCTATGCTTTATTTTTGTAAGGATTGTATGCTATTAGTTAATTTTAGTTCTCCTTAAATTGAGCGAGAGTAGGCAGTTTTGTAAAGAAAGGCTTTAGTGTTTGCAAGCTCTGCAAGTTTGATAATCTAAATCTGCTTCTTTATCTGGATTCTGGCCAACTCTGCAAGCAGCCTATCTAGATGGCCTTTAATGTTCAGCCTTTGTTGTTTATCCCCTACTATATAATATGTAACTGTTTATTCTTCTGTATCTTTCAACCAGTTGAGTTTAAATCTGTAACCCTTCTTTCTTAAGCCAAATTTAATCTGCTTCTAAATGATACTTAGCGTACAGCCCATGTATATTTTCTTCCCTTAACACCAATTTACAATTTCAGTAACCATGGTTTTTCTCTCATTACAGATCCTCCAAGTGGGGAGTGAAGACGCACAGATGCATGCTTTATTTGCAGATTCTTTTGCTGCTTTGGGCCGTTTGGATAACATTACATTAGTGATGGTTTTCCACCCACAATATTTAGAAAGTTTCTTAAAAACTCAACACTATCTACTGCAAATGGATGGGCCGTTACCCCTACATTATCGGCACTACATTGGAATAATGGTTTGTAAACATTCAGTGAAAAATTCTTTTTGCTATTTTTATTAATCTCTTTAAGAGACAGTTAGTGCTTTAAACACAGGGATAAATACTTAGATTATGATGTATAATATGATTCCTGTTACATAGTCTCTGTTTTTCCTATTTTTAAATAAGTATACTCTCAATTATAACAAAAAGAAACAAGTATTTATACTTGTTCTTTTTCTCATTGCTGAGAACCATTCTTCATTAAATAAGTAGAACAAAAGTTGTTTCATCATTATAAATAGTTCACATTGGCATAAGTGGTGCTTCCTGTTCAATTTGTAAATAATATTCCATTATTTTATGATTGGCACCTTAATTGAAGTTTCTTCTTAATCGGAAGTTCTGAAAGTATATAGATAAAATGTCTAAAGTTCAAATACTTTAATCCGATATTTTGTTCTTGGAATATTTATAAGGTTCTTACTGTATTTGAATTTTTAAAATATTTATATAAAAACTGCATTTCTGTAGTTTATGGAAAATTTGAAAACATACTAATAAACTTAATTAGCTCTTTTGCATGTTGGAAATAAAAAATAGTTAGTTCAAGGTTTTAATATTTATAATTAGAATAATCTTTTTGTTTTCTCTGAAGGCTGCGGCAAGACATCAGTGTTCCTACTTAGTGAACCTGCATGTAAATGATTTCCTTCATGTTGGTGGGGACCCCAAGTGGCTCAATGGTTTAGAGAATGCTCCTCAAAAACTACAGAATTTAGGAGAACTTAACAAAGTGTTAGCCCATAGACCTTGGCTTATTACCAAAGAACATATTGAGGTAAGCAGTGGGGTAATCTATCTTGGGAGTCATTTCATACTTTTTTAGAGCAGTTTTAGGATTACAGAAAAATTGAGCAGAAAGTACAGAGAGTTCCTATTTTCTACCCCCTGAGGCTCTTCCCACAGGTGCACATTTTCTTCTGTTATAGCATTTCTGTAGTACATTTGCTGTAATTGATATATTACTAGTAACTCTATAGTTCACATTACGGTTCAGTCTTTGCATTGTATGGTTCTACACCATACAATGGTGCATTTCAACAAATAATGTCACGCATCCATTACAGTATCATATGGAATAGTTAGTACCCTAAAAATGCCCTGGGTTCCACCTGTTCATCCCTTTCCCCTTCCCCTAAACCCCTGCAACCACTCATCTTTTTATTGTTTCTATATAGTTTTGCCTTTTCCAGAATGCCATACAGTTGGAATCATATAAAAGTATGTAGCTTTTCAGACTGGCTTCTTTCATCTAGTAACATCCATTTAAGGCTTCTTCATGCTTTTTCATGACTTGACAGTTCATTTCTTTTTATCACTGGATAATTCTCTATTGTATGGTTATACCATAGTTTGTTTATCCATTCACCTATTGAAGGATATCTTGGTTGCTGCCAGTTTTGGGCAATTACAGATAAAGCTGCTATAAACATTCATGTATAGGTTTTTTTTTTTTTTTGGTCGACAAAAGTTTTCACCTCATTTGGGTAAATAACTAGGAGTGCAATTTGTGGGTAATATGGTAAGCGTACGTTTACCTTTGTAAGAAACCGTGAAACTGTCTTCCAAAGTGGTATCAGTTTGCATTCCCACCACCAGTGAAGCAGCATTCCTGTTGGCCCACATCTTTGCCAGCATTGGTGTCAGTGTTTTGGATTTCAGCCATTCTGATAAGTGTGAAGTGGCATCTCATTGTTACGCATCTTTATGTTATGTTTTAAATGTCATGTTAAACTAGTTTGTTCTGGTTCTATTTATTAATAGAGGTAATAGAGTAAAAGTAGATTGATGTTCTCTAAAATTGTCTACCATGCACTATAAATTCTTAAAGATGCATCTTTTGGTCTTATCTATTTTATAGAATGGATACTATTAGATAATTAAAGATATTATCAAGAAGATAAAGATTTGAATATATTAATACAATGCCTATTATATATTGTCAAGTAAGGAAAAATTATACAAGATTACAAAACAGATAATGAAGCAGAAGTGACAGAATTGAATAGAAGAATTATAGAATTTATGTATAACTTTTTGATGATTTAGGAGTATTTAATCAAGTTGTTCAAGCCACTATCTTAAAAATTCCTTGAGGAGGCCTTATAATAAAGCACAGGCATTTCAAACAGCAGCTTCTACTTATAAACACAAATTTATTACATTTGCTTTGAGATTTTGAACTAACAACACAGTAATTCATTCATAATCCAGCATCTGAAATACAGCGACCACTTTTAAGCAAAATGCATTCTCTTATATTTTAAGTCAATATTTCAGAAAATCAAAATAATAGTGAATGTCTTAACAGATTATGTTAAGTTGTATTTGTGAATGCATATTTATAAAAACTAGCAAATTCTGGGTTCTACGTTTCAAATGATAATTTTATAGTAGACTTTGTATGGTGACTCATGTTTTCAATAAATTAAATACTGAAATGAACTGTATACTTTTACCACACCCCACTACAAAAATATATTTTTTTTTCCCCCCTAAGGGACTTTTAAAAGCTGAAGAGCACAGCTGGTCCCTTGCGGAATTGGTACATGCAGTAGTTTTACTCACACACTATCATTCTCTTGCCTCGTTCACATTTGGCTGTGGAATCAGTCCAGAAATTCATTGTGATGGTGGCCACACATTCAGACCTCCTTCTGTTAGCAACTACTGCATCTGTGACATTACAAATGGCAATCACAGTGTGGATGAGATGCCGGTCAACTCAGCAGAAAATGTTTCTGTAAGTATTATTTGTCATGAGATTGTCATAAAACTAATCACAATAATTGCTGTTATATTATTTCTTCAGTTGGCTTCTTAGAAAAACCCACCCTGTTAAGACTGTGGTGATATTGGGCCCCTATATCGATTCATTCAGTAAGGTTTTATTGACTGCCTCATGCTCATCACTGGTCTAGGTGATATACAAAATTATACAAAAGTGATGTACAAAACTCTAAGACCCTCTAGGAGTTTACACTTAGATAATTTTAGGATCAGGAGCCAACAGCATGTGTCCCATCAGGGCCAAATAATATTGACTGGCTACTACAGTGACATGAGGGAAGGCTGAAAATAGTGTGGCCTAGTGGTGAAGACTTTTTGTGCCAATCACATTCTTCTCTTTTGCACAAAATAAACAGTCTGGCTTTGTAATTTTTTATCTTTCAGAAGATTTAATCAACTTTGATCTAGAAATTTCTCTCTTTAAAATTCTTTTTCATGTTTAACTTTGCACCAATATAGAAGGTGATATCAGGTGAATGTAAATGTGTTAAAATGCTTTCCCCTCTATTCCTTATCTTCCTAGCTTTTATATATTCTCAGTTTTGTTACTCCTTTGAAACAGAGCAAGTTCAGTTTTCTATAAGCAAATTTTAATTCCTATATATGATGAATCAGAATCCCCTCCTGCATTCTTTTGCTGTAGCAAAAAAAAGCAGGTGTTTATTTTATGCTTCAAAAATAAATTTTAGAAGCAGTATCACAGCCATCTGAATGCTTTGCATGCATTTTCTGAGTTATATTATCCCTTTGAAATAGATTTGACAGGTTGAATTGCCTTTAACTTACATATTTGACTTCGGGCAAATTACTGAATCTCAGTTATTTCATATCTAAATAAAAGTAAAACACAAAGTTATTGTGAGGTTTAAATGAAACGTCTCTAAAGAAGTAAAATGCCAAGTACAGCACTGAGCATTTGTGAGGTGCTAAATAAGAGGTAGCATTTACATATGGTGAAATTAGCACAAGAAAGAATAATTTTCCCAAGGTTGATCATAGCACTGTCCTGACTCTGCCAAAGACCATCAGTTTCACCATCCTTTGAGCTGCCTAGATTCATGTTATAGGCCTGCATATAGCCACTGATTATTTGTCAAAGCTTGGCAGTCAGAAGAGGATCCAAGAGAGAGTATTCAGTTGCTAGAATGCTAGGAGATGGATTCTTGTCCTTGCTACCAATCATTTAGTACAAGGCTAAAGAAAAAAGTACTTGATTGTTTCTAGTTATTCTTCTATTAAAAGAATGAATAGTGAAAGAAGATGATTTTTATTTCTCTAATAGATAAGCTTCCTATTCCCAGGTAAGTTGGATACTTTTAGAAGGTTTATGGCCCACACTGATGACACCTGACAGTGAGCTGAGATGGCTTGTTTTTTAGGTACATATCCAGTGTCTGACTCAGCTCTTCAGATACAAATGGTAACAAACAAACAAGAATTTTCCATCCCTCCCAACCCTGGCAACTACTTACTCCTTTTTTTACTGTCTCCATAGTTTTGCCTTTTCCAGAATGTTATATAGTTGGAATCATACAGTATGTAGACTTTTCAGATTGGCTTCTTTCACTTAGTAATATGCATTTAAACTTCTTCCATGTCTGTTCATGGCTTGATACCTAATTTCTTTTTCGCACTGAATAATTTTTTATTTTCTGGATGTACCAACGTTTCTTTATTCCAGTAGCTACTGAAGGACACATTGGTTGCTTCTAAGTATTGGTGTATTATCCTGTTCTCATGCTGCTAATAAAGACATACCCAAGACTGGGTAATTTATAAAGGGAAAAAAAAAATTCTTACACAGTTTTAACATTTTAATATTAAAATGAAATGCCATAATTTTTTTAATCCTAACAACTTTGGCAGATCAGTCAAGGAACAAAGAAACCTACTTTGTTTCGTTTCCCTCTTATTTCAATATAATATCAAGAATTATCTTTCCTAAGAATACTTACAATTTGGGCTCTTTAAGAGGAGAATGGGTAAACAAAATAAATTAGTGAGAGATAATGTGAGTTGATGGAGACCTTTTTTAAACTTTGAGTCATCCTATCATGAAACCTAATCCTTTTCAGCTCATTTTTTATTTGGTTACTGACCATGTGTCAGGAATAATTATGGGGAAAATGCATGCATGCACCAGAAGAATCTTCAGTACCATCGCAGAAACACTTCCCATCATGAAAGTCTTAGAGGAAGGGCTTAATACTGGGCATTTCAGCATAACTGTTTGGATCAAAAGAAAATGTAAAGCACAAGTGATATAGATTGTCTCTTAATGTAGAATTATCCTGACAGTCATTCTCCAACAAGTATTTCTTGAATATCTACTATGTACCAAGTGTACTCTGCTAGGCTTGGGATATACACAAGTAAACCAAAGAGATCTCCTACCTTTATGAAGGTTTGGTCTGGGAAGGGAGCCAGCATTAAATCAATATCATGCAAATAACAATTATAAATTATGATTGGTCCTCTGAAGGAAAGAGGAGAGGGTTGTGTTAGAATCTAATTTGATAGTGGGGTAAATGATAGTGTTTAGAAGAATGTAAGCTGCTACCTAAAGGATCAATGGGTGGAAGCCAGGAAGAATGGGAGATAGAGGTCTTAAAAACATTCCTAGCAAAATCAATTCATAAAAGGGGAAACATTAATTTTGTATATATACATTGAGATTTGAGACTAAGACTTTTTTTTTTTTTTTTTCTTTTTGAGACAAAGTCTCTCTCTGTTGTCCGGGCTGGAGTACAGTGGCACAATCACAGCTCACTGCAGCCTTGAACTCCTCCTGGGCTCAAGCGATTCTCCTGCCTTGGTCTCCCAAAATGCTGGGATTACAGGCGTGAGCCACTAGCCCAACCTGGACTTCTTAATATATTCATTTAATTTATAAGAAAGATATAAATTGTATAGATTTGATCTAGCTTTTGTAGCAAGAATGCAGCAGGGTATAGAAGTATAACTGGTTTGACTAGTGCAAAACAACTTGGCCAGTCCTTTGTCAGACCTATTACTCTATGTGTGACACTGCTCTAGTCATCCCAGCAAGTGACAGCTGCCAGATCCATTTGCAGAGGTCAGGTGGCCAACTCCAGCCATGTAAAGACATCTTTCATGTTTAATTGGTAAATTGTATAAATAGAGCTAATTATTAAAGATGATAGACACATTGACAATATGTATGCCCAGTGTACACAGTTGATGCAAAGTCACTTATACTTTGTGTATCTTATTTATTTAAAGATTAAGCAAGTAGAAGTTAACTTATGCAGTTGTTTTAAATTGACAAGTAGTGTTTAGTGTTTAAAACAGCATAAATAGTAATGACATTATTGCTAATCTTGTAAAAGCATTAGAATGTGTTCTTAAAATCATGTTTTTCTTATATTTTAAAATCTGCATGTCTGTATTCCTAATAGGCCAAAATAATTTTTTATTCATTAATGTACATTAAAATTATAAGAATATAGGCCGGGCGCGGTGGCTCAAGCCTGTAATCCCAGCACTTTGGGAGGCCGAGGCGGGCGGATCACAAGGTCAGGAGATCGAGACCACAGTGAAACCCCGTCTCTACTAAAAATACAAAAAACTAGCCGGGCGCGGTGGCGGGCGCCTGTAGTCCTAGCTACTCAGGAGGCTGAGGCAGGAGAATGGCGTGAACCCAGGAGGCGGAGCTTGCAGTGAGCCGAGATCGCGCCACTGCACTCCAGCCTGGGCAACAGCGTGAGACTCCGTCTCAAAAAAAAAAAAAAAAAAAAAAGAATATTTTCCCTATATTCTATTAAGACATAAATTCTGGCCAGCCATGGTGGCTCACACCTGTAGTCCCAGCACTTCGGGAGGCTGAGACGGGCAGATCACAAGGTCAGGAGATCGAGACCATCCTGGCTAACACGGTGAAACCCCATCTCTACTAAAAAACACAAAAAATTAGCCAGGCATGGCGGTGGGCACCTGTAGTCCCAGCTACTCGGGAGGCTGAGGCAGGAGAATGGCGTAAACGCGGGAGGCGGAGCTTGCAGTGAGCTGAGATCTTGCCACTGCACTCCAGCCTGGGCAATGGAACAAGACTCTGTCTCAAAAAAAGAAATAAAAGATATAAATTCTTATGAGACAGACTTAAAAGATAATTCATATATATTCTGTGTCTGCCACGTGTAACATTAATTGTATTTTTTCTTCAGGTGAGTGATTCTTTCTTTGAGGTTGAAGCCCTCATGGAAAAGATGAGGCAGTTACAGGAATGTCGAGATGAAGAAGAGGCAAGTCAGGAAGAGATGGCTTCACGTTTTGAAATAGAAAAAAGAGAGAGCATGTTTGTCTTCTCTTCAGGTAAGAACAACCGTTACATAGTCAATATAATTATTGCAAACTCAACTTTTTATTTAGGGAATTTAAATGACTTTTAAAGCATCAATCTAAATATGTCCTTCCTTTTAGAGAGGCTATTGCATAGATATTCCTATTTACAAATAATTTTTAAAGCAAGCAACTAAGAAAAGGCCATAAGTGAAAACAGCCTAGACTAAGAGGGAGGACATTTAATTTGGATTCTGGTACTAAAATTACTTCTAATAACCTTTGTGAACTTGGCTAAGTCACTTAACATATGAGTGCCGTCTTTTTTCTCATTTTTTTTTTTTTAAGAAACAGCATCTTGCTTTGTTGCCCGGCTGGAGTGCAGTGGCGTGACTGTAGCTCCTAGGCTCAAGCGATCATCCTGCCTCAGCTTCCTGAGTAGCTAGGACTACAAACATATGCCACCACGCCTAGTTAATTTTTAAATTTTTTTGTAGAGATGGAAGTCTTGCTATATTGCCCATGCTTCTCTTCTTTAACATGAGGAAATAGTCCCAAGACTGCTTCCAGCATTAAAATTCTGTGATTTTTGGGGGGCATGGTAGTTTGTACCTGTAGTACCAGCCACTCAAGAAGCTGAGGTGGGAGGATCGCCTTGAAGCCAGTCATTCCAGACTAGTTTGGGCAACCTAGCAAGACTCTCGTCTCTAAAAAAACAAACAACAACAACAAAAAGTATCATTTGTGAAAAGGAGATATTTATTAAATAACCAACAACCACCTAAATCCTCTATGTTTAACCTTTATCTATATGCAGGCTACAGGAGATAATATATAAACCAGGTAATTTAAAGGAGAAACAGCTTATAAAATGTCTCCAGATGTATTTTGACAATAATAGAGTGGGAGAAAGAGCACCAAGCTTCTTAATAGCAAAGAAACAATCAAATTTGTTTAAATGGAGGTTGGACGTTAGCTTGTTTTTCTTCCAGGAAAAATTTTTGTTTCCATGCCTAAAGATGTAGAGTTGTCATCTAATGCTACACTTACATGAAACTATAATCTCATCAACTTCTAAACATGATGATAGTTCAGAAAGTCTTAGGCACAGTGCAGGCAGCACTGTAAAAATGTTAACTCATGGGATTTCTTTCTTTGATCATGTTACATATTATATGTCATTAATATTTAACAAAAATAAATGCTAAATTTTGAAGCATAGCTGATTTTTATAGTTATCTTAAAAATTATCCAAAAGTATGTTCATACTTTGAATAAGTAGAACCTAATACATATAAATTGGAATGGGAGGAGAGAGAGAGGGTCTATGAAAGAGGCAATAAAAGGCATAGAGAATTCGACTATGAGTTTTCATTTTATAACAGAGAATCTCCTTTATTCTATTTACTAGCAAGTAAACTACTTTGTATAATTGTAAGACTATTTTGGTTGATATTGGTTACTCAATAACAGAGAAAAGGTTATGCCATTTTTACTTGCTTTGGGTAAAGTCAATTTTAACTAGCATCCCATTTTTAAAAACCTTTCAATGGCCTTTTTCCCCAGATGATGATGAAGTTACACCAGCAAGAGATGTATCTCGTCATTTTGAGGATACTAGTTATGGCTATAAAGATTTCTCTAGACATGGGATGCATGTTCCAACATTTCGTGTCCAGGTAAAATTGCAACTTGTATGCGCATGATTGACTAGAAACATCTCAGTCTGACTTAAAATACAAAAGACCCACTTAGATTTAAGAACTATGCTAAGTGCTTTCCAGGCAGTATCTCTTCTTGTTTCAGAATAAAAGCTGAAAGACTGTTTCTAATCCATCCATGGAATCATACTGTAGTTTCAATGTATGTGTATCTTAAAATTTTTATTGTGTAAGTATTTAATTCAGATGAGTTGATACTCCCAGCATTCCCAAATATTGTTAGGGGCCAGTGTTAAATAATAACTATTTTACCAGAATTACGAAAATATTTGAGAACCATAAGATTTTGTTTCTTTGCTCAAGAAACTAAGGGGCCTCATACTGGCTCCCACCTGTAATCCCAGCACCTTGGGAGGCTGAGGCAGGTGGATCGCCTGAGCCGAGGCATTCCAAGACCAGCCTGGCCAACAAGGGGAAACCTTGTCTCCACACAAAAATAAAATAAAATAAAATTAGCCAGGTGTGGTGGTGTGTACCTATGGTCCCATCTACTTAGGAGGCTGAGGTGGGAAGATCACTTGAGCCTGGAAGGTTGAGGCTGCGGTGAGCCCTGATGGAGCCACTGCACTCCAGCCTGGGTGACAGAGTGGGATCCTGTCTCAAAAAATAAAAATAAACTAAGGGACAAAATTTAGGCACAAGGAAGAGTTACAGAATAATTATACAATAGATTAGAAATTGAAGACATCGTGTGGACTGGAAATTTTATGGAGAGACATTAGGATTTGAAGAATTTGGATAGTAAAAAGGGTATTGTAAGTAGAAGAGAATAGACAATAATTAAGCTTAGGTTGAGGGATAGAGTGAAGGAAGGAATTACAAAGAGATTGGCTGGCTGCTGAGAGCTTCAAGCTAAAGATTCCTACTTCTGATTAGTGGTGTATGTTTAAAATTGGTTAGGTGTGCCTTAAATGTGAAAGCAGTTTACAGTAGATTATGCAGGGTTTGTAGGCTTTGACCAGAGTGATGGCATAATATCAAAGAGGTGTTTTTAGAAAAGCAACAAAGAAGTAGGGGCTTATTAAGTCTTGTTTCAGGTGGAAAGAAAGGAGGCAAGGAGATTTAATATAGGAAAACTAATTAGGAGACTCAGTTAATAGGGCTAAAAGGCAGAAGTGGGGGTAGGAGAAGGAATGGGTGCTGGATGTGTTGAATTAAAAATTCACAAAATTTGGCCAGATCTGGTGGCTGCCACGTGTAATCCCAGCATTTTGAGAGACCAAGATGGGAAAATCACTGAGGCCAAGCATTCAAGACTAGCATGGGCAGCCAAACAAGACCCTCTCTCTACAAATAATTTTAAACAGTATCCAAGCAAGGTGGCCTGTGCCTGTAGTTCCAGTTACTCAGGAGGCTGAGGCAGGGAGGATCGTTTGATCCCAGGAATTGGAGGCTGCAGTGAGCTGTGATCACACCATTGCACTCCAGCCTGGGCAACAGAGTGAGACCTTGTCTCTTAAAACACACTTACTCATTATTTGAATGCCATTTTGAATGGCTGCAGCAATGGAAAAGGAGAGGGGACTCCCAAGATGGTCACATCTGGGGGCTGAGTGGAGAGTGTGTGAAAGAGAGAAAGGCCGATGTGTAAAGGGAGGAGACTACTAGGTTTTTTTTTAGATGAGTCTATTAGTTTTTAAACTCACGGAGTTATAACACACAACCTTTTGCATGTTACAGTATGGAAATTGAAAAAAGATTGGAGTGCAAGAAGCTGAGAGTTAGGGATGAAAGCCAGTTGGATTGTCAGCCAAATGACAATCATTTTTACCATACTACAGAGCTGTAGATAAAGAACTGTACTTGACCACATTTTAATTATTCACATTTGTTCTATTCCCTGTATTTAGGACTATTGCTGGGAAGATCATGGTTATTCTTTGGTAAATCGCCTTTATCCAGATGTGGGACAGTTGATTGATGAAAAATTTCACATTGCCTACAATCTTACTTATAATACAATGGCAATGCACAAAGATGTTGATACCTCAATGCTTAGGCGGGCAATTTGGAACTATATTCACTGCATGTTTGGAATAAGGTTAGTCTTCTTTCTGTATTTATAAAAAGATGTTTACCTCTGGGCCAAATTATTCAAGTGCTTGGAGTGCATGTGCACATGGACACACACATAATCAAAACCCATCCCCTCCCCTATAACTTATTTTTATGCTATTTATGCTTCAAAGAACCAGTTTATTGCAACTTAGTTTTTTCTCCTCTTTCCTAGCTAGGCAGGAGGGAGAGTTAGGGACTTTGACAAGAGTTGAATGACAGCTGCCTCCAGGAAAGGGAGGACAAGCAAGCTGGTCCTAGAACAAAGTTTGTCACTGAACACCTTTAGTATCTTTTCTCTTCATATCATCTGTCTCCTGATACATTTATGTTTCTACCTCCTTGGAAATTAGTACCCTTATATTGCCCCTCTGGCTGTTCTTAGGCTCCCTCTGAGGATTACTTGCTCTCATAATACCTAATAAAAATGCAAAACTTTCATGTCCTTGCTGTTAGGTTTTTATTATGTTATAATGAAAATGCAGTCATTGTATACCACCTTCTCACACATGCACACGAACTCCGAGCTACAGTGCTTACTAGTTAACTATTTTCACTGTAAAATCAGGCTTTCTATTCATTTTATTAGAGACTCTGGTCAAAACCTACAAACCCTAGTTAATCTGCTCTAAACTGATCTGGCATTTGAGGTACATCTGACCAACTTTAAACTAATTTCCCACTAATCAGTAGCCAGACTATTGACTTTAGCCTCCTGAATGGTTGTAGAACCAGCTTTGCAAGACCTTTCTCCTCTTTCCCCTGAAAACTCAATAGGAGACTTCAGTACCTATGTCATCAGGAATCCATTACCCAGTGCAGCAAAGCAGACAACTAGTACATGCAGAGCCATCTTGGCTTAAAGCAGGATAGGCTCTCCTAAGTATAGACCATCCTTCTGCCCACAGCCCCTGCCTTTTTTCTCATTTGACCCCAGAAACTCCTAGAAACATGAGTAAGGTAATTCTAATTATTTTTATTTACACAAGTGAATTTCTCTATATGTATATATAGAGAATGTACTAGTACCAATAACAAACATAATTATTTTGTTTAATTTTGATAATACTCAAAATCTGTTCTCAGAATTTGTTCAGCCAGGCACAGTGGGTCACGCCCATAATCCCAGTACTTTGGGAAGCCAAGGCGGGCGGATCACTTGAGGTCAGGAGTTTTAGACTAGCCTGGCCAATATGGTGATACCCTGTCTCTACTAAAAATACAAAAATTAGCTGGGCATGGTGGCACACACCTGTAATCCTAGCTTCTCAGGAGGCTGAGGTGAGAGAATCACTTGAACCCAGGAAGCGGAAGTTGCAGTAAGCCAAGATAGCACCACTGCACTCCAGTCTGGGTGACAGGGCAAGACTCCGTCTCAATAATAGTTTGTTCCTCAGTGTGGTTGCATATTCATGATTGCAAATGTACACTACTGCTTGGTACCCAGTGCTATGTTAATATTGTCAGCTTTCAGGAATGATTTACTTGGGTAGTAGAAAATGTTCTGTTACTCTCCCTAAGTACTCTTGTTTCTTATCCCTTATACTCACTCATCCACCTGCAGTTGTAAAGCTCTATCATTTTTGGGGACAGCTGCCTACACAAAGAGGGAAAAAATACAGCATTAATTATTGATGTGTATACTTTTGTAACATGAAAACAGGTTATACACTGAAAATATCATAATTCTCCTTATGTCTTTCAACAGATACGATGATTATGACTACGGTGAAATTAACCAGCTATTGGATCGTAGCTTTAAAGTTTATATCAAAACTGTTGTTTGTACTCCTGAAAAGGTTACCAAAAGAATGTATGAAAGCTTCTGGAGGCAATTCAAGCACTCTGAGAAGGTATGTGCCTATTGTGGCTTGTTTACTCTGTAACTTAGCAATGATTCGTAGTCTCCTTCACCTAACCTAATTGGTCTGAAACCCTTTCCATCACCCCTCCCAACCCAAAGAAAAACATTCCAGGACAGCTGTCTCAGGTACCCCTTCAGAAGGGAACCTCATTATGGTGATAGAGTAAAAGAATAAAGATAGGGAGCACAGGTGGGCTGGCCCATCTTCAGAAGTGCTGGCATGGCTGTCAGCATGTAGAAGAAAGACTGTTTTATAAAAGCTGTGTATATGTAGAAGTGTCTGTTCTCTTTGAAACATCTTTATAGAAATTACTGAATAATGATTTGGCAGGGGAAGTTGTTATTCTGATAAAAGTGTCTAGATTTTCTGACATGTAACAAACCTCTAAGAAATATGGTAAAATATAAATGAAAGCTCAAACCATCTATCCAAAAATAATGTTAGGGCGGGCATGGTGGCTCACACCTGTAATCCCAGCACTTTGGGAGGCCAAGGCAGGCAGATCACTTCAGGTCAGGAGTCCAAGACCAGCCTGTCCAACATGGTGATACTAAAAATACCAAAAACTTAGTTGGGCATGGTGGCATGCACCTGTAGTCCCAGCTACTTGGGAGGCTGAGGCATGAGAACTGCTTGAACCCAGGAGGTGGAGGTTGCAGTGAGCCAAGATCGTGCCACTGCTCTTGAGCCTGGGAAAGAGTGAAACTGTGTATCAGGAAAAAAAAGACAGCTGTTTTGAGAAATTGATAATCTGTTCAACAAACCCAAGGATAAGTTATTCTGTACTACATAGGAAGTGTAGGACGTGTACTTATTTTATGTGTTCATTAGATTCACTGAAAAACTGATTGTGAATGTTTGTAACCCTTCCTTATGTGATGTTGTATTTTATATTCAGGTTCATGTTAATCTGCTTCTTATAGAAGCTAGGATGCAAGCAGAACTCCTTTATGCTCTGAGAGCCATTACCCGCTATATGACCTGATGCCTTTCCTTCATTCAAGATGATTCTGGAATGATCAGCAGATATAGTCTACAAGGGGAAGGTACTAAACCCCAGGACCAATGGTAGACAAAATAATTCAGAAATCCATTGTGCCATGATTCCTTTAGTTTCTGCTATTTTTCTGTGGAAAACCCACTGCTGGCACAAGCAGTGACTGTTTGGCAGCTTCAAGTTTAGAGCTGTGAAGACAGGCTGCCATTCAAGTATTTTGCTTTTTGACAGTACAAGATGCTGTGTAACTGTTTTAATACAGCAAATAGTAACTCTCCAAATCCTGTTGCTTTTATGTTAAATAAGATAACAAGAATTGGAGCATGCAAAGATGGGACTTGGATAATGACTTAAGCTTTATATATAAAGAATTTTAGAAGATCTTGGTGCTGCTATTCCTGCTGGAGGAATGAATAGATGGCTGTTTCAGTTAAGCTATTAGTAATAAAAGTGAACATTGCTACTATCTGAGCCTACATACATAACTTGTGTGATTTCAAATTGCATTATGTGTTAATTTTCTTGCATCTAAAAAAGCATAGAATTCCTACTCACACAGCTCAGCAACAACCATTTTGATGGTAACAGTTAATTTCTCTCATTAGTTTTTTAAATTCAGGGTTCTGGATATTAAATTATAATGGCATTCTTAAAGATTTTCTTCAAAAAGCAATCCTAAATGAAAGTGTGTAAATTACAAGAAGCTGGCGATCTTTTGATATGCTGTTTCACAGGATCCTGACACTGGAGGGCAGCTGTCTTGTGCAGTAGTTGTGTTTCCAGCATCGAAGTTGTGGGATATGTTGCTGTAGACTGCTGCGCAGTCCTGGGTGCATTCTGTGTCTCTGCCTCTGCCTGCCTCCTGGTCCCCCCTTTAAAGGTTGTGCAGCTCCTTAAATAATAAAGCTGGAAAACATTTTTAGTCAGGTTATCACATTTGATTTACAAAAACGCTAACTTTGTTTGAAATGCAAACAGGTTTGAAAATATGTATTAAGTACTTTGTATTCTGGAAGCGTGAATTGCTTTTGAAGTCTGTCAGTATTACTGGTATTTTTCAATAAAGAAGAATTTTTCTCCAATTTTATGTGCTGTCTCAATCTCTTAAAAAGTCATGACTTCACTATTAGTAATAATTTTGAGTTTCTACCTACTTTCATAAGCCAATTAAATAATGCTGTAATCAGATGAGACTGCTTTTAAATGGCAAAACACTTGAAGCCATTTTGAAAGATAGATACAAAGAAGAGTGGACTTTCTTTAGAATCTTCTGTAAGACCATTTTTATTTATCTTGGAAATGACTGGTATGCCCCTATGCCTGCTCTCTTTTGAACTGTTTTAGAGTTCCAATAGAATGTTAAGAATTACTAGAAAGAAGGATTCATTAGGGAGAGACTGCAGAACAAAAAATGACACTTTCTCAGACAAGTAGAAATAGCTCTAAGTTTAACTGAAGCGGTTGTGATAACTCTGTTACTCCTCAAAACATTTATTGAGCTCAATCTAGTGCCTGCCTCCAAATGTATGGGGTAGTGTGGAAGTGAGGGTTGGGAGCAATCAATTTTGAATAGAGGTGGTACCTGTCGTCAAGGATATTTACTCTTGTGAGAAGACAAGACTATAACCTTAGCTAAAAATAGAGTATTATCTTCAATATGTTTTATATTTAAAGAAACTTATAAGTACATTACTCATCGAATATGCATCACGCCTTTGTCCTCTTCTGCCTGCTATGGAGTTCTCTCACTATAGCAATACAATTGAACCCAAGAAGATAGTTAAAATTTTACTTATCCCATTTCTGTTCTTTGTTCCTCCTCTTGAAAATACAAAATTTCTAGTAGAGATTCTAATCAGCAGTAGAGTGATCACAAAACAAGATCAACTAGAATGCATTTAGTCCACTGGAACTTATAATCACTTAGAAATTGAAATCAAACTTTCAATGAGTTAAAAAATATGTTACCTAAAGTAATAAGAGTGCATGTGATACAAAGTTAATGTTTCAATGCCTCCCATTTAACAGGTGCTTCCTGTTTGAGTGTTTTCTCAAAAGTAAACACACAGGATTTCTAATGTTGCTATATAATCTTTGAAACCAGTAGTTTTCAGAATAATTAGGGAAGGTACATTACACTGGGGATATCAAAACCTTCCCCAACCAGAGGAAAATTTTTTTCTAAAATAATATGAGAAGATTTCTGGTTGAGGTTCCCAGGATTCAAGAGTTAAAATATGAGTTTTTTGGGCCATATTTGGGAAAATTTTTATTAAGCCAAACTTAATCATCTCTAAGAATGAGGTTGATTTTGATACAGACCACCGGGAGATAAGTAGGTAAGTAAAACTTGTTGGATAAGCATTTTTTTATCAATATACTCTGAAATTTTATTAGCATATTCATATATGTGAATATCATATACGAATCAGAAATTTTATTAGCATATTTGTATATGTGAATATCATATACGAATCATACTAGTTTTTTTTGCTAATGCTAGTAGATGGGAGTAATGTCAGCAAGATGATGGACTTGGGAATTCCATGTCCTTATTCTCCCAGAGACACTAAGTTAACAATATATGGGCCAGAATATCTTTGTGAGAACTCTAGAAACCAACTGGGAAACTGCAGCACTAAGGCAAATACAAAGCCAGGAAAAGGCTGCACCTAAAGGCTAGGAAAGTTGGGGATTTTGCTCACCCTAGCTCTTCCCTAGCAGAGGATAGTGTGATCAAGAGGAAGCATAAATTCAGCAAAGTTGCAGGATACAAAATCAGCACACAAAAATCAGTTGTATTTCTATACAGTAGCAATGAATGATCCAAAAAAATTAAACAATTCCATTTACAATAGCATCAAAAAGAATAAAATAGGAATAAACCAAGGAGATATGCGATGGTGTGAATGTTTGTGTCTTCCCCCCACATTTGTATGTTGTATGTTGAAATGTAATCCTCAATGTGGTGGTATTAAGAAGTAGGCCTTTGGGAGGTGATAAGGTCAAGAGGGCTCTGCCCTCATGAATGGGATTAGTGCCCTTTAATAGAGGTCTGGGAAGCTCCCCTTCCACCATGTGAGGACAGAGCTAGAGTATGCCATCTGTGAGGAAGAAGACACTAGGCACCAAATCCTTGATATTGGACTTTCCAGCCTCCAAAACTGGTGAGCAATAAATTTCTGTTACCTATGAATTACCCAGTCTAAGGTATTTTGTTACAGCAGCCTGAACAGACTAAGACAAAAGACTTTCACATTGAAAACTGTAAGGCAGCAGTTCCCAACCTTTTTGGCACCAGGGACTGGTTTCATGGAAGACAGTTTTTCCATGGACCCAGGGTGGACAGTGCAGTGGGGGATGGTTTCAGGATAAAACTGTTCCACCTCAGATCATCAGGTATTAGATTCTTATAAGGAGTGTACAACCCACATCCCTCACATGCACAGTTCACAATAGGGTCCAGCTCCTATGAAAATCCAATGCTGCAGCTGATCAGACAGGAGGCAGAGCTCAGGCAGTAATGCTTGCCCACAACTCACCTCCTGCTGTGCAGTCAGTTTCTAACAGGCCACAGACCAATACTGGTCCATGGGTTGGGGACCCCTGCTGTAAAGCATTACTAAGAAATTAAAGACACAAATAAATGGAAAGATATCTCATGGTCACCCAGAGTGACCTGTAGATTCAATGCAATCTCTATCAAAATCCCAATGGCATTTTTCACAGAAGTAGAGAATTCCATGCTAAAAATCATCTAGAATCTTCAGCAGACCCTGAATAGCCAAAACAATCTTGAAAAAGAACAAAGTTGGAGGTCTCACACTCCCTGATGTCAAAACATATTGCAAAGCAACAGTAATCAAAATAATGTGGAACTGGCACAAAGTCAAACATACAGGCCAATGGAATAAGGTCCAGAAATAAATTCTCACATATATGGCCAAATGATCTTTAGCAAAGGTACCAAGACCACTCAGTAGGGACAGGACAGTCTCTTTAACAAATGATGCTAGGAAAACTGGATACGCACATGCAAAACAATGAAGTTGGACCCTTGTGTATTAAAAAACTCAAAGACCTAAATGTAAGACTGACAACTGTAAAACTAGATGAAAACACAGGGGGAAAGTTTCACAATATTGGATTTGGCAATGATTTCTTAGATATGACACAAAGTATGGGCAGCAAAAGAAAAAAATGGAATTACATCAGACTTAAAAATATTTGTTCATCAAAGGACAATCAACAGAATGAAAAGGCAACCTATGGGATAGAAAATATTTACAAATTATATATTCGATAAGAGGTTAATAACCAGAATATATGAAGAATTCCTACAACTCAAAAAATCAAATAACTAAAAAATGGGGCTGGGAGTGGTGGCTCATGCCTGTAATCCCAGCAGTCTGGGAGGCCGAGGCAGGCAGATCATGAGGTCAGAAGATCGAGACCATCCTGGCCAACATAGTGAAACCCCTGTCTCTACACAAAAATTAGCTGAGTGCGGTGGTGTGCACCTGTAACCCACTGGGATTAGTCAGGAGGCTGAGGCAGGAGAATGGCTTGAACCTGAGAAGCGGAGATTGCAGTGAGCTGAGATTGCGCAACTGCACTCCATGCACTTCAGCCTGGTGACAGAGCGAGACTTCATCTCAAAAAAAAAAAAAAAAGAAGGCCAAAGACTTGAATAGACATTTCTCCAAAGATGATATACAAATGACCAACAAACAAAAATTATGAAAAGGTGCTCAGCATGACTAATTATAAGAAATGTAAATCAGTATTACAAAGACACATTACCTCACACCCATCAGGATGGCTACTATTTTTAAAAATCCCAAAATAAGTGTTGGTGAGGATGTGGGGAAATCGGAATGCTTACGTGGTATTGGTAAGAATGTAAAATGATAATCACCACTTAAACACGATGTAGGTTCCTCAAAAAATTAAAAATAGAATTCCCATATGACACAGCAATTCCACTTGCTGTGGACTGAATATTTGTGTTCCCCCAAAATTCACAGGTTGAAGCCCTATGGTCTTCAGGAAGTGATTCGGTCAGGAAGGTGGAGCCCGCATGAGTGGCAGTAAACCCTTATAAGGAGAGACAGATGAGAGATGATCTCTCTCGCCACCATATGAAGATAGAGCAAAAAGGCAGCCCTCTGCAAACCAGGAAGAGGGCCTTGACCACAAAGTGAACTGGCCAGCACCTTGACTTTGGACTTCCTAGTCTTAAGAACTGTGAGGAATGAACTTTTGTTAAGTCACCCAAACTATATTTTTTGTTATGTCAACTTGAATGAAGACATCACTTCTGAGTATATACACAAAAGAACTGAAAACAAGATCTTAAAGAGATTTGCACACCTATATTCATGGCAACATTATTCACAATAGCCATGACATGGAGGCAACCCAAATGTTCACTGACAGATGAATGGATAAACAAAATGTGGTATATACATAGAATGGAATATTATTCAGTCTTGGAAAGAAAGCAGCAGGGCACAGGTGGCTCACACCTATAATCCCAGCACTTTGGGAGGCTGAGGCAGGTGGATCACTTGAGGCCCAGAGTTCAAGACCAGCCCTGGCCAACATGGTGAAAACCCATCTCCACTAAAAATACAAAAATTAACCAGGCATGGTGGTGCATGCCTGTAATCCCAGCTACTTAGAAGGCTGAGCAGGAGAATCAGTTGAACCTGGGAAGCGGAGGTTGCAGTGAGCCAAGATCATGTTATTGCACTCCAGCCTGGGTAACAGAGACTGTTCTGAGACTCTGTCTCAGGGAAGAAAAAAAAAAAAAAAGGAAGGAAATCCTATCACAGGCAACAACATGGATGAACCTTGATAATACTATGCTAAGCGAAATAAACCAGTCACATACATACACAAATATTGTATGGCTCCACTTATATGAGATATCAAGTAGTCAAAGTCATAGAAACCGAAAGTATTAACAGAATGATGGTTGCCAGGAGCTGGTGGGGGTGAAAATGGGGAGTTGTTTGGTGCATACAGCTTTAGTTTACAAGATGAAAGAATTCTAGAGATCTGTTGCAGAACAATGTGAATATACTTAAACTACTGAACTGTACACTTGAAATAGTTAAAATGGTAGATTTTACGTGTTTTTTTAACCACAGGTTTTGTTTAAGTAGATGGTTCCAAATGGTCCAGCTTGTATGTGGGTCTAAGGGGAGCAGTTAAGTATGGAAGAGAATAGGTATAATGGGATCCCACCATGAGTTACTATATTAGTCGTAAATATGAAGGGGGCCGTTTAGGGAGGGGAGAGTTTGATTTTTCTTTTCCCTAAAAGTAGAATAAATAGCTTGCTATGAATGAAATACATTATATCTGTGAATGTTTTAGATAAATTAGCCCCTGTGACTTAAACTGATTTCATCTATTGGAGTGAATCTACCAGCATATACTTACCTTATGGACTACAATAAAGTGAGTGTCCCTAGAGGATTTTGCTGAGCCACATTAGGTATGAGCCCCAGACTAGAACCATTCTTTGAAAGTCTATTTGTTCCTAGAAATGTAGGTTCTTTTTTTTTTTTTTTTTTTTTTGAAAGAGTGTCTTGTGCTGTTGCCCAGGTATAGTGCAGTGGCACAATCTTAGCTCACTGTAACCTCCACATCCCAGGTTCAAGAGATTTTCATGAAACAAAGCCACTGGGAAGTTTGAACTGGGCAGAGCCCACTGCAGCTCAGCAAGGCTGCTGTGGCCAGACTGCCTCTCTAGATTCCTCCTCTCTGGGCAGGGCATCTCTGAAAAAAAGGCAGCAGTCCCAGTCAGGGACTAATAGATAAAACCCCCATCTCCCTGGGACAGAGCACCTGGGGTAAGGGGCGGCTGTGGGTGCAGCTTCGGCAGACTTAAACCTCCCTGCCTGCTGGCTCGAAGAGAGCAGCGGATCTCCCAGCACAGCGTTCCAGCTCTGATAAGGGATGGACTGCCTCCTCAAGTGGGTCCCTGACCCCCCGTGTATCCTGACTGGGAGACACCTCCCAGTAGGAGCCGACAGACACTTCATACAGGAGAGCTCTGGCTGGCATCTGGCAGGTGCCCCTCTGGGACAAAGCTTCCAGAAGAAGGAATAGGCAGCAATCTTTGCTGTTCTGCAGCCTCTGCTGGTGATACCCAGGCAAACAGGGTCTGGATGGACCTCCAGCAAACTCCAGCAGCACTGCAGCAGAGGGGCCTGATTGTTAGAAAGCAAGCTAACAAATAGGAAGGAATAGTATCAACATCAACAAAAAGGGTGCCCACTCAGAGACCCCACCTGAATGTCACCAACATCAACAACCAAAGGTAGATAAATCCACAAAGATGGGGAGAAACCAGCACAAAAAGATTGAAATTCCAAAAACAAGAATGCCTCTTCTCCTCCAAAAGATCACAACTCCTTGCCAGCAAGGAACAAAACTGGACAGAGAATGAGTTTGACTAATTGACAGAAGTAGACTTCAGAAGGTGGCTAATAACAAACTCCTCCAAGCTAAAGCGGGATGTTCTAATCCAATGCAAGGAAGCTAAGAACCTTGAAAAAAGGTTAGACGAATTGCTAACTAGAATAACCAGTTTATAGAAGAACATAAATGACCTGACGGAGCTGAAAAACACAGCACAAGAACTTCATGAAGCATATACAAGTATCAATAGCCAAATCTATCAAGCAGAAGAAAAGATACCAGTGATTGAGGATCAACTCAATGAAATAAAGCAAGAAAACAAGATTAGAGAAAAAAGAATGAAAAGAAATGAACAAAGCCTGCAAGAAGTATGGGACCATGTGAAAAGACGAAATCTACGTCAATTGGTGTACCTGAAAGTGACGGGGAGAATGGAACCAAGCTGGAAAATACTCTTCAGGATATTGCTCAGGAGAACTTCCCCAATCTAGCAAGACAGGCCAACATTCAAATTCAGGAAATACAGAGAACACCACAAAGATACTCCTTGAGAAGAGCAACCCAAGACACATAATTGTCAGATTCACCAAGGTTGAAATGAAGGAAAAAATGTTAAGGGCAGCCAGAGAGAAAGGTCGGGTTATCCAAAAAGGGAAGCCCATCAGACTAACAGTGGATCTCTTGACAGAAACCCTACAAGCCAGAAGAGAGTGGGGACCAATATTCAACATTCTTAAAGAATTTTCAACCCAGAATTTCATATCCAGCCCAACTTAGCTTCGTAAGTGAATGAGAAATAAAACCCTTTACAGACAAACAAATGCTGAGAGATTTTGTCACCACCAGGCCCGCCTTACAAGAGCTCCTGAAGGAAGCACTAAACATGGAAAGGAACAACCAGTACCAGCCATTGCAAAAACATAGCAAATTGTAAAGACCATCGATGCTATGAAGAAACTGCAACAGGCAAAATAATCAGCTAGCATCATAATGACAGGATCAAATTCACATATAACAATATTAACCTTAAATGTAAACAGGCTAAATGTCCCAATTAAAAGACACAGACTGGCAAATTGGATAAAGAGTCAAGATCCATTGGTGTGCTGTATTCAGGAGACCCATCTCACATGCAAAGACACACACAGGCTCAAAATAAAGGGATGGAAGAATATTTACCAATCAAATGGAAAGCAAAAAAATAAAAAAGCAGGGACTGCAATCCTATCCTCTGATAAAACAGACTTTAAACCAATACAGGTCAAAAGAGACAAAGAAGGGCATTACATAATGGTAAAGGGATCAATGCAACAAGAAGAGCTAACTGTCCTAAATATATATGCACCAATACAGGAGCACCCAGATTCATAAAGCAAGTTCTCAGAGACCTACAAAGAGACTTAGACTCCCACACAATAATAGTTGGAGACTTTAACACCCCACTGTCAATATTAGAAAGATCAATGAGACAGAAACTTAACAAGGATATCCACCAGGACTTGAACTTAGCTCTGGACCAAGTGGACCTAATAGACATCTACAGAACTCTCCACCCCAAATCAACAGAATATACATTCTTCTCAGCACCACATCGCATTTATTCCAAAACTGACCACATAATTGGAAGTAAAACACTCCTCAGCAGATGCAAAAGAACAGAAATCATAACAAACAGTCTCTCAGACCACAGTGAAATCAAATTAGAACCCAAGATTAAGAAACTCACTCAAAACTGCACAACTAAATGGAAACTGAACAACCTGCTCCTGAATGACTACTGGGTACATAACGAAATGAAGGCAGAAATAAAGATGTTCTTTGAAACCAATGAGAACAAAGACACAACATACCAGAATCTCTGGGACATATTTAAAGCAGTGTATAGAGGAAAATTTATAGCACTAAAAGTCCACAAGAGAAAACAGGAAGATCTAAATTCAACACCCTAACATCACAATTAAAATAACTAGAGAAGCAAGAGCAAACAAATTCAAAAGCTAGCGGAAGACAAGAAATAACTAAGATCAGAGCAGAACTGAAAGTGATAGAGACACAAAAAACCCTTCAAAAGATCAATGAATCCAGGACCTGGCTTTTTGAAAAGATCAACAAAATAGACCACTAGCGAGACTAATGAAGAAAAATTAGAAGAATCAAGTAGACACAATAAAAAATGGATAAAGGGGATATCACCACCGATCCTACAGAAATACAGACTACCATCAGAAAATACTATAAACACCTCTATGCATATAAACTAGAAAATCCAGAAGAAATGGATAAATTCCTGGACACATACACCCTCCCAAATCTAAACCAGGAAAAAGTCGAATCCCAGAATAGACCAATAACAAGTTCTGAAATTAAGGCAGCAATGAATAACCTACCAACTAAAAAAAGCCCAGGACCAGACGGATTCATAGCCGAATTCTACCAGAGGTAAAAAGAGGAGCTGGTACCACTCCTTCTGAAACTATTCCAAACAATAGAAAAAGAGGGAATCCCCCCCTAACTCATTTTATGAGGCCAGCATCATCCTGATACCAAAACCTAGCAGAGATACAATGAAAAAAGAAAATTTCAGGCCAACATCCCTGATGAAAATCAATGGGAAAATCCTCAATAAAATACTGGCAAGCCAAATCCAGCAGCACATCAAAAAGCTTATCCACCATGATCGAGTTGGCTTCACCTCTGGGATGCAAGGCTGATTCAACAAACATAAATCAATAAACATAATTCATCACATAAACAGAACCACAGACAAAAAACACATGATTATCTTAATAGATGAAGAAAAGGCCTTCAACAAAATTCAACAGCCCTTCATGCTAAAAACTCTCAATAAACTAGGTATTGATGGAATGTATCTCAAAATAGTAAGAGCTATTTATGACAAACCCACAGCCAATATCATACTGAATGGGCAAAAGCTGGAAGCATTCCCTTTGAAAACCGACACAAGACAAGGATGCCCTCTCTCACCACTCATATTCAACATAGTGTTGGAAGTTCTGGCCAGGGCAGTCAGGCAAGAGAAATAAATAAATAAAGCATATTCAGTTAGGAAAAGAGGAAGTTAAATTGTCTCTGTTTGCAGATGACATGACTGTATATTTAGAAAACCCCATTGTCTCAGCCCAAAATCTTCTTAAGCTGATGAGCAATTTCAGCAAAGTCTCAAGATACAAAATCAATGTGCAAAAATCACAAACATTCTTATAAGCCAGTAACAGACAAACAGAGAGTCAAATCGTGAGTGAACTCCCATTCACAATTGCTACAAAGGGAACAAAATACCTAGGAATACAACTTACAAGGGATGTGAAGGACCTCTTCAAGGAGAACTACAAACCACTGCTCAAGGAAGTAAGAGAGGACACAAATGAACAAACATTCCATGCTCATGGATAGGAAGAATCAATATTGTGAAAATGGCCATACTGCCCAAAGTATTTTATAGATTCAATGCTATCCCCATCAAGCTACCACTGACTTTCTTTACAGAATTGGAGAAAACTACTTTAAATTTCATATGGAACGAAAAAAGAGCCCACATAGCCAAGACAATCCTAAGCAAAAAGAACAAAGCTGGAGGCATCACGCTACCTAACTTCAAACTATACTACAATAACAAAAAACAGCATGGTACTGGTACCAAAACAGAGATATAGACCAATGGAACAGAACAGAGCCCTCAGAAATAACACTACACATCTACAACCATCTGATCTTTGACAAACCTGACAAAAACAAGCAACCGGGAAAGGATTCCCTATTTAATAAATGGTGTTGGGAAAACTGGCTAGCCATATGTAGAAAGCTGAAACTGGATCCCTTCCTTACACTTTATACAAAAATTAACTGAAGATGGATTAAAGACTTAAATGTAAGACCTAAAACCATAAAAACACTAGAAGAAAACCTAGGCAATACCATTCAGGACACTGGCATGGGCAAAGACTTCATGTCTAAGACACCAAAGGCAATGGCAACAAAAGCCAAAATTGACAAATGGGATCTAGTTAAAGAGCTTCAGCACAGCAAAAGAAACTATCATCAGAGTGAACAGGCAAGCTACAGAATGGGAGGAAATTTTTGCAATCTATCCATCTGACAAAGGGCTAATATCCAGAATCTACAAGGAACTTAAACAAATTTATAAGAAAAAAACAAACAACCCCATCAAAAAGTGGGCAAAGGATGTAAACAGACACTTCTCAAAAGAAGATATTTATGCAGCCAACAAACATGAGAAAAAGCTCATCATCACTGGTCATTAGAGAAATGCAAATCAAAACCACAATGAGATACCATCTCACACCAGTTAGAATGGCAATCATTAAAAAGTAAGGAAACAACAGACGCTGGAGAGGATGTGGAGAAATCAGAATGCTTTTACACTGTTGGTGGGAGTATAAATTAATTCAACCATTGGGAAGACAGTGTGGCAATTCCTCAAGGGCCTAGAAACAGAAATATCATTTAACCCAGCAATCCCATTACTGGGTATATGCCCAAAGGATTATAAATCATTCTACTATAAAGACACATGCACATGTATGTTTACTGCAGCACTGTTCACAATAGCGAAGACTTGGAATCAACCCAAATGCCCATCAATGATAGACTGGATAAAGAAAATGTGGCACATACACACCATGGAATACTATGCAGCCATAAAAAGGGATGAGTTCATCTCCTTTGCAGGGACATGGATGAATGTGGAACCCATCATTCTCAACAAATTAACACAGGAACAGAAAACCAATGTTCTCACTCATAAGTGGGAGCTGAACAATAAGATCACATGGACACAGGGAGGGGAACATCACACACTGGGGCCCATCAGGGGGTGGGGGGCTAGGGGAGGGGTAGCATTAGAAGAAATACCTAATGTAGATGATGGGTTATGGGTGCAACAAACCACTATGGCACATGTATACTCATGTAACAAACCTGCACATTCTGCACATGTACCCCGGAATTTAAAGTATAATAATAAAAAAAAAAAAAGAGAGAGAGAGATTATCATGCCTCAGCCTCCCAAGTAGCTGAGATTACAGGTATGTGCCATCATGCCCAGCTAATTTTTGTATTTTTAGTAGAGATGGGGTTTCACCATGTTGACTGGACTGGTCTCGAACTCACAACCTCAGGTGATATGCCTGCCTCGGCCTCCCAGAGTGTTGGGATTACAAGTGTAAGCCACCATGCCCAGCTGGTTTATTCTAACAGGTTTCAAGAACCCATTCAGTCTGGGACGCCTGCTCTCATCTCATGAGTTTTGGTGTTTTGTAGGGTGAGAAATGAGCTGTTAATAAAATCCTTTCTCCAAGCAGAGTAGTAAATTTACTTTTTGTTGTTGTTGAGATGAGGTCTCACTTTGTTGCCCAGGCTGGTCTTGAAATCCTAGCCTCATGGGATCCTCCCCTCTCAGCCTTCCAAAGTGCTGAATTACAGGTGTGAGTCAGCAAATTTATTTTTATTTCCAACTCATCTTCATTTGGCTAGTATAGGATAACAATAGTAATCTCAATCTTTTGTTTTTTAATCATTTATTCAAAGGCCGAACTCATCCTACAAAGAATGGCAAACTAAGAAAGTGCTTGGTGTTTTCAACACCCACTCCACATCATACACTGGACTGGGCCATTTGCCCATTTAATGGTTTGTTCCAAATTACACTACAGTAAAATAGATATGATTCCCATTTTACAGTTGAAGCTCAAGAAATTAAGTTACTTGCTCCAAAGGTAGCAGGGGAGAGCGTGGATTCAGATGCAGGTCTACCATTCACCTAAGCCTGCATTCTTTCTAATACATTACGTCACCTGTCAAACACGGAGAGTTACAATTAGAAGGACTGTCTTAGTCCAGTCATTTTATTTCAAATGAAAAGATAACTCTCATTTTAATCTATTTTATTTATTTAATAAACAAATGGCCCAAAGCAGTTTTCTTTAAGTTTTTCTGCTTACTCCTTCTCTTAATATGAGGACCAAAAAGGTACTGGTACCAAATGAGAACCCTTATTATTTGACGTAGTAAGAATTAGTATAGATCCTATGTTGTAACATGTTCCACTCATGTTGACTACCCTTCTTTCTATATAATCTAACAGCCTTCATTGCACAGTTCATTTAACTTATGAACACTTTAATTCCAAAATTGCTAAATCAAGATTTTAAGACTAGAACTAAATTGTTTAATAGAGAATAGAAGAAAAAGTCATTTACTTAAAAATGCATATATTTTCATCTTACATTTCTCATAACAGGAAATATAACATGTATATACGTTTTTCCATAATACCTAACAAGAAGAAATGCTTATTTTTAAAAAATACTTCGGCTACTCACTAAAACCAGTTCTTGAAAAACTTTCCATGTTTGTTAATCCTGAAAAAAATGTTCACATTTGTTACCAGTTCTTAAGAATGAGGGAGACGTGACTTCCTGTTTCTACTGTTCACCTGCATCACGTTAGAAAGAGGGAATGGGCAGGGGTTCTAGGAAGGTGTGATGTCTCTGAATTCGGTTGAGAAGCTGCTGTGCCACAGGTTTGAATTCTGTTTCCCAGTGGAGTTTGTGATAGTTTTTTAGGTCTGGATCAAAACTGCCATCCAGTGCTAGTTCTTCATCTGTATTAGAAAAATTTAAATTACAGCATTATTTAGAAATGTAATCCTATTGAATATCATTTAATTTTGATGATATGAGTTAAACTCACCCTGGGTCACCCTTTAATACCAACGTAACACAAGATAGGATTTCAGAGAAGTTCTTTACTCTCTTCTGTTCTTTATGAATACATCATTTTATTTTATTTTATTTGGAGAGGCAGGGTCTCCATGTATTGCCCAGGCTGGTCTCCAACTCCTGACCTCAAGCAATCCTCCCACTTTGACCTCCCCACGTGCCAAAGTGCTGGGATTACAGGTGTGACCTACCTCTCCAAGCCCATTACTTTACAATTAGTATATTTTGGTATCTTAATTTAAATGGGCAATATTTTTTTCAAAAAAAATCTGGCCAGGTGTGGTGGCTCATGCCTGTAATGCCAACACATTGGGAGCCTGAGGTAGGAGAATTGCTTGAGTCCAAGAGTTCAAGATTAGCCTGAGCAACACAGTGACAGCTCAGAAAAAATAAAAAATTTAAAAAAATCAGAAGATTATCTGGGCATGGGGGCATGTGCCTGTGGTCCTAGCTACTCAAGAGGCTGAGGTCAGGAGGATCGCTCGAGCACGGGAGATTGAGGCTGCAGTGGGGCATGACTGTGCCACTGCCCTCCAGCCTAAACGACACAGCAAGACCCTGTCTCAAAAAATAAAAAATCTGAGATTGAACTGAACCTTTATTTCAACTAATTCCTTAGTTTTTTATATGTAAGTTTGTATCTAAAAGTTCGATCACAATTTCTCAGAATTACTTCCTTATGTGTACATAGAAAAGTTAATTACTTCAAAGGTTAGATACAAAAGGAATCAGGAAATCTTTTAGGAAAGTAGTTCAGTTAAATTTGACACTTTAAACTTTACTGAAACTCAGAACTTTGCTGGCTTCACAGCAGCAGGGAAGCAGTCCTTTGAAAAGACAACCTTCCAACCCCCTACTCTCTCCAAAACTGAAAACTAGGAGGCCTTGGGAATCCTAAGGAATATTAGAATCCCAGGTGAACCCATGGATAATGCAGAAAAGAACTTGTAAGAATAAAATGCAAAAGTACAACTTCGATTTCTAATCCAAGGGCATCCTGAATTCTGGGAACACCATATATTCAATCCAAGTAGGAAGATAAATGGCCACTGAGGTTTCCGTGCTCATTGCCACAGCAATTTTATGTGTTGATGTTGAGCCTCACACCCTGTGTGACAGACTTCAGAAAAGTACACTGACCTGCCAGTCAGATTAGCTCTGCCACTTCCTACATCTGTGACACGAGGCCAACTTCTTAAATGGTAACCACTAAATCCTAAAACAACCACAGATGTTGTTACTTACATTGCCAACATTTTATTTATTTTTATTTTTATTTTTGCGGGGGGAGATGGAGTCGCGCTGTGTCACCCAGGCTGGAGTGCAGTGGTGCAATCTCGGCTCACTGTAACCTCTGAATCCCAGGTTCAAGCAATTCTTCTGCCTCAGCCTCTTGAGCAGCTAGGATTACAGGCATGTGCCACCACACCCGGCTAATTTTTGTCTTTTTAGTAGAGACAGAGTTTTACCATGTTGGCCCAGCTGGTCTCCAACTCCTGACCTCAAGTGATCTGCCTGCCTTGGCCTCCCAAAGTGCTGGGATTACAGGCTTGAGCCACTGCGCCCAGCTGCCAACACTTTTTTATAGGGCCAATTAAAATCCTATTATAAAATGCTTCATGACTCTGTTGATATCAGATTTTCTATACTGAATATTTGTGTACATTCACTGTGTCCTTTGGCACTAGGGGTGTTAGTGTCACCACCCAAAATAAGATAAGGGAGTCTGGAATCCCAGTTTGTACCTTCCTCTCATCACAACCAAGTGGTCAACTATGCAGTTCTAAGATAAACTCTTAAGCAGACACAAACACTTCGGCAAGGAGCTCCATAGAGACCCTGTAAGCAAACCTAGATCTCCCCCCCCATGAGACGACTGGGCCCCGAGGGGAGGAGAATGCAGGCAGTGTTTGGTGCCTTCAAAGCTCTTCCTGTTTGGCTACTTCCGGACACAAAGAGTCAGGTAGTCCCAGTGATTTCAGATTTCATTTCGTTTTTTGAGACAGAGTCTACTCGGGAGTGCAATGGCGTGATCTCGGCTCATTGCAACCTCCATGTCCCAGATTCAAGTGATCCTTGTTTCTCAGCCTCCCAAGTAGCTGGGACTACAAGCATGTGCCACCAGGCGAGGCTAATTTTTTGTGTTTTTAATAGAGATGGGGTTTTGCCATGTTGCCCAGGCTGGTCTCGAACTTCTGACCTCAGGTGATCCACCCACCTTGGCCTCCCAAAGTGCTGGGATTACAGGTGTGAGCCACCGCACCCAGCCAGTGATTTCAGATTTCTAGACCATCTTCCTACTCACTGTTTTCCAGATTTTCTGAACATTAAACTTGTTGACAAGTGAATTCTGCTGTATAAAAATAAAATTCTGTTGTATAGAAAATGAATTCTGTTATATAAAAAATAAATTATGGGCTGGGTACAGTGGCTCACGCCTATAATCCCATCACTTTGGGAGGCTGAGGCTGGTGGATCACCTGAGGTCAGGAGTTCGAGATCAGCCTCGCCAACATGATGAAACCCCATCTCTACTAAAAATACAAAAAATTAGCCGGGCATGGTGCTGGGCACCTGTAGTCCCGGCTACTTGGAAGGCTGAGGCAGGAGAATCACTTGAACCCAGGAGGCGGAGGTTGCAGTGAGCCATGGTCATGCCACTGCACTCCAGCCTAGGCAACAGAGAGAGACTCTGTCTCAAAAAAATAATAATAATAAAAAAAGAAGGAAAGAAAGAAAATGAATTCTGTTGTAGAAGTCCTTCTTCCCCAAGCTGCTGGCGGCTAGCAGTATGGCCTGTGCATGTCATAGTCCCTTCCTCCCAGGGCTTTGGTTGGATTTAGTGGTTTTAGCAAAATCTCTGTTGGGTGTGTGGCTTTTTAAAATCTAATGTCAAGACCATGTTACTTGTCTTGAGGCCCAGCCTATAGTTAATCCACCCACAAACCATATTAATTCTAAATTGGGTTAGACAAGATAACAAGAATAGCCAAACAACTACAGGTAAGAGAAATGAGGTCTAAAGTTTCAAAGTAAATACAGTGACATACATTAAAAGTGCCATATCACATGGGGTATTAAATTTTGGAACTTGTACTGCAAAGAGTAGCAGAGGCTGATTGAGTAAAAATTTAGATCTATGATTCAATGTTTTTTTTTTTTTAAGAGACAGAGTCTCATTCTGTCACCCAGGCTGGAATGCAGTGGTGCAATCATAGCTCACTGTAGCCTAGAATTCCTGGGCTCAAGTGATCCTCCCACCTCAGTTGAGTGGCCAAGACTACAAACACAAACATCTAGCTAATTTTTTTACTTTTAGTAGAGATGGGGTCTCACTATGTCGCACAAGCTGGTCTCAAACTCCTAGACCCAAGTGATTCTCCCACCTCAGCCTCCCAAAGTGCTGGGATTACAGGCACGAGCCATTGCACTCAGTCTTTAATTCTTTTTAAGATTTGAATCATCATAAGTTAGAAACTGTGCGTCATAGTAAGTATTTTGCATCATGACTCTGTATACATATACCTACTTACATACAAATAAATGTTTCAAGTACAATACTTGTCCTTACTACATGTAATATTGTGATATTTTCTTTCTTTGTTAATTCATTTTTTAAAGATGCTGGTCACAACCAACTAAATTGATTTCCTAACCTGCAGTGTGAAAAGTGCTTATTTAGATAACCAATCATTCTTAAGCTTTCTTTAGGCACAGCATGCTTCCAAATACTAAAATTTGGGGCAAAGTATTAGAAAGGATTAAAAGACCTTACAATAATCAATGATCATTACAACACAATCATTATTAGAAGTTTGTGTCCTGTAGCATCTATAAAAGCTTTCTTTACTCACTACACTATTTCCTAGCTAGCTGTTCAGCAGCAGGTGGCTGTTTAAGGGATTTATCATTGCCCTGACCATTCTCTTATAAGGTAAAGTTGTCGAATGTTCTAGAAGCACCTGATAGCTCTTCAGCATAGGTTGATATGATCCTCCAACTTGAACATGGGGCCCCACTCTACCCTTGTCACAAAACCTAAGTGCCCACTGCCACATAACTTATGATGAACATGCAACAGCCTAGTGTACTTCCCATTTGCAACAATAAACTGCACACATGGTCATCAGGTGCCAGCTCCCCGCAGAGGGGCTCATGGTAGACTGGAGTGCTCAGTACACCACTAAGAACTTCAGCATCAACACACTGCTTATGAGCTCATAAGACATAACTGGAATATAGTGGACAGTTTCAGACCACGTTCTTTTAAAGCCACTTTCCAGAAAGACTGTCAACATTCCAACGATGTTGATATATTACTTCTCCCTTTTTTCTAGTCACTTGGCAAGAAAAAGTTAGGTAACTTACATTACTATAGAAATTGCCACACCATTATCCAAAAACAGTGCTCATACTTCAACGTGGGCCTCGGTAATTTAATAGCTCATCCTGTTTCCAAAATGGCCTGTTTTTTGTTTTTTTGTTGTTGTTGTTTTGTTTTGTTTCTTAGCTATCTTTGTAAAAGAATTGAAATGCAAATATACTCTCACCCACATGCCCATTTCACTTGCAGCAGTCCCACTGCCCAGACACAGCCTGTCAGAAGTCAGGGTCTGAGTGCCCACTGCCAAGAGAAAAGCACAGCCCAGCACCCAGCCCACGAGGCCCAGTCCCCATGGTTCGTGAAGAGGAGCTCTCGATCACGTGAGAAACCTGGGATGCACTGCACAGTGACTTGGCTCCCTGAGTGAGCTGTGTTTATTTGCTGTTATCCATGCCACAGTCTCCCGGCAAGGGTGGGGTGGAGTAAGGGTGTTTTAGGCAACACAGGGCTAGTTGGTTGTTTTTGGATGGAAAGTCCTGCCTTTGCTACAGTATGACTTCAGGCAAGCCACTTAACTGTCCTAAAACCTACTTTCCTTATCTGTCACCTAGCTGATGGCCTCAGAGAGATCTTTCAAAAATAGAATAAACATGCTTTTAAAGGGATATAGCACTATTGAAAGAAGGTACCACCATTGGTAGCCAATCCACATGCTGCTATCAAGTACCTTCTTTGTATGAGGCAATATCCTTTCCCTAAGGTGGTTCAGTTGGAAAGGGGAAATAAAACTCACAAAATAATAATACAGGATAATTACAGGACAAGTTCCACAATTCATGATTGATTGCTATATAAGAAGTCTAGATTTCCTATGACTAGACTATGACTGTGGGCTTGAGAAGCTATGTGGGAAGGGCCTGCACCTGGATAGGCAGATTGGGATGAGCAGGTAGGATATGGAAGAGAACATGTGCAAAGGCACAGAGGTGGGAAAAGCACGACCAGAAGTCCAATTTGGCTACGGAAAAGTTGGGAATGGACCACAGTCAGCCCTTCGCATCCACGGGCCACACGTCCACAGGTTCAACCAACCACAGATAGAGAATATTTGAAACAACAACAACAATAAAAAGAATACAAATAAAAATCACAGCACGACAACCATTTACAAAGCGTTCACATTGTAGGTATTATAAGTAGTCTAGAGATGGTTTAACACGTGCAGGAAGATGTGTGTAGGTGAAATGCCGATTCTATGGCATTTTATATCAGACACTTGGGCATCTGTGTTGGTATCCGAGGGAGGCCCTGAAACCAATCCCCCCAGATACCAAGAGGTGACTGTAACAGGCAGCAGGGCTCACTGAAATGAAGTGCCTTCCAGGTACACTGCCCCTGCTGAGAAGCCAGCCATGCCCACACCTCCTTCTGATCCATCTTTGTGCCACACGGCCCCACAGTCCCACCATCCTTGTTATTTATGGCTGATTGCCGCAGACTTGGGTAACAAAGGAAACCACACGTAGCCTGTCACCGGGTAGCTGCTGCCTACGCAGGAAAGCCCTGGGCCACAGGACAGTGACTCACTGAGCCAATCGTATCTTCTCCCTGAGTCGGTGACATAGGAAAGTGCCCTGGCAACAGACACACACAGGGAGGGCGGCAAGTGGAAGCCTGGAGGTAGCTGAAGCCATGATCTAGAAGGAGCCTAGAGGGAGTAAGTGGGGAGAAAATTCTTTCCCTAACAGCGGACACAACACAGCTGCGTCTCCAGAATGGTGGAGCCCAGGGGGCGGAGCTCATGACGCCAGCGGCTGAGGGGTCACTTGGGACTTCCAGCTCCTGACTAGCTCTCTGGGAGGCTTTGAGCAGTATCTTGTTTCCTGGCTTCTTTCTTGTCTGTACGCTCTTCCCTTAAGCTCCTTTGCTAACGAGAGCAAGGGCTCTCAATCCTAGCTATTATCAGACTCACCTGGGGAACTCTGAACACAGATTCTCAGCCTCATCCCAGAGCTTCTGAATCAGAATTCCTAGGGCTGGGGCCGGGAAGGTGTTTCTGGTTTTTGGGGGTTTTTAACTCCACGGCTGATTTCAATGCTCTACCACCATCGAGAACTGAATTAAGGCAACCTGAACATACATTTCTGCTTCCTACAACCTGAGACAGTTTAATGCTCATGGAGCCAACTGTGAAGCTCAATGATTAAAAGAAAATGCTTACTTTTTTTCCTTATCGTTTTAAAACACATATACAAAATTATATTTACCTGGAAAAACCATATTTCACATCGACCTAGCACACCCAATTCTTTCAAACAACTCCTGAGTTCCAGTTCCTGCTTAGTGGCATAGTGTTACAACACTTAAGTTTCCAGAGCACGTCAGCCACCTTCTGAGGACTTGCTATGTGGCCGGCACTGTGTTTAGGCTCTTTGTACACATCTGCTCATGTATCACCCTGCAAGCTGGACATTAATTATCCTCATCTTGGAGATGATAACATATCATTTCGGAGCGGCTGAGAATCTGTGTTTTTAAAAGTTCCACAAGTGAGTCCGCTATGCAGCTAGGATTGGGAGCCTCTGCTCTGGTTGGTGAAGGAGTGTAAAGGAAAGGTGTCTAAGCTTTCTCAGGTTGTGGAGAAGTTGAACTCAAACTTTAAAAACTCAGCACCTATGGCTTCTGAGTGACCTTGAGCCTTTCCACATGGCCTCCCGGATCCAGTATGGTGGCTGGGCAGTGATGGGTACATCTCCTCTATTTGGGAAAAAGGATTATTAAAAACACTCATTTACTGACCCAAATCATTGTTTTTAGAATTAACCCAGGATGAAAAAAAATTATTCTAAAATTATAAAAAATTTTTAAATGTAAAAAATGATCCTGGCCAGGCAAGGTGGTTCCCACCAGTAATCCCAGCACTTCGGGAGGCTGAGGTGGGAGCATCGCTTGAGCCCAGGAGTTTGACACCAGCCTGGGTAACATAGTAAGACCTCATCTCTACAAAAAAAAAATTTTTTTTAATTATCTGGGCATAGTGGTATGTGTCTGTAGTCCCAGCTACTTGAGAGGCAGAGGCAGGAGGATCACTCGAGCCCAGGAGTTTAGGGCTGCAGAGAGCAGTGATCGCGCCACTGCATTCCATCCTGGGTGACAGAGCAACAAGCAAAGAAAGAAACAATCTTCTTTCCTTTGATTTGTATCAGTGATTTCCTTCCTTTCAAGGATATAAACCCCATTGTAATGCCAAATAGTCTCACAGGCCCTCACCCACATGACAATTAACGTAGCTAATTAAAACGTACAGCTTCATTTAAAAGCATGACTTAATTGAGTAGCTTTTAGCCATTTTTAGCCCTATTTTCTCAACTACAACAGTGTCTATATGCTTTTGAACAAGAGAAATACATTTATGCTGAGGTCTTATATTTATGCACTTTAGAGAAAATGCAAAAAAAAAAAAAAAAGCCACAGAAGAAATCATGATTGTATCTAATGAGTTGAAAGTCCTTCTGTCCCCATCGTAAATAGCATTCAGCCTCTTCAGATAGTTCCAAATTATAGTAATCTTTAACATACTCTTGTTGCTTATAGAAATATAGTCACCCAAATGCATACTACTATTTATCTGAACAGGTCACAGAAAAAAACTATCTCACACTCTGATAAAACTCACAGACTCACCATAGTCAAGAGCCTTACCTAAAAATGATGAGAGCAGGAGTAAGAGTGTGTTGGTGTCTTCATTTCCAAAACATGACGAAGCATTAGTGATGTTTTCACTGAAGTTCCACAAAGTTTTACAAACCAAGCAGGCCAGCTGCCAATCAGTAGGACCAAAATCTCTTAAACAATCCACTAACCTAGTAAAGTTCAAATTGAGAAGTTATTAGGTCAGAATCTGTCTTTAATATTGTTAGCATGATTATTCTTCTGTGATACGTAAGTATAATCCAGAGATCACTTAAAATAATTCCTTATTTATAAAATTAAGTGGTTACAAAGTAGCAATAATCTACTTCTGCACCTTTTTTTTTTTTTTTGAGACAGAGTCTCACTCTGTTGTCCAGGCTGAAGTGCAGTGGTATGATCTCGGCTCACTGCAACCTCCACTCGCTGCAACCTCCGCCTCCCGGATTCAAGCAATTCTCCTGCCTCAGCCTCCCAAGTAGCTGGGATTACAGGCATGTGCTACCACGCCCAGCTAATTTTTGTCTTTTTAGTAGAGACGGGATTTCACCATGTTGGCCAGGCTGCTCTCGAACTCCCAGCCTCAAGTGATTCACCCACCTCGGCCTCCCAAAATGCTGGGATTACAGGCGTGAGCCACCATGCCCGGCCTATTTCTGCACCATTTTAAGTAGCCAGTGGAATCTAAACTCCCTCTTCAGCCTCAGCTTAGGGGCTTCCCAATGTTGAAATCCCTTTGCCCCACAGGAATGATGAGAGGACCCAAGCTCCCGAGAACACGATGTCCTTCAGATCCCGAGTCAGTACCCTACACCTGGAAACTTACTTCTTAATGCCACCTCCTTCTTTCAGGATGACACGCTTGTCTTTATCCACAGTGAGATTGAGGAGAACACCACAGGCAGAAAAGCAGATATCCTGATGCTGAGCATCCAGCAGCGCCATCATGAACCTGTGGACTACGAGGGAAGAGCGCAAATGCAGCCCAGTAAAAGCCCAGGGTTCCCAGCTGTCTCTTGTTTTACAGATGGTACAGGGGAAATGGGGAGTGGTTTGCAAACCCAGAATCCCTGTTAAGGGACTTAACTCATTCTTCCTAAGGCTTTATCCATCACCCGGCAGTGGGTTCCCCAATACCCACCACTCCCAGAGCCGGCTCCCCCAATCCCCAGATACTGCAACACCTGACCCAGGCAGCAGCTGCCTCTCCACGGCAGTGAAAGAGTCCCTGCTGGTGGACACGAGGGAGCACAGGTGACACTCATCTAACTGCCAGTTGTTCTCAAGGGTTTTCCTGAACCTCCAGCAGCGACTGTCTTTAAATACACAGTCCTGGAGCGGGGAGCTGGCTCCCGGTGGGATCATTCCTGAAGTCTCCCAGGGCCACGTGTAAGACTCAGACTGCTGAAAACCAACCTGTGGCAAGGCAGGCCTTCCAGTGTAGGGACATCTCAGGGCAGCACAGGCTCCCGCCTCTGGGGAACCAGTTTCCCTTACTCCTAGGAAATGCAACTGGGAACCGATTGTCCTGTTTTCTCATCCCTCAGCAGATGCTGAGCAAAGCGTTGGGGAAGAGTGAGTAAAGTGTGCATTCTGCCTCCTCCCATGGGGCATGCACCTGAGAGGGGCTGCCCTGTTCTAGCCCCGGCCCTGTCGACTGGGTTGGGCAGTGAGCTTGGCAGAGGCAACATCACATACATATGTGCTCTTAAGAGGCTAAAGAGTGCCCAGCAAAATGTGCAGTTATCTGTAGGTAGTGAGAGCTGGAGCATGGTTTGCTGCTGCTGCTTTTTATATCTGTATTATTGAAATTTTCCATTACGAACATGGAAGTTATGTTTTTAAAATTATTATTGTTACATGAAATATTTGAGACATACAAAGAGTCAAAGTATACTAATATTTGAGACATACAAAAATATTTGAGACATACAAAGGGTATAAACATGTGGGTACTTGCCACTCAGTTTAAAAATAAAACATTACATTCCAAACAGCATGTGCATAATAAATATAAACAATTCTTATTTGTTGATAATAAATAACACTATAGGTCTAATGATAATCTTTGGACATCCCTTTCCTTCCAAAGGTGAATGCGGTCTTTTTTAAATTTTTTTTTTTTTTTTTTGAGACGGAGTCTCGCTCTGTCGCCCGGGCTGGAGTGCAGTGGCCGGATCTCAGCTCACTGCAAGCTCCGCCTCCCGGGTTCCCGCCATTCTCCTGCCTCAGCCTCCCGAGTAGCTGGGACTACAGGCGCCCGCCACCTCGCCCGGCTAGTTTTTTGTAGTTTTTAGTAGAGACGGGGTTTCACTGTGTTAGCCAGGATGGTCTCGATCTCCTGACCTCGTGATCCGCCCGTCTCGGCCTCCCAAAGTGCTGGGATTACAGGCTTGAGCCACCGCGCCCGGCCTAAATTTTTAATCTTTATCTTTCAGAGGTAGGTTTTCACTCTGTCTCCGAGCCTGGAGGGCAGTGGCACAATCATGGCTCACTGCAGCCTCGAACTTCTGGGCTCAGCTGATCCTCCTGCCTCAGCCTCCCAAGTAGCTGGGACTACAGGCATGTGCCTGTCTGGCTAATTTTTAATTTTTGTAGAGACAGTGTCTCACTATGTTACCCAGGTTTATCTCAAACTCGTGCCCTCAAGCAATCCTCCCACCTTAGCCTCCCAAGGTGCTGGTATTATAGGGTTGAACCACTGGACCCAGCCTGAACCCTGTCTTAAATTGGAGTTTACTATTTCCAATTACTATTTATACTGTATAGCATCACTACATGAATACCTATGCAGAAGCAATACCCAAGATAGTTTTGTATGTTTTAAAACTTATATTCATGGCATTCCTCTGTATATATCCTCCTATTGCTTTTGAATGCTAGAGAACATTTTATTGCGTGAATATACCATAATGAATTTGTCCTCTTGTCTGTTGAGGGACATTTAGGTTGTTTCTACTTTTTGCTATTATAAGCAAAATGTAATAGATATTCTAGTACATAAAAGAGAATGTCTTCTTGAGAATATGCCCCCAGACAGAAGTGATGACTCAAGATTCACTGTTTCTGTTAGACATACACACACCCCATCTTGGTACACAGAAGGCCATTCACAAGGGAGAGGGGAACACTGCCTAGGTCCATCTTGGCATCCTGAGCCAGGAGCCTTAAACACAGAGCTCTACAAATCTCAAAGCAGAAACAAGTACAACACTGTAATGACTCAAGCTCCAAAACCACTCCGCTGATTATTGGCAAGAAGTGAATGTTTATGAATTCTAGTGTCATTAACTCACCATTGTTCTGCACAATGAAATCGCAGACATCACGGTCCTGGGAGAGATTTCCGAAAACACGCACCGCCTCCAGGATTCCATCCATGTTGTTACTGACAAGAAGCTTTAAGAGCACTGGATTTGGCGACCAGAGAAATTAAATCAGTGAATTTAAGTTTTAACTTAAAGGTTAATGGAAATCAACATCATACTAAATACTGATAATTTTAAAATGATAATAAAATACAAACTGTAAGGGACTTTAGCAAGAACTAAGAAACTAATTTTTCCCATTTCTAGTTTCCCCATATTCTAATTTCTTAGAATCATCAGGTTCTAAGTAAGACATTTTTGTACCAGAAGGCAGAAGATAGTAATGTCTCCAGCTCTGTGTTTAGTTAATAAAATCGAAACCTCAAATGAGCACTCATTTATCCACATCCGACTCTGAACCTTACATTCAGCAATATATAGCTTTTTATCTTGAATTATGGAATTCTTCACTTGGTAGTAAGATAAATTGTTGATTGTCGCTGTAGCATTGATCACCAGCTCCTCACAATCATCAAGTGACTTGTATTCTGAAATGAAGTGAGGATAAGGGAGTCAAAGACCCATTGCAGGAGTAGAACCAAGCACGTTGTAACTACAGCAACAGCAGGGCCAGGAGCAGGCTGCTGTCATGGCAGGGTCCCTACAAAGGCCCTGGAGAGGCAGCTTTACCACTTGATTTCCCCCGACTCCTCCTGCACGGAAATGCCCCAAATACAAGGGCCAGCTCCTGGCCAGAGCGGAGAGGATACTGTCAACTCAATCCTTGCAGCCAGGAGGTTTGGAAAAGCCCGGCTGATCTGGGCTCTGTGTCTGAAGTAAAGCAAAGGGGCCAACATGGCAGTGAGCGGAGCCATCTCTATTCCCGCCTGTTTTCTGGGTTCTCAGGCTCTCCCAGGGGCTCCTCCCTGGAGTCTTTGCCCTACTTCGCACACCGCCTCCTAACAGAATGGCCCTGGGGTCATGATCTGTCCGTGACTATGAACTCTAGAAGACACCTCTGGCCTCTTCTACCACCCCCTAATTCATCTCTAAGCACTTGCTGGCTTCCCTTCTTCCACTTTTGCCTCCCTAAATCTATTCTCAACACAGTTATCCTTTAAAAGCAAGTCAGTTAATGCCACCCACCTCATAACCCATGAATAGTCCACGTTGTCTGGTCCACAAGACCTACCTGGCAGCTCCAGGCCTTACCTCTCTGGCCTCATTTGCTCCTCCTACTCCCAGACCACCAGGGTCAACCACAGCAGCCTCCTGGCCTCCTGGAATATGCCAGCATGCCCCTGCCTGATAACCCGTGCACTGCTGAACTTTCTTCTGGAACATACTCTCCTCCCAGTTAGCCACTTGGCTCACTCCTTACGTCCTCCAAGCAGTCGCTTAGAGGCCGCCTTGTTGGACATACTTTCCGTAACCTCCCTATTTAAAATAGTACCTGTTCTCTTTTCTCTTACCCTGCTTTAATTTTCTCCATAGCACATATGACCACCTGATGTTATATATGTGTTTAATGTTTGTCTTTCAGCCCTAAAATGTCAGCTCCCTGAGGCCTAGGGATGTATCTGTTTTATTCATGGCTGCATTCCCAGCTTCTAGAACAGTGCCTGGCACATAGTGAGTGCTGGATGCAAGAATAATTGATCCTCTAGCTTAGCACATAAGGCCCTTAGGGGTTTTTGTCTCTGCCTCCCACTCAGTGTCCAGACTCATCTGTTGACGTTTCTGGCCACAGTGTCGGGAAGAGCAGATGCAGGGCTGCAGCTGGGAGTGGTCCCAGTGGCATCAACATAGCACGGACATGGGCAATGGCAGAGATGTGGCAGAGTGGAGACTGTGCTTGGCAGAGACTGGACGGGGTGTGAGGGAGAGGAATCACCTGGGTGCACATAACTGGGTAGATGCCTGAATTAAGGGCACAGGAGGAGGGCCGAGTTCAGGGACAGGTCATGAGCTCAGCTTCAGATATGCTTCTGAAGCACCCCCAGGAGAGGAGGGGTAGGCAGTTGGATATGAGTTGGGCAACCAGACTGGCTGAGCAACACTGCAAAACCCTGTCTTTACAAAAAATACAAAAAATTAGCCGGGCGTGGTGGCACGCGCTTGTAATCCCAGCACTTTGGGAGGCCGAGGTGGGCGGATCACTTGAGGTCAGGAGTATGAGACCAGCCTGGCCACATGGTGAAACGCCGTCTCCACTAAAAAGACAACAGTTAGCCCGGCGTGATGGCACAAGCCCGTAATCCCAGCTACCTGGGAGGCTGAGGCAGAAGAACTGCTTGAACCTGGGAGGCAGAGGTTGCAGTGAGCCAAGACTGCACCACTGCACTGCAGGCTGAGTGACAGAGGGAGGCCCCATCTCCTGTATGAAACCGAAGTTTTTCCTCGGGGAGCAAGCGGGGCGGCTATGAGCTAAGGAAGAGGACTGTGCTTGTTCTTAAATTCTCTGACTTAAGTACCGCCCCCTTTGGCCATCTTTTCCTGTTCAGTGAAGAGAACGGCCTTTTTATAAATTACGATGTTGAAAGGAGCGCTCAGTCATTGGTAGGCTGCAGAAGGCGCAGACTGTTCCTTCCGCCAGTGCCCTCCCGCTAGAGCAGCCAGCACAGGCCCAGTACCTGGTAGACGCTTAATGGATACTCGGAAAAAGAATAAAGAAAGAGCTGACTTCCTGTGTTTTAGTTTAAGTACATAAAAAGGGAATAAGGAACTGAATTATTTTGGTTATCAATATGGATTCTACTGTAAGGAAATATCCTAGTTATGGTAAAAGAAGGGACATAGGACCTCCAAAATTCTTCCCTCTTGCTTTGGCCATGACTCTGAAGCCAGAACCCTGTGCTTCCACTCACTGGCCGTGTGACCTTACTCAAGTTATTTAACCTCCCTGAGCCTCAGTTTCCTTGACTGTAAAGTGAGCATGATCATTGCACCTAGAGTTGTTACAAAGTTTAAATGCATTCAAGGGTTTAAATGAATGCGTGGCACATAGTGGGTGCTAAGTAAGTGCTTATTAAATGAACAGATGGGCCATCCAGAATGACCGCTCATGGGGGGCGGCTCAGGTGAATGTCTACCTCTTGGGCAAAGGGTCTACAGCCCTGGTTTCCTCCAGCCCCAGACTGATGACACTAGGCCTTGGGCAGTGTTTGGGGATCTGTTTTATTTCTCTTGCCTTGGTAGGAGAATTCGTTAGCTTGTCCAGAACATGCAGGGTAGCTCTTAGGTGTCTAACCTCCCAAAGGACCACACGTTTGATTAGCAGGAGTGGTGTCCGGTACCTGGAACTAGAGGGTAGGTCCTCACAGCTGCTAAGCATTTATCATGAACAGCACCAGGCACTTTACATGCATGTAACCCCCAAAAGTCAGCTACTAATAAGTTTTACATGCACTTACAAGAATTCACACCCACAATAATTCATTCTCGAAAGGTGCATCTGTCTCAGTTACCTTGGCCTGTCATAATAAAATACCATAAATTGGGTGGCTTGAGCCAACAGAAATTTATTTTCTCACAGTTACGGAGGCTGGAAGTCCAAGATCAGGGAGCCTGCGTGGTCAGGCTCTGGTGTCTCTTCTTATAAGGGCCCTAACTCCAGCATGAGGGCCCCACATCATGGCCTTATCTAAACCTAATTATCTCCCAAAGGCCCCATCTCCAAATACCATCACATGGGGGTTAGGACTTCAAAGATGAATTTAGGGGTCAGATGAGAACACTGAGGTTTAGAGAAGTTCAATACCTCGCCTGACTTCACAGAGCACACATCTGAATCCAGGTCTATTTGACCCTACTATCCTACTCTTTCCACAGAACCCTGCTGAAGTCAAGGACCCAGTGTTGCTGAGTTCCCATTGGAGCTAGTTGGGGCAATAGACTGCTTCCAAAAAAGCATGACAGAACCATCCTACCCTCTATAATTGACTCACGGATACAAGAAAATCTGGAATTTGGACTTGCCACTAAGTCAGCAAATCTCTGAGTCTGGTGGCATACTGAGAGGGTCAGTTCTTACTAGAAACATGATTGATTTTTAAAAGACCCTCTGCAATGAGGCTGACCTCTCTAGGCAAGTCCTGGGGTACAAGCAACTCCCTGTGAAGGGTGCAGGGCTAGAGGGAGGTAGGAAGAAAAAAACCCAAGGGATGCCCTTCCCACGTGACTAGGCAAGGGGGCCATGCCACAAGAGCCATCAGGCTGGGAGGAGTGCTCAGCTCTGAGAGTAAACAGGACAGCAGCAACTCTGACTTCAGTCAGCACAACCAAGCCCTGGGTAGGCCCTTTTGATAGTCACAGTCACAGCCCAGCACTGGCCCTGCGTTGCTCTAAGCTGCCAGGCCTGTCGGAGGGGGCAGGAGGCCGTTCCTGGAATGTGATCACCACTCCACACCGATGCAGATAAAACAGGTAGGAAATCCCCAGAGACCAGTGTAGAAAGGGCTTAGCAGGGCTCAGAAACTCACCCAGGAGTCGAGTCATGTAAGGGGAAGGTAGAAGGGGGTGACCCCCTGTCAGGGGTGACTTTTGCTCTTCTATAAACTTTTATTTGGAGATAAAATCTTTCAGGAGAGAATAGAGAAGGGATCACCTGCTTGTCCAAACAACTGCCTAAGGCATAGGAGGCAAGAGGCCTGAGCCATCACGGGAGAGCAGGGTTTCTTCACTTCTGCTCAACCTCATATGGTACCAGGCTCTAATACAGAGACTAAAACATTTCTCACAGGGAGGCCCTTGACCACCTGTATCGGGAGCAGCCAGGGAGCTTTAGAGAGAGTCTCACTCTGTCGTCCATGCTGGAGTGCAGCAGTATGATCTTGGCTCACTACAATCTCCACCTCCTGGGTTCAAAAGATCTTCCTGCCTCAGCCTCCTGAGTAGCTAGGACTATAGGCGCCCACCACCATGCTTGGTTAATTTTTGTATTTTTAGTAGAGACGGGGTTTTGCCATGTTGGCCAGGCTGGTCTTGAACTCCTGGCCTCAAGTGATCCACTCGCCTCGGCCTCCCAAAGTGCTGGGATTACAGGCATGAGCCACCGCTACCAGCTTTTTTTTTTTTTTTAGACGGAGTTCTCACACTGTCGCCTGGGCTGGAGTGCAGTGGCACAATCTCAGCTCATTGCAATCTCTGCCTCCCAGGTTCAAGCGATTCTCCTTGCTTCAGCCTCCCAAGTAGCTGGGATTACACAGGCACCTGCCACCACGCCTGGTTAATTTTTTTGTATTTTTAGTAGAGACGGGGTTTCACTATGTTGGCAAGGCTGATCTCGAACTCCTGACCTCAAGATAACACCTGCCTTGGCCTCCCAAAGTGCTGGGATGACAGGTGTGAGCCACCACGCCTGGACCTCTTTTTTTTTTTTGAGAAAGGGTCTCACTCTGTTGCCCAGGCTGGAGTGCAGCAGTGCGATCATGGCTCACTGCAGCCTTGACTTCCTGGGCTCAGGTAATTCTCCCACCTCAGCCTCCTGAGCAGCTGAGATCACAGGCGTGTGCCACCACACTCAGCTAATTTTTTTTTTTTTTTTTTTTTTTAAACAGAGACAGAGTTTTGCCATGTTGCCCAGTCTGGTCTAGAACCCCTGGCCTCAAGCAATCTGCCTGCCTTGGCTTCCCAAAGTGCTGGGATTATAGGCATAAGCCACCATGCCCAGCCTCTTCCCTCTTTCTCCTACCCCAAAGCATTTTGAGTCAAAAGCAAGTTATTCACTCTTCCTTTATAGGTAGAAATGTAATTTCTAAGCTCATAAAATATTTATAAGATGAGGAGTTTTTTCACTTTATATGTGAATATTAACAATTGTGGGATCATGAATCATGCATAACTCTACTCCTTGGCTGTTCACAGCCATGCGCCCCCAGTCCAGGTGTTCAAGGTCTGGTCCTCAGGCCCTTCCTGGGCAGCCACAGTCAGGCAAAAGCATTAATTCGGCAACAGATGAGAACTTGCCCAGTGGGTTTCAGGCTTCTGCTAGATTCTGAGGAGCCAGAAAAGCTAGCGTGGTTCCCTGAAGCACTGGGTCTCAACACTTAATGGACAAAAGACTCACCTGGGGGCAGAGGAGGCATTAAAAGGCAGATTTCAAGACTCTAATGACATTTTATAGAGGCAGTTTCTGGGCAAGGGCCAGAAACCAAAAAGGGTATTTTAACGAGTCCCACAGCTGATTCTGCAGCAGTCACATCCCTGGTCCTGGGCTGAGAAGCCCTGCTCAGTGTGGTGAGTGGATCTCAGGAAGGGGAGAGGAGCTTCAGCAGACACGGGCATGCTACAGAGCAAATGCTGAACATTTTGAGGTTGGAACAGAAACTGAATTTCTCTCACTGTTATGTGCATATTCTTCCATGCGGCTTAATGTGCAGTCAGCAGCTTGGAAGAGAGTTCGAGCCGAAACACAAGAGATTGCTGAGTTATCTACACGGAAGTGCTAAGTCATGGTGCAGATCCCAGTCAGAATTGAAGAGTCCTTTCTCTAGACGGGTGACATGTGATGTGGGGTGCGGGGAAGCACAGGTCAGGGGCCCAGCGACTTTGCCACTTGCTCACTTTGTGACCTGTGAAAGTCACTATATCTCGCGGAGCCTGTTTCCTCATCTGTGAAATGATGAAAATAACAAAAACGTGCCCTGACATTGTTGTGAGCTAACAGATATGAAAATGCGTTTTCAACCGTAAAGCTCCATAGTGAAGCACGGCCTTGTCACTCACACGCCCACAGCCGGGCTCTGCCACCCGTCCCTTAGCTGTGTGCGCCTCGCTTCTGCCCTTCTCAGAAACTGTGGTTCTTGTCTGTGCACCCGATGTCCCTCTACCATATACACTGAGTTCCTTGAAAGCACATGCCAGCCTCCATTTTTAAAACCTTGTTCTAAACTGAATGTTGGTGTCCCCCAGAATGCACATGTAGAAGCCCTATCCCCTCAATGTGACTGTATTTGGAGCTAGGTCGTGTGGGGAAGTGATAAAGGTTAAACGAGGTCAGAAGAGTGGGGCCCTTATCCAGTAGAGCTGGTACCCTTACAAGAAGTAGAAGGGACCCCAGAGTGTGCTCTCTTTAGCACATGAGGACCCAGTGAGAGGGCAATCAACCACAGGCCAGGAACGGGAGCCCACACCAGACCCTGACCCTGCTGGCATCTTGGTCTCAGACTTCCAGTTTCCAGAACTGTGAGAAAATACATGTCTGTTGAAGCTCCCCAGTTTATGAGATTTTGTTATGGCAGTCTGAGCAGAATAAACAAAACTGAATGCATAGCACAGAACTCATTACCCAGAAAGAGCTCAGGAAATGGCTCTTGAGTTGAATAGTGGAGGCGAGGGGGAGCAGGGAGTTCACAGTTTGCTCCTCCAAAACATCATTTGTGTCAGGCATTAAGCTTCCTTCCAAAACAACAACATTTTTCACAAGTATGGTTAGTAGTAGTTAATTTTCTTTTTTTTGGAGACAGAGTCTCACTGTGTCACCTAGGCTGGAGTGCAGTGGCACGATCTCAGCCCACTGCGGCCTCTGCCTCCTGATTTCAAACGATTCTTCTGCCTCAGCCTCCTGAGTAGCTGGGATTATACGTGCACACCACCATGCCCAGCTAATTTTTGTATTCTAGTAGAGAAGGGGGTTTCACCATGTTGGCCAGGCTGGTCTCAAACTCCTGACCTTGTGATCCACCCACCTCAGCCTCTCAAAGTGCTGGGATTACAGGCCTGAGCCAGCAGGCCCAGCTAGTAGTGGCAAAATTGATTACCTTGGGTTGCAGTTAATTTCCCTACACACTAGCAGGGAGATGACAGGCCTAAAAAGTGTAGGGGTTGCCATGGACTGAATTGTGTGCCCAACAAAATTCATATGTTGAAGCCCTACTCCCAATATGCTTGTATTTGGAGATAGGGCTTTGAAGAGATATAGCAGGTTACAGAGCCCATAAGGGTACGGTCCTAATATGATAGGATTGGTGACTTTATAAAAAGAGGAAGGGGAGAGAAAGTCTGTCGCCTACTCCACAAGTGCTTGCACCAAGGAATAGCCATGTGAGCACACAGTGAGTAGGTGGCTGTCTGCAGGCCAGGACGAAGAGCCCTCACCAGGAGGTGAACTGTCTGGCACCTTACTCTTGAATTTCTCTGCCTCCAGAAGCATGAGAAATAAATTTCTGACAAAGTTGCCCAATCTGTGGTATTTTGTTATGGCAATCTGCACTAATACAAGGGGAATTAATAGGACTTGAATGACTGGGGACTGTAATTACAAATAATGTAAGAACCCGAAGAGGAAAAAAGAAGGAATTAATTTTAATTACGTGGATTGCCCACAATATTTGGGATGTGGGATTTTAAACTCAAATATTTGGAATTTTAAACTCTTTGTGGTTAGTTTAGCCAAGTTTTCTCCAGTTGCTAAGTATAATTTTTTAAAAATTGCAATGTAATTCACAAACCATAAAATTCACCCTTTTAAAGTGTACAATTTGGTGGGTTTTAGTAATAATCTCTATTACTATGTTTTCTTTTCCTTTTCTAAAAATCTGGATTACTTTTAAGACAGTTCTGAACAGAAGAGGGAATTTCCTTCATACAGCTAAGACTTTTGCATAGGGAGCCACTTGTGCTAATAAAATCCTTATCACACCTCAGACACAGAACTGTATTTGGGCTGCGGGAAAGTTGGTTGTGCCTGCTGCGGCCAGTGGGCCGCGGTTCTCACCCAGCGTGGTCAGGAGCAGGCCCACTATCCCCGGGTTGGCAGCCAGTACCGGGCCCACGCCCGGGTGGATGGCAATGTTGGCCAGCACGCGGGTCAGCTTGATGAGCACGTCCTCTGCCTCTGACGGCGGCCTCTGCGCCCTGTGCTGCTCGCCTCGTTGGCCCGCCGGCTTCTGGGAATGCAGATCCAGCTGATGGAACGTCTGGAATAATGACAGCAGAGTTTGGATGCTCCCTTTCTCTTTGGAAAATTGTTCACGAGCCTGGTTATTTTTCGCCGTCAGGTTGCCAAGAATAAAAACAACACGGACGACTAAATCCTGCAATAAACAAAAGACAGAGTCACAAGTGCAAAGGGGGCTGGAACGCATTGTGGGGCAGAAGATAGTATTTAATTTATTCACAATTGCATTAATAGTAAAATGGAACACATCTGGCTTCGACTCACTTGTACAGTATTTGATTCCCAAGAGCAGTGCAAAGTGACAGAGGAGATTATAAGCACCTGGCAGCAATGAAAGAATACAAACTGATTGATGCGACCAGCAACGCCTCTTACCTTCAGATCCTTCATCTGAAATTCTGGCTCGCCTTTCTTTTTCTCCTTCAGAGAACAATTAGTTGAGTGGGACAGCATTACTAAAAATGTGTCATGGAAATCTAAGTTTTGACAATAGCCGGTTTCTTGAAATTCCAAATCTTTCCTTAAAATTTCAACTCCTGCTGAAGCATGGTGTTTTTGAGTTTGGGCAGGATTGACACTTGGGACTGGATAATTCTTTGTTGTGGGGAGGTGTCCTGTGCATTGTAGAGCATTTAGCAGCATCCCTGGCCTCCACCCACTAGATGACAATACCTCTCCAGACGTGACAGCCAAAACTGCCCCTCCACAGCGTGGAGAAGTGCCGCGTTACGTAGCTACACTACTTTAAGGCAGTATCTACCAATTCTTGCCCAGGGTGGTGGTTACATGAGTGACACCTTTATAATTACTTGCTGAATTGTGCATACCTGTTTTATGCACTTTTCTGTATATAGGTTATATTTTACAATTTTAAAATGTTTTTACAAACCCTAAGCTGAGAACATTTTAAAATTAAACTAGATACAAAAATCACTGTGCTTTTAGTTTGACAACAATGTCCAGATATGAGTCCAGACCAGCCTTCCCCATGGGTGTCAACGAAGGTGACCTGGGAGGAGGAGATTTTAAATGAATACTCATTGGAGGGCTACAACTGGCCTGGATGGTATTATATCTATATCTATATATACAGTGCCAGGCACTGTGCCATTTTATAGACAAGAAACTAGGGCCTGGAGAAGCCGCCCAGGTCACATGGCTGGTGAGGGGTAAGGTCAGGATTTGATTCTAGGGTTACCCAGACTCTAGAGTCCTTTCTACACTAACATCTGCCTCCCATACAGGGTGTCATGTACTTTTTCTCCTCCTTTGCCTTCTTGCAGAACAGTTAAAGAATTATCTCCTTTTAAAATGCAAATATGTCACCAGAAGGGACGATCATAAACCTGACTTTGTTGATCGGGTCAGTAATTAGCAGCAGCCTTAAGAAAAAGGGACAAAGGGGCAAGGGCTGGGCACATTTTCATCGAGGAGCACATGTCCAGGTGCGATGCCAGGGTGTCGGGTGTGGCCAGGAAATTGGGGAAGATTGGGGGCAAAGTACAACTTTTGGATTTACCTAGGCCTTCTCTGCCAATACCAACTTGTTCCTGCTTGTTCTTGCTAAAAGAACCAAAAGTTTTCCCTGACACTCACTGCAGAGAAGCAAGGCTGCTGCTTGTACAACCGGACACCATTTGCCAAACATTAAGGACCGCGGCTAATGCTACAGCAAAAACTGGAGATGGTCCAGGAGAGAGTTCATTTTCGGAGACATTTCAACTCACAGCATTCAACCAACCACAGTGGTCATCCAGTTAGGAGACCCTGCTCCTGACTCCACCCCAGGAAATAGAATGTTAGTCCTCAGGTAAGTTCTTAATGCCAGGGGCCTAGGAATACACACACATAACCAAGTCTGAGAGTCAGTGTTCTGAAGAGCTTCTCACCTACTGAGAAGACAAAGCTAACATACGTGGGGAAACAGCAAAGACTAAAACAGCAAACGAAGAAGCGAGATGCAGAAGCGGATTATGAGTCCCAGGTCCAGAGCCAGGCAGGCTGGGCTCACACAGGTGCTTGGCCTCTCTGTGCATCCATTAACTTATTTGCAAAATGGAGACACAATTCGTACTGTGAGATCACATGAGATACAACAGGCAAAGCACAAATTGTATTGACCAATGATTAGGGCACTGCTGTGAACTCTTTTTATGTCCTAGCAATAAAATGCTAACTAATAGCAATAAACTCGGTGGTGCAGGCCTAGTAGTCTTACAAGAGTTTCGAAAAGAGGATGCTCCGGGAACAGTGTCAGGTTCAGCAGAGTTATCACAGAAGAATTTGAGTTCAACCCTGGAAGCTGTGAGATGCAGAGAAATGTGGAGGGGAGCATGGGGTTGGGTGGGCAGCAGAAAAGTCTTTTTTTTTTTTAAACTTTTTAGGCTCAGGGGTACATAAGCAGGTTTGTTACATGGGCAATCTTGAGTCATGGGGCTGTGGTATGCAGATTATTTCATCGCCCAGGTACTAAGCTTACTACCCAATAGTTATTTTTCCTGATCCTCTTCCTTCTCCCACCCTCCACCCTCAAGTAGGCCCCAGTGTCTGTTTTTCCCTTCTTTGTGTCCATGAGTTCTTATCATTTAGCTCCCACTTATAAGTGAGAACTTGTGGTATTTGGTTTTCTGTTCTTGCGTTAGTTTGCTAAGGATAATGGCCTCCTGCTCTATCCATGTTTCTGCAAAGGACATGATCTCATTCTTTTTTTATGGCTGCATGGTATTGCATGATGTATATGTACTACATGGTCTTTATCCAATCCACCACTGATAGACATTTACGTTGATTCCGTGTCTTTGCTATTGTGAATAGTGCTACAATGAACACATGTGTGCATGTGTCTTTATGGTAGAACGATTTGTTTATATTCCTTTGGGTATATACCCAATAATGGAATTTTTTTTTGAGACAGAGTGTTGCCCTGTTGCTGGAGTGTAGTGGTGCAATCTCAGCTCACAGCAACCTCCGCATCCTGCGTTCAAGTGATTCTCCTGTCTCAGCCTCCCAAGTAGCTGGGATTACAGGCATGCACCATCAAACTTGGCTAATTTTTGTACTTTTAGTAGAGACGCGGTTTCACCATGTTGGCTAGGCTGGTCTCAAACTCCTAACCTCAAGTGATCCATCCGCCTTGGCCTCCCAAAGTGCTGGAATTAGAGGCGTGAGCCAGTGTGCCCAGCCTGTTTTCAGTTTGAAGAGGATTAGTTTGAGAGAGTATCTGGAACTATCTCCTTCCTGGGCCAGGGGTCATCTTCTCATTCTTTAATTACCTGACTGTTCCCTAAAGAAGCTGACATTTATGGGCCTTAAGTCTAAAACAAGCACACACAATCTGATTATAATACTTGAATCCCACTTCACATGAAATAGAGGGTTACTTCAAGTAACGCCTGGTGGCAAAGGCCCTGCCCTGGGCTCTGATTTGGTGGCTTCTCCTCCACCCTGATCAGACCCAACAGAGAAGCAGAAAATCAGTTTTCCAACCACGACAGAGGGTATCTCCAAGAATTAAGCATCTTAAAGAAGAACTTCATCTGATATTTTCTATGCTGAGGACTATAAATACAATTTTTGTGTAAACTTTGATACATGTTTTCTGCTTAAAGACTATGAGTTTTAGTTCTGAAAATCCTAATAATTAATACCAATAGCAGCACAGTAGTAGCAGCAACTAACACATAGTACTTATTAGTACTTATGCTGTGCCAGGCATTGTCCTAAGTATTTACATATACAAATTAACTAATTCACTGACAATGATAACTTCCACTTCTTTCATCTGAACAAAGCTATTCACAGTATCTTTTACAATCTAAACCACAGTCTCCCTCGTACACTTGATAACAGTGATGTTAATAAGTTTTGGACTTCACCATGTTCCTGGAATTGGGCTCTCTTCTCTCATTTCCATAAAAGCACATTAAACAAGACAGGAAATGCATTATGAGTGATTTTAAGTGATTGCTTAAGTAACTTAATTAATAGCTGCATTCTACACCCTAAATTGTTACCAGGACTAAACGATTTACCTCCTGAAATGTCATGGCATCTTCTAAGGGTGCTGAATTGTTTTTTTTTTTTTCTTCCTAGGCCTTGCCATTTCACCTCCATCTACCTATCTTGCTTTTCTCTTAGTCCAGCTCAGTAGGCTTCTCCAGCCCTGTCCCACCTCCCGCTGTCAGTGTTGATTTGCCAGGATTTAGATCAGATCCCTGGTAAAAACAGATCTCCTCAGTGGGCATCATTCTTCAAAATTCAAATGACCTCTCCCCATTGTCACATGCAGTCTAATCTGCGAAGACTAAGTGCTGCTTTTCTTTTTCTAAAAATTCCCTCAGGCCCCTTACTCTTCTAAAATTCTCCCATTCTCTCATCTCTGTAGGTCCTAATGTGGCCAAGATTATTAAGCCTCCAGTACAGAAGAAGCAGCTCTAGGCTGTAGGGCAGGAAGAGTTAACACTGTTATAATACCGCTTTTCCTGCTTCAGATGGAAAAGGAGGGGGTGGTTCCTGGCAGCCGTGGTGCCAACTGAAGCATGGCATGCGAGATCAACAAATGGGATGGCAGATTGCACCGTCTGCAGCACCAAACTTCCAGCAACTGCTATCTCTGCTGACTGTTTTTGTCCTGTTTTTCAGGGTTGGCTATGGTACTTCTTCTTTTCTTTTTTTCCCCACCTTTCTTAAATATATTCTACATGGATCTAGGGAGCATGGAAGAGGCCAAAATAGAAGCCGACTCACAGGAGGTCAGCAGAGGTAGTGTTTTCTTATCTCCATGCAAGGGCTTGTCTTGACTCGTCTGGAATCCTGAAGGAGGCTGAGCAAGACAGCTTTCCAGGGCCCCTCTCCTCACCATGGGTGGCCTCTGCTCCCAAACTGTGCACTCCAAGGTCCTCCCAACCGAACCAAGGTCTGCGCTGGGCGGGATCATGAAGAGATTATCTACTGTTCCACAGCCCAAGCCATCTCAAGTCTATAAAATATTACTTAATATTCTATAAAGATCTGTAAAAATTAAACCAAGGCCAAAATCATCTATTTAGAGAAAGCACCAATTCCACAGCAGAAACGATTTCATCAATATGCAGCTCTCCTTTGAGCCACAGATTCTCTCCTTTATTCTTAGACAATATCTGAGAATCATCTATAAATTAACACTCCACTTTTACAGCATTTTTATTAAATTTAACACAATGTTGCATATTCATATCATAACTATGTGGTTTTGAAATAGCAAAATGAAGATGAATCAAGAGAGATCTTTTTTTTTTTTCTAAAGAAGGCAGTCTAGTATAACCAGTTCATATCGACTTTCTAATTTTACTTAAAACAGAATCAGCCTAGCAACAGCTACAGCCAACCAGAGCTTAGACAAACAGGTACACCTAGAGGAAGAAGACTGACCTCAACAGAGCTTTCCAGTTAGAGCCTGGGGGATATTGTCATTAGTTTCGCAGATGTTGTGCCCCAGTGAGCAAGCAAGTTACTCAATCTGAATGGGCCCCACAAGCCTGTGAATGAAATTACTCTAACTGGAATAAAACCAGGAACAGGGCACTGCTCACCAGGATGGTCTATGTTGAGTTCCAATGGTGGCAGCATTGGCAGCAGCCGTTGAATGTTATTTTCCATGGGAGAGACATTGGCCTAAAGCCAATGAAAGACATTTTTACCCCTATTTGGAGATGTTGGAACTGAGGCTTCAGGAGACTCATTAAGTAAGCCCAAAGTCAAACACTGGTGAAGAGAAGAGGCAGGACTTGAACAATCATCTCTGTACACACAGATGGTTTCCAAAACCACCTTCAGCCCAACTCTTCATTGCTCATCATCATCATCTTCCCCGTCCCCCAGCCCCAGCATCTCTGATTCCTCTCTGTCTCATCCCCTCACCAAGCAGTCACCAAGTCTCCTCAAACCTGTTGTCTCAAAATGACCCCCAGCTCCCTCCTGCCCATGGACCTAATCTGCCTGTAGACTGTTGTCAGAGGCCCTTTCCAGGCTCCTCCCTCTGCCGTCAACCCTAACACCACTTCTTGAAGCACAGCTCTTCCCTTTGCTCAAAAACATCTACTGCCTATTAAATGAATGTCAAAGCCAGCATCTAATGCACCATCTGGCCCCGTGCGACCACTTCTGTGCTACCTCACATTACTCTCTGCCCACAGCCAGCCAAAGTGAACACATTCCTCCCCGACTCCCACACCCTTCCTACCGTACCTTAAAATAACTCATGTGCATAACGTTGACTGTGGGGAAGAAACAATATCAAGCTGTCACAGAAAGAATAAACTATGTTCAGCAGACTCCACTTAGGAGGGAACTGCTTCCACTAAGTAAAGGAAAACATTTTAGGAAGATTTGTAAGAATGGGTTTAAATGGAAGGGGATGTAAATATGCTTAAAATCTGAAACCTCTATTAACCAGAAAATTAATCAAAATGCCCTGTTTAAAATATGGTTACAAACTTCTCGTGCCTGAGAGCTGAATCAGGATTTACAATTTGCTTTGTTTATCCAACTTTCCCACCCTCAAACAAAACCCAAACATTAACTGAGCTTGCAGGTGGCTTGAAGAACAGATAAATTTTAGCAAACTGGAAGACAGACTGTGCACTACCGCAAAAATGCTAACTGACCATAGAGCACCGAAAGTGGGTCAAGAGTTTGCCTACGTGTTTAACTACATAAAATAGAAGAATCTGAAATGTTGGAGACTCAAAGCCAAGAATCTAAGTAGAAAATCATTTTAAAACCAGAAGAGATTATGCTTGATTCCCCCATCCATCTATCCATTCTATCGGCAATCATTTATTGAGCACCCACGATATGCCTTTGAATGTCACTCAAAAGTACCAGGGCAATGCTAGAATTTCACTGTGCTCGGTTCTTTTTCAAGCCAGCAGACATAAATCAGGCATTTGGATTCCGTGCTGAGCAAGGAAAGAGCCAGTTCCACAAGGGCAAAGCCAGCAGGAGCTGGAAAGAATGAACAAGCTAAGGGCGTATCGTGCAGCCTGCCCAGTCAGGGTCGCAGACCAAGGCCAAGGCTGAAAAAAGGAGCAAGCTCAGTCAAATGCTCTCGGCACCCACTGGGAATGTGCCTGCAGAGGGGCTGGGAAGACAGCCATAGGGCGTGCTCCTGTCAGGGAGGAGGCAGAGGGCAAGCTGGGAGCCAAGTCACCCTACAAAGGCACCAGGGGAAGGGGTGGAGGCACCTTCCTAACCAATCCAATGGCCCAAAGAGGATGGAGGGAAAGAGAAGGCACCTTCTTTCTGGAATGCTGAAAGGCTGTGGTTATATTCAAGATGAACAGCTAGAAAAATGGCAGTTGGTTTTACTTTCAGCCCACACTGTTCAGACATTCCAGCTCTCATTTCTGACACCACGATGGCTAAGCATTCCAAATCAGCGTTCACTGTGCATGCATACATGGCTGAAGACAGCAGCTTATGCCTATAGCAGTCTAAACAGAAGGAGAGGTGGGACTTTAAGAGCAGCACAACCAAGAATGAGTCTGGCAGTTCCCAGGGTTTGCAAAGACTCTGACGACAGTCCTGCTGCATCTGGAAGCTCTGTGGTAAAAGAAACAAGAAATTAACCATATCTACATGTGGAGAGGGTTAAATAGACAGTGGGTCAATGGATACATGTGATAGGAATGTAGACAAAGATTGTTCTTTTTGATCATGACCTTTGAAAAATATTGCCAGTCTTTTGAAAGTCTTATTTGAGGCATTTTACCAGATCTCTTGCCCAGCAGATATTTACAGAAGAAATGGGGAAAATCCCTTCATGTTCTTCCAAAAAACAAACCCAAACGTATTTTCCTGAGATGCTAAATGTAGCAACACTGACGTCAGAGGCACCTCCTGAGGCAGGCTCTGCCTCCCAAAGGCTGATAGCAACCCCACTCCCTCATTCGTTATTAAGCCCATCTGTTTGCACATTTGTTTTGTACCAAATGCAGTTTACACCATAAAGCAGACAATATGTGCACATTTCTTAAACGAGATTTGTCATTTAATTGATTTTTGGCCAGCGTTTTTAATAGATATTTTACCTAACTCTAAAGTTTAGCTTTCATACAGCCTCAAGCCGACCGAGAGGCTGTTTCATCTCAGTTTGTGTGTGTGTGGGAACTGGAGTTACTAGTTGCAGCACGGATCTTGGACAAATTAACTACATAGATAAGAGCCAAAGAAGTTTCCCTTGCTCTCCCTGTGGAAGTCATTTATAGGAGCTGGGAGGAGTAGATGCCTTTTCGTTGAGACTGTTGGTGAGCCAGAAGCCCAGGCCATGCACACAACCATCACATACAGATGGAAACGGAGGCCCACTTCACTGAGGGCCATTGTGCAAACAGAGGCAGTGTAAAGCGGACCATATTCTAAGTGAACTCATCACTCTCAATTTAACTGTTGCAAACAACAGCATTTAGATATGGGTATATACCACACTGTCTCAAAACAGGCCATCTGCAGGAATAGTAACTATTTTAAAGACGAAATTTGGTGCTTGTTTAACCTAACAAATGAACCAACAACTGGCGGCTTGTCTAGCCAACTGAACTGAAGACGCCCTCCCTTGGACAGGCGGCTCTAAGGGTCCTGAGGAGTAGAGCCTGTGCTCCTCTCTCCTGGGGGAGCCACTCTGGCCAGTGCTTAAAGCCTCATCAGTGTGATGGGCACCTTCAAACTAGGTTTCGTCCCAGGACTTATTTTGACACAAGTCTGGCAGCGAAAATTTGTGGAAAAGACGAATGTACCATCCTGTGTTCTCCAGCTAAGAAATCATTCCTCAGCTGCCTGTGCAAAAGGCAAAGGGCCAGTGGTTCCGACCACTTACTGGGAAGCCTATATCAGCACCTGGTGGGTCTTGTCAACTTGGTTCCTACTTTGTCAGGAAGAGCCACTGTCAGCTGTGCTCCTGTAGAGAAAGACTGACCCTGTGTGGCTGATTTGATTAATCACTTTAAAATCTTTTGAGGTTTTATGGGAACCCCTCTGCTGTCAATACTGGAGAAAATGGTTTTCAAGAACCACCCTTAGTAAGTTATACCATAGGTCTCAAAATCTGCTGCTCATTTGAGTCACTTGAGAAGTCTCTTAAAAGTAGGTTATTGGGCCCCATCCCAGACGTGAATCAGAATCTCTTTGGGTAGGGCCTGAGCACCTGTATTTCTATTTTTAAATTAAAACAAAATTTTTAATTAAACCCAAATTTTAAGTGGAAAATAGGCTTAAGGGTTCTTCTTGTTTTGGCGTGTTTTGTTTTTGTGAGAAAGGGTTTCACTGTGTAACTAGGCTGCAGTGAAGTCACTCGATTTCAGCTCACTGCAACCTCCATCTCCCAGGCTCAAGTGATTCTTCTGCCTCATCCTCCCAGGCAGCTGGGATTACAGGCATGGGCCACCAAACCCAGCTAATTTTTGCAGGGTTTTTTTTTTTTTTTTAATTGTTCTTGTAGAGACAGAGGTTTACTATGTTGCCCGGGCTGGTCTCGAACTCCTGAGTTCAGACAATCCACCTGCCGCAGCCTCCCAAAGCACTGGGATTACAGGCCAACCTGAGCCACCTGTGCCCAGCTGAGCACCTGTATTTTTAAAGCTCCCCAGGTGAATCTGACGATAAGTCAAATTGGGGAGCCACTCTGATTTAAATCAAGAAAAAATTAGAAATCTCACCACTTGAATACCCATTATTTGTCTTTGTAATAATGCTTTTTAAAAAATAATATGAATTCTTGTAAATATAAATCCTCGTTCCTCAATAATCCTCACAGTATAGGTGTGTAGAAAATAAAAGTGAAACCACTCCACAACCCCTCCTGTCGATGGACTTGAGTTAGACTTTATATACTTGAATATGTAAAGTATATTCAGACTTCTCATATGTTGAAATCAGACTTTACCTTGACAAGAGAAAAAGAATGTAAAAATAATGGAAAATTTTGTGACTTTTGGTATCTTCTCATGTAATTCTAATTTTTTTCCCCTTTGATGGAAAACAACAGCAGATGGAGAGGAAATATTCTACTTTCTTCCAACAGCAACCAGCCCTGGTGCTACCTGGTTCAAAACAGGATTTCCCCCTTGGTGGACGGCAGCAGCGACCGGCAGCTTCCTGTGAAGCTCCCCATCCGCTGATAAGATCAGTTCAAGAGGCGTGTGTAGGTGACATTTCATTTATCACTATAAAGGGTTTTTTCCCTTTTCTTTCTTGTTCTTTTTAGATTTCTGTTTCTACGTTTTTTGAAAACGCGATTAGCCATAAACATGATTTGATTTAAAAGTGCACCTTAGAAAAATGAAACCTACGCTGATTCTAAATGTAGTCCTCAGGCTTTCAAGACAGAAGCAATATTAATCTCCCAGAACAAAAACAGGGAAGGTCTACTGACTCTGATTGTCTAATCATTTGGCAATGGCTATGTGTATTAAGAGACTACAAAGCTTCCAAAGTATTTCTCTACAACCCAAGTTAGTCTTGCAGGGATGTTTCCTAGAGCTGAAAAAAAAAATTATTATAGGAAGTAATAATTCTGTTTAATTAAGTTGCTGGAAGGCTGGTTCACGTTTCCACAATCAGTTCTAAGCCTCAACATGTAAGTGAATCCCAGGCGCAGCGAAGTGTGTAACCACTGCAGATCAATACACTCACATCAGAACGTTAAGAGGAAAAACAAATCGCATTTGATCAGCCACCTGGGCCACGGGAAACATGAAACTAAGATGCCATGCTGTTCTGAAGGAATTCTGTTTTGCTGTTTATGGCAGCCCACCCATGTGAAAATTGTGGGAAAAAATTCTTATTATATCCTCCTCCAAACTAGGAAGAAGAAAGTACATATTTAAGGAGGAAGCACTTGAGTATTAGAAAAAAATATTTTTTAACACCTTACAGGTGGCAAAGCATTTCACATACTCAAAATTCTTTCTTTCAGCACTTACAAGCTTACTTTGCCAAGCATCATCTCGGTCTATCAGGACAAAGTCTGTGTTGTTTAGGAACTCGCAGTAGTGGGTAGGGCAGCTACATAATAATAACCATTTGGAGAACCACTAAAGAAATGTTTTTGAAGACTAATGGGAACTTCTGGTTAATGATTTTAGGAAGTAGTTGGGACACACAGCTACTTCCTTGTAGCCTAAACTCTTTCCTTGCTCTTCTAAAATATTTTGGTTTTGAGGAAAATATGAGTTATGTATTTTTCTTACTAGAAAAAAATCAAAGTAATGAGTCAAAACTACAACATTTCAATCGTTATTATAAGTAAAAGTATTGAGTCAAAGTATAATTTTTTAAAAATTAAAAACACGACTCTCATAGGCTCATGAAATGAACACACTTAAAAAGTATTTAACTCATTAATGAGGGGGCCAATACCACGGTAAAGTTTGTTCCAAGCACAATTGAAGAACTGGGGATTTACAAGCACTCAAGATTTCTAGGTTATGTACAAACCTGACAAATGCCTACAAAGTAATAAAACCATAACTTTTGAGGTGATCCTGTCTACCAGACTGAAACCTATGAATTAATGTATAAGTTTATTGTGTCTGGGATCTAACCAAATAGTAAACAGCAAGTCCAAACACCAATACGCTGGCCTAGAGAATTAATCCCTGATTGGGCCATTAAACAATGCCCTGGCATGCCTTTGTCAGGACATGCCTCCACCTATTCCATACCTTATCTCTAAGATTTGTATAGTTTTCCTTAATAATAGTGAAGTGGTTAAGGCCATACACATACTGCTTGGGTTCTCAGCTCTGAGTGTACTAGCTGGGATACTAGCTGTGTTGAAGTCTTAAAAATGTTGCACTGATGAGGGAGAAATTGACTGGTCTTGCTTGGGAGGCCTCACAGAGGAGCAGACAAGAGAGTTATGACGACTTGAAATATGGAATTGGCTTTGAAGAGAAGTCACAGAGAAGTTTCATCAGAGCCCCTTAGGCTCTTCTCATTAAGTCTGTTCATATTCAATTTTATTTTAGGATTTTTAGTCTAAAATATCTGTCTAGCTAGCCAGCTAGCTAGTGATCAATGGCTCACTGCAGCCTGGGCTCAAGCAATCCTCCCACCTTAGCCTTCCAAGTAGCTGGGACTACAGGCATGTGCCACCACGCACAGCTAATTTTTTGTTTATAGAGATGGGGTCTATGTTGCCAGTCTTTTCTCTCTCTCTCTCTCTCTCTCTCTTTCTCTTTCTGAGATAGGATTTCACCTTGTTGCCCATGCTGGACAACTGGTTTCACTAGAGACTCGCACCACCACGCCTGGCTTATGTGTTGATACTGGAGTTAAAAAAGAAATTATTTAGGCAAATAGTGAGGGTAAGGAGGGCCTCAGTAAGGTTTTCCTTTTAATGAAAAGCAGCCCTCAAAGAATTTCTTTTCTAACAAAGAGCAGCCTGTAAAATCAAGCTGCAGATCTAGAAAGGCAAGCTAGAAGCTTGCACGGGTGAATGTTGCCAGCTGTGCCAATAGGAAAAAGGGTACCTGGGACTAGGCACGTCCACTATGGCAGCTCCATCTTCCCTTCTCTTTGCCAGTCACATGTGCAGTAAAGAGCAGGTAATGTGGTGCCGGCCAAGCAAAAATCCCATTTGTATGATAAGAAGATTAGGGTGGGGTGGCCAGCTTCTCTGCGTGCTATGTAAACATCACACCTGGTCCAACCAATCTTTGGGCCCTGTGTAGATCAGACATGGCCTCCTCAAGCCTGTCTATAAAACCCTGTGCACAGGCCAGAAGTCCCACTCGGGTGCCTCTCGTGCACAGGAGAGAGGGCTATTCTCCTCTCTCTTTCTTTTGCCTATTAAACCTCCGCAATTAACCTCACTCCACGTGTGTCCATGTCCTTGATTTCCTTGGCATGAGGCAACGAACCTCAGGTGTCACCCCCGACAATGATGCCGTTTCAGTGTTACTTTTTTTTTTTTTTTTTGAGATAGAGTCTCCCTCTGTTGCCCAGGCTGGAGTGCAGTGGCATGATCTTGGCTCACTGCAGCCTCCACCTCCCGGGTTCAAGCAATTCTCCTGCGTCAGCCTCCTGAGTAGCTGGGACTACAGGCTAATTTTAATAAGTTTGGTTATGAGGATTGCTAATTGCAAACAAATAATTGCAAAAAAGCAAGTAAAGATTACTAAAGGCAGAGGTAGCAACCAATAGAAAAAGAAGAGAGAGAAAATCTACAAAGAAGATGCAGACATTTAAAGAACCTCATCAACAGACTCAGGTTTCCCATGTGGGACAAATAGCCTCTAGAGCAATAATTAATGCTTATAATAATGACCTTTGCTATCAAGAGGTTAAGTTAGTTTTAATATCTTCTAAGAAGGAAGAGAAACATGTAATATACTTGAATACGATTTTTGCCACAATGATTAAATTTAGTGATTAAAGTGATAACATGCATTTCTTTGATGGTTCTGAATAAACATGTTACTGTACCTGGTTTACAAGGTGCTCTATATTCCTCTTTGGAAACTAAAATAATTTTAATAGGTGTTTTAGTCTGTTCTCGCATTGCTCCAAATAAATACTTCAGATTAGATAATTTATCAAGAAAAGAGATTTAATTGGCTCATGGTTCCGTAGGCTGTATAGGAAGCATGCTGCTGGCATCTGCTCAGCTTCTGGGGAGGCGTCAGGAAACTTTCAATCATGGTGGAAGGTGAAAGGGAAGCAGGCACATCTTACATGGCCGGAGCAGGAGGAAGAGAGAGAGCAGGGGGAGGTGCTACACAGTTTTAAACAAGCAGATCTCACAAAAACTCACTCACTCACTATCACGAGAACAGCACCGGGGGATGGTGCTAACCCATCCATGAGAACTCCGCCTGCATGATCCAATCACCTCCCACCAGGCCCCACCTCCAATAAAGAGGATTACAATTCAACATGAGATTTAGGGCTGGGACAAAGATCCAAACCACATCAATAGGAACATAAAATGGTAATTAACATCAATAGGGGAAAATGTGGGTTCTTAAACATGAGTTTTGCTTTTCAGATAACCATTGGACTAATGTGAAAAGTAGTTTAGTAAAAAGTATAGTAAAATTTTATGCCAATTTAAACTTTAGGACATTTAGGCTGGGTGCAGTGGCTCACATCTGTAATCCCAGCACTTTGGGAGGCTGAAGTGGTAGGATTGCTTGAGCCCAAGAGTTCCAGGCCAGCCTGGGCAACATAGTGAGACTCCCATCTTTATTTTAAAAAACAAAAACAAAAAACAAAAAAACTTTAGGACATTTAGTTACTTAAACTAGAAAAAGCATACCCTTAGCCATACTGATATCTCTAGTCTCTCATATTGGTGAGATACCAGGATTTTTGTTGGTTTATTCTATATGGCCATCATCTAAGCTCCAATCAGAGAAACAAACAGTATCTACTAGTAATGCTAGAAAACAATAGCACTATTTGTGAGTACTCAATTAATGAATTTTCTTCCTTAAAAAATTATAGATTATAACATAACTCAAAATCAAACTGTTAAACGGAAGTATTTTCTTTTGTCCATTTTTGAAAATTCTAGTGGCAAGGCAAATAAATCTTCTCTAATTAAAGACATCTAAATCACCCAAGATGAAAGCACCAAAGCAAAAAAAAAAAAAAAAGGTAGTGATGGGAAAATAAAATTATAATTAAAATTCATAACATTAAATTACAAAATAAAATATATAAATAGATCTCTTTTGAGTATAACATGAAAAAGAATTATTTTGGGCCAGGCACAGTGGCTCACACCTGTAATCCCAGCACATGGCAAAACCCTGTCTCTATCAAAAAAAAAAAAAAACATTAGCCAGGTGTGGCGTCACATGCCTGTAATCCCTACTTGGGAGGCTAAAGCTGGGATAAAACCTGGCAAATTTAACAATTCTCAGCAGAAGTCTTTGGCTGGGTAAAAATAAGTTCAACACTAGTCAGTAACAAACAGAGATTACGTTTTGAGGTGGTCTTAATATGGTTAATAAAACAAACACAAAGCTTTAGATTAAAATATTGTTAGTATATACATAAATTATTTGGTCCATAAACTGGTAAAACTTACTATAGGATGTTGAAAATGTACCACATTTAAAACGAACACTTATTGAATAAATGGACAAAATATCTCACTAAGTTGATGTCACTTTAATAATTTAGGAAAGTGAATAAAAGTCGACTTTGCTTTAACAAATACTTAAAAACTTATAATAAAAATTAATGTTTGTGGCCGGGTGTGGTGGCTCACACCTGTAATCCCAGCACTTTGGGAGGCCAAGGCGGGTGGATCATGAGGTCAGGAGATTGAGACCATCCTGACTAACACAGTGAAACCTCGTCTCTACTAAAAATACAAAAACAAAATTAGCCAGGCATGGTGGTGGGCGCCTGTATTCTCAGCTACTTGGGAGGCTAAGGCGGGAGAATGACGTGTACCCAGGAGGTGGAGCTTGCAGTGAGCCGAGATCACACCATCGCACTCCAGCCTGGGTGACACAGCGAGACTCCGTCTCAAAAAAAAAAAAAAAAAATTAATGTCTGTATGAAGTATTATGATTTGATTAATGAGAAATCATTTGTGAGTTCTTCCTTTTTTAAACAACTATATACATTTTTGCCTTGATTCATTAAAACTAAATTATTTCATTTAAGCGCTTTACCTAGCAATGTTACCTTTTAAGTAAAATAATGGGGTCAAGGAATTAGAGAACTTAAGGGCTAGAAGAATCTTCAGGGAATATCCAGGGCAGGGGAACTGCAAACCTTAATTTGCATCAGAAGTCCCTGTGGTTCTTGTTAAAATGCAGATGGCCAGACAGGTCCTACCCTACCCATCTGACTCAGTAGCCTGGGATGAAACCTGGAAGAAATAACCATTACGGAAATAACCCTTGGGGTGGGGTTATAGCCCCACTCCCACCCCAAGGTGACTCCCATGTAGGTTGTCTACAGATCAGTGGGAGGAAAAATATTTTACAATCTACTACCTTCCTTCCTAAATCAGGAAACTTCCTAGAACATCAACATTCCATTTCTGATTCAAACTACTCCTTCAACTCCTTTAGGTAACTTACTGCCTCCCGGGGCAGCCCGTTATACATTTATTGGAAGTTTCTTATAGAAACCTATACATTCAAAACATAAAGACATTCAACATGGGCTTACACAAATACATTAGTGTAAAGACTCACTGAAGAATTAAATGAAGGAAGAACTGACCTGCTTCTTCTGGTATTTGTTAATTAGATTCAGAAATAAGGCATAACATCTGGAATAGCTGGCCAAGGCTGCACAGCAGTCACGGTAAGAAGTAAGTTTGCTGCAGAAATGCCAAATGGGAAAATAAAGGTAAACTTTGTTTTTCTGTAAAATTCAAGTACACATAGTATCACTTTAAATGCAGAACTTCAAGACATTGCCCAGTTCAAGAAAAGGAGTCTAAAAATACTCTACATATCAGTTCAGGGAAGCTGCAAGGAGGCTTGCTATCTGCTATAAACTCTAGAGAGATGGATCTAGAGAAATTTAAAAGGTAACTTATATCTATGTGGTGTGAATTTACACTATCCATGTAGTTCAGAAAACACAAACTTACAAGAAATTTATATGAAATCTGGTTGGATACCAGTGAGTCTCCTGGCACCACATCAGAAGCAAATGTAAAACTACTTTAGTAGGCCAGGCACGGTGCCTCATGCCTGTAATCCCAGCACTTTGGAAGGCTGAGGCAGGTGGGTTACTTGAGGTCAGGAGCTTCAGACCAGCCTAGCCAACATAGTGAAACCCCATCTCTACAAAAATACAAAAATTAGCTGGGAGTGGTGGCATGTGCCTGTAATCCCAGCTACTCTGGAGGCAGAGGCAAGAGAACCACTTGAACCCAGGAGGCAGAAGTTGTAGTGAGCCGAGATTGCACCACTGCACTCCAGACTGGGCAACGGGGAGAGATTCTGCCTCAAAACAAACAAACAAACAAACCTATACATTCAAAACAAACAAACAAACAAACCTGCTTTAATACAGTAGATTGGTAGTGCTGTATTAATATTAGGCAAAATAGACCGACCTTAAGGCAGGAAGCCCTGAAAACAGCTTCAGAATTTCTAAAGCAAGCAAGCAAACAAAACCCATACGGCAATATTGACAAACCCACAACAAATCAGGAGATGTTCATATATTTCTTCCTAACTGATGAATCAATAGGTAAAACATCATTAATATGTTAAAAACTTGACCACATACCAGGCCATAAATAAGCCTCAGTAAATTTTCAGAGAACTGGTATCTCAAAGACCACATTCTCTGGTCAAAGTGCAATTAAATTAGACACCATAAATTTTTAAAAAACTTTTTTTTGGAAATGTAAGAACACCTAATTTATAGGTCAAAGAAGCATGAAAATTACAAAAGAAATACCTAAATACAAGTAATAAAAATATTACAAATCAAAATGGGCCAGGCACAGTGGCTCACGTTTGTAATCCCAGCACTTTGGGAGGCCGAGACAGGAGGATCACTCGAGGCCAGGAGTTCAAGACCAGCCTGGCCAACATGGTGAAACCCCGTCTCTACTAAAACATACAAAAATTAGCTGGGCGTGGTGACGCATGCCACCGGAGTAGTCCCAGCTACTGCAGAGGTTGAGGCAGGAGGATCACTTGAACCTGGGAGGCGAAAGTTGCAGTGAGCCGAGATCACAACACTGCACTCCAGCCTGGGCAACAGAGTGAGACCTTGTCTCAAAAAAAAAAAAAAAAAAAAAAAAAAGGCCGCACGCGGTGGCTCAAGCCTGTAATCCCAGCACTTTGGGAGGCCGAGATGGGTGGATCACGAGGTCAGGAGATCGAGACCATCCTGGCTAACATGGTGAAACCCCGTCTCTACTAAAAAATACAAAAAACTAGCCGGGCGAGGTGGCGGGCGCCTGTAGTCCCAGCTACTCGGGAGGCTGAGGCAGGAGAATGGCGTAAACCCGGGAGGCGGAGCTTGCAGTGAGCTGAGATCCAGCCATCGCACTCCAGCCTGGGCGACAGAGCGAGACTCCGTCTGAAAAAAAAACAAAAAGAACAAGAAAACAAAAAAAAACCTTGTAAATACTAAATTCCTCTAATTAGTATTTAGAGGAAATTTTATAGGTTTAAGGAGGCTGAAAAGAATTATGTTTTTTACTAAAATAATTAGAAGAAAAATATTATATATTCAAAGAGTAGAAGAAAATGATTCATAAGGATAAGAGCAGAAGAAATAAGACATGAAGCAAACATACAATACAGTGGGTCAATAAATATATTTGTTCTTGGTAAAAGCTAATAAAATAGGAAAGATTTAGCAAGACTAAGAGAAAAGAGAAACAGCACGAACAATCAAAATTAGGAAAGAAAGTCAATATTAACAATGAAGAAGCAGGGTAACACAGTGGTTCAAAGTATGAATTCTAGAGCCAGACCACGGTTTGAACTGCAGCTCTATGACATACTAGTTGCGTGATCTCAGGAAAATAACTAAACTTCTCTATGCCTCGATTTCCTCATATGTAAAAAGATAATGACAATAATAACACATATCTTAAAAAGTTGTTATAAGGATGAAATGAATTCGTATTAGGAAAATATTCTGAATATTGCCTAGCATGTTGTAAGTGCTATACAAATATCTGTTAAATAGGTAAAATAAATAAAAGGCAACATAATTAGAGATACAACAGAGATTAGAATAATAGTAAGAGAATAGTTGAAGCAACTTTTATATTGTTTGAAAAAAAGAGAAATTTATCAAATTCCTACAAAAACATAACTTTCTGAAACTGAACCAAGTAGAAATAAGAAACATATAACCACGTAGGAAGAAATTGAATCAGTAGTCAACAATATTCTCACACACACACACACACACACACACACACACACATATATACCCTGGATAAAAATAGCATTTTGGGCAAGTTTTTAAAACTTTTCAAGAAGCAGATCAGCTTTTTACAGATTCTTCTAGGAAAGAGAAAAAAATTGGATTACCTCCCAACCCATTTTATGAGGCTGGTATAAACTTAACACTAAACCCAGACAAGGACAATAGGAGAAAGGAAAAATATAGGTCAATGTAACTCATGACCACCAATGACAAATCCTAAACAAAATATTAGTTAACCAAATCCAGCAATATATAATGGCTTAACTTGAGAAACTTTATTAATGTAATTTACTACATTAACAGATTTAAAAAAGAAAATCCATAATCAAAAGCAATTCAGGTAAATGTGATTTATCACATACATACAACTAAAGACAAAAACCACATGATAATCTCAATAGACACAGAAAAGGCTTTCAGTAAAATTCAACACTCCTTCATGTTAAAAACTCTCAATAAACTAGGTACTGATGCTGGGTGAGGTGGCTCATGCCTGTAATCCAGCACTTTGGGAGGCTGAGGCGGGTGGATCACCTGAGGTCAGGAGTTTGAGACCAGCCTGGACAGCATGGTGAAACTCCATCTCTACTAAAAATACAAAAATTAGCTGGGTGTGGTGGCACGTGCCTGTAATCCCAGCTACTCTGGAGGCTGAGGCAGGAGAATCGCTTGAACCTGGGAGGCAGAGGTTGTAGTGAGCCAAGATCACACCACTGCACTCCAGCCTGGATGACAAAGTGAGACTCTGTCTCAAAAAACAAATCAAAACAAAACAAAAAACTAGGTATTGAAGGAACAGACCTCAAAACAGTAAGTGCCATCTATGACAAACCCACAGCCAATATCATACTAAATGAGCAAAAGCTGGAAGCATGCCCCATGAAAACCAGCACAAGACAAGGATGCCCTCTCTCACCATTCCTATGCAACATAGTATTGGAAGTCCTAGCCAGAGCAATCAGTCAAGAGAAAGAAATAAAGGGCATCCAAACAAAAAGGGAGGAAGTCAAACTATCTCTGTTTGCAGAAGGGTACTTAAGAAAACCTATAGCAAATATTATTTTCAGCTGGTGTAACCATGAAACTATTTCCTTTAGAGTCAGAAGACAGACAACAGGTCCAACACTTACAGATGATTCTACTTCTAGAAAACCCCATCGTCTCAGCCCAAAACCTCCTTCAGCTGATAAACAACTTCTGCAGTTTCAGGATACAAAATTAATGTACAAAAATCACTAGCATTCCTATACATCAACAACAGCCAAGCAGACAGCCGAATCAGAAAGGCCATTCCATTCACAATCGCCACAAAAAGAATAATATACCTGAGAACACAGCTAACCAGGGAGGTGAAAGATCTCGACAATGAGAATTACAAAACACTACTCAAAGAAATCAGAGAAGACAAAAACAAATGGGAAAACATCCCATGCTTATGGATAGGAAGAATTCGTACCATTAAAATGGCCATACTGCCCAAAGCAATTTACAGATCCAATGCTGTTCCTATCAAACTACCAATGACACTCTTCACAGAACTAGGGAAAAAAAAAAAAAAAAAAAACTATTTTAAAATTTACACAGAACTGAAAAAGAGCTCAAAAAGCCAAGGAATCCTATGGAAAAAGAACAAAGCTAGAGGCATCACATTGCCTAGTTCAAACTATACTACAGGGCTATGGTAACCAAAACGGCATGGTACTGGTACAAAAACAGGCACATGGACCAAGGGAACAGAACAGAGAGCCCAGAAATAAGGCTGCACACCTACAACCACATGATCTTCAACAAAGCTGACAAAAACAAGCAATGGAGAAAAGACTCCCTATTTAATAAATGATCATGGGGTAACAGGCTAGTCATATGCAGAAGACTGAAGCCAGACCCTTTCCTTTCACTATATACAAAAATCAACTCAGGTTGGATCAAAGACTAAATGTAGCCAGGTGTAGTGGCTCACGCCTGTAATCCCAACACTTTGGGGGGCTGAGATGGGCGGATCACGAGGTCAGGAGATCGAGACCATCCTGGCAAACACGTGAAACCCCGTCTCTACTAAAAATACAAAAAAAAATTAGCTGGGTGTAGTGGCAGGCACCTGTAGTCCCAGCTACGCAGGAGGCTGAGGCAGGAGAATGGTGTGAACACGGGAGGCGGAGCTTGCAGTGAGCCGAGATCGCGCCACTGCACTCCAGCCTGGGCGACTGAGCTAGACTCTGTCTCCAAAAAAAAAAAAAAGACTAAATGTAAAACCCAAAACTATAAAGACCCTGGAAGATAACCTAGGCAATACTATCCTGGACATAGGAACGAGCAAAGATTTCATGACAAAGACACTAAAAGCAAATGCAACAAAAGCAAAAATTGACAAATGGCATCTAATTAAATTTAAGAGCTTCTTCACAGCAAAAGAAACTATCAACGGAGTAAACAGACAACCTACAGAATTGGAGAAAATATTTGCAAACTATGCATCTGTCAAAGGTTTGATAGCCAGGACATATAAGGAACTTAAACAAATTTACAAGAGAATACAACCCCACCAAAAAGTGGGCAAAGGGCCGGGTACAGTGGCTCATGCCTGTAATCCCAGCACTTTGAGAGGCTGAGATGGGTGGATCACCTGAGGTCAGGCATTCGAGACCAGCCTGAGCAACATGGAGAAACCCTGTCTCTACTAAAAATACAAAAAATCAGCTGGGTGTGGTGGTGCGTGCCTGTAATCCCAGCTACTTGAAGCAGGAGAATCACTTGAATCTGGGAGGCAGAGGTTACAGTGAGCTGAGATCACCCCATTGCACTCCAGCCTTGGCAACAAGAACGAAACTCTGTCTCCAAAAAAAAAAAAAAAAGTGGGGAAAGGACATGAATAAACACTTTTCAAAAGAAGACACACATGTGGCCAACAAGCATATGAAAAAAAGTTCAATATCACAGATCATTAGAGAAATACAAATCAAAACTACAATGAGATACCATCTCATACCAGTCAGAATGGTTATTATTAAAAAGTCAAAAAATAACAGTTGCTGGTAAGGTTGCAGAAAAAAGAGAACACTCATACACTGTTGGTAGGAGTATAAATTAGTTCAATCATTGTGTAAAGCAGTACGGTGATTCCTCAATGAGCTAAAAGCAGAACTACCATTTAACCCAGCAATCCTATTACTGGGTATATACCCAGAGGAAAACAAATCATTCTACCATAAAGATACATGCACACTAATGTTCATTGCAGCACTATTCACAATAGCGAAGACATGAAATCAACCTAAATGCCCATCATTGACAGATTGGGTAAAGAAAATGTGGTACCTATACACCATGGAATACTATACAGCTATAAAAAAGAATGAGATCATGTCTTGTGCATGAACATGGATGGACCTGGAGGCTATTAGCTCAGCAAACTAGTGCAGGGAAAGAAAAGCAAATACCACATGTTCTCACTTATAAGTGGGAGCTAAATGATGAGAACTTAAGAACACAAAGAAGAAAACAACAGATGTTGGGGTCTACTTGAGGGTGGAGAGTGCGAGGAGGGAGTGCAGCAGAAAAGATAACTCTTTTAACTATTGGATACTAGGCTTAATTCCTGGGTGATGAAATAATCTGTACCACAAACCCCTGTGATGTGAGTTTACCTATGTAACAAACCTTCACATGTACCCCTGAACCTAAAATAAAAGTTAAAAAAAAAAAAAAGATTCAGGGCAAGCATTTGACAAAACTTAATACCCGTTAATAAGAAAAAAATCATTAATCTTCTAAAGCGTAGTTATGAAAACTTACAACAAATATTATTTTCAACTAGTAAAACCATGAAAATATTTCCTTTAAAGTCAGAAGAAAGACAACAGGCCCAACACTCACAATGTTGTATTGAACTCCTAAACGATGCGCTAAAGAAGAGATGAGGATGGGGAAAGGGTTACAATCATTGAAAAAAATTTATATGCAGATAATTTGCATAGAAAATTCAAGAGCATCTATAGACAAACTCCTAGTCTTAATGTTCATCAAGATTCTTGGATATCCTTCCTGTAGCAGACAGCTAAAATACATAAATAAATAAGTAGGCCGGGCGCGGTGGCTCAAGCCTGTAATCCCAGCACTTTGGGAGGCCGAGACGGGCGGATCACGAGGTCAGGAGATCGAGACCATCCTGGCTAACACGGTGAAATCCCGTCTCTACTAAAAAATACAAAAATCTAGCCGGGCGAGGTGGCGGGCGCCTGTAGTCCCAGCTGCTCGGGAGGCTGAGGCAGGAGAATGGCGTAAACCCGGGAGGCGGAGCTTGCAGTGAGCTGAGATCCGGCCACTGCAGTCCAGCCTGGGCAACAGAGCAAGACTCCGTCTCAAAAAAAAATAAATAAATAAATAAATAAATAAGTAAATATTTTTAAAGAGATATCAACACAAAATAATAAGTTCATAAGGAAGGGAAAAGAACAAGAAGAGTTTGGGTTCTTTTTTCTTTTGTCTTTTTCTCTTTTTCTTTTTTTTTTTTTTTTAATAGATAGGGTTTTGCTCTGTTGCCCAGGCTGGAGTGCAAGTGGCTCCATCTTGGCTTACTGCAACATCCACCTTCCAGACTCAAGCAATCCTCCCACCTCAGCCTCTCAAGTGGCTGGGACTACAGTCACACACCATCATGCCTGGCTAATTTTTTGGCAGGGGTTGGGGGGGGCGCTAGAGATGGGGTTTCACCATGTTGCCCAGGCTGGTCTCAGATTATTGGACTCAAGTGATCCCCCACCTTGGCCTCCCAAAGTTCTGGGATTACAGGTATGAGCCACTGTGCCTGACCAAGAGTTTGGATCTTAAGGGAGAAAAAAAGTGAGAAATTTGAAGGCCAGGCAGGGTATCCAGAACAAAGCTCAGGGAAATGCAGTAGAAAAAGATTAGATCTGGAGGGAAGGAGGGGGCTGGGGCTGAAGTACCACCTGTTGGGTACTATGCTTACTGCCCGGGTAACATGATTGTTGAGACCCCAATCCTCCACGTCATACAATTTACCCACATAACAAACCTGTGTACCATTTAATCTACAATTCAAGTTGACATTCGTCTAAAAAACATCAGATTTGGACTCACAGCCTCATACAGGGGTCCTGGGGTCAAGTACCAATTCAGTCTTCAGGAAAGTTTGCTTTTCTTTACAACTACAACGTTATAGCTCAAGAGAAAAGCCCCAGGCTCCCGAGAAGAATCATTACGTAAAAATACTGACAAAGAGCAGTACGGGAGGAAACAGAAATGCATAATTTAAAGACAGCTCTGAAATTTAACAACATCTTGCTTTGAGGCAACCTGGATTCAAATGATCATTATTTCTGGAAGAAATAAAGTAAGTGTAGACATGCCCAGTGAAAGCCTGAGCCAAAGTTCAAATAGCTGAAATAGAATAACCTTCTATTACAAAGTCAGATCAGACTTTCTAAGCATTGATCCCCTTCTCTGAGTTAAAACTCTTGTTTATTTCCTAGCAAATTGGAACATTTGCTTTGTTTTGTATACAGTTTTTTAAATCTCAAATAAACGGAGAGGAAGATTAAACACACACACGGAGCTCACCACTCACCAAAGAACTAAAAGGACTTAACCACCAACGACTTTAGAATCACCACAGAATCCTATAGACAATGGAGTCATTTGTTTGAATTGTTCATTTTTAACTTGGACCACTAGATTTATCCTTTCTGGTAGGTGAAGTAAAAAGAAGAAAAAGGATTGCTTGCCAGTCACACAAGCAAATATTAAAGATAACCCAAAATCTAAGCATGAGCATTTTTGTAAGGCTACTTCACATCTTAGTCTACCCACCTGAATATTCTGGCAATATTGGTACAGACGTCCTTGTCACCCATGTACTGTTCCATCGCCGTGCAGAGCTGGGGAAGGGCACTGATGCTTAGGAACTTAGTTCTTACTAATGGTGAATCAACCAAGTTTCTCAACGTAGCAGTCACCTAGGATAAAAGCATGCTTGTGCCATTTTTTTTTTAAACTGAAAAAATATAACCACAAGAAGCAGCAGAGTACAATTCATCTCATAAATTTTCTTCTATCAGTAGCTAAGTGAAGCTCCCCCTATGCCTCTCCCACCAGCACAAGTAGCAACAAATGAAAACAAAGAAAGCCTAATTTGGTTGAAAAGTAAAGAATGAAATATTAATCTTTGTAAGCAATTGGTATACCCCAAACCCAGGGTTAAACAAATCATCATCTAGGTTTAACAGTCCTAAGATCTTCAGCTGGCCCCCTGATAGCCACGTCAGTTCTGCAGATTAGAAACTTTTTGTTCTGTTTTTCTTTTTTTTTTTTTTTTAATTTTATAGGTATTCTTGTCTGATTGTTCTATGCTTTTATAAATAGCATCAGGTAATGATGTGGCCAAGGAATATTTAAGATCTTTACTCTCATTCTCTCCCAAGAGGCAAGTATTAAGATCTCACAAATTTGTCTTATTTTGTAAAAAAAATAAAATAAAATAAAATAAAATTCAGGAAAGCATCTACTTTACCTTTGTCAAAGAGTCAAGAAGAGAAGAGTTTAGTAAATCATAAAATGAATGTTGTTATCTAATAATTTTAATATGCAGTGTGCTCCTTCCTTGTGGGACACTGCAGGCAAGCTACTGGTTAAGAGCCAGTTCAGCCCCACCACCCATCAGCCTGGGTTAGTTACTTAACCTCCCAGAGCACATTTTTCTCATTCAATAAAGTAGAGCTGATGATACTTGCCTAGTAGTTGTGAGGATTCAATGAGATGAGATGTGTGAATGGCATTGCTGCCATCACTTTAGAGTCAAATGACAGGGATTCAAGTCCCACATCTCTTCCTAGTGAAGTGCCTAGGGGCAGCCACTCCTTCCTCCACTTCCCCATTTCCTCATCTGTAAAAAGCAGGTGACAAGCACTGCTCACCTCTGGGGGTGGGGGGGTTGTGTGTAGCAAATGGAACCATGTAGCACTGTTTTTATTACTTATCTAATACTGTAAAGCATCATGTAAACATAAAGCATCATTATAGCCATAGTATATAAACTTCTAAAAACAGTTCTTAAGATGATGTGATTAGTTTTTCTTTATAACAACAGCAACAAAAAGATACATTAAAATATAACTGACTACCCTGAAAACACAGAAAATGTTTAAAAAATGCTTCAAATAAATGTGTACAAGTCTTTTGCAATCAATTCAATTATACAATGATTCTATAAATTCTTCCCTGAAAGTTTCAGATATCCCAAACACTGGAGGTGAAACAAACTACTTGAGTATTTCACTTAACTCCACAGATCTGCACAATATAACAATATAGTCTTCTAAGCTAAGGAATTAACTTTTTCTTTTTCTTTTTTTTTTTTTTTTTTTTGAGACAGAGTCTCCCTTTGTCATCCAGGCTGGAGTGCAGTGACAGGATCTTGGCTCACTGCAACCTTTGCCTCCCCAATTCAAGCAATTCTAGTGCCTCAGCCTCCCAAGTAGCTGGAATTACAGGTACGTGCCACCACGCCTGGCTAATTTTTGTATTTTTAGTAGAGACAAGGTTTCACCATGTTGGCCAGGCTGGTCTCGAACTTCTGGCCTCAAGTGATCCAACCACCTCAGCCTCCCAAACCTCTGGGATCACAGGGGTGCGCCACTGCGCCCAGCCAGGAATCGATCTTTTGTGAAGACTAACGAACCATTCTAGGAATTCCATTGCTGTCATAAAATGGAAAAGTCTCATCATCTGACCCCGTTTCTACCTCTTCTCCTGAGACAGCCCAGGCACTGGAGCACTACTGGTTTACATTAATTCAGAGGATGCCTCAAAACTCTCTTCCATGGAGACCGAAGAGTACAGATGCCTGACTCCCAGGCAGACAGACACCATAGGAAACCATGAAATACCCATTCCAGTCACTGCACACCAACAGTTCCTTTTCCCTGGCCCCCAAGGCATCAAAGATGGGGCATCCCAGTCCATAATCATCCTCACGCTCCCCACATCTAACCTCTGGCAAGGGACACTGCCAGCAGAAAGGACTATAGTTTCCTTAAGAGCTTTTAGTTTCTTGCTTCAATCTCAATTTTTTCTCCTTCTCAGGCCTTATTCTCACCTCATTAGCAAAAGTTTAGACAGTTCAAGGTTCTTCTGCCCCACGTACATAACTTTCATAAATAACCCAAGTCAGGAGAGAAAGTCCACATTTATATGTGACATGTCATCTCATTGAAATCCCTACCTGCACGTGATACACACAGCTGAGTTGATACCTCATATATTTCCAAATTTGTCATTTGTGGTGCTGGTAGAAATAACGTGCATGAAACATACACCATGCGTTTGAAAAATACACAGCAATAGCTCAATAGAAGACACCATCAACCTAGTTGCTCCAGCAGAGACACCCCAGAATCCTAGGAGGCTTTCTGCTTTCTGTCACTCCAAGCCATACTGGCTTTTTGTCCATAGCTCCCAGGATAATATTCAGTTCCCTGACCATGGTCTACAAGGATCAACAGATCTGGTCCTTCTCAAACCATCAAGCTTCATCTCATACCATATATGCCCCCATAAACTCTACTTAATGCTAGGTTATTTAATATTATGTTTTACTATCTGTCTACTCCTCCAGACTAGAAGCTTCAGTAAGGGCATAAACCTTGTTCATCCTTTTCACCACTGTGCGTCCAGCTCCAAGTCCAGTGCCTGGTACATGTGGGCGCTCAATAGGCATTTATTAATGGAATGAATGAAGGGGATAACGTCTACAAAGGAAAGACTGGGATATCAGAACACTATGGGCTAAGCAGACATATCTCTGAGGTAGACAGATTTTAAGATTTGTTTTAAAGCAGAGGAGTGAAAAATAATGGATGAAAGAAAAATGAACTCTCTGGAAGGGGACCGGCCTCTGTGTATTTGTTCTCTAGCCTATCTCATTTCTGACAGCAGCCCCTTCCCAGGCTCCTAAACTCCCTCCCAGGCCCTAGCCCTTTCCCCACCTTACCGGTCACACGTTCACCCCTTCTCTCCATCACCAGCGTCACTGGTTCAGTTTAAGCTTACTTTATCTCTTACCCAAACTCTACAGCCCCCTGGATGGGCTCCTTCCACAGTTCACCCCCACAGCTGCTCACTGCTGCCAGAGGGGGCATCTGAAAGCCACGCCTTCCCTGTTCAAAGGCCTCCTGTGACTTCTGGCCCAGTCAGTAGCACCCATAGCCTAATGGTTCCTCAGTCTCTGAAGTGCAGTTCATCCCTCCAAATTCATCTCCTTTGCCTCCGCACCACCTGGCCATCCTTCAGACTGCACCACACGAGGTCTGCATCCCTTCATGACGCCATGCCTTTGAATAGGGCGGCTTCCTCCGTCCAGAGTGTCCTCGATTACACTCTGCCACCCCTTCTCCCCTTGGCCATCTCCTGCTCATTTTTCTTTTCTTTTTTCTTTTTCGAGACGGAGTCTCGATCTCAGCTCACTGCAACCTCCGCCTCCTGGGTTCAAGTGATTCTCCTGCCTCAGCCTCCCGAGTAGCTGGGATTACAGGCAAGCACCACCACGCCCCGCTAATTTTTGTATTTTTAGTAGAGACACGTTTTTGCATGTTGGCCAGGCTGGTCCTGAACTCCTGACCTCAAGTGATCTGCCCACCTCGGCCTCCCAAAGTGCTGGGATCACAGGCATGAGCCATTGCACCTGGCCTCCTGCTCATTTTTCAAAACCCAGTTCAAGATAACTTCTCTATGAAATCCTTTCCGAGGCTGATCAGTCACTTCCTCTTCCAGTTACCAAAGCATCCTGTTCCTGCCTCTACAACGCCCATCACAGAAGCATTGTCACTTGTCTTCAGGCATCTTCTCTCCCATGGTGAGCTCCTCTAGGGTACAAACCACTTCATATTCCTCTTTCTACTCAGAGGACAACAAATGTGCTCATAAAAAGCTCTTAAATGTTCAGCTGCCGGAGGGCTGGATGAGTGAATGAGAAGGGGGAGGAAGAGGGGAATGAGGAGGGGGAAGAAAGAAAGAAGGGACAGGAGCGACAAAAGGGAGATTTTTCCCTTTAAGACACCTCTGGCAAGAAAGTGCAGGAGCTTAGCAGAGGCCTGGGTGAACCAGGGCCTAAAGCCCTGAGGGGGAAGGATCAGGAAGAGGCCACCACTCAGAGCAGCTCTGAAGGCCCTCTATCTTGAGAGACTTGTCACCAACCTCTGAGAGCCACCAATCTCACTGTGGGGTGATAGTGGGGCCCTGAATGCTCAGACCAGTGGCCTTTTCTGGAAAAAAAATGCAAAAAAAAAAAAAAAAGGGGGGGGTGTGGGGAGGAGAGTCTAGCTAAATCATGTGGTCACAGTAAAGGCAAGTTCCAAGCCGACCCATTTAACTCTGAATTTTGCTCCAACTTTTGAATGCATTACATACAAGTGAAAATTAAAAAAAAAAAACACAAGAACTGTCAGTTGAACAGAGATAAGTCCGTGAGAATTATCAATGAGTTCTGAGCCCTACAGCAGGGGCTTTATTTCCCGCCCCCAAGGAAAGCCCGCCCACTGGGCCCGCCCCCAAAGCAGGAGTTAACCAAAGCCCAAGCTTTTTATGCTTGGAGGTGTGCATCCATTTCTTTCTTAACTTTCTATTCTAATTTGTATTATTTATAAAGGCACAAACTTAAACACACATTTTTCTTTTTTATTGTATATCATCTTTCAAACCACCTCAAATCCCTTACTTGAAAGAAGTCTAAGTTAAATGAACACCTAGATACTTGTTTAGTCTCTAAAGGACTTAGTAGAGAAATTCCCAACCTCTTAAGCAGCATTTCACCAAGAAATAGCACATTGAAAAACACAAGTTTTAATTCCTATCTTTTTCCCCATCTCCTAACTTGCAATCCTGTGGGACTTGCAATCCTGAAGGTAGCCAGTAGGAAGAAGAAAAAAGAGAAGAAAATGACACTGATAATCCACAAAGAGGACTAATAAAAATGTAAGTTTCCTTGCTTATTAGCAATTGTTAGGTGATGTTTAGGACAAAAGGGGAACTAGGGTTTCGGCAAATACCCAGGAAGAAACACTCCATTTTGCTTCTGGTCACTAATCTACTGCTGAAAAATGACTGAGCTACACTCGACAACCTTCTGGTGCTCACTTTTCTGAGGCAGCTTCTTTCCACGTTCCCCAAATTCTTTGATCATAACAGGTACCACCCGCAGTCAGGTAAAACACCCGAAGAGTTGGCAAAGCTATCCAGCTCACACTGAATTATGTAAGCCTCAACGTTTTCATTGTGCGGTCAGTATTGGGAGACCCATTTTAAAGAGAAAAAATGTACTAAGAAGAAATTAGATCATTCATAAATGCACAACTACATTTTAATACAGTAAAATGAGAACTCAAAAGCTTTAGCTTCTGTTTTTTTCAAGTTGACTGCAGGTACTTAATTATCAATTTCAAATTGTGTTTTCAACTATTAATTAGTTGAGAAACCTTAGCAAACACAAGAAATCTTTGTCTTAAAATATGGGGCTGGGCCCAGTGGCTCAGGTCTGTAATCCCAGCAACTCTCGTGGCTGAGGCAGGAGAATCACCTGAACCCCAGAGGCTGAGGCTGCAGTGAGCCATGCCTTTGATCGCACCACTGTACTCCAACCTGAGTGACAGTCAGACTCTGTCTCAAGACAAACAAACAAACAAACAAAAAAGCGGAGGGGTGGTTCTCCTGACTTGGATCACTGGACTTGAGGACACAACACAGGCCCAGCAGCTGTGGTCTCATTCCTGCGTTCTCTACTGCAGTGGGTGGGTGCAAGGTGGGGCAACCTCCACACACACTGATCATGTCCAGAGTGGATGGCCCTCTGTTTCCCCTCTGTGCCCTTCCTCCATCAGAGTACTCCATCCTCAAGGAACTCACCAGATTCTGCTCTAGAAGGCAACCTGCCATCAGAGCTGCCCCAGATCAGAGGAGCTTGTGACTCAATGAAGCTCAGAAGTCTATCAGCTCCCAGGTAGCTAGTGCCCTGGCCTCCGTTTCTTGGTCTATTGCCTCCCTACTCTATTTGGCACTGGTCTCTAAAAACATTTTGCAATCATCTGGAATATCCACATCTGAAATCCCTCGAGCTTTGTCTCAACTTAACTGCCAACTGCAAAATGGTTGACTTCCCACTAATGATGTAAAAGAATAAACACAGCCGCCAGAGACCACAAACAGTGTGAAATGATTTACGACCAAAGCCACTATTTTCCAACCTCAGCTAAACCATCTCCCTCTATTAATAAAAGCACATTCATTTCTTTGAATTTGTGCCCAATTGAGGCCACATATATGCCAAAACCAGAGCCTGTGTGGTAACCCAAGAAGTTTCATATTGTCTCATGTATGATTTGTACAGTTCTGGCTAAGACAAAAGAAACCAATGACAAGATGCTGCTAGACATGTGAAATCACTGGTAACAAGCATTTCTAAGCTTTTATTGGAATTCATTAAGATATATGCATATGAAGGTAACATTAATTAAGAATCCTTGATAACACTTGGTGCCTGGCTACACAGGCCTACTTGGCACATCCCTACCATGGGTGTCCGACTTAGCAGGAAATGCTTCTGTCCTCCTTAAACCCTTTGGCTCTGTTTATTGTTGTTTCTCCATTTACTGCCTCTATGTCAGTTACCTCACTAAAATGAGTAGGTACCTGATTCTTCCAGCTGTGGCTATGTATGTATCAATACAGGAGAAATTTTGAATATCATACAAACAATTTAGAATGGCAATGCAGCAAAACAAGAAAAAGGAGTCTGAAAAAGATAGTGCGTTAAGACCTACCAAGCAATGAAACCACTATTCACAATTAAATGCTAAAGTTAGTGACATTTCCTTACTGCCACAACTAATATATCTACAGTGAAGAAAGGAGGCTGAGCAGGCAGAGCACTAATGGAGAGCAAATGGCTCTCCCCAGACACAGTAGGAGCCTCATTTTCCACCCTTGATCTGTCTTTTAGCATAACACTCCTGGCCATCCACTACCCTCACTTCCTGATTGGTGAGCTTGGGATAGGAATCGGACACTCCCAGTCCAGCCCCTACCTGGTCCCTCTCTTCCCTTCCTCTTTCAGAAATGAGCTGCCATCAGAACACAGGTGTTCTGCTCCTCCAGGGACAGAAGAGGTCTGTGACTGGGTGGGTAAATCTAATTCTAGGGTTCAGGATTAGAAAGCATGCCTGCCTCAGCTATAAGCCACATCCTCCAACCACGGTGATAACTTTCTCCCCATCCCCATCCTCCTTAGTCTCTTATTTCCAAGTAAAAAACCCAAGGCATTACATGTTTAGGTCTCTGAGTCTTCTCAGATCTTCAGTTCTGCTGTCCCTGGAAAATGAGAGAACATGAGTTGCCTATAGATAGCTCCTTCCTAGGAAAGGGAAGAGAAGGGAAGAGGAAGAACCTGGGCCCCAAATGCCTACTCTCTCGTGGCAACTGGGCACGTGAGTGGTTAGTTATGCTGCCGGCAGTTCTTTTATAGGAAGGAAACCCCATAAGTAGAAAATAGCTGTCCCCTTCTTATTAACAAATACATCATTAAAAAAGTGGCGGCGTGCGCCTGTAATCCCATCTACTAAGGAGGCTGAGGCAGAACTGCTTGAACCCGGGAGGTGGAGCTTGCAGTGAGCCGAGATCGCGTTACTGCACTCCAGCCTGGGCAACAGAGCAAGACTCCATCCCTAAAAACAAAAACAAAACAAAAATTAGCCAGTGTAGTGATCAATACCAAAGACTAACCCCTAAAAATGCTTCATCTAATCTCAAAAGCAATATGCTAAGCAAAATAAGCCAGATATAGTACTCTAGGTAACTACGGCATATCCATATCAATTTCCTGGGTTTGATAATGTACAATAGTTATGTAAGATATCACCACTGGGAGGAGCCGGGTGATGGGTACACAGGACCTCTCGGTACTATTTTTGCAACATCTTGTGGATTTATCCTTAGTTCAAAATAAAAGTTTAAAAAGGTGCCAGACACAAAAGGGTACATGCTGTATATTCCGTTTATATAAAGTTTTAGAACAGGCAGAGCTTATCTATGGTGAAAGAGATCAGAAGAATGGTTCCCTCTGGGAGGAGGGTAGAAGAATGAGGATTAATGAGAAGAGGTGGGAGGAAATTTCTGAGGTGACAGAAACCTTCTGTATCTTGATAAGGGTAGGGGCTATGTGGCTTTCTACTTTTGTCAAACTCATCAAACATATAAGATCTAAGCACGTCATTGGATGTAGATTATACCTTAATTAAAACAACAAGAAAATTAAAAACCTCATCTGCTGCTTGCTATTCAAGCAAAACCTTCAAAATAAATGCTTTAAATTTGGTTTAAATTATCAAATCTCCAAAAAAATTATCTGTAAGAACTTAGGAAATAAATCATGGGGCTATTTGCTGCCATTTTATAGGTATGCAGTTTACTTCCTCCAATAATCAGAGCAAAGTTCTACTGGCAGACACTGCTACCTTGCTTCTGATTCCACAGTCTGAAGAGGCAGGCTTCCAACAGGTGGGGTGGCACAAGAGAAAGAATTAACATAATTTCCAGCATAAGTACGCATACCTACAATTATCTAAACACCTAAATACAAATGCATTAATCTCTACATCTAAAACTATTGAACATAACTAAAGCAAGATTTAAAAGACCCCAGCCACCTTGATGCAATCCTTAATTACTAATAATAACTTAAGTCACTGCTTGGTCAAATCCCCAGACTTCAGTTGAAGGCCTCTCTTAAATTCCCCAAATCTTGAAGCAGAGAATAGTAGGCTCTGAGAATTGGGGTCCATCATTTACCCAGAATCTCATACATTACTCTAACACCCTCCTCCAATTTTAGTTTCTCTTTGGCGCTCTTCTCCACATTGCTTATCAAAGCCCAAACAACAAAAAGATTAAAGATTTGAAATCCATCCTGGACTCTGTCTTCTTAAGTTTCTTGTGATTACGTTTTTATCCTATCAGAAGGAATTGCTCTTTGAAGCTTCAGGTTTGGGTAATTCTGATCTTATTTTATTGAATGGCTTTCTGGTGAGTGCCTACTATGTGCCTTACCCTGTTATGGGCGCTTTACTGGATCATCTCATTTCATTTCCCAGCTGCCCTTTAAGGCAGGCATAGTCAGCACTTTAGAGACAGGAAAGTGAGGCTCAGAGGGTAAGGTGGGCTCAGTGTCCCAGCTGAGCGGCCAGCTCAGGCTGGGGGCTCCAGTGCGGTGCTCTCCTCACTGGACCATGCAGGGCGGTGGCACTGGGCCTGCCCCAACACAGTCCAGGGTTGAATGAACCATCAGGGTTCCTGATGGCAAACACTGAATACAGGATTGAGCTCAGCTCAGCCAAAGTGGGGAGCTCACTCTAGGGCTCAGAAATTTAAAAAACAAAACAAAACAAAAACAAGTATATCAAAACACCTTTTAATTTAAAAATACAGAGATAAAGAATTATATGATTGAAAGAGAGCAAGAGAGCACACTGTTGTCCTAGGAGATGGCCCCCGCACACCCCTCGCTCGCCTATTCACACTGTTCCGAAGTGGCGGGATTCCTCTTCCCCTACACGTTCTCTGCAGCATTTGCCAAAGCTGACCCATCCTTTCGGAGCAAATCTCTACTCTTGTACATTGCCCTTCATTTCCTGGTCACTTCCTTTTCTCTTTCCATTCCACAAATGAGGGCATTTCACACCATCTGTCGTCAGTCCCTCTGCTCTTTCTCTACTCTCTCCTTGGGTAATTTCATTGTCTTTTCTGCCTTCAACCATCACCTCCATGTAGATGACCCTAAATTTGTATTTTTGGTCTTACCTTCTCTTCTAAGCCTCAGCTCATACCTCCTACTTCCTACTCGACAGGCCTGCATGGCTATTCTGTTGGCATCTGAAAGTTTTATATTAAAGCTAATTTCAGCCAGGAGCAGTAGCTCACACCTGTAATCCCAGCACTTTGGGAGGCTGAGGCAGGTGAATCCCTTGAGGTCAGGAGTTCGAGACCAGTCTGGCCAATATGGTGAAACCCTGTTTCTACTAGAGACCTACTAAACAATTTTAGTTTTGTACTAAAAATACAAAATGTAATCAGGTATGGTGGCACTTGCCTGTAAGCTTAGCTACTCTGGAGGCAGAGACAGGAGAATCACTTGAACTTGAGAGGCAGAGGTTGCAGTAGGCCGAGATTGCGCCACTGCACTCGAGCCTGGGCAACAGAGTGAGACTCTATCTCAAAAAAAAAAATAAAATAAAAATTAAAAAATAAAAATAAAGCTAATTACATAATTTTCTTCCCATAATTTTCTTTCCTCCTCTCACCAAATCCATTCCTGTCTATAACTCTCTAATTTCTATTCATGATACTATCATTTATCATTTTCTGAACTATCCAGGCTCAGATTGTCTGAGTCAGCTCTCTTTGTTCAATACACTTTCCTATACCCTAAACCCTAAAAACAAAAGGAAGGAACCGAGTGAAGGAAGGAAAGGACTGATGAGGTGGGAGGACCGACCTTCCTGAGAAACTTCCATTTAGAAAAAGGAAGAACATGACAGTGGTATGGTACTGAGCAAGGGGGAGAGGATCTGGATTTGTGGGAGCCGCTAGGGAGGTGTCTGCAGGCTTAGGGGCCAGAGAAGCGGGGGTGGGGGCTGCGGAGAGGAAAAGCAAACCATGTTACCTGGGGTGCTGCAGAACAGTTTTAACTTCAAAAATAGTATATCTAAAGCAGGGAAAGAATACATTTCTCTAAGGATTGAATTCAAAATCAAGTGGGTCAGGCTGTAAAGAAAAAACAGATTGGAAGTACAAGTGAATCCAAAAAACAGGCATGAAAGTTCACGTCAATCTGAGCTTTAATAGTTACATTGTCCACCTATAAATGACCTAGCTGTTAACATAAGTACATTGAGATTTCCTTCAATTACAGCAAAGCAGCTTTGTACATGATGTTCTCAAGACACAGAGGACAAAGGAGACACTGGGAGAATTTGGGCTTGGTTGTGATTGTGACATAGAAGACTCTTCTCTGTTCTCCAGGAAAGGGCACAAGGGAGACCAAAATAGACTTTCAGATGGAGGTGACTCCAGGAGTTTCCCTCGGCTCCTGTGTCATGTCTGCTCAACGGCTGCTTTTCCAAGGCCACAGATGAACCTAACACCTCATGATAATCCATTCTAGAGCAACACTGACAAGCTCCTCTTTCCATCTGTGCCACCTCCTTGGTGGTGCAATTTACTACTGGCATTTAGGGGCCTTGCTTGTTAGTTGGCCTATATTTCTCTTTTTCCAAGTTCCAGGGAGCTCCCCCTAAATTCTAGGGTTCTGGAGTTCAGTGAACATGCACAGTTTAACCTGCTTTCCTCTTATGACTTTACAGACAAACTCGCATCTCCAGTTCTGCCAGCCTGGGACTATTCACACTCTGACTTGATGCACAGGTGGCAGCACCCAGTTTCTCTGAGTATCTTGTCCTTCTCAAAATGCTATTACATGTCTGACATGCAGAACTGAGTGCAATGTTGGCCATGTGGAAGTACCATAATTTTGCAGAAGAATAAGCATTGGAATACTATTATCTGGATACAGGGATCATCAAAAAGTAGGTGCCTACTGGCAGCTCTCCTGTCTTACCACCCAGAACATGCCTGGCACAGAGCAGCCACACCACAAAACTTGTGCAATGAGTGTCTCTTGATTTCAGCCACCAGGTGATAAACATATATTAATGCATACAGCCATACAGATACATATATGTAAGAAACAACACAAAGAAGACCTTCCGAAGTTCAACACTGTGGTTCTTTTTTTTTCCTCTAAGCAACATTAGTCCATGTGCTTTGGAGGAGCTTTTCCTTCATACCCATTCCTTTATCTCCACTCTAATCAGTCTAAAATCTAACTGCAGCAATGCCTGTTAACTGGGGCTGCTGTGTTTGAGATCTTAGCCCTCCAATCTGTCATGTACCACGGATACGTTCTCCTCCCATCACTTTTCAGCTATTGGGTCTTTATCAGTTTCACATTTTGTGCACATTCATCTTTCTGCCACTCTGATCTCATCTCGTCCCCCTATGCACTCACCTCCAACTGCTCCTTATTGCCCCAAGTCCACTCTTGGCAGCTGGTATCCGAGACTCATTGGCTGTACCTTCTGAATCTCACCTTCCAAGATGCCCACACAGAATCTCTACTCTAGACAGCCCTACCTCTTCAGTACCTCCCAAACACACCTTATTTATTTCCCACTTGAGTGTTCAACATCCTTTTCCCTTTATTCTAGTTTCCCAAATCCTGCACAATCTTCAACGTCCAGCTTTGGAAGATGTTTTCCACTCTTTCCATGAGTCCAATGGAACTGCTTTTGGAAAACAAGATGACTCTAACGCTGTGCCAGATGTTAAAGCAAGCGAAGTTTTGTAATATGAGGTCCCCAGAAAGTGTTCCGAAGCTACTGAGGTTCTTGGGGTTGAAAGTTGTAGAAGAAAAGCAGTCACGCCACTAGATGTGGCCTGCTTGTATCTTTTTTGCCCTCGTCCTGTTCTCTCTGGCTGGCAGACATTATTTTATTCTTACTAGAGCCATAAGTAAATTTATCTTTTCAATTGAAAAAAGCCGCTTTTAAAAATGCCTCCTGGCCAGGCACAGTAACTCACACCTATAATCCCAGCACTTTGGGAGGCCAAGGTGGGCAGATCACCTGAGGTCAGGAATTTGAGACTAGCCTGGCCAGCATGGTGAAACCCTGTCTCTACTAAAAATACAAAAAAAAAAAAAAAAAAAAAAATTAGCCGGGTGTGGTGGCAGGCCCCTGTAATCCCAGCTATTCAGAAGGCTGAGGCAGGAGGACCGCTTGAGCCTGGGAGGTGGAGGTTGCAGTGAGCCGAGGTCACACCATTGCATTCCAGCCTGGGTGACAGGCTTTTTGTCTCAAAAATTTAAAAAAATTTAAAAAAAAAGCCTCCTGAGCTGGAGTTACCAGGTTCTCAAAGCTGGTGTAAACAGACACTTCTGCTTGTGGCCAGATCTGTCTGGCTGAATTTGCACATGAACCAGCTGGTGAAAAGTCAGTCAGTGTTACACATTCACAAAAGCAGAGGCTTTCGGCCGTGCGCAGTGGTTCACGCCTGTAATGCCAGCACTTCGGGAGGCCGAGGCGGGCAGATCACGAGGTCAGGAGATCGAGACCATCCTGGCTAACACGGTGAAACCCCGTCTCTACTAAAAATACAAAAAATTAGCCAGGTGTGGTGGTGGGCACCTGTAGTCCCAGCTCCTTGGGGGCTGAGGCAGGAGAATGGTGTGAAACCCGGAAGGTGGAGCTCGCAGTGAGCTGAGACTGCGCCACTGCACTCCAGCCTGGGCAGAGCAAGACTCCATCTCAAAAAAAAAAAAAGCAGAGACTTTCATCTGCTCTTGGAGTGAAGTCTTGTTGTTTACATTTTATCATTCATATGATACAAAACAGTTTTTGTTTTCATTAAATATGAGGAAGTGTCCCATTCAGGGAATTCTGCAAATGATAAAGACTAAAACAATGTCTCCTTCCTCCCCAAATCTGTAAACACACAGTGATACAGTTGATACAAATGGCATTTGGTGACCACAGCTGGAGTAAGTTCAGGTGGATGCCATAATGGGCTCCATTTTCTCCTGCTAGACAGGGGTATGGGCCACACATGCCAGGCCTTAGGCTGGTTTCAAGGAAGGCTTTGGAGACAATGACAGAGCCCACTGCCATCAGGTGGTGGCAAGTGGTGGTGGGCAGTGAGGAGGAACTTCTACAGTGCCCCCTAGAGGTAGGGGACACAAATGTCAGGAAAGGAGAGGGGATCTGACCTGTTGAATCAGGTTGCACCTGAGGATGCTGAATCCAGGGAAAACGGAAATAAAAGAGTAACACAGGCAGCAATATACTGTATGTGCACACCAGAGGTCCCCTTTCTTGATTTGATATATTTTTGGTAACAGTAACACTCAACTGTGCACACATGCACGCGCGTGCGCGCGCGCACACACACACACACACACACACACACACACACCCCGTGACATAGTTGATGCAAACAGCAAACATTTATATGTGTATAAGATGGGGTTGGAAAGAGATTAACTAGACAAGAATCCCATAAGCTGTTACATAAAAATTTAAAACAGAGTGAATATCTCAATATGGGAATGGTTGAGAATTTGAGATATACCCTAATGACAGAATATTATGCAGTTGTTAAGAAAAATTAAATAAGTTTTTAGGGTTAACTCAAGGGATTTTTACTACATATTGTTAAATGAGGAGAGAGAAGGGCATAGAATATTCCATTTGTTAAATCCTGTGTGTGTATTAAAAGGTGCTGAACACATCAGTGTGAACAATGTTAAGGAGAAACAGGGAGGGAAGAGAATGATAGAAAACAAACAAAAGTGACTATTAAAAGGAACAGGTTATTTAAAAAGTGAGAATTCGCCGGGCATGGTGGCTCATGCCTGTAATCCCAGCACTTTGGGAGGCCAAGGCGGGCGGATCACCTGAGGTCAGGAGTTCGAGACCAGCCTGACCAACATGGAGAAACCCTCTCTACTAAAAATACAAAATTAGCCGGGCATGGTGGCACATGCCTGTAATCCCAGCTACTAGGGAGGCTGAGGCAGGAGATTCGCTTGAGCCTGGGAGGTGGAGGTTGCGGTGAGCCGAGATCATGCCATTGCACTCCAGCCTGGGCAACAAGAGCAAAACTCTGTCTCAAAAAAAAAAAAAAAAAAAAAAGTGAGAATTCTATTAAATTATGTACATGTATATAAATGACCACCAAAATGCTGGAGGTGTTATCTGAGGGTGAAACCATTGCAGGTGATTTTTATATTCTTTCTTATACTTTTCAGCATTTTAACAGGAAATATAATTAGTCTATAATCAGAAGTTACTATTTTCATTGAGGGAAAAAAATTGAATGATTCAATAACACTGGGAGCATGGAAAATGTTTCTGAAGTCTTCCTAGCCAAAACAGGGCACACAGAAAAACTGTGCACATTTATGACTCAAAGAGGTTTTCACAATCTTCTTCAAAATGGAGACAGACCACAAAGTCCAAAATTAATAATCATCCAAATACTTTAAGCACCTTGAAGACAGGGCCTAAATCTAATTTTTAACAGTTTCCTAATAGCTTAGAGTGCTCTGAGTGCTCAGTCCTCATTAACTGACAAGCACATTTCAAATCCTATGAATTATTACATCAAAGATGCCATTATTTGACATACAAATGCTATTAAAGATAAAATCTCATCTAAAAAAGAGTATCCAAGCCAGATCAGCTCCAGTGAAAATAATTTAACTATGAAATTTAATCTGCTACAACGTAAGCAATAAAACCCTAACACATAACAAAACTGGTCTACCTGCTCTGTTTATATTCAGTGCATCCAGTTTTGTTCCCTGCATTCCTACAGTCTCGGGGCTGCCTGGTATCTACATACCCACCTCAATGACTGTCCACTCAATCCCATTACCTTCGGTTTCTTACTGAAGATACAAGAGTAATGACATTAGCTACCAATCATCATAAATCATCTCCGGGCCAGGCCCATCTTCAACACTAAACAGCCTGCTAAAATTTGACTCCAACATGCAATTGTTTTGCAGAGAGGTACAACTTTTCCCTTCTTCCAGGCCTGCTTTCTCTGCAGGGCAGTGAAAGTGCATGCTGTGTGGAGAGCTGCTCTGGTAATAGCCATGGAATAGCCCGTCCAGGACAACAGGCACCAGGTCCTCATGGGGTGGAGGTGGGCTGTGGCTGCTGCCCTTGGAGGCTGGGCACCCACACCTGGCTATAGGGGCCTCTTGCATGCCATTCTTTTAAAACTGGCATTAGGCAATGTGAAAACTAATTTTACACATCTAATCTTTTCAAGTAAAATACTTACCTGGACTAGCAAGTGGCCCGAATTAGGCAAACATGTACCACATTTCTCGGTGTTCTCATTTATTTGGTTTATCAAATTTATCAGTATTTCCACAGCACCTTTGCTGATCATTTCATTAAGAAATCCTGGATTTCCAGAAATGAACTTTATAGACCCCATACAGTATAAAAAAGCTTCCATGTTAGTTTCCAGGTCTTCACTTCTTAGTACCTCCAACAATGATTCTGTCAAAGAGATGAATTATTATAAATGTCTGAGTATAACAGCGGGAGATAAATATATTAAATAAGTTGTGTGTGAACATAAAATACACTTTGTAAAATATGTTTACCAAAATCTACATTCAAGTGCTTGTTAAGAGTTATATCGTATAAAGAGAAAAGCTTACTTTTAGTTAAGACAAATCTCTGTAATAGTAATTTCAGCAAAAGGATGGGATTATTAATAAATAAGAGAAAGTATTATTTTAATTAATGTCATTCCTTGCCTCTTACTAATTATTTATTGGCCTTTATTATTTCTTACAAAAATTTTGAGTCATAGAATACTAATAATTTAACAAATTTAAGAGTTAAATTTCAATAAGTCTTTAAGAATATATTTGTTTCTATATTATTAGTGGGAAATCCATGACAGTAGCTTAAAAAAATCTCAATCACCCTAGAAAAAGATAACTTGAATACAACACCTATCCTTTTCCCAAGACAACTTAAGAACATTTATTCAATAACATACCACTACTTGGTTTTACGAGTAATCCAGGCAAATCCAATAAGGTTAATAATGCATATCTCACATTTAATTATATTAATGCCCATGTAATAATTTGAGATGATTGTCTTCAGTCTACAATTCTTTAGTTGATTCAACATTAGACATTTCTTTCAGTACTCGTTTTGTCCCTGTCTGCCAGGGGCAAAGAAAGATGAAAAGATAATTTATCCTATGTTGCAAAAAGAGAACTCAAAATATTTTCCATGTTGCTGCATGGAAGATACTTTGTATCTTCTCTTCTTGTATCAGCAATATTAATTCATAAAAACATTTCCATTTAGGTAACTAGGTATCTTAATTTTTTAGAAGTACAACAAAAATTAGGCATGAGCTAGACAAGGTGTAATAAAACTTCCTTACCTACAAATTTGAAACATTGTGATGTCAGGTTTCTATAACAGTTATAGCTGTCTTTCAACTTTCAGTCATTCCTAGTATATTAAAGACTAAAATTTTCAATTATGTCAAATACTATTACATGCATTTTTCTATATATTAAATCCAAGTCCAGGAAATGAATTCTTAAATGGGGAACACTTTGTAAATCACACAATGTTACTACAGGTGTTGAAAGAAAAGAGCAAACTACCACAGGATACATTCAACTGAATGTGGAAAACAGAGAAGGACAAAGTAAAAATGAGCATTGCAAAACTTCTGCATGTTTCTAGAAAACAAAATATTCCTGCTATCATTGATTACACATTTTCTCTCCAGATATCTAATTTTTACTCAAGTACATTTGCTCAATAGTAGCACTGAATGACACTCACCCAGAATGCTGTCATTTTGAATCAAAGAATCATTCTTCTCATTCCTGCTAATTTTAAATATAAGTTTGCAGACATTAAGAAGATTCTTTCTACTCACTTTAAGCTGCAGAGAAAGAAACACATCTCTATTGCAGAAGGAAATAAAGACATGCTGTATTTTAAAAAAAATAAACCACAAACATCTCTTTTTAAAGTGCAGCAAGAGTATTTTTAAACATGAAGAAAAGTTCTAAAGAAATCAACTTTGAAAAATTTAGACCACATATTTGCTAACTGTGGTATCTAATTAACTCAATTATAGTAAATACAATATAAATGATCTTTAGAATAAACATTTTAATGACAGATCTTGGCGACTGTGAACAGTGTGGAATAAACATAGAAGTGCAGATATCTCTTCGATATATTGATTTCCTTTCTTCTGAGTATATACCTAGCAGTGGGGTTGCCGGATCATACAGCAGCTCTATTTTTAGTTTCTTGAGGAACCTCCAATCTGTTCTCCTTACTTATTTCTTACTTCATAAAGTCTCTCTTTCTTTTCTTTTTTTCAGAGACAGGGTCTTGCTCTTTCACCCAGGCTGGAGTGCCGTGATGCCGCCATCACAGCTCACTGCTGCCTTGACCTCGTGGGCTCAATCAATCCTCTTGCCTCTGCCGCCAGAGCAGCTGGGACTATAGGCATGTGCCACCGTGCCTGGCTAATTTTTTCAACTTTTTTTGGTAGAGATGTTGCCCAGGCTGGTCTCAAACTAGCAGGTCAAACAATCCTCTCACCTCAGCCTCCCAGTGTTGAGATTACAAGTGTGAGCTAACACGCCCAGCCAAGTCTCATATTTATATGTGTGATTATTAGTTACTTTTAAAGGAGTATATGAGGAAGAAAGGGGTGCAGTATACTGCTAATACATTTAATTAGAGTAATTGCATTAAAACACAAAAGTAGAGAAAGAAGAATACCAAAATTTCACATTAATTTAGAAAAGAATACACAGTAGAGACGAAGGAAAGAAAAGAAAGGGGGAAGCTTTTGGTTTTATCATTTGTATAAAAGAAAACTTAATACTGTTTAATTTGATAATACACATATATTTCTTTTTAAGGTCTATTTCTGGAATGCTTTGAGATAATCACAAGTAACATCTAAATTTGAAAATTACCTTCTAGGCTGGATGCAGTGGTTCACGTCTGTAATTCTGGCACTTTGGGAGGCTGAGGCAAGTGGATCACGAGGTCAGGAGTTCAAGACCAGCCTGACCAATATGGTGAAACCCCATCTCTACTAAAACTACAAAAATTAGCCAGGTGTGGTGGCACGCGCCTGTAATCCCAGCTACTCAGGAGGCTGAGGTAGGAGAATCACTTGAAACCGGGAGGCGGAGGTTGCAGTAAGCCGAGATCGCACCACTGCACACCAGCCTGGGTGACAGAGCGAGAATCTGTCTCAAAAAAAAAAAGAAAGAAAAAAGAAAATAAAATTGTCTTCTAAATCATACAAAAAGATCTAAGTAAACTAAACACAGGGTGATAAGGAAATATAGTTGGGTTTTTTTTTTTTTTTTTTTAAAAAGCAAAGTATAGGATGACTGACTGAATCAAATGGTCTAAATTAGCTGTGTATTTAAAGTAGTAAAAAAGAAAAATAAAAAACACCCTAAATATCCAATATTAGGGAATAGTTTAATAAACTGTGGGACATCAATACTATTCACATTAAGCAGTCACAAAAAAGCGTAACTGTGAACACTATGTTTAAAGAGGGAAACATTTATAACCTACTGTTAGATGGAAATACTATGTGCCCTCATCGCAAAAGTGTAAAAATGTGTTTGTAGGAATAAAGTCACCTGAACAAAAAATTATTTCTGCGTGAAAAGGATGACATATAGGTGATTAGTTTATTATTAAAAACTATCTTTTAAGTTATTTTATTTATTTTTTGAGACGGAGTTTCGCTCTTCTCCCCCAGCTTAGTGTGCAATGGCATGATCTGGGCTCACTGCAACCTCCGGTTCCCAGGCTCAAGTGATTCTCCTGCCCCAGCCTCCCAAGTGGCTGGGATTACAGGCATGTGCCACCATGCCCGGCTAATTTTTGTATTTTTAGTAAAGATGGGGTTTTGCCATGTGGGCCAGGCTGGTCTCGAACTCCTGACCTCAAGTGATCCACCCACCTTGGCCTCCCAAAGTGCTGGGATTACAGGTGTGAGCCACCACGCCCAGCCTAAAGTTATTTTTAATAATATTTATTAATGAGTTTTCAGTTACTTAAAAAAACATAATGGAATCTGTCAGGCATATTTGTTATTTGTTCTGTGTTTGATCCACAAATATTTACTGGGCGCCTGATGTGTACCAGGCACTGTGCTGCTCACTGCACAAGACACCAAGATGGCCACGGTCAGCCCCCAGCTGGAGCGGTCCCAGGAGGCGAGCACTGCCTGTGGTACAGCTTCTGCATGCCCTCCTGCAAGAGGCCACTTACAAAAGTTATTCCAGAGCAACCCTGCAAATTCGGTGTTGTCATTCCCATTTTGCACTTGAGGAGTGCGTGCCTCAGAGAGGTCACAGAACCACCTCGGCATCACCTGGGCATGCATTAGGAATGCAGAATCTCAGGCCCCACCCGGCAGTACTGCCTCAGAATCTGCATTTTACAAGACCCCCAGGGGATGCATGTGCACACTGAAGTCTGGGAAACACTGTTATGGAAGCTTCAGAAACTGTAACACATGGCGGAATGGAGATTCCTTCTGTTCCCAGGAGGAAAATAGGAAATGGGAACCTTAATACATGTTTAATGATTAGGTATTTAAAATAACATTGTTTAAAACCCCCAGAAAATAAGAGGGCTTAAGAAAACAGAAGAACATTTCTATATTGATGGAAATATATATTATTCCTAATATTTGGGAATATATTTGAATCGGCTGACTATCTTCTACTAGATTGTGAGTCCTTGAGGTCAAAACCACCATTTATTACTCTTTCTATATGTAATATGTAGGATGAGTTCCATACTTAATAAAACTTCATGGAAAAAAATGAATAAAACTCACTTTCCTTTCCCCCACCAAATCTTACATTTTTAGTAAAAAGTGGCAAACGAAAACAAAACAAAACAAAAACCCCTTGTATCAGAGTTTTCATTAAAACAACAAGAAGAAAAAATAAAAAAGAAAACAAAGAAAAGAAAAAAGACAACCACAATTTCCAGGCCTGCTGTAATGTCAATTTACACTCAGAGCAAATTTGTATGGCTTCTCCATTGTTAACTGTAAAATTATGACTTTAAGACATAAAAAGATAATAAAATCTTACATTTATGCAAGGGGTGTAGACTATCTTATTTTTAAAATTCCCTGTTACTCTCCCTTTCCTTTGCTCTGCTTTATTTTTCTCCCTTAGTTCTCATTATCTCCTTTGGTATCTGCTGTGTTTGCTGTCTGTCTGCCCTGCTACAGTGGCAACCCCAGAGGCAGGAGCTAGTTTATTCACTTGTATTCCCAGTGTCAAGAAGAGTCTCTGGCCGGGTGCATGACTCACACCTGTAATCCCAGCACTTTGGGAGGCCAAAGTGGGAGAACTGCTTGAGGCTAGGAGTCTGAGACTAGCCTGGGCATCATAGCGAGACCCCATTTCTTTTTTTTTTTTTTTTTTTTTTTTTGAGACAGAGTCTCGCTCTGTCGCCCAGGCTGGAGTGCAGTGGCCGGATCTCAGCTCACTGCAAGCTCCACCTCCCGGGTTTACACTATTCTCCTGCCTCAGCCTCCTGAGTAGCTGGGACTACAGGGCGCCCGCCACCTCGCCCGGCTAGTTTTTTGTATTTTTTAGTAGAGACGGGGTTTCACCATGTTAGCCAGGATGGTCTCGATCTCCTGACCTCGTGATCCGCCCGTCTCGGCCTCCCAAAGTGCTGGGATTACAGGCTTGAGCCACCGCGCCCAGCCTGCGAGACCTCATTTCTATAAAACATTTTCAAGACATCAGCCAGGTGTGGCAGTGCATGCCTGTGGTCCTAAGCTCCTCGGGAGGCTGAGGCAGAAGGATCACTTGAGCCCAGAAGTTTGAGACTGCAGTGAGCTGTGATCTTGCCACTGTACTCTAGCCCTGGGTGACAGAGCGAGATCTTGTCTTTAAGAAAGAAAACAAAAAAGAGTCTTGGCACAAAGTAGGTTCTTGTGGTAGGGTAGTTTTCTTCTTATGTTAAAAACAGTAGTTTATTCTATTTAAAGTAAATTTGGCAAATTAAAGTAAGAGAAGTTAAAAAATCACTCATAATAGTGCCACTATGTATAATCACACTTGCTATTAGTATTTCTTTTCTTTTTTTACCCTGTACAAAGGGTGCTAGATTTTTTTCCCTCCTAAATATAGTCACATTCGTACTGTATATATTTGTTTGTACTCTTTTAAAAAAACTTAATACAGTAACATTTAAGCTTATATATTTTTGTATATTATTTTGTAAGAGCTTTTGACACAAAGATTAAAATTAAGATGACAGTCTGGAAAACTTTCATTTGCCAGTATTTGCCAATAAATAGGCAGAGAGAAATTGTGAAAAACTTCTTAGTCCCATATAGCTTTAGTTTTTGCTGATTTTTTCTTCTTCAACGGTTCTTACGATGTAGTCTTTTAAAATTTTACACAGAACCCCATCACCAAGGTCTAAGCTAAACAAGACCTTGTCTGGAATGTTACAGGAGATCGAGGCAGTAGATGGGAAGTTGGCCTTGATGGATTTGAAGGTCCTTTCTGATGCTGGTTCTGCAGCTAGTCAGAAGGCAAACCCACCCAGCTCTGCACTCTGGAGTTTTAGCCCAGCATCTTGCTCCTGATTCAGCAAGGCCATCAATGTCACCAAGAGGGCTTTATCTAATCATATGTTTAGCTCAAAACATGTTCACTGCCTGGCAGATCATTTAGCCTTTTGCCCTAAAATAATAAAATTTGTGCCATATATAGATAATTAATTTGAATGACACCATTAATAACCAAAACAATATTTTCTCTGCAAAGCATTAAAAGAATTCATGTTCCTTCCTTCCTCCTTCCTTTCCTTCTTGCTCTTTCTTTTTTTTTTCCCCCTCACTCTTTCTTTCTTTCTTTGGCTTGGTATGGAACAAAATGTCTAGGATCCAGATTAAGATAGCAAAGGCAATCTTTGGGCAGCTGCTGCACCACCAGAGCCGTGGAGTGAAATCACTGTTTCAAACAAGTATTGCTTTCTTCACCACATATCACAATCTTTAAAAAGAGAGTTAATAGTTTGACAGCTAAATAAGAATGTAGCCTCCCCCTGATATTACACAGATATATGCTCAGAAAATTCTGCTTTATGAAAGACTTCATTACCAGTATAAGAAAAGGTGGCATTCTTATTAACTAATAGTAAGTATGGCAACACTTACCTTCACTGTATACTATAAGATTTTAAATTCTATAAATTATGGGGTGTTAGCACAAAGCTTTTACTTGTATGAAACCAAGAAAACAAAGCTTCATTCATTTGTTTTCGCGGCTCTCTTAGAACATTCTATAATAATTGTGGCTTATCTTTTGGTTCCAACTGTTTATGGCTGAGACAATGAAGTGCTCCCCTCAAACAATGATATCATTTTGTTTGAGACAGAGTTTCTACAGACTTTTTTTTTGGTGTCTGGCCTTTTCTTCTCACACCTTGTGAAAGCCTTCTATGACCATTGAGGTACCTTCCTGTGACCACACGCAGCTGTTTTTCGGTTTCACACTGGTTCCTAAAGCACCTGGCTTATTATGACTGTGGCCTAAATTACTTAGTTATTTATTAAATCATATGACAGAATCAAACATTCAAGAGAAACCACAGCCTGCACCATCTGCTACTGATCTCCAGTCAAGTTATTTGAGCAACCGTTTCTAATGTATTTGCCTACGGTTATTTCTTTTTCTTTCTTGCCTTTCTTTCCTTCCTTCTTTTCTTTTCTTTTTTTTTTTTTTAAACTTAGTCGCAGTCCAAAAATGTTAAGAGTTTCTTTGAACATTTTCTATGTACTCAGCTTTAGTTCCTTAGATAATACTTCCTGGTCAAATTCTGAGATGTCAGTTTATTACCTTATTTTTTTCCAAGATTCTAAACAAATACACTACATTTCTAATATTCTTTGTAATATTTACAAATAAAGCATTAAACAAAGCTTTTATGTGATATAGTCTACTAGACCAGAGGAAAGAAAAACTTACTGCTAGAATTATTTTTGCAAGTTTAAGGCTGAGCAAGTCTGAACCAACATCAACTAGTTTACATAGGGTCTTCAGGAGAATACTTCTTCTCTTAAATTTATTTCCAAGCATGTTTCCTTCCTCTAAAGCATGATGAAGTTGTGTGCAAGCAGCACAAACCGTTTCAATGTTTTCTTCTGTCAGAGCAAAGAGAGTAAAGCAACATTTACTAATTAAGGTTAAGTTTTCAAGTGTGTCAAACACAGTGTGAGTAAAAACCCTGTCATTATTTCCTTGGATATCTTCAAATTCCTGAACTCTATTTTTTTCCTTATCTTATCGCTTCCATCTACCCGATTTTTTTCATCCCTTTGATCCATCTCCTACCATGTTGACTTATTACTTATCAGTCATTAGCTTATCTAGAATACACAGTCTTTCAAAGAGGTATTGGGGAATGGGACTTCTACCTGCTTCAGTTGGCCTCCTTTACTCCAAACGCCCTCCACCTCAGCCCGTGCTCTGCTCAGTCTCACAGATGCATGCCACTTGCATCTTGACCTTCAACTCTTTTTTGAATAGTTCTATTGGCCTAAAATGTTCTCCATAACCCTCATTCCTACTGTTTTTGGTCCTTCGAGGCTCTGTTTATGTTGTAGCTGCTTCAGAAAAGATGCACTGTTCCACATTCACAAACATTACCTTAGGTTACTTATTTTCCATGTACATATGTGTGTGTTGTGTTACATGACCAGTGCCCTCAAACAGATGTCATGCTAAGTGAGCCAGTCTTACATATCTATCAACAGCACATGGTACAGTGAGAATACTGGATAGAATACTGTATGTAGCATAACTTCATACATATTCATTTTCTAATATATCTGTTGACAAAAACAATGACCAATATTTTCCTATGAGAATAATGCTCATCATCTAAGAAAAGAAGGCTCTACTAGAACAAAAGCCTGAAATGTCACAAAATCCACCATTATCTGGAGGTGGTTATTAGAAAACAAGAGAATAAAAAGATTTTTTGGGGTTGCTCACGCCTGTCGTCCGGCACTTTGGGAGGCCGAGGTGGGAGGGTTGCTTGATTCCGGGTTCAACGCCACCTGGGCAATACAGCAAGATCCTACTTCCAAAATAAAATAAAAAATAAATTTAAAAAAGGAAGAATATTTTAGTTAGGAAACAGGGAGATCTAGAACCTTTCATTTTATAATTATGATTGTGAGGAAAGTAATTTTTTTTTTTTTTTGAGATGGAGTCTCACTCTGTCACCCAGACTGGAATGCAGTGGCGCATTCTTGGCTCACTGCAAGCTCCACCTCTCGGGCTCAAGCAATCCTCCTGCCTCAGCCTCCTGAGTAGCTGAGACTCCAGACACGTGTCACCATACCTGGCTAATTTTTGTATTTTTGGTAGAGATGGGGTTTTGCCATTTTGCCCAGGCTGGTCTCAAACTCCTAATCTCAAGTGATCCACCTGCCTCAGCCTCCCAAAGTCCTAGGATTACAGGTGTGAGCCACCACACCCAGCCTAGGAAAGTAATTTTTGAAAGTGGTAGCCACACTAATTGGCATACAAAGAAGAAAAATAGCACAATAAATGGAACATGAGGGGAAATAAAATAATCTAACATATTCTGTTGAATAATATTATCTCTGATAGATTCCTTCATGAAATTTAAAAGTAGGAAACCAATCTTAAATAAATACCATAATGTGCTCTTAGAAGCCCACATAGAGGAAGTGTGTGCCTGCAGAAGGAAGTGACTCAGGCCATTTTTAGCTCTTTTCAACAATAACATCTAAGAAAAAATTGTAAACCTCAATAGCTAAGTAACCTTCAATGTCTTTCGGTTATGCACTTAAATGAATGAATTGATGGGAAATGACTTAGACTAACTTTAAAAAAAGGGAAAAACCTGAACTCCTATTGTATGAAACACTTGTGTTTTGTTGTTTTATTCTTCTGTGACTGGCGGTTTCTTTACAAACCCTAAGTCCAGGCTCTGGGCCACTCATTGGCAGTGGGTGGTCCTCCAAGTATTTTTCTAACACTTCCTTCCACAAACTCTTCAGCCTGGTAGGTTCTATTCAAGAATGCTTGTTTTTAGCTTTAAAAAAGAGGTTAGAAGAAAGGCTCACGGGTCAAATTTTAAACTATTGATCAAATCAATCCTTTATACCAAATAGTTTGTTATAAATGCTCTACAGCTGCAAAAGACAACTTGAATCTACGAACTATCAAGATTTGCAAGGGGCTAAATCTAGTGGGTAAAAGTTTGATGTGTAACAGAGAGTAACATAATCTCAGAGTAACTTCTATCCCCCAATATATGTATTCATCACAAAGGAAAGAATAAAAACTTGACAGTGGATACAGCTGTGGGACACCACCAGCAACAGAACGCAGCAGCATTGTGTACTCCTGGCAGGAGGCGCTGACGGGGACACAGCGGCACTTGTGCTCTGCCTGCCCAAGATGCTAACCTGGAGCTCATCACGGGGAAAACATCAGACAAACCCAATCTGCAGGACAGTCTGTAAAATATTCCTCAAATAGATCAAGATCATGAAAGAGATGTGGCAAATGATGAGAACTTGTGATCCAGGCTTTTATTTTTTCTCTAAAGGAAAGTATTGGGACAAATTGGCAAAATCTGAGCAAGATTTGTATAGTATTGTATGGTAATTTCCAGATATATAAGAGAATGCTTTTGTTTCTAAAAAATATACATGCCAGCCGGGTTCAGTGGCTCACACCTGTAATCCCAAAACTTTGGAAGGCCGAGGCAGGTGGATCACTTGAGGCCACAAGTTTGAGACCAGCCTGGCCAACAGAACAAAATCCAGTCTCTACTAAAAATACAAAAAATTAGCAGGGTGTGGTGGTGTACACTTAACATCCCAGCCACTCAGGAAGCAGAGGCACAAGAATTGCTTGAACCCAGGAGGTGGAGGTTGCAGTGAACTGAGATCGTGCCGCTGCACTCCAGCCTGGGCAACAGAGCAAGACTCTGTCTCAAAAGAAAAAAAAATTAGGCCAGGCATGGTGGCTTGCGCCTGCAATCCCAGTACTTTGGGAGGCCAAGGTGGGTGGATCACAAGGTCAGGAGTTCAAGACCAGACTGGCCAATATGATGAAACTGCGTCTCTACTAAAAAAAAAAGAAATTAGCCAAGCGTGGTGGTGGGCACCTGTAGTCCCAGCTACTCGGGAGGCTGAGGCAGGAGAATCGCTTGAACCTAGGAGGTGGGGGTTGCAATGAGCCAAGATCGTGCCACTGCACTCCAGCCTGGGTGACGAAAGCGAGACTCCATCTCAAAAAAAAAAAAAAAAAAAAAAAAAAGAAAGAAAAAGAAAAAAGAAAAAATTAAAATATGCATGCCAAAATACTTAGGAATATGGGACATTAGGTTGGCAACTTGTTCTCAAAAGGTTAAAGAAATTAAAAACTGTGTCGTGGTAGAGAAAAAGAGAGGGACGGGGAAGGGACAGAATGAGAAAGCAAATGCGGCTAAGTGTTACTATTAGGGGGATCTGGATGAAGAATATACAGCATTTTTTGTGATAGTCTTGCAACTTTTCTGTAAGTCTCAAATTATGTCAAAAGTTAAAAAAAGAAAAAGAAAAAAATTCTCAAGGGATCAAGTAATCCAGCCCTGCCACCATTCACTGATGTTTTGTTCTGTTTTTTGAGACAGGGTCTCTTTCTGTTACCCAAGCTGGAGTGCACTGGCACAATCACGACCCACTGCAGCCTCGACCTCCCAGGCTCAAGTGACCCTCCAGCCTCAGCCTACCACGTAGCTGGGACTACAAGTGCATGCCACCATGCTCAGCTAATTTTTGTATTTTTTGTACACATGGGGTTTCTCTATGTTGCTCAGGCTGGTCTTAAACTCCTGAGCTTGTGATCCTCTTGCCTTGGCCTCCCAAAGTGCTGGGATTACAGGCGTGAGCCACCATGCCTGATCCATTTGCTGTTCTTAATGTTATCTAGGGAGAGAGATGCCATATTTCCGTGTTTAATAAGCCTTCTTCTGAGAAGGAAGATTCATTCACATTTCAAATCCCCACTCCTGTTAAATTTTCTCTACTAGTGTGCATGGTAGGCAGAGCCCTTAGCACCCTCTTAAAATCCTTCCGGCTGAGCTGGACATGGTGGTGTGAGCCTGTAGTGTGAGAACCACTTCAGCCCAAGAGTTCAAGGCCAGCCTGGGCAGCATTAGTGAGACCCCTCTCTTTAAAAAAACTCCTGGCCAGGTGCAGTGGCTCACGCCTGTAATCCCAGCACTTCAGGAGGCCAAGGCGGGTGGATCATAAGGTCAGGAGTTTGAGACCAGCCTGGCCAATATGGTGAAACCCCCATCTCTACTGAAAATACAAAAAAATTAGCCGGGCATGGTGGCGGGCGCCTGTAGTCCCAGCTACTCAGGAGGCTGAGGCAGAAGAATAGCTTGAACCCGGGAGGCAGAGGTTGCAGTGAGCCAAGATTGTGCCACTGCACTCCGGCCTGAGTGACAGAGCGACACTCTGTCTCAAAAAAAAAAAAAAAAAAAAAATCCTTCTTTCCTGTAGGAAGACTTCCTACAAGAAAGGCCTTCACAATACTGACTCAGTGTCCCCATTCAATGTTTTGCAATATATTTTCTTATGTAACCTTTACCCAGACTCATTGTTCTTCTCACTATTGTTTGCACATTATCTCCTAAGATAAAGGGCCCAAAGCTAACCTGGCACACTAATATGAGGGGGAACATAGTAACTCTAGAGGGGAAAAAGTCATCACATTCATATCCTTAGGACTTTGGGCTGCAGAAGCCTTTTGAGATAACCTAGTCTCCACCTCGTCTGGCAGGTGAGGACACTATTGCACACAGAGTCTAGGTGACTCCTCATGGCCATATGCTTAGCAAGTAGCAGCACCAGGACCAGAAACCCTGTCCAGGGCTCCCACATTAACCATGAACACAGCCAAGCACCAATGGGGAGCAGAGGAGGGGTGAGGTCATTTGAACCTTTCGGGAATCAGGTCTTTTGCAGCACGTCCCTGTTTGGTTGCTGGAGAGGATTCATTTACCCTGCTTCTCTTAGAGCATAGTCCTGTGGCTACCAAGCTGGTTTGCTCACCAACAACTCCTAGCAAAGGCTTACTGTGCACTGTGTGCCAGGCACTGGGCTCGCCCTAGGGCTATGACCACTGCTCCAGAGGAGCCTGGTTCAACTTCAGAAAGAGAATCCTTGAGGAGCTGCAAAGAGGGAGAAAGTGGAGGGCCATCCCATGACACGCTTTCCCTCCCCTTGCAGGGACCCATCGATCATGGGCCTTCACTTCTGGGGCAGTTCAGAGTGCAAGGGTGGGACACATCCCAGGCCATTTCCCATGCTGTGGGTGGTATTCCTGACAGATGTGCTCCCTTCAAGAGAGTAGGACATATACCAGTTGGACCAAGGAAACCACGGGCACACCTGTCAAGGACGCCAGTTTATGAGACTCAGCTTCCAAGCCTGAAATCTGTTTTAATCTTTTACTTTCTTGAGTATGAACAGCCACCTGAGAGAAGTTAAACCAGCATTTCCTTGGGCAGAGGAAATGATAATTAATTTATATTACAAAGGAAATTTTAGAAATTGGCTCTCTTGGTGCACGTAAAGCATAATCTTACTAAAAATTATGTGTGCATGTATTATTTAATACACACAGGGTAAATAAATAGATGACTTCATTTGTTTTTGAACATGTTCACAGAAATGATAGTGAAAACTTACTAAAAATATCAGGGCAATGGGGAACACATAAATAACTACAGGTATTGTTTTAAAAAAAACAAAAACAGGTTTTTGTTTTGTTTTGTTTGTTTACCCTTTTCTAATTCACGCAAAATCGGTACAATCCTTGTATTCCAAAAGACTTCGTCTACTTCTATTTCTGCGTCCTTTTCTTGCAGGTCAGCTTTTGGGACTGCAAAAGAAATCCAGAACAGGAGAAAAAGTTATGAAAAAGGAGTTGTCATGAAGCACAGTCAAAAGCCTTTACTATTCATCACTACAATTAATAAACTAGAGAATTAAATTAGCCTTTGCTCCCCAAGCCTGACTATTTCTCATTAGAACTACAGGTCTTCTAATCAAATTACCCCAAATTAAACTCAGACTGGATAACGTAAACAAGTCAGAACTTTAAAATATGATCTGGTCACTTCATAAAGTAGTCAGCTTTGTAAATACTGATGACTGTCAGTAAGGCAAACAGTTCTGAGTTCATTTTTACTTAAACGTATCCCTCTGTAATATAGAATAAATAACTATAGATATGTAAAGAATAAGGATTTTGAAAATGTGTAATGAAAAATTTTCTAAAAGGGAGACCTAAAATGACTTTCTTTTCTATAGAAATAAGATGTCCACGCTAACATGGGGCCAGTAGCATTAACGCCAAGTGATTTTGTGTGGTGCAGCAGAAAAGCCGGGGCCTTGGGGGCTGACAAATCTCAGTTCAAATCCCAACTCCGTTAAGGACATGGTGAGTGACTGGGGTCCAGTTTCTTATCCTTTCTGAGTCTCTGTTTCCTCATCAGCAGAACAGAATATTTGCCTTCGAGGGTATAAGAATTAAAATATATGGTATAGGTAAAGCTCTGAGCTCAGTGCCAAGCCTTTAGCAATATACAGTATATAATTAATTTCATTTCCCTGATTAAACAAGCACACAAACAGGTAATCACCCCTGCAGTATCTCATACCTGTGTGATACTAACAAGCCATCAAGAGTAGATGCTGCCTGTGAATATGGGTTGCAGGGAATAGCAACCATTGACTGTGTACTCTAGATGCAGGAGGCCTCCATTTCATTTTCACAGTAACACTACGAGGAGGTTCCCAAACAATCCCCATTTTGCAGGTGAAGAAAGTGGAGCCCAGGTGTACTAAGTTATCTGCTCAGGGTCGTATAGCTCCCCAGCCTCTGCACTTGACCTCAAAGCTATGCTGACTTGCAGCAAACTAGCCAACTAAAGGGTAACATTGGGGGGAAATCTAACTCGTATTAGAAACTGCGAATTATGATTATATTTCACACAGGCAGTGTCTCAAGATCTAAAACACTGACTGTAGCTGGAGGTGGCATTGCTGTGCTGAGGCATTACTGAACAGTGCTGGAGATGTATTCCTCAGTCTCCCTTCTCTGAAGACCACCCTTTAAATCCTTTATCTGGCACTTGGTCTACATCAAGTCAGGGAGTCCATGCCCTCTCGGGGCAGGGTGGACCTGGTACCAATTAAGTGTACACACAGAAGGTGCCTGGACCCTAAAAATGTCACATAAAGAGTTAGAAATCAGGAACAATCAGAGGGTGAGAGGCTGGAAGAGAGAGAGACAAGAGGCAGAGAAAGACAAAGAGACAGAGACAGAGAGAGGAGCAAAAGGGTATACAGCCCATATATTTTCAGGTTACTTTAAACAAAGGACAAGTTGAGCAGGAGGCCTGTTAATAGCACAGGTTTGGAGTCACCATCCGAGTTTGAATCCTAGCTCTGCCACCTACTAGCTGGTTGACTATGGGCAAATTGCTTCACCTCTCTTCTGTAAAATGGGGTAACAATGGTTATCTCTAAATATTGTGATTAGGATTATTAATTTATTTGTGCTCTTCTGTATTTTCCAGTGCCTCTAATGCATTATTATTATTCTTGAAGAGAAAAATATATACAACACATATTAAATGTGTGTAATACCTTAGTACATATCCATATTAATATTTTTTAATATTAATATGGATCAAAATAAAATTCTCTGCATCAAGAAATCCAATAAAGTCCCTTGACGATTATCTGTACAAATAGCAGAGAAATCCATAGATAACACATAATGGCATGTATTGAAAAACTCATTTGAAATCAGAGATATATTTGAATTCTGAATACTCACACCATCAAATGGTGCTGATGTCACGCAGGAGAAGCAGGGACACTGTACAATCTATCTATCCCGCCCAACACAGAGGCCTTCCCCTGTTATACTACATGCTAGAAATGGCCACTCTCAGTTGCAGCAAGTCCAGGCTTGCCTTTTATCAACCCTTCCCACTGCCAAGAGCAGCTGACCCACACAGGGCATCCAAGATCACCTAAGCAGCAAAAGTAAATAGAAAGAGGTTGTCAACAAAGCTATTATTAAACATTTGCAGTGCAGTAAATAGCCTTAATAGCAAGGTTTCAGATAATCTATCTAACCCAGTACAAGACTTCACCATAAAATACTAAATTGAATTGTCTTTAGGACAAATTAGTCCACATCAGTACAGATTCACAATCCCTTATCCAAAACCTTTGGAATCAGATATGGTTTGGGATTCGGAAACACATGGATTTTAGAAAGTCAATACGGTATACACATTGCACATCACAAACCACCCCGCAGGGCCTTCTGCAGCAGCACCCTGTAGCAAAATATCTGAATATTCACAGTAACAAAATGAAGACTCGAACTGACTTCCCATCAGGCTCAGGGATTTTGGAACTACAGATAGTTTGTAGACTACCATCTCAATCTTTTGGATCATTGTTTTTATGAATCTGCCTTAACTTTGATAATTCATGGATGTGGATTCTAAAAATAAACATGAATATTCAAGTAATACAAAAAACATAGTTTCTCATATTTGTGGATAATTAACCTATTCAAAGTCCAAAGTATATAAAGAATAAAATAAAATAAACATCTATCAAGGCAAGTGAAAGCCAGAAAATAAGTCAGGCAAGTTATTTAATCCACACATATTTATGACACACTTACATTTACTAGAAACTAGACTTTGAGTCCAATAAGTTCAAGTCTGCATTTTTTACCTCCTATGCAATATGCTGCTTAATACAGAAGTTCTATGAGAAACCACGGCTATCAACTGTTTTTCAGGACAAATAAAATGGATAACTTATTCACCCCAGAAAGAGCTAAATTACAGGGGTGAGTCAGAAATCACAGAACAACTTATTTAACCCTCATGGGCCCTTATGAATGTTTCTGAGATTGGCTTCTCCTCAGAACCGAAGTTACTGAGTCACTGGTATGAGGGTTTCCTTCCAACCCTCTCCTAGGAATTTCAAAGTGCACAGTTGTGTCTGGCTATAGCCTTTCTACCTCTTCACTCACCCTGGGCCTCCCCCTGCCTCCATTTTATACACAATCCCTGAGTTACTCTAGAAAATGAAGCATGGAATCATATGACTGCTTTTTAAGATACACACAGACACACAAATAACAAAAAGGTTGTCTCAACCTTGGGCAACAATCTAATATTTTAGAAAGCACTTTCATCTAGGTTCACAGTTTGCTAAATATAAACATTATGATTCAACAGGAAATTGGGTAAGTCAAGCAAAAATTTCAGCATGTTTTTGAAGATTTTGCTGTCTCAGTGGTTATAGTTGTTAACCACAGCTTTGAGTTCTGGACACAAAAACCTGACACAATGTTTGGATTGGCTGATGTTTTTAGCATGTAAATGTAAAATCCTTAGCAACTATGCTGGCTCGAAAATTACTATATCTAAGATTTTCCTGAGTAAAGAAATTCCCAATGGCACAAAAGTCATTTTATTGATAAAAAACTAAGTTTTGAAGATAACAATTTTTAAAATCTAGTATTCAGTATTGTAAAATCTCATGTGTACAAAAATATATGAAGAGTATAACAGACACCAGTGTATCCCATACTAGTTTGGTCAGATATTAACATTTTGCCAAATTTTTATCCTTTCCCTTATTTTAAAGAAATGAAACATTACAGATGTGTGGCTCCCTGCATCCATTCCCCTCCTCCCTCTCCCTCTAGGGGTTACCACCATCCTAAATCCCCTGGTTACTATGATTACACTTGACTTCACATGCTTACCACATGGCTGTGTATCCGCAAACAATATATGTCTTTGCTTTTGCAACTTGTTTCATCTCATATTATGTTTATACTGAATTTACTCAATATTACAATATACAAAAGCCCATGAGTTCACTTTTCTAACAACTATATTCTATTGCATGAATACATTTTGTATCATTTCTAGACTGTGGTTTATATTGTTACATACTTTCTCAATTAAACCGTTTAAAGGCCCAAAGGACGGTCTTAGTAAAGTTAATATAGTTTCATTTAAGTGAGCAATGTTGTTTTTTGTTTTTTTTTTTGAGACAAGTCTCGTTCTGTTGCCCAGACTGGAGTGCAGTGGTGTGATCTAGGCTCACTGCAAACTCCATCTCCCAGGTTCAAGTGATTCTCCTGCCTCAGCCTCCCAAGTAGTTGGGATTACAGGTACCCCACTCCCTCACACCATGCCTAGCTAATTTTTTTTTTTTTTTTTTTTTGGTAGAGATGGGGTTTCACAATGTTGGCCAGGCTGGTCTTGAACTTCTGACCTCAAGTGATCTGCCTGCTTCCAAAGTGCTGGGATTATAGGTGTGAGCCACCATGTCCAGCCAAGCAATGCCTTGAACTCAAGTTTTTAACCCAAGAACTATGTTAATGTTAAGTTTTGCAACTTCCCAAATGCTTTTACAAAATGATTTCTACAAAACCATTAAGACTGTCATCTAGGCCGGGCATGGTGGCTCACCCCTGTAATTCCAGCATTTTGGGAGGCCGAGGCAGGTGGATCACGAGGTCAGGAGATCGAGACCATCCTGGCTAACACTATGAAACCCCATCTCTACTAAAAATACAAAAAATTAGTCAGGCGTGGTGGCGGGTGCCTGTAGTCCCAGCTACTCGGGAGGCTGGGGCAGAAGGATGGTGCGAACCCGGGAGGTGGAGCTTACAGTGAGCCGAGATCTCGCCACTGCACTCCAGCCTGGGCGACAGAGCAAGAAACTCTGTCTCAAAAAAAAAAAAAAAAAAATGCCATCTACAGACGTTTGAGGCATCTGAGTTGGGTAGTGGTAAGATGGTAAGATTGTATGAATATAATAAAAATGTATAAAAATAAATGTTGATTTGTGATCAAATTGGACAAACTTCCTGAAGTTTTCAGTGAGCCAACATAGATATCTTCAGTGCAAACATTTTTCCTTTAAGTGGAGATGCTGCAGATGAAGGAGTGTGGGGATCCCTCACCTGCTTTGGTTTGCAGCCTGCTCAGGTCTGAGCTACTGGGGCGTGATGAGGCCCTCGCATGTCTCTTCCCCTGGTCCCTAGGAGAAATACATAAAACACTCAGCACAAACGTCAAAACACTTCTAATTTTGTAAATGACAAGAGTCTGCTATACACAGTTTCTTCTTTATTATTTTGAGATAGGTGTCACTCTGTCACCCAGGCTAGAGTACAGTGGTGCTGCAATCACAGCTCACCGCAGCATCAAACTCCTTTCAGCAAGTGATTCTCCCACCCCAGGCTCCCGAGTAGCCGGGACTATAGGCACACGCCACCATGTCTGGTTACTTTTTAAAAAACATTTTGTAGAGACAGGGTCTCACTATGTTGTACAGGCTGGTGATTTTGGGTCTCAAGTGATCCTCCTGCCTCAGCCTCCCAAAATGCTAGTATTATAGGAGTGAGCCACTGTGCCCGGCCAATATACAGTTTATGAAGAAACCATCGAGAATTGTTTATAAGGTGGGGTTTGGTGCTCTATATGCTGTTTTGTTTTTGTTTTTGTTTTTATGAGATGAAGTCTTGCTCTGTTGCTCAGGCTGGAGTGCAGTGGCGCAATCTCTGCTCACTGCAACCTGCCTTAGCCTCCCCAGTAGCTGGGATTACAGGTACACGCCACCATGCCCAGATAATTTTTGTATTTTTAGTAGAGTCGGGGTTTCGCCATGTTGGCCAGGCTGTTCTCAAACTCCTAACCGCAGGTGATCTGCCCGCCTCGGCCTCCCAAGTGTTGGGATTATAGGCATGAGCCACCACCCTGGCCTTGATATGCTGCTTTAATTTACCTTTGATTTCCAAATAAGATTTATCTTTTTAAAACAAGTCATATTTGCCTAACAACATGAAATACAGTTACTAGAAAGAACAAAAAATCCAGTTTACTTTGCAAATCAAAACAAAATTGGTTAAGGATATATACCACAAGAGGTCACTGTTACAGTAAGAAAGAACTCTGGGATGCTTGGATTACAAAAGCCTAGCCTTCGGGAGCTGGGAAAGACCTCTGTCTCTTTTTCTCTCTTCCTCCCTCCCCTCAACCCTGCAGACAAAGAAATTATGTTCCAGCTGGCCAGATGTGCCCAAGGTCACACAGTAAAGACACATTTGGAACCTAGGTCTCATAATTAATAAATTCACTTCTCTTTCCACTACATAAAAATGTGCCCTGGTTCCATTTTTAAAATTAAATTAATATTCTCTCAAAATATTTATTTTTAGAAATATTTTAAACGTTAAAAAACTGAAAATAAATTTGGACAGTCCCCAGATGACAAATATTTTGTATTCCAAACAAAAGAGCAGTGGCTGGCCAATAGCAGGATTATATGCTCAGGTTTTTAAAAAGTTTTATTTAATGTAGAGAACATCTCTGAAGGATACAGCTTCTCTTTAGCCAGAGCTGACACTTAGAAGTACTGACTTTTAAATATCTGCACAAAATTCCAAAGTAAAAAAACACCAGGAGAAGCAGAGTGCAAGTTTTATATCAAAATTTCTTTTTGGCCATCAAATATAATAGTTGTCCCAAAAAGCTCACAGAGAAGGCCTATACATATGATAGTCCCGTGGACATCTGTATGTGCCCGTGGCTTCTGCTTCCTGTGTAGTGAGCCCCCCAGTGACTATGCTGTGTTGCAGCTTAGCCCTTGGCCTTTCCTACCGCCCTGAAGATTAGCTTCTCCAAATACCATTTTTTACCTCATAAACATGTTCCCCCCCCACTTTTTTTTTTTTTTTTTTTTTTTTTGAGATAGAGTTTCACTCTTGTTGCCCAGGCTGGAGAGCAATGCGTGATCTCGGCTCACCCCAACTTCCGCCTCCCAAGTCCAAGGGATTCTCCTGCCTCGGCCTCCTGAGTGGCTGGGATTGCAGGCGTGTGCCACCACGCCTGGCTAATTTTGTATTTTTAGTGGAGACGGGGTTTCTCCATGTTGGTCAGGCTGGTCTTGAACTCCCAACCTCAGGTGATCTGCCTGCCTCGGCCTCCTAAAGTGCTGGGATAACAGATGTGAGCCACAGCGCTCATCAGCCACTCCCAACCTTTTTTTCTTTAAAAAAAAAAAAAAAAAACACTTAACACATCCTTTAATCATAAAATAGGAAAAAGATGAAGCCAATTTTCCAAAAATTATCTAATTAATATTCAGAAACAACTGCTTTATTTGTACATAATAAAAATACATGATAGCAAATGTCCCAAGCCAATCAAAAATGGCTATGGGGATAGGGACCTCTCAAAGAAGGCAGAAAGAAAAGAATCAATACCAAAATGATTGATTTTGGTAAAGGTAAAATACCAAAAGTTTGTCAGGGTGTGGAGCCAAGGAAGTTCTCATATTTATGACTCCTAGAAATAACGAGAAGGTTTGAGACTAGGGACAAGGCCTTCCTTTCAATATATACAACTGCCCTATACAACTATTAAAATCAAGCAAGATACTTTTCAACTGACGGGCTTCCAAAGTCAATGGTCCACTCTCCCTGCGGTCATGGTCAGTGATGAGGTTGCCTACATAAATACCACACGCATGTATCCCCACTTCTAGGGGAAAAAACGAAGTGTCCTTCTTATATGCAAAAGCTCAGCAGTGCTGAGTCTCCCAGTTCTCAAGAAGAGCACAGAACTAATTAACTCAAGATGGATTAAAGATGTAAACATAAGACCTAAAACCATAAAAACCCTAGAAGAAAACCTAGGCAATACCATTCAGGACATAGGCATGGGCAAAGACTTCATGACTAAAACACCAAAAGCAATGGCAACAAAAGCCAAAATTGACAAATGGGATCTAATTAAACTAAAGAGCTTCTGCATAGCAAAAGAAACTATCATCAGAGTGAACAGGCAACCTACGGAATGGAAGAAAATTTTTGCAATTTATCCGTCTGACAAAGGGCTAATATCCAGAATCTACAAAGAACTTAAACAAATTTACAAGAAAAAAACAAACAACCCCATCAAAAAATGGGTGAAGGATATGAACAGACACTTCTCAAAAGAAGACATTTATGCGGCCAACAAATATATTTTAAAAAGCTCATCATCACTGGTCATTAGAGAAATGCAAATCAAAACCACAATGAGATATCATCTCATGCCAGTTAGAATGGCAATCATTAAAAAGTCGGGAAATAGGCCAGGTGCAGTGGCTCAAGCCTGTAATCCCAGCACTTTGGGAGGCCGAGATGGGCGGATCACGAGGTCAGGAGATTGAGACCATCCTGGCTAACATGTTGAAACCCCATCTCTACTAAAAAAAATACAAAAAACTAGCCGGGCAACGTGGCGGGCGCTTGTAGTCCCAGCTACTCGGGAGGCTGAGGCAGGAGAATGGCATAAACCCGGGAGGTGGAGCTTGCAGTGAGCTGAGATCCGGCCACTGCACTCCAGCCTGGGCGACAGAGCCAGACTCCGTCTCAAAAAAAAAAAAAGTCGGGAAACACCAGATGCTGGAGAGGATGTGGAGAAATTTAGGAACACTTTTACACCGTTGGTGGGAGTGTAAATTAGTTCAACCATTGTGGAAGACAGTGTGGCGATTCCTCAAGGATCTAGAACCAGAAATACCATTTGACCCAGCAATCCCATTACTGGGCATATATCCAAAGGATTATAAATCATTCTACTATAAAGACACATGTACACACGTATGTTTATTGTGGCACTGTTCACAATAGCAAAAACATGGAACCAACCCAAATGTCCATCAATGATAAGACTGGATAAATAAAATGTAGCACATATACATCATGGAATACAATGCGACCATAAAAAAGGATGAGTTCATGTCCTTTGCAGGGACATGGATGAAGCTGGAAACCATCATTCTCAGCAAACTAATACAAGAACAGAAAACCAAACACTGCATGTTCTCACTCATAAGTGGGAGTTGAACAATGAGAACACATGGACACAGGGAGGGGAACACCACACACTGGGGCCTGTCAGGGGGTGGGGAGCTAGGGGAGGCATTAGGGGAGCATTAGGAGAAATACCTAATGTAGATGACAGGCTGATGTGCACAGGAAACCACCATGGCACGCGTACACCTATGTAACAAAACTGCACGTTCTGCACGTGTATCCCAGAGCTTAAAGTATAATTTTAAAAAAGTAATAATAATGCTAGAAATAAAAAAGAGCACAGGACTGGGATTAACTGCTGTTCTATGTGATCCTTATGGTGTGGAGGGTATGTGTAGGCTCTGAACCCAAGCTGCCTGAGTTTGGGTCCTGGGTCTAACTTTTATCGGCATTGTGACCTTTTACTTGGCTTTGGTTTCCTCATCATTAAAAAAAAAAAAAATTTTTTAATAGAAATGGGGGCCTTGCTATGTTGACCAGGCTGGTCTAAAACTCCTAGTCTCAAGCAATCCTCCCATCTTGGCCTCCCAAAGTGTTAGGATTGCCGGGTGTGAGCCACTGTGCTGAGCCTGGTTTCCTCATCTTAAATCAAATGCAGTGACTCTGCTTAGTACAGCGACTGATGTTGGAAGAACTTAATAAACTGAGATTAATTTTCTCTTTCCTTATGAGTCAATAATCCCTAATCTAAGCGGTCCAGAGCCAAATCTTATTGAGTTAAAGAATGTGCATGGCATTGTCCTGATGAAGTTTAAAATCTACTCTGAGGAACTAAGGAACCACTGTTTTTTCATGGAAAAGTCCAATAGAGTTGTTAATAACGTGCTAGAATGTGAAGTTAAACAGATTGCAAGAACTAGAGGGTGCTAAGAAGGAAGTGATTAGTGAGTGGGAGAAGTGGACCACAAAATGGGCCTTTAAAGAGTAAAAGTTGGCCAGCATGGTGGCTCACGACTGTAATGCCACCACTTTGGAAGGCCTAGGTGAGATGATCACTTGCGCCTAGGAGTTCAAGGAGCTCAAGACCAGCCTGGGCAATATGGCAAGACCTCCCTTTAAAAAAAATTTTTATACTATCTAGCATGGTGGCACACAACTATAGCCCCAGCCACTTTGGAAGCTGAGGCAGGAGGATCGCTTGAGCCCAGAAGGTCGAGGCTGCAGTGAGCTGTGATTGTGCCACTGCATTCCAGCTTGGGTGACAGAGTGAGACCCTATCTCAAAAATAATAATAGGCAGGGTGCAGTGGCTCACACCTGTAATCCCAGCACTTTGGGAGGCTGAGGCAGGCGGATCACTTAAGGTCAGGAGTTCAAGACCAGCCTGACCAACAGGGTGAAACCCCATCTCTACTAAAAATACAAAAATTAGCCAGGCCTGGTGGCGGGCGCCTGTAATTCCAGCTACTGAGGAGGCTGAGGCAGGAGAATCGCTTGAACCCAGAGGGGTGGAAGTTGCAATGAGCTGAGATTGCATCACTTCACTCCAGCCTGGGTGAAAGAGCAAGATTCTGCCTCAAAAAATAATAATAAAAAAAAAAAAAGTTAAACCAGCAAATGACAACAACACTACTCTCAGAAGGGGAATAGCACGAGTGAAAATAAAGACTGGCATAAGCAGCCTGATACTGAGGGCAGGGGATAAGTGCCCAGGGCAAGTAAGACAGTCATAGAAGGTTTCTACTGAGAAGTATTGGGAACAGTTGCCCCACACTGTGGGTTGAGTAAATGAATCTGATTTGACAGGCAATAAGGAACTGTCATAGGTTCTTATACAAGGAAGTGATGGGATTTGGGGGTGTGCGATGACGGGAGTATTTAGGAGACTTGGAGAGAATGAACAAGGACTAATCTGAGGGTGACAGTGGAACTGGAGAAGAAGGAACACATTCAAGAGGTTCTACAAATCAAGGGTTGGCAGGATTTCAGGCAGAGGAAAGAACAGAATGTAGCCCTGGAGGAACAGGATAGCGGGGGAAGCCTACCAGGGTTTCCACACAGCCATAGAGCTGAAGTCCCACGGTAAGACTGAATGGGGAAGAGAGGCATCAAGAAAAGAAAATCACTCCGTTAAGGAGAAAAGGAAGAATAGATGGACTTACGTACTCAACAGCAATTTGTTTTCCTGTAAACTCTACTCATTGGTCTTGGTTCTACTAATTGGAACTGCATGAAACAAATCTTTGTCCTTTTCCTTCTTGATAATCCTGCACATATTTAAAGACGCTGCATTCCCCACATAAAGTCATCTCCTGTGGTTTAAATCCCATGGCTCAACCACTTATAGCTGTGTGACCTCGGGTAAGTTTTGGTTTCCTCATCTGTATAAGGGGGTGGTAAATAACACTATCCCCCAATGTGAGACTGTTGTGAGGACTAAATGATAGGATGTGCAATTGGTTGGCACAGTTCCAGGCACAGGGTAAATAATCCATGTTTACTATTATGATTGTGGTCATCGCTGATGTCATCAGCAAACTCCTCCAGTCCCTTCAACTGTTCCTCACATGATACCATTTCAAATCTCTTCTAGGATACTCAGTTACTTGAAGTGAGTGTTTGTTTGTCTGGATCCCATTTAAAGTCTGGAACCCAGCACTCAGCCAAAGGTAGTATTGCTTGAGGACAGAGAGATGTTCTAAGTAACACTTCAGCCTAAAATGACATTAGCAGTTTGGTGGCCACATCACAGTGGTGGGTGTCTCTAATCTTTTCCTGCGTGTGCACTAAGGCAGATTTTCCCATCCAGGTTGGGCCTTTGCTCATTCCTCCTAAATTCCACAGTGCTGCATTTGGCAAAGAATTCCTGCCTATCAGATGTTTTTGGATCTTGAGTCAGTCATCCAGCAAAATTGTTCTTCCTAGTTTCCTGCTCCATATTATTAAAGACTGTAATTACATTTTTTTTTTGCAATGATTTTTCATGTACCAAAAATAATTTCAGAAATTAATTCTTAAAGCTCCTCTGTGAAATTCTTCGTAGAGGCAGATCGGCACTGTTTTGTTCGTTAGGATATCTTAATCGACAAATAACAAAAACCTAATTTTAATGGATTTAAACAATAAATGGAACTTATTGACTCACATAACCCAAATGTGGACAGGTAGGGTGGGTTTTAGGCATGGTGCAATCAGACCTTTGGCTGCATCTTTCTACGATTCTCTTAGCCCTGCCTTTCCCTCAGTTCCAGCTGTAACCAGGGTGGAGTTCTGATGAAAGCAAAATGGGTACAGCATTCCCAGGCCTCTCTTCCTCAGCCTACATGTTTAAGAGCAATAGCAAAGTCTTCTCTTGCAATCAGTGAGGAGGGTCCTACATTTCACTCTGAACAGCCAGAACCAATCTGTGGCTATGGCAGTGCTATACATGGAGTGACTTGAGTTACCACTGCCCATCCATGAGTCAATCATGTGGAAAATATCTACTTCTGGACCACATGCACCCCAAAGAAATACAAGTATATTTTTTAAAAATACTATAAAATTAGCCAGGGATGGCGGCTCATGCCTGTAACCACAGCACTTTGGGAGGCTGAGGTGGGCGAATCATTTGAGGTCAGGAGTTCAAGACCAGCCTAGCCAACATGGCGAAACCATATCTCTACTAAAAATACAAAAATTAGCTGGGTGTGGTGGCGTGCACCTGTAATCCCAGCTACTTGGGAGGCTGAGGCAGGAGAATCGCTTGAGCCTGGGAGGTGGAGGCTGCAGTGAGCCAAGATTGCATCACTGCACTCTAGCCTGGGCAACAGAGCAAGACTCTGTTTCAAAAAAAAAAAAAACTAAAAAATTCAGATTTTGCTGTAATTCTGACAGTTCTTCTAATTATTATGACTAAAGTTCTTTAGTCAGAGGTTAGCAAGCTTTTTCCCTAAAGAGCTAGATAATATATGCTGTAGGTATAGATAATATATAATACTTGGCTTTGTAGGCCAAGTGGGAAAATCCAGGTACTCAGGTACTACGTGGCTACATTCACAACCATTTAAAACGTAATGATTTTAAAAAGTATATAAACCATTCTTAGCTCAAGGGCTGTAAAAAAGAAAAACAAAACAAACAGACAAACACCAGATGGATGGCCAGATTTCACTCCTGGGCTGTAGTTTGTCTGTTTGTTTGTTTGTTTGTTTTGAGACAGTCTTGCTCTGTCGCCCAGGCTATAGTGCAGTGGTGTGATCTCTGCTCACTGCAACCTCTACCTCCCAGGCTCAAGTGATTCTCTTGCCACAGCCTCCCAAGTAGTTGGGATTACAGGCATGTGCCACCACACCTGGCTAATTTTTGGATTTTTAGTAGAGATGGGGTTTTACCATGTTGGCCAAGTGGGTCTCGAACTCCCAACCACAGGTGATTGGTCCACCTTGGCCTCCCAATGTGCTGGGATTACAGGCGTGAGCCACCAGACCTGGCTGGCTGTAGTTTGTTTATTCCTACTTTAGAGGAATAAACAAATATTAAGAAGTAGATTAAATAGAAGCATTTGGAATGTTTAAAAAGTCAATAAATTTATTTCCACTTTGGAAAAAATGACATGCAAGGAAATTGTAAAGGATGCTTATGGGTAAGAGAAAATTTAGCAACTTTTGAACTAAACTTATCCTTGCCATAAGAAAAAGACACTTCATTTTTCAAACTAGATTCAAGTTGTGTAGGTTCAAGGTAGTAAATGTTTTAGGCTTTGTGGCCACAGAGTTTCTGTCATAAGTACTCAACTCTTGCTGGAAGATGGCCATGGACAATAGGTAAATGATGAGTGTGGTTGTGTTCCAATACAGTTGTATTTATAAAAACAGGTAATGGGCTGGATTTAGCTCATGGGCCTTAGTTTGCTGATCCTGCTTTATAGTCTCTTCAATACTTCGACTGCAATTTGGTAATACCAACGGAGGGGTGGACAACGGAGGGAGGGTCCCCTCAGCATGTTTCAGAGCCTAAAGCACCAGATATACAGTTTCCAGACAGATTATCACTTTTTCTTTTCTTTTTTTGTGTGTGATGGAGTCTCACTCTGTCACCCAGGCTGGAGTGCAGGGGTGCGATCTCAGCTTACTGCAACCTCTGCCTCCTGGGTTCAAGCAATTCTCCTGCCTCAGCCTCCCAAGTAGCTGGGACTACACCCAGCTAATTTTTTTGCATTTTTGGTAGAAATGGGGTTTCACCATGTTGGACAGGCTGGTCTTGAATTCCTAACCTCAGCCTCCCAAAGTGCTGAGATCACAGGTGTGAGTCACTGCATCCAGTCAGATTATCACTTTTTCTTAATTACTAAACTTAAACACTCTACTTAAACAGCTATACAGAAACACTTGAAATTAAAGGACATGGTTTTAAAGGGATGTCTGTAAGATCAAAATTTTAAGAAAGTCCTCCAAGGTACTTAATAGTGTTGGCTTGGGCACAAGACTAAAATACACACACACACACACACACACACACAACCTTGGCACCTTTTTCAATAATCACTAACTGGTTATTACTAAAGTTCTATATATATATACACGATTAGATATATTGCTTTGTCGCTATCCACGTTAGCTTAACTTAGTTAACCTTAAATTTCCTTAGCTTAAGAGTAAAGGCTCATGGTTTCATACTCCCCTTAACATTCAAAGCCCCACAGTTTCAAGGCACTGCATGTGAAAAGCCCTTGTAACTTGTCAGTGCTGCATCTGGGAGGACTTCGTTCAGTACAGGGAGCAGTGGCTGTGACTGGCCTCTTCTGCAGCATGCTACTGTGATAACCAGTGCAATGCAGGGTTCCATCTCTTCTTTCCATTCTGAATGCCCTGGTGCCATGCTCCCCTCACCTTACGCTAGAACTGCTGCAACCGCTTCCCAATGGCTTCCTTTGTCCCAGGCTCTCCTCTCCCCATTCGTCCTTCACATAACTGACAGCGAAAGTCACCTCTCAGTGGTGCACCTTTATTTAAACAATGGACCCACATGCCTGGGAGTGGCATTGAAGGCCATCTGTCGTGTGTCCTTAACTTCCCTTCCAGACACGCTGCTCAGCACTATGGCTTGCAGCCTCAGGATGCCTCCTGCCACTGCCACGTCAAATCCCACCTCTGGCTTATGCTCCTCCTTTAGCCAAGAACACAGTGCTCCATCCCTCATGAAAATCAACCTTCAAAATGTACCCCCAAATCCCAACTACTCTAGGAATTTTCCCTTGATCCTCAAGTCAGAATTAGCTGCTCTGACCTCTAAACTCTCAGGATACCTTCTTTCAGTTCCCCTTTCATTCCTCCAGCATTCGAGTTCATCTTTGAACAGTGCTTCGAGACCTCGTGTGTGCATTCAAAGCACTTGGAGATCTTATAAAAATGCAGATTCTAATTTGGTAAGTCTGGGGACCGAGGTTCTGCATTTCTAACAGGCTCCCAGAGGATGCTGATGCTGCTGGTCCAGGGAACATACTTGAGAAGCAAGGCCTGACATGCTGGTAAGCTCCTCAGGGACAGGGTCAACTCCTCTATCTTCCAAACCCTTAGCACAGGGCATTGCTTACCAGGAAATGCTTATTGGACAGAAACAAGAAGGGCCTCTACAAAATCAGGCCAATGTCTTGTCTTTTCCAAATGGAAAGTTTCTCAGCCACATTGCTCTTAATTTCTTAAAAGAATAATGACTACATTGTTTTTGAAAAAAATGATATATTTATTATTTTTAAAGGCCAGGCAATATAATAAAGTACAAAGAAGATTTTTAAAAAATTATCCAGGATCCCACCACCCAGAAATAAACATCATAATATGTGGTCAACATCATTCCAGACATATTTCTGCATATGTTCAAAGGAAAAGATAGAAGAATGAAAGAACAGAAGGGCAGGAGGGAGGGCAGGTAAATGTATACATATAAACAGTATCATACCATACATTATATTGTAGTGAAAAAGCATTAAGTATAAATTTTGCTTGAACTTAACAGAGAAACAGAAATTGAGGTGAAACTGAAGGAACTGTAGAACTTCAGATGAATGGGTCTTCACAAAGAAATAATAGTTTCTAAAAGATCTCTCTAAAGTTAAGAAAAAAGTAATGAAAAACATTAGGATGCTGAAATCATTATTTTTTCAAGTATATATTTCAATTTCAGACTTTAGCTACTGACAAATCTATTCCCCATTATGAATATAAAGAAATCAGTACTCACACTTCCTCCCAAGTACTGGTTTTGGTCATTTATATTACTACCACATAGTCAAGGTTTCTTTTCCATAACCAGAGTTGTTTAGTTTTAATCCAATACGAAAACAAAATCATTACTGTACTCACCATGAATGCTTTTACCATAGCTTCTTCATTTCTAGGTTTTGAATTTTGACTCATCATTTTGTTGTCTACAAGTTTTCTGGAAAGTGCATGAGTAGTATATTCCCTCAGTTCATTCATATTGAAAGTGTCTATCTGTTGCCTCTGTACAATTTGACTGGCAATACAATTCTTCAGTTACCCCTTATTATACTCAGGACTTCATAGACATTACTGCCTTCTGGCCCTGAGTGATTCTTTAAGAAAACCAGGGGCCAGCCTGCTGCCTTCTCCTTTTATGTGACTCGTTTGTTCAGCCAGGATGGCCATAGGAAACTTTCTTCATTTGCCCGCCCAATCAACAATTATTCACTGAGTGTGTACTATGTACTGGGTAGTGTTCTAGTGCTGAGCACTGGTGGAAATGTCTTAGTGTGGATTATTCCATATCAAATTTTCTTAGAATACCATGTGTCCATTTGAGCTTCAGATTTAAGTATTTGTTCTAGAAAGTTTTCTTCTATTATGTCTTAATATTTTTCTTCTTTCTGCTCTGATCTCTTCCATTCTTCATGAGTTGTTGTGAATATTAAATGACTTAATATATGTAAAGCACTTAGAAAAGTGTCTGACAATTCACAGTAAGATAGTGTTAGCAGAGGAAGTGAAGGAAGAGAATTATCTTCTTCAGGAAAACAAGTTTCATTCTTCTGTCTCTATCTCAACAATCATTTTCATAGCTTTATTATTATTCATTTCTTTTTGTATAATTTCTTCTAGCCTGTCCACCATGTCCTATTGTATTTTCAGCTGTTTTATTCTAATTTTTATTCCTAATGTGGCTTTCCTCTTGATACATTTTTCTTTCATTTCTTTTTTGCGTACTGTAAGCTTATTTTTCATCTCCTTATGTGGGCTCATAATCTATAATTTAAATTCTTATAACCCAAAGAACAGTGTTTTCTTTTTTTTTTTTTTTTTGAGATGGCGTCTCACTCTGTCACCCAGGCTGGAGTGCAGTGGCGTGATCTCGGCTCACTGCAAGCTTTGCCTCCAGGGTTCACACCATTCTCCTGCCTCAACCTCCCAAGGAGCTGGGACTACAGGCGCCCGTCACTATGCCTGGCTAATTTTTTTGTATTTTTGGTAGAGACGGGGTTTCACTGTATTAGCCAGGATGGTCTCGATTTCCTGACCTCATGATCCACCCCCCTCGGCCTCCCAAAGTGTTGGGATTACAGGTGTGAGCCACCGCACCTGGACCTTTTTTTTTTTTTTTAAAGAGAATGATCACGTTCTCTATAATTTCTCTGAGACTGTGGAAAATTGTTTGTTTTTGGAGGGTAATACCATCTGTGATCTGCTTCTTCATTTGTCTTTTGCTATGTTCCTTATACATCTAAGTTGGAATCCCACGCTGATTCCTGTCTTAATAGTATTTACCTTTAAACAGAGCCATTTATTTATTGACACTGAATAAGATCCATAGAAAGCGCGAACGACGGTATTCTGTAGCTTAAACTGTAGTTCGTTTTCTTAAACTTGCAATCACCAAATCCATTACCTTTGCTGACCTGGGAGTGTATGTTCCCTTGGTTCGTGTGGAGCAGGTTGCTGTGATGCACAGAAAAGCCCTTTCACATGCTGGGTTCCTTAAATTCTAATGTATCAAGCCCCTCCCCCCAAACACACACACACACACACAAACTAGCTGGCTCACATGTAACCAGGAGTGTCTGTCATCCTCAGCTCCATCCTCCCCCTCACTTCATGATCTGGATCTTGAATGGAGTCCTTACACAGTGCATACTCCCTGCTCCCACAGCCTGCCCACATCGTTAGATCTCATCTCTTTAATTAAATATTGAGTACACCTTTCTAAATTAAGAGACTCACTTTTAGTAAAATCTGTTTCTTGCTCAAGGTCTGAGAAGGTATGTGTCTACTTTCAAATTACCCCTTGTTATCATCTAGATTTCTTAGGGTCTGGAAGGCTAACTAGATTCTTATGAATGCAATGGTCCAAGTGACAAAACCTAATCTAAAGTATCACAAACTCTCCCGGAAGGAAGGAAGGAAGGAAGGAAGGAAGGAAGGAAGGAAGGAAGGAAGGAGGGGAGACGAGAGAGAGAAGAAAAGAAAGAAGAAAGAAAAAGAAAGAGAAAGAAGAGAGAGCGAGAGAGAGAAAGAGAGAGAGAAAGAGAGAAAGAGAGAAAGAGAGAAAGAGAGAGAGAGAGAAAGAAAGCAAGCAAGCAAGCAAGCAAGCAAGCAAGCAAGCAAGAAAGAAAGAAAGAAAGAAAGAAAGAAAGAAAGAAAGAAAGAAAGAAAGAAAAGAAAGAAAGAGAAAGAAAGCAAGCAAGAAAGCAAGAAAGCCAGCCAGCCACGGTGGCTCATGCCTGTAATCGCAGCACTTTGGGAGGCTGAGGTGGGCAGATCACAAGGTCAGGAGATCAAGACCATCCTGGCCAACATGGTGAAACCCCATCTGTACTAAAAATACAAAAATTAGCTTGGCGTGGTGGTGCATGCCTGTAATCCCATCTACTCGGCAGGCTGAGGCAGGAGAATCGCTTGAACCAGGGAGGTGGAGGTTGCAGTGAGCCAAGATCGTGCCACTGCACGCCATCCTGGCAACAGAGCTAGACTCCGTAAAAAAAAAAAAAAAAAAAAAAAAAAGGAAGGAAGGAAGGTAGGAAGGAAGGAGAGAGAAGAAAAGAAAAAGAAAAGAAGGAAGGAGAGGGAAAAAGGAACATATTGGCTCACAAAATAGTATTCTACAATGTTGATGTGGTGACTTCAGGCACAGCTGGATCTAGAGGTTTATATATCATCCTTGAACTTGATCATTATATTCATTTTTTGTTTTTTTTTTTTGTTTATATACCACTTCCCTCTCAGAACCTCTCTCCATAAGGCTGTGGAAAGGCCACTGTCAGCTCCAAGACCACATCATCTTTATAGTTTGTGAACCTGGAGAAAGAGCACTTTCCCCAAAGGCCTTGGTGAAAGTCCCATTGAGGAATGCAACCAGCCTGGCTTGGATCATGTGCCCATCCCTGAATCAACTGCTGTAGCTGGGGTTGGAACTCTCATTAGCCAGCCCTGGGCCACATAACCATCCCTGGGAGGGACACAGGGAAGATAGGGCTAGCCTTTCTCCAAATATGGATTGAGCAGGATTTATTACACAATGCAAGAAGGCCTGTTTGTCAGGCAGACCAACAAACATCAAGCTCATACTGCAGTGTAAAGTTTGCTTCATGTTGTGTAGTTCAGGGTCGTAGCCATTTTTTTGTTTCATTGATGAAATTTACTTCTCTGTTTTTCATTCTTTGCTGCTTTCATTGAATTACTAGAGAATGCCTTTGTGCCTTTAACCAGAAGCCCTCTTTTCTTATTTTTTATTCCAACAATACTAAGAGCACTTGATAGTTTATTAGTAAGGCTTTCAAGCCTTAGTCATCATTCCACAACCTACAGTGAGGGCTAGAAGGAGACAGCCGTAAAAGAGCAGAGTTATTTCCATTTTATACATTAGAAAACTGAGCCCCTGAAAGTGTTAACAGACTTGCCACATACAGCTAAATCAAGTGGCTGAAAGAGAATCAAACCTAAGTCCAGAGATTCTGGCTCCTCAGGAAGAGTCCCTGACTCTCCACAACAGTTGGCTGCTCTTGGGCTTTCCTCCTAAAGATCACATTTCCAAAACATGACAGTTTGAACATTTACACAGAAAGCCTTAAAAGATTTTTAAAGCAGGTAAAGAGATTCATCTGCTTTGAAAGAGATTCCATGGATGGATGGATGGATGGATGGATGGATGGATGGATGGATGGGTAGATGGGTAGGTGGATAGGTGAATGAATAGATGGGTGAATGGATAAATGGGTGGATGGATAGGGTGATGGGTGAATGGGTGCATGGATAGGTGAATGGGTGGATGAATGGGTAGATGGGTATATGGATGTATGAATGGATGGATGGATGAATGGATGGGTGGATAGGTGGATGGATGGGTGGATAGGTGGATGGATGGGTGAATGGGTGGATGGATGTGGAGATATATGGATGGGTGAATGGGTAGATAGATGGATGGGTGGATAGGTGGATGGATGGGTGAATGGGTTGGATAGATGGGTAAATATATAGATGAGTGGATGGATGGATGGATGGATGGATGGATGGATGGATGGATGGATAGATGGATGAATGATGGATGGGTGGGTAGGTAGACAGATGGATGGGTGGATGGGTGGGCAGATGAGTGGATGAGTAGATGAGTGAATGGGTGGATAGATAGGTGGATGGGTGGATGAATGGGTGTGTGGGTGAATATGTCGGTGGGTGGATGGGTGGATGGGTGGATGAATGGATGGAGCATACACACATTTTGTTAATGGCGGCTGCATTACTTTTAATCCATATAGTAATACAAAGCAAGTGATGGTGAAGTATTGCTGAGGAGCAAGTCTGCCAGACCTTAAATGAATCCCTAAATGGGCATATGGAGACTATTATAACTGGCACGAGGTTTGAGGATGGCATTCCATACGTGCTTGAGAGTGTGTTCTCTTTTGTAAAGTTAAATAGTCCTCTAAAATATTGTTTACAATGATACTTTGCTTAGCAAATCCTTTTTCCACCATAACCAGCATAAAGTTGAACTCCAGTCCATCCCATATCTGAATTATCCATATTTTAAATGAGAGTATACAATTACTGCAGTTTCATGGAAATAAAATGCTCCTTCCTCTCCCAGCCAGACAAACACACACCACCCAGGTGGCCACTCTCACACTGGACAAGCCTGCAAGGTCCCCACACTAGGAGTGTGTCCTCACCCACTCTGTCCCCTTTCCACGGTCTACTTACACACTCCTCAACCCTCCCTGCTCCTGCCAGCCCAGCTCACTGACAAGAGTCTTCATTTTCACTTTATGGTCTAAAGATGAAAAAATGTTAATTGAGGGTAGGGCTCTAGCATCAAAACTGGGAATAGTCCATTGCATAGCAAAGATTGTTTCTTGGAATTAGTCACTTAAATTAGTTTACAAGAAACAATTATCAAGTGTCCCAGACTGATTCACTAATGTCATTTATGAAAGAATTGCTAAGAGTTTCCATTTTCTGGTTTGTTTTAATCCTACTATATAAACTTTTTTCTTTTTTGGCACCACTCCAACAAAATTCCACCCAATGATTAAAGGAGGTAAAGATTCATAAAGCAAAAATGTTACTGAAAATTAACCTTGCCAGGGTACATTGCAAACCCAACTTAGACACAATCCTTATATGATACAAAAGCTGTCCTAACAAAACACAAAGAAAACAATTAGCGCTGTTGCCAACACCTCATAATTTTGGACAGTGAGGAAGAAGTGCTAACTGATTTGTCTTTTGCTGTTTGTGGGATAAAACATGTAACTGAAAATGCCCCTGAAGTTCCAGAATGAGGAAGACATAATGAACTCTGGCTTTCCAGATTATTCTGCCACATCTGAAGGTTTGCAAATAAACAAATTAAATAGCTCTTGTCTGGTTTTTCTAGTCAACTTTCATTACTGTAAGGATGGATGCAGCAAGATAAATGTTTCCTTTTTACTTAAATACTGAAAGAAACACAAGTTTTCCTGCTGCCTTTTATGTTTAAGCTCCGAGGTCCACAGCCTATTCTTATTCACCAACTGGAAACGATTTGTCTGCAATGGCCAGTTTGATGTTTTCTACTCAACTCCCAAAGTCCCAATTTGAAGTCGTTCTCTTCCACTTAAGGAGACATTTCATTTTTCCTTTAATTTAAAAAAATGTTCTGAATGCAAAACGACATTACAAGGACTACTAGGTTGCTTAATATAAATTCCGTGTGTGTGACACTCTTCAGGCTGTGTCAGCAGACAAGGTCGGTTCAGCTAAACAAGCTGCCAAGCAGCCACTTGGGGGAAAAGTTTTGAGCATGCTACATGTGTCCAAGCCAAAATCAGACTCGAAATCTAACGTGAGGGTAAGAAATACTTGATCTTAAAATGGCTCATGGAATTTAATCTTGTTAAGCAAATCTGAACTGGGCAGTTATCCATGATGACCCAATGGAAAGTCCTAGAAAAAAATATCTTAAACTGAGTGACCTGTCCAGTTCAAGACGTTCTGCCTCTCTTAGCATCATTACTGGCTGGGACTGGAAAACAGAGCCTGTTCTCTCCACTCTTTCCCCCATTCCAGGCACCAATTATTCAAGGTTTCTTCAGTAAAACACCAGGGTAAGAATTCACAGTCCAAACAGCAAGCATTTCTCCACAGATCCTTAATATGGTAGGAATATTGATTCTCAAGGAAACCCTATCTAGGAACATGGTATGAAATAAAGTAATTCCCAATCATTCATTTATGAGGGACTAATGGAGGGATCTCAGAGATAACTGAAATCTATAGGACTCTTCTGTTTTAGCCATTAGTTTGCAAAATAAATATTTAATCCAAGATCTACTGAAGAATAAAGTAAGTGTCCACTCTTGCGGAGTTAAGGACAGTGAACTAACCCAAAGGGAGACAATAGGAGATTCCAGGCCATGCAAGAATCCCAAATAACACACAAATGGAATGATTATCACTCAAGGGATGGCTAGAATAGTCCAACTAAATCTTATTCTGATAGTCCTACAGAAGCAGCACTGTGACAGTCATGAATAAAGGTTTTCTTGAGCATTACATGAGGAATGATATAAAATCAACTCGATTTGGCCATGAGAAGTAGTCTCTCCTATTCATGTACCCTTAACATAAAATTTGCTTATATAAAAGAGAAAAAGCAAACCAATCATCTATATAAGATACAGATGAAACTGGTAAATGACATCATTATCCTGACCAGAAAATTAAATAAAAAGAATACTGACCCTCCACTCTTGAGATGAGACGGTAAGGATGTTGTTCCTTTGAACATTTCTTGCTCCTTTATTTCACTGAAGCCTCCATCATAAGTTAGCTGAAGTGGGTGACTCTTTAAGTGGCAAATAGCATTTGATTTTGTTAAATAAATCCCATTTATTTTCACCACAGAGTCCCCCATCATAACTGTTTCTTTGGATTCCACTGTCTTCTTTGCTGCAATATAACCAAGAAAATGTTTTGTTATTCTTATTTTAGGAATCACTACCTTTCAATGTTATTTTTCAATCTAAGAATTTATATGATTTTAAAGTTATACATTGCTTATAATTAAGTCCAGAATTTTATGGCCAAAGCCTTTCTGAGCATACACAAGACCAGTATCTTAAGCCTAGCACCATCAGTTCTGCAGGTAAAAATGTATAGAATCTTATCTCTATCAGCTTAGAGTCTACCTGAAGGCAAACTCTCGACTTCAGGCTTATAAACTACCTAGTCCACAGAAGTAGTCCTGTGTTCCATAACAGCAGCTCTTCCTCCTGAATTTGATCATGCAATTTTTCATTCAAAAAACATTTACTGAGTGGCTCCCCCATATCAAACACTGTCCTACGCACTTGGTGTGCATCAAAACAGATCCCTGATCTCACAGGGCTTACATCCTAATAAACAGAAAACAAGCAATCACCATAATAAATAAGGTATACATGGTGTTATAAGATAATAAGTGCTATGGGAAAAAAGCAAAGTATAAAAGTGGAGAAGGGTTAAGGGGATTGGGAATAGGGTGGGTACAGTAGGGTAGGGAGGACAAATCCTTTCTGGGGTGAGGCATCCAGCCACCAGGGTCAGTATTTTGAGCAGAGAGATCAGCTGGTACAGAGGCCCCAAGGTAGGCTGAAGTGGGGGACTCTTCAGCACCCACTGTGCCTGGGGTGCTCAAGGAATAGCAGGAATGCAGTGTGCAAGGAGGCGAAGAGGAGGAGAGGTGATTAGAGGGGTGAGGGGTGGATTGTGGAGGCCTAGCCTAGTAGACCACTACTCTGCAATGGAAAGGACAGGGCATTGAAACATACCTCTAAAGAGGGATAAGATAGAGTTGCAAGAAGACATCATTTTTGTTTATGACTCCAGATTTTTAGACATATAATAATATAGCACTTCCCTTTTCAGCAAATTGGTATTAGGAATAGCTTATTGTCTATGCTGCCACAAGGCTGTAGTCGGTGAGAAAACATTTTGTTAAAGGGGAAGAGAGTAAATCTCCCATAATACAGTGTGTTGGGGGGTGGGGATGAGTTTCATGTAGAAAAATACCTACTGTTTTGCAAGATTTTTCAAAATGACTCAAGGTTTCCTTTCCTTTTCTGTACTTACTAAGAAACCAACAAACCAATAAAAACTAATAATAACAAAACCACCTATTCTATCCCTCTGACCAAACTCCCTGCTTTCAAAACACTAAATTTTAAAACTGAAAGGAACCTTAGAGATTCTAGGCTTCTTATTTTTTTTTTTCAGATGAGAAAATTGAGAATCCAAAGGTTAAATGACCTAAAGTCACAGGGAGAGCCAGGCCCACGGGGTGGGAAGAACACAGGCTTTGGCTCAGACTTGGGTTTGAGTGCAGGCCCCCCTGAGCACCGGCTCTGTGATGTGGATGCTCAATACACACCACCTTCTGTGGTCCCCACCTCTTGGGGATGTGGTGAGATTTAAAATGATGTGGCCTAGTAAAGTGACTTATATGGTGCTAGCACGCTCAAAACCTAGAAGTTATTGTCATTATGATGACTGGAACCCAAGAATCCTGACTTCTGGGCTAGGGCTCTCTCCATACCACCACACCACCTTCAATGACTTTACTACTGAATTATGAAGCACACATTCTGTTTCCGATTACAAAGTACTTTTAGCCTATCGTTATCTTTTAGCATTCGTTTTTCTTATTCATTCACTCCCTGAATATTTATGAAGCACCCACCACTATGTGCCAGGTGCTGTTCACTGCATGGATGAAGCCATGGTGAACAAGTCCTGGCCATCACGGAGCTTCTAGAAGGGGAACCCAACCATACCTATTGGTCGAGGAGCTACACCTGTCTATCTTCAAATCTACCGGAGTAAGCTTGTCAGTTATTACTACAACGAAGAGCTGCCCTGGGGGGCTCACTCTCATTCCTGATGAATGTCCCCGATGAAACTGAGCATGCATAGCTATGGTCTGTATCCTCTTGGTAAATAGTAGAAGCACATTGTATGAATTTTGTAATGGATCATGGGTAAACTTCAAAAGGAAACAGCTCCCAGCAGCCTTACCATGCAGGACCAGTTCAGTTTCACAAATATTTATTTGGTATCTGTTATACACCACACCCTGTTATAGGCTCTTGGGCAACAAATAGAGAAAAACACTTTTCTTAATGACGTTGCTCTGTCTCGTAGGGGAGACAAAGGGGGCAGATGTGTAAAGAGATAAATGAAGCCCAGTGTGGTCCCAGTCAGGTAAGGAGGGGGCAGAGAAAGTGAAGAAAGCTTGAGGGGTTAGGAGTTGGTCAGAGAAAGCTTCACAGAAGAGGTGGGGGCTGAGAAGCATTTTGAATGGTTAATAAGAGGTAAACAGCTTGAAGAAAAGAGAACAAAAGTCTGGAGTGAAAGCCAGCTTCAAGTGTGTATTGCCGGTACAGTTAGGCAGGGCCCCACTTTTAGAAGGGCCCACACTTGTTTTAAGGCTCTGCTGTGGCTATCTTGAAACTCTTAATAATCTTTGAACAAAGGGCCCCACATTTTCATTCAGCATTGGGCCCAGCAAATTACACAGCAGGTTCTGCCTGAGGTTTGACACAGCAGGGTGGGTGTAGGGAACAAAAAGGGGTTCCACCCTGCCGGTGCACCCACCATGAGGGGGCAGGCCCAGGACAGGCGTGAGCAGGGCCTGGAATGTTGGGCTGGGGCTGGATCACAACACAGCTGTGCACTTGGAGGAGCTGGGACTTCATCCCCCGCCACCCCCACCAGAGCTCAGCAAACTACAGCCCCACCAAATCTTCCCCACCTCGTTTTCATGTAGCCTGCAAATTAAGAACGGTTTTTACATTTTTAAATGGTTAGAAAAAAATCAAAGAAAGAACAATATTTTGTGACAAGTGAAAATTACATGAAATTCAAGTTTCAGTGGCCACAAATTGGCGGATGGCTGCTTCCACCCTACAATACAAAACTGAGGAGGTTGAGCAGAGACCATAGGGACCAGGTCTAAAATACTTACTATCTGGCCCTTTACAGAAAAAGTTTGCCAACTTCCATAGTAGGCTAGTGTTTCGCAAATTGTTTTCCCAAAAGACAGATCCCACAGTCCAGCAGGTTTGTGAAATGCTATGTTGAATTAAAATTAAACAGATTTCTTTACCAACACTTTAATACATTCATGTGCACAGAGACTCTCCAAGAAGATGAGGGGTAGGCAGTGTTTCCCTGACCTATTTGAGCACTGAACCTTTTTCCAAAGAAAAGCTATTAACATTTTGTCAAAAGTGTTCCCTGGAGTTCCCTGGAACTCAGTTTGGCAAACACTTCTGTAGGCACAGCGGGGCCTCTGAAGGGTTTTCAGCAAGAGGATGGTGCAATCTGATCTTTATTTGCTTCCCGACCTCTTGTGCTTTATGGAACACACAGAAAATGATCATTTTTCATGGTCCCCTGGGATAAAGGGATAACGCTGCTGCTCATAGCCATGTCGTGTTGGGGGCTCAGCATCCTCAGGCTCCACTGGCTGTTCCTCGGGCTGAGGGCCTTGCATCCACCGACCTGCGGACCATCACAGCACCCCAGTGAGCAGAGGGTGGTTTAAGAGCAGCAAAACAGGATGAGGCAAGAGGGATGGAGGCACCACGGCAGTGGTGAGGGAGAATGCAGACTCAAGAGCTAGTCAGGAAGCACATGTAGGGCTTGGTGACGCAGAGTTTGACAGGGATGGCTGAGGAGGTGGTACTGCTCTCAGGCCTCTTGTCTGGCTTGAATAACTGGGGAAGCATTCACAGCAGTGCCGCCTCCAGCCAAAAGCCCTATGTGAACGCAAAGCAGTTATACTGCTGGCCTTGTGGAGATGACTACACAAATCTCTTCCTCTTTCACTCTCTTAAAGCAGGAATTCCAAACCTGCCACCACACCCTGGCCCTGCTTGTGGGGTAGTGTCAGCCACAAATGACTTCACAGCAAATGAAGGGATGCCCTCCTTTTCTACAGTCTCAGTTACCCCACAAAGCCTACCTCTTCTAAACAATAGAGAGGATCTGAAATGAAACCCAGGGAGCTGTTATACACATGACAATGATTCCAAGGCTGGAGAACTAAAATATTTTTTATAACTTTGTAATTGGATGACATGTGCTTTTAAAATAACAACGAGTTTCTGCTGCCAGTATTTCCTGAATGCTGGCCCAGACCTCAGGGATGACCTGAATGGTGAAGAGGGTGACTGCAAACAGGGTGGATAAAAGAGCCACGATGAAAACATGCTTCAGTGCACCTTGAAGGTGTGAAGCTGGCCTCAGTGCTGGGAAATGACAGCTGCACAGGGCATCTCCCAGAGCATGCAGGCAACAATCAGGTACCCCAGGGGGGAAGGAGCTAAGTCACTGGGGAAGCACTGAGGAGGAGGATGGTGGGCAAAGCACTCATCTCTGCAGTCACTTTCACATCAGTGCAAGCAGCAGGGTTTTCTAGTGTGCACTCCCAAAAGTTAAAAATGCATGAAACACATACACAGTATTCATCCTCACAAGCAAGAACACAGAATGAAAAACAAGGTAGGAGTCCTCGCACCAATCCTGCCATCCTGTTCATAAGAAGTGCCCTTCACCTCCAGGTCCCAGCACCCCCCATCTTGGCAAGCCCTTTGATCCTGCAACTACTAACCCTTTCTGATTTACCTGAGCTGACATGGGACTCTGGGGGTGGAGCTTTTGCAAAGCTCCTCAGGCGATTCTCATGGGCAGCTACAAATGAGAACTGCTGTTGTTGAAAAAACACACGTCATGTTGCCTCTCCCTTTTGTAAACCCTACCTTTTCACTACAAGTACAACACAGCTGGGTGTGTTTCCCATGTTCCGAGGCCCTGGGCAGTTCTGTGGCCTCAGCTCCCTGCAACTTCCCTTGATCAGCCACTTTCCAGCCACCGGACCTCCGGGTCCTCCACCACTGGCACTTGCTCTCGTGCCTGGTCATTGCACTCGCTTTTCATGTGGACACTTGGTCCATGGATTTTTACACAGCTGCCTCCTTCTCATGAGTCACCTTCCTACTCAGCTGTCAGCTCCTCAAAGATACTTTTCAGAGCCACCTGAGCTAAAGCAAACTACCCCACCACAGTCACCCTCAAGTCCATTATCTTGTTTATCTTCTTCAGAGCATTCATCAGCACTCAAATTATCTTATTTGTTCTCCTGTTATTGTCTATCTCCTCTCACTAGATAGTAAGTTCTCTGAGGGCAGAACTCTGTTGGCCTAGAATGGTGCCTGGCACTTAGTAGGAGTTCAATAAATATCAGACTGACTGGCAGTGTAAGAAAGGAAACAAATTGGGACATCGAGGTAAAGCAAGTTGCCTGATGATATACTTGGTCACAGCATCACAGTGTGAGGCACACACCCTGCACATCCTCACTGTCTTGTCTTTTCTCTTCTCTTTTCTTCCTTCCTTCCTCCCTCCCTCGCTCTCTCTTCTCTTTCTTTTCTTTTTCTTTTTTTCTCTTTTCTCTCTTTTCCTTCTTTCCTTTTTTTTCTTTCCTTTCCTCCTTTCTTCCCTCCCTCCCTTCCTTCCTCCTTGCTCCTTCCTTCCTTCCTCCCTCCCTCTCTCCCTCTTTCCCCCCCTCCCCGCTTCCTCCCTTTCTCTCTCTCTCTTTCTTTCTTTCCTTTCTTTCATTCTTTTTCCTCCTTTATTCTACCTCTTCAGCCTCATCAGGGACCAAACAGGCAAGTGAATGGCACAAGCCAGGGACATGGTGACTGCAGACCATATCCTGGCCACAGAATGGGGGTACCACTCAGCTCCAATCATGCCCCATTGCGGCCACATGGAACGGCGACCCAGTGTTGCCAGATTTTCTGATTTTTCACAAGGAGTCATAAATCTGGATTCTTCCATGAGATTCTTCTACTTTTTAAATGTTGGAAATGAATTTAAAAAAATACTTGTCCAGGCCGGGCGTGGTGGCTCAAGCCTGTAATCCCAGCACTTTGGGAGGCCGAGACGGGCGGATCACGAGGTCAGGAGATCGAGACCATCCTGGCTAACACGGTGAAACCCCGTCTCTACTAAAAAAAATACAAAAACTAGCCGGGCAAGGTGGCGGGCGCTCGTAGTCCCAGCTACTCGGGAGGCTGAGGCAGGAGAATGCGGGAACCCGGGAGGCAGAGCTTGCAGTGAGCTGAGATCCGGCCACTGCACTCCAGCCTGGGCGACAGAGCGAGACTCCGTCTCAAAAAAAAAAAAAAAAAAAAAAAAAAAAAAACTTGTCCATCAAGTACGATGCTCAGGTGGGGGCTGTGATCTTTGGTATGTATCTTCCAGGCTCTCCCCATCTCTCAGTGACTGTAAGCCTATCTCTCTTCATCAAATCTCGTTGATGGAGGGAGAACCAGTTCTGTCAGCTCCTGGTAAAGTGGTTTCCCAACTTTTTTGACCACACACAGTCAGAAATCGTTTGTAATATGACCCTGAACACACACTGAAAACCAAAGTAAAGTCTCCTGAAGCAAAACTTACCCCTATTGTGTGTTACGTATTCTGACATTTTCCATTATATTCTATTCTACTTTAGTTTTTAAAAACGCTGGTGGGATCCACTAAATTGATTGTCATCCCACTTCTGGGTCCTTTTCCGCAGTTTGAGAAACCCTTAATATGCCCTGGATGGGGAGCGATTCCAATTGGTGGTGGGACTCCTCGGGCTGTGATCTTTAGCCTCTCCGTTCCCAGGTTTAGGTGCCTGGCAGCATTCTTAGGCAGTAGGAAAAGTCCCATTGGAATTTTGCTTACATGCTCACATGGGATCAGAAGGGTATTTTCAAAGAAATAACCTCAATGAACATAATAAGAATCTTACCATTTTCATTAATTTCTAATAAAATTAACAACTTTTTGAACTCTAATTTAAAAATTATTTATTTCTGATATACGTGAACTATCCACTAGGGAATACTTATCCTAATATTCTTTTTTTTCCTTTTTGTTGAGATGGAGTCTCACTCGTCACCCAGGCTGGGGTGCAGTGGCACGATCTCAGCTCACTGCAACCTCCACCTCCTGGTTTCAAGCAATTCTCCTGCCTCAGCCTCCCGAGTAGCTGGGATTACAGGCACACGCCACCACACCTGGCTAATTTTTGTATTTTTAGTAGACACAGGGTTTTACCATGTTGTCCAGACTGGTCTCAAACTCCTGATCTCAGGTGATCTGCCTGCTTTGGCCTCTCAAAGTGCTGGGATTACAGGCATGAGCCACCACACCCAGCCACTTATCCTAATTTTCTTTTCCTACCAACTGTAATATTTAGGTATTCCTTATAAGCACCCGGAAAAATATATGAACAATGTTTTTTAACCAGCTTTTTCCCAATATTAACTAACTCTTAGTTAATATAAAAATCATCCAGGGTTAGGAAAAATCATATAAAAATAGCTTTTGTGTGCAAATTCAAGAAGCATGCCTGTCCCCAGAGATTATAGGATGTTACATGACCTTACAGTCAGAGGGAGGAAGGGATCTGTCCGGCAGAAGGGCCCCCTGGGAGGCAGCCCTGAATAAGCGAGCCCTGGCACTGCTTATTCTTCTAATCTTCGCAGGGTCCACTGGGGGCTTAGGAAAGGAAAAGCAGGAATCCTCCTCTCTGGTGGGAGATGCTGGAACTTTCGGTTTCTGGAAAGAGATTTTTTAAATAATTGGAATGACTTTCTGTGTCTCAAATAACACTTACCTCAGAGCTAGCCTTCCAGAAGAGCATGAGGCCTATCTGCCTGGCTTCATCTTGGCTTCCTGATTCTACCAGCTCACTGGCCCATCTTACATAATGTGATACATGTAGATATAAAGCATTTTTTAATTGTTTTTCTCAATCATATTGTATTAACTACTCTGTTGTGCTATCAGCATACTTGAGTAAAACAGTTTACACATGCTAGCAACCAATATTATCTGTATAAAAGACTACAAAATTGGCTGGGCGCAGTGGCTCATGCCTGTAATCCCAGCACTTTGGGAGGCCGAGGCAGGTGGATCACCTGAGGTCAGGAGTTCAAGACCAGCCTGACCAATATGGTAAAACTCCGTCTCTACTAAAAATACAAAAATTGGCTGGGCATGGTGGCGTATGCCTGTAGTCTCAGCTACTCAGTAGGCTGCGGCAGGAGAATCGCTTGAACCCAGGAGTTGGAGGCTGCAGGGAGCCAAGATTGTACCACTGCACTTCAGCCTGGGCAACAGAGCAAACTCCATCTCAAAAAAAAAAAAGACTACAAAATTACATATAGCATATTCAACATGCTTTGCAAATGCCTGAGTTCAAGTCAGTTCAGAAAACACTTATTGAGCACCTATATGTACCAAGAATTATGTGGAATATAAGTGGTACATTTACGTATTTTGGATGCCACAAATGTATTTTTTTAATGATATCAAAATTTTTAAACAAGTTAGGTGAAAAAGTCATAAAACATAAAAGCAAGAGGTTGTCTTAGACTTATGATATGGAAGTGTTTTATTTATTTATTTATTTATTTAGAGACGGAGATTCGAAATGGTGAGATCTTGGCTCACTGCAACCTCCGCCTCCTGGGTTCAAAGACTCTCCAGCCTCAGCCTGCTGAGTAGCTGGGATTACAGGAGCTTACCACCACACCCAGGTAATTTTCGTTTTGTTTTTGTTTTTTTTTTGAGATGGAGTTTCATTCTTGTTGCTCAGGCTAGAGTGCAATGGCGCAATCTCGGCTCACCGCAACCTCCGCCTCCTGGGTTCAAGCAATTCTCCTGTTTCAGCCTCCCAAGTAGCTCGGATTACAGGCATGCACCAGCACACCCGGCTACTTTTTTTTTGGATTTAGTAGAGACGAGGTTTCACCCTGTTAGTCAGACTGGTCGTGAACTCCTGACCTCAGGCAATCCACCCACCTCAGCCTCCCAAAGTGCTGGGATTACAGGCGTGTGCCACTGCGCCCGGCCGAAAATGTTTTACTTTTTACATCTCAGAAATTCTCTGCTGATACTCTCTATTTTTACCCCCTTCTTTTCTTAAGTGTCGATGTTGATACTCTTAGTAGAGGAACATTACTAACAAAATTCTAATTCCTTAAAAACTTTTTTAAAAGCACCTGCACCAAGTTCTGTGCCACCCAGAACTCCCTCTAATCTGAGTGGCCTCTGACCTGGTGCCCTCATAGGGTGACTAAGCTCCTAGTTTTAGAGTTACCTGGTGCTCTTATCCTTCCTGCCTCCAATATCAGCACAGTTATTTGCCTATGAAAGAACAACCTTATAGCAGCAAGTGCTTTTAGCTGTAACCAAAAATAATCAAGTTAACACGCCTAAAGTCACTTTCATAATATGCGAATGAGTAACTCACTATCCAATAAGTTAATCAACAAATTTTTGAAACATCCAGTGTGAAATCCAAGTCATATAATTTGGAAAATTGGGTGAAGTCATTTTCACGTATGACGCATAATCTCAAACACTTGTTTTCTCACATACATGAATAGAACATAGACATCTATATTAGGGTGTTCCTTCCAAGAAGTTGTTCATTTCAATAATGATGACATTCTTCAAAATGTTTATTTCCTCTTGTTCATTTGTATTTAGGATCGGTTTATAAACCAGACCAAAAAAAATTGTTCTATGATATTAAAGACATATTTTTCTAACACAGCTAGAAAAAAACAGTAAATAAAATAATCATCATAATACGGAAGAAAGCATAAATCACTTTTGGAGACCTGGAGAAGGACCCACTCACTAGTTATGTGAACTTGTGCAGGTCATTTACTTCTCTGAACCCGCCCAGCTATAACACAGAGACAGTTCTTACAGGGCCATTCCCATAAACACAATTCCTATTATGGAATGTGTTGCTATATGGAACTAATGTGTTCCTAAATGGAACTGGCTCAAGAAATGCCAGTTCCTTTCCCCATGTAAGTTTCTCAGCCCTTATTTATCAGGTTTGGTTCCAAGTTACTTTTAACTCTTCCCAAAAGTAAAGGTCCTAGCCTCTGACACAGGCTTGCTAGAATTAAGATATTGGATTCTGAGGGGTCTGTTCTGAAGTAGGTAACACTTGTTTGTCTGCATAAATTGCATTATATTTGTTTAACAAATAGTCACTTTACTTTTTAGCCTCCCCACTTTGTTGCAAAATATTCATAGGAATGTTACTTAGGACATGAAGCTAATAGGAACAGAAAAGCTGAGAGTGTAATACAGGAAAATAGGTGTTTTCTGTGCAATTATGAAAAATGAAATACAGAGGGTAATCTCAATTTTGAAGACAGATGTGTGGTTTTCTTAACTCAAAATGTCTGCATTCTGCAGGTACCCTGAAACTGAAACAAAGATCAAGAACTCTGTCAAATAACAATCATGCAGACAAAGCAAACGGCTCCTTCTGCAGACACCCAAACTGTACTAAATGAAATTTTTTTTTTTTTTTTTTTTTAAGACAGGGTCTCATTCTGTCACCCAGGCTAGAGTGCAATGGTACGATCATGGCTCACCACAGCCTTAACTTCCCGGTCTCATGCGATCCTCCAGCCTCAGCTTCCTTAGTAGCTGGGACTACAGGCATGCACCACCACACCCAGCTAATTTTTTATTTTTTGTAGAGATGGGGTCTCCCTATGTGGCCCAGGCTGGTCTCAAACTCCTAAGCTCAACAGCTCTCCTGCCTTGGCTTCCCAAAGTGCTAGAATTACAGGCATGAGCTACCACACTCAGCCAAAAGATTTTATAAAGAGGGAAAACATGGTTTGGAAAGCAAATTTCCCCACAAGAGAATCACTGAATTTTCTCTGCAGGGCAAGATAAAAGTCCCACAAATGCTCCTCAATAAAAGGCATTATTTTCTTAGTGCAAAATTAGTAATTGTATAACAAAAATTCGGTTCCATTTTACTACTGACATTTAATAAATTATGTGTCCCATTTAAACATGCATCTCGTGGGACTACTTAGAATATAAAGTGACATATGTAAAGCATGTTTAATTATTTAAGAGAAAACAACTAAATGACTCAGCAATTTCTTTTACGCCAAGTTCTACAAAACGGTCTATCATGCTGTGGAGTAAAATGACTTTTATAAAGAAAAACAGCAAACATGTTTCTCTCATAAAATTCAAATAATTTTAGAAATCAGAGAATGTTGCAAGTAAGTTTAAGTTTTCACTTGAGGGCCAGGTGCGGTGGCTTACAACTGTAATCCCAGCACTTTGGGAGGCCGAGGTGGGTGGATCACCTGAGGTCAGGAGTTCAAGACCAGCCTAGCCAACATGATGAAACCCCATCTCTACTAAAAATACAAAAATTACCCAGGCATGGTTGTGCATGCCTGTAGTCCCAACTACTCAAGAGGCTGAGGCAGGAGAACTGCTTGAACCCAGGAGGCAGAGGTCGCACCATGGCATTCCAGCCCGGGTGACAGAGGAAGATCCTGTCTCCAAAAAAAAAAAAAAATTCACTTGAGAACCTTAGCTACCTCACATTTTGTTTCATGACACTAACCTGTGACTTCAGCATAATCAAGGACACAGGCACAGCCATATTTTAAGGTCTGTTCTGGCTGGTGGACCTGTTAGAGTCCATTGAAGACACAGTCTATTTCCACAGGACAACCCCGTTAAAGAAGACACAATACATGGAACGTTTAAGGTATCATATCCATCAGGCTGGCCACGACTCTTCCAAGCACTGTCACCTTGGCCAGTTTCTGCCCTGGCTCTTCCAGATCACCCAACAGGGTCTCCCCACATCCTACATGACAACTGGAAAAGGGAGTTCAGGACATCTCACCCCAGAAATTCTGGTGCTCACAATTTAACCTGAAAAGCAACAGATCACACACACATGCAACGAAAGACACCTTGAAAGTCAGAAAGCAAATATTAAACATTCTTGCAAGTGGCCAGGCACAGTGGCTCATGCCTGTAATCCCAGTGCTTTGGGAGGCAGAGGCAGGTGGATCACGAGGTCAAGAGATTGAGACCATGCTGGCCAACATGGTGAAACCCTGTCTCTACTAAAAATACAAAAATTAGCTGGGTATGGTGGTGGGCACCTGTAGTCCCAGCTGCTCTGGAAGCTGAGGCAGGAGAATCACTTGAACCCAGGAGGCAGTGGTTGCAGTGAGCTGAGATCGCACCACTGCACTCCAGCCTGGCAACAGAGCTAGACTCCACCTCAAAAAAAAAAAAAATTCTCACAAGCACAGAACCTTTGTGACGCAGCAGTTCTGTGTGCACTTCTATTACTATGATTTTCTCCACAGGTACACTGGGGTCCTCTGTCACTCTCAGCATGTGACTCACTGCTGTAATGTCACCGTTTGCTTTAGCAATCATGAAAGAAAAAACACTGCTTTGGCCCTACTCTATTTGTCTTACCCTGGATCGCCCATCCCCAAGGTTTATATGAGTTCCTAGGTCCCTTTCTTTTAAAAATATTAAATTTTGTTTCACTTATCAATTACCTGGAGCTTGGTTATGCTGCTCAAACTAATCCACACTGTTAGAAGTGGGGCTGGTAGTTGCCCAGAGAAGGCAGTGGCTGAGAGGGGCCATGATGGCAGATTCAGAGCCCAGAAATGATCGATTTGATGATGCTGGTAGTGACCTATTTTTTCCTTTTGAATGTTGGTTACTGAGTGTGTTTAGTTTGTGTAAATGTATCAAGCTGAATTCTTCTGTGTCAATAAAAAGTTGAATAAAAACATTTGCGGTTTATATAACTGGACTCAGTAAGTTTAGGAAACCAAGAAAATTCTGGCCGGGCGCGGTGGCTCAAGCCTGTAATCCCAGCACTTTGGGAGGCCGAGACGGGTGGATCACGAGGTCAGGAGATCGAGACCATCCTGGCTAACACGGTGAAACCCCGTCTCTACTAAAAATGCAAAAAAAAAAACTAGCCGGGCGAGGTGGCGGGCGCCTGTAGTCTCAGCTACTCAGGAGGCTGAGGCAGGAGAATGCGTGAACCCGGGAGGCGGAGCTTGCAGTGAGCTGAGATCCGGCCACTGCACTCCAGCCTGGGCAACAGAGCGAGACTCCGTCTCAAAAAAAAAAAAAAAAAAAGAAAATTCTATCTTGTTGACTAAAATAATGACGAAAGATAACACTTCCTGCTTATTCACAGGGTCACATCTCTTTTCTGACTTTATACAATTCAAAGCAAGAGAGCAGTTATCTTTGTGTAAACAAATTTGAACACCATCTAACCAGAGTAGAAGAAAAATAGGAGTAACTATCACCCAACTGCCCCAGGTCTCAGTGCTCCTGTGGAGCGGCAGGGAGCTGCTAAGAAGGAAAAAAGATGTAAGCTGGCACACCTATATAGCAGGTAGATATAAACGTTAATGAAAGACAACAAATCAGGCAGGCACAGTGGTCCATGCCTGTAATCCCAGCCCTCTGGGAGGCCAAGGTGGGCGGATCACTTGAGGCCAGGAGTTTGAGACCAGCCTGGCCGATATGATGAAACCCAGTCTCTACTAAAAATACAAAAATTAGCCAGGTGTGGTGGTGCACGCCTGTACTGAGCCAAGATCATGTCACTGAACTCCAGCCTGGGTGACAGAGCAAGACTCTCTCAGAAAACAAACAAACAAACAAAAACTACAAATCAGGGTGCTTCTGCTAATAGGAACCCCCTGGGCCAGTGGGGCTGGAGGGCAGGGCCTGAGCAATCAGGAACCATGAGCGTCAGCTCTTCCTCTTCTCAGAAGCCCTGGGCAGTCCTGAGTGTGGGCAGCCCATTGCCTGCTGGAGGGTGTGTGGGGAGCACAGGCCACATAGGATGGGGAGAAAGAGAGAGAGGGTAGCTGTACAAAAGCAGCGTTGAGCTAATCTGCTCACTGTAGGAGCTGAAAGGCTGCTGTCTGAGTCCCTGGTCCCTGACTGACTGCTGGTGGAGGAATTGTTAAAAGGCAAACTGGTCTGAGAAAGTGTCCTAGATCCAAAAAGCACTGAGATTCAACGGGCTAGGTCCTCACAAACTCTTTTAGCAAATGTGTCCCTTAACTGTGAGATACTTCTCCACCATTCTCTCTCCCTCTCTCTCCAGTTATCTCCTTCTCTCCACTCTCTCTCCCTTCATCTATCTATCTCTGCCCTTTGCCAATTTAGTGGTTTCCAGAGGCAAAGAGTTCTTTTAAAAAGTGAAGGGATAAAGAAGAAAAAAGGTAGAAGAGGTGGAAGGTCAGGCAGCATGGGGACCATTTTCAGAATTTTTTGACTGGGGGCCCCAAATTTTAATTACTGTTTAAAATGAAATGTCCTTAAGACCCTCACATAATCCACAATAACAACAACAACAATCTCAAATTAAGTAGTCATTTTCCTTAAAATGGGAGCTTCTTAGACGACTTTTACTTTGCTTTTTGTTTTTTTGTTTGCTTTTTTTTTGAGATGAGTCTCATTTTATTGCTCAGAATGGAGTGCAGTGGCATGATCTTGGCTCACTGCAACCTCTGCCTGCTGGATTCAAGTGATTCTCCTGCCTCAGCCTCCAGAGTGGCTGGGATGACGGGCATGCACCACCACACCTGGCTACTTTTTATATTTTTAGTAGAGACAGGGTTTCACCATGTTGGCCAGGCTGGTCTCGAACATGTGACCTCAGGTGATCTGCCCACTTCAGCCTCCCAAAGTGCTGGGATTACAGCATGAGCCACCACGCCTAGCCGTCTACTTTTACTTTGAACAGAGCACCCAACCCTTCAGAGGTATGGAAATTTAAGTTCAATGACCCTAAACAGATAAATGCCTATCTTGTCTTAGCCCAATAGCTAATCCTACAGTCCAAGTACTGTACCAGTTTGACAAGGTCCAGGTTATCTCTAGAAAATGAGATTTTTTTTTTTAAGGGAAGGGTAGACCCAAACTGAGTCCCCAAAAAACTAAAGTAATATTAAAAGCAATTTATAGGAGTCAAACTACAGAATCATAGAATAAAGAGCCACTCTACAAAAAGGTAGAGCCACTGAGCTGCCGAAGTGGGTCCTCAGGCTGTAGCTGGCTCAAAACCCAAGTGATTCCCAAGATTGTAGACACTAACAAGCCATGTGTCAACAATAGCTGGCAAATTATTTCTTGCAATATTGGTTCATGCTTGCTATCTTGGGATCTTATGTTTGTCATCTGCAATATATGAACAAGTATAATCTTTCTCACAGAGGCAATCTGATAAACACTTTAAAAATGTAAGATACATTTTGAGGCAATTGGGGTCATTTGAACATGGATTGTACATTAAATGATATTACTGAGTAATGTTAATTTTCTGAGCTATGATGATGGTATTGTGGCTATGTAGGAGATCATCCTTGTTCATATGAGATGCACACTTAAATTTTTGTGGATGAAGTATCACAATGTCTGCAACTTACTTTCAAATAGTTCATTCAAAACAAACATTCATACAAGCACATGCGCGTGCGCGCACACACACACACACAGAGTAACAGAAATTGAGAAGCACTTGACTAACATACCAATTTCATAAAAGTACCCTTATTGTTGAGTGTCAGAGTACTTATTATAAACATGGATGTTAACTGAATATTTATATCCTAAATGCTGGGCATTCCCGCCTTCTTCCTGCACCTGGAAGCTAGCAAGCAGACTTTAACATCCAGGAAACAGCGTGGAAGATACTTCTTTACAGAGAATATGACTAGTCCGTAAGAAAAGTCCTAAAGATACTGCCACTGGGGTGTCATCAACAACACAGCCCAGCCAGATCACCCTAACTATAGGTGTGGGTAGATACCACCTATAGGTTGACCAACCCAATCCACACGCCACTACTCTTTTTTTCTTTTTTTTGAGACGGAGTCTCACTCTGTCACCCAGGCTGGAGTGCAGTGGTGCGAACTCAGCTCACTGCAAGCTCCGCCCACGGGTTCACACCATTCTCCTGCCTCAGCCTTCGGAGTAGCTGGGACTACAGGCACCCGCCAACATGCCTGGCTAATTTTTTGTATTTTTAGTAGAGACTGGGTTTCACTGTGTTAGCCAGGATGGTCTCGATCTCCTGATCTTGTGATCCGCCCTCCTCGGCCTCCCAAAGTGCTGGGATTATAGGCGTGAGCCACTGTGCCCAGCCGCCACTACTCTTGAGAGCAGCCAAA